>NC_083112.1:27855412-29055412 GCF_949774975.1 Lagenorhynchus albirostris
TGAGACACAGTTTTGCATTTATTAAATATTCATGTTCTTTCCTAGAAACATAAATAGAAATCTCTTCAATATTCAACATACTCTCACACTGTTACTTATCCTAATTTTATAATAAAAGCACAGACCTCTAAATTTATAATTACCTCTAAATAAAAATGCATATTTTGCCCATTATTACTTCTGCACTCTCACTGGAATTCCCTTAAATACCCCACCATTAACTTAAAATATGTCCAAAACTGACACCTTGCATTCTTTTACATTTTTCCCAATCCCAGTCCCTTAGACAATACCTGACATTTGGTGTTTGTGGTTTTAGATAATCTATTGTATAATCTATTGTATAATTTATAGTATCCAGACTTTGTTTAATAAATATTTTAAATCTAAGCTATTATTAAAATGTGGGACACTTTGATTGACATTGCCTATTCATTTAAAATATGATGGCATCTTTTTTGAGAGATTGTATTTCTTTTAGAATTGACACATTTTCCAAGTAACTTTTTTGCATGTTGTCAATTGCAGGCTTCTTTGATTATAACATTAATCTAGCATAATTAAGAGGACGACTTGATTTCTACTTGCTATACCATCTTTGACTTGGCTACCCCAGGTGATCCTCAAATTTTGCATTGCCTATAAAGTTCTAGAACTGTATTAAAATGCCATGCCTGGAGACAAAGTTACCAGAAGGAGTTTTCAAGTCTGTTTTCTACAGATTGTTAGCTGAAGTCAATTGACACAGATCTCTCATTTCTTTGGTTTGAAATGTGCCATTATGAGCGATTGTTCTAGTTGCTGTTTTGTACCTGCTTTGTGGAACTCAGCACTGCTTATTGACATACTTTCCTTGGGTAAATTCTACACTTCAAGCAGATCTCTTGTCCCTGACTAGGTTCATGATTTAGCCTCAATGCACTTTTTTTTAAGTATATGAAGCATTTTAAAAGTATTAATGTTCAAGTTTAATACAAATGTTTAGGTCATTTAAGATATAAAGCTGAGAAAGATGCCAACATAAAGATTGCAGAAAAAAATATATCTGGTATTTAAACTTCATGCAGTACTGTATTTCATAGTGAATTTAATTTTAGCAACATTTTACCCAAAATAATAACAAAGGTAAATCTCAGCCTGAATAATTAAATGAAATATCAGACTATATTTATGCATGAATGTATAATCAAGTGATCTTAAAAGGATATAGAGGTGAATAGCCCATTGTATAGATGTTATAGGTTCCTTTTTTGTTAATTTCTATATAGTTCATTCAGAAGTGAAAATGGGCCAGGGTCAGTAAGATGCAGCTTTATAATAGTCACATACCTTACGTGTGGCATCTGAACTTATTTTGTGTGCGTGTGTGAGCTTGAAGCAATTACAATAAATATCAAAGCAACTTAGATACAATTTGTAATATCTTGCCCCAAAGTTTGTACTAAACAGCAGTTTTTGATGTTACTGTGTTACATTCATTTGCATAAATATTATTTTGCTAGACAAGAGGAAAAAGTTTCAAAAAAGATTGCAGAAGAATATGCTCACCCTCATATGGTTTGAGTATGAAAGAAGAACTAACAAACCTCATCATCTCCGTATTCATTATGATACTAAGCTGGATTTTCATACCAATAATTAATAAAATATTGTGTCTGGGAGTATAAGATTAGGGATTGGGTAACAGTGGGAAAAAACTATTTAATGAGAAGAAAAGTTCTGTCTTATGAGAAATGGAAAGCTATACATGACTTTTATTTATTAAAAGTATATAATAAAATGTTTGGTTTTTTAACATTTCACTGAAAAAAAACTGAACAAATAAATTAAAGTAAAATATATATACAATTACACCATAGTGACTAGAATTTCTAATATAGTAAAGTGACTTTTTTTTTAAGTTTCTGTAATATAAATGTTGCCCTTCCTCTCTGGGAAGGAAATCTCATGCTGCATTAATACATTCTTGGAGAACAAGGTTTTAGTATTAGCAATATGCCATTCTAGCATTTTTTAAAGATTAATAGAAAGATTTGGAAAAAGGGTTATGCACCAACTCCAGAATTGCTATTATGAAGAAGAAACTTTTAATACAATTCTTTGGTGTGTATGTCACTAGAAAAAACAAAGTTTATATAACCATGCTTTTATTTCTTAATTTGAATTTGTAAACTACTTTTTCAGGTCCTCAGATTTTGACATCTTGTACTTCATAATGATTCTAGTAAAGTTTGAAAAGATGTTATCTATATTTTCACCAAATATGTGATACTGTGATTCTTATTTTTTTATTTAATGTAGGAGAGATCTATGAGATTATATATAAATCATTTCAATTGCTTGAGAAATGGAAGTTTTAAAACTAAAATGTATCTTCACCTCTAGGATGTGAAGAGGTCATTTTAAGGTAGTTTTATGCCAAACAAATTGACTATATGAGGGTAATCAGACCTATGGTTTTCATAATTAAAGGCAAGAATACCAGATACATCCTATTGATTATTTGAAAGGAAGATTTGAGTTTTAGCCATAAACATTTTTAAATTATGTGACAATACATAGCCTCTTAATTTTTCTTTGTGTACAATATACTTTTACATAATAACTAAATTGATTATTGAAGAAACAAAATCATTAAACATCAAATATATTTATAATTTCCTCATTTGTAAATATATTTTCATCAGTATCATAATCACCTTTACATCATCATCTTTTCTCAGAGATATTTCTTTCTGGTGTATGTGTGCATGTGTGTATATTGGGTGTCTGTGTGTTAAAACAGGAAAATACTAATTACATAGGTAAATAGGTATATAAATGTGCATATCATATAATGTGTGTATATATAGAATTGTACATTTATACACATCGATATGGTTTATATATGTGTGGGTAAATATGTATATGCATATATGTATTTTTATATGTATGTTTATTTATTTAATTAAGAATACAGCACACAGATTTGTCATGTTCCACAAATGATAGAGTTGTAGAAAATATGTGAAATACTGAAAACCTAAAAAAGTAATTACCTTTAGAATATAGAGTTCATATAAATCATTTAGAGGAAAACTTTATAAGTGTATGAAAAGATGTTCCAAATTGCTAATAATCAAACACATATTCAAATCTCAATTTAACAAAACTACTCATTACTTCCCAGATTTAAAAATGTGTCAAAAAAGAGTAAGAATTCATGAGTAGATAGAACACTTAAAACTTTTATACACTGCTGGTACATCAATTTTTATTTCCACTTTAAGACAAAGTTAGAAATACCCAGTAAAATGAAGAGGTTCACATCATTTAACACAGTAATTTGGTTCTTATTTATATTCTTAAGAGGTACTTATGTATATACACAAGCAACACATATAAAAATAATTTTTTGTACTTGCAAATGCTGAAAATAATCCCAATATTTACCACCTGGATAATGGATTTATAAATATCTATATATTTGAATAAAATAATGTTATACAGAAGTGAAAATTAACAGAAGCTATATATACTTGGATAAATATTACAAAGATACTGATTATAAAATTATGTATTATAAAGGTGAGTTATACAATACCATAGAGATGACTTTTAAAACTTTTGAAATTAATAACTTTTCAATATAAACACACATAATAAAATGATAAACTATAGGTGTTATGAGATCTTATTTCAAAATGATGCTTTTTTCTGGGTGGGAGAGAAGGAGAGAATGTGATTATGGAATGATACACAAGAAAATAAAACTTGTGTATCAACTCACCCTAGTGAGTTTTGGTTATGGAAACACTCATATTATTTCCTTTTTACTTTGGTATATCAAAAATATGTATTTTAATAAAAAAGGAGAAAGTGGGAGAACCTTCCACATTAAAGGCACAAAGCAGCCAACCTTACGATGAATAAAATATAAAAAAAGTTGTGGAGAACAAATTTGACAGTTTTCACAATACACTTGTTACAGGAAAAAAAAATGATGAAGAAAATAGCAAAATAAAATGTGAAAGAAATAAAAAAGCAAAAATGAGAATACAAATAAAGAGTATGTATAGATAAATATATATTTATATACAATATATAATAAATACTATTGTTTTGAATGAAATTAAACAGAAAAAAATGTCTTTAAAAACAATACCAGGAGTATAGAAACTAAAATGTATATAGTGGTATCATTGGTATCAATAGATTTTTTTAGGAGTGTGGTTTTAGGCCCCAAATTTGCAATTCCACATTACAGCTCATCTAATACAAGCAACACAAAGTCATTTTGAGACTCCAGAATTTAGGAAATATGTTGAACGATACGCTTTCTTGGATGACTATAAGAAAAAAGATTAAATGAGTAAACACACACACATACAGGTGTACACTCGATAATCAGAAATTTATTGTATAACCCTTTTTAGACATTTAAGTATCTTACTTGGCTTGACTCGTAAGTAATTTTTTGAGAGTTTTGTGAATTATATACTTAATTGGAAAGTGGATTAGAGCTAGAACTTTCAGACATGGGCAGATAGACTGAAGGGGACTTGGTGAAATGAAAAGCACTAGTATTTACAGAAAAGATGGAGAAGGTAGCTTGAAAGGATATCATGAGGGATCCTGTGATCTAGGCTAAGAGGCTTGGACTGTATGCCATGAGGAACTAAAATCTGTCCATCAGTGGTTCTGGAAGAGAAACATACACACCGGGGAAAATAATATTTTCAAGAAATTACCTAATCCTAGTATTTATCCTCAATGTGTAAGTTAGATATATGTGTAAATATTATTTTATTCCACCAAATGTTTTGAGGTTGTGAAAAAGACTGTGAGAAAATATGACAGAAATTTGTTTAAAAATAAGAGTCATCACTGAGGAAACATCTAAGAGAGAGAAAACATCACAGGGATAAAAGGGCACGAAGCTACTCTGGGATCTAGGTTAAGGGAGAGACTCCAGAGGAATCTCTGGAATGTCAAAGTGACTTCTGGGTATGATTACATAGGGTATTTAATATCCTTATACTTAAGGTAGAAGTAAAAATTTTACTTAATATAACTATTGATTGAATGAGATCTGGGTTGAAATTACAAGGAAAGTTTGGGGCTCCTAGTAGAACTTTGTTTCATTTGCTTACAAATCATGATTCCTGCAAAAGAACCACTTAAAATGAGCAAGGAAATTCACAGTAAAGGAAAATAGTAAATGAAGTCACAATATTTGAAATATGGGCATGTGGCTAATTCTCAAATTAAATGATTATAAGGAGGCTGCATTTCTAAGATTCTAGAAAAAAAATATTATTCAAGAAAGCCATACATTTCTGTAATGACTTCTACTATATCTCAATAAGAGACCACAATAGTACTTTCTATTTCTGGCATCAAATTAAGTGGATACTTAATTCACTTAATCAAAATTTTCATCCACAAACATGATTTTATGCTATGGAATATGGGTTCTTAAAGATCCTTGTAATATTTCATTGAGCATTCCTATTTAATACAAATATCTGCAAAGGAAGTATGTTAATGAGTTTCCTTAAGTTGCTATAAATAGGTGAATCAAAGAGGTTTATTCATCTGTTGTACTTACTTTATGAAGAAATATTTTAGAGCTAAAACCAATTAAATTTTCAGTAGCTTATCACAGAAATTATATGAAGCATCAGGCCAGTCTGTAATGACTTTGCTAAGGGAGTGCTTAGAATATTTCCAACAGAGTTCTAGTACCTGGATTATACTATCACTGTGTTAAACCGTGGATCAGGGCAATGCATTTTTTTTTTAATTTGGGTACTTAATTTTTCGTTAATTTAATTATATTAATATTTTAATTTTCATTCTATTCATTTATGACATACTAATTTCAATAATGTATTTTGTTCAGAAAATGCTCAGTGATACAGCAGGGATACTTAATAATTTATCCTTAGAAAAGCAAAAAGAGATTAAGGATCAGCCTTTTCTAAATAGATGTTGCTTGCTCCAATATATTTCTCAACCGCAATCATGTTTATTGTTAACAATCAAGTTATTGCTTTTATTTATTTATAGCTATAGTTAGCATAAGATAAAACACTATATGTAATTTCTTCATAAATCAAACTGTCAGAAAACAAATGTGCCCCCTGTAAACATTTGCTAAGCTGATGAAGAGCATCATCTATTGGTTACGCTGGGATGTGGTGTAGTTTGGGGGATAGCTAGTTCTTCATAGGCTTTGCTGTGAGTGCTGAGGAAAAATGGAACCATTCTAAGAAAGTGTGACATCCATATATCTAGACCATTGTTTCTTAAAGTGAAGAAATAGAGGACAAATGAAAATCCCTGGCTAGTGTGACACATATTCCCACATAATAGTGCATAGACATGATTTGAGTTACCGCTATTTTTTTTTCCTGGCACTGTTATTGAATTTCTCATAGGCCTATCATTATGCACACATTGCTAGGAAAAAAATCTATTAATCCAGTGCATCAATACAAGAAAACAAATAAGTTACTGTCACTTTTCCCTTTATAATGTCACATAAGCCTGTCTTGTAATGGGTAATAATTTACAGAAAAAGAGTTTCAGTAGAAATGATCTGTGATGCTATGGATACACTTATCTATGTTCATGTGTTAAAGCAAAACACATTAATATGTGTCTTATTTCAAACTTATAAAACAAGGGAGGCTAACTCTGCTATCAAACCCAATAACTTCTTGTACTTCACCCTTTCTTTTATTTTTTTTTACTGTGGTAAAAACACTAAAAATAATATCTACCCTCTTAAATTTTTAAGTGTACAATAGAGTATAGTCAACTCTAGGCACTATATTTATTGTACAGCAGTTCTCTAGAATGTATATCTCTTACATAACTGAAACTTTAAAACATACCTGTAGAAAAACTTCCCTCCCCACCCCATCCCCACTCCTGGAAACCACCATTCTACTCTGCTTCTATGAGTTTGACTATTTTAGATATCTCATATAAGTGGAATCACACAGTATTTGTTCTTCTGTGACTGACTTACTTCACTTAATATATGTTCTCCAGGTTCATCCGTTTTGTTTCATTTGGCAGGATTTTCTTCTTTCTTAAGGCTGAATAATATTCCATTGTAGGTGTATACCACATTTTCTTTATCCATTTATCTGTCAGTAGACATTTATGTTGTTTCCATTATTTTTGACTCTGCCAACAGGTATATGAAAAAGTGCTCAACATTGGTAATCATCAGAGAAATGCAAATCAAAATCACAGTGAGAGATCACCTCACACTTGTTAGTGTGGCTATCATGAAAAAACAAAAGGTAAATGTTGACAAGGATGTGGAGAAATTGGAAGACTTGTACACTGTTGATGGTGCCAACTAAAAATTGGCACTTGCCAGCTGCCTTTACAAGGATTAAATCACATGCTGCTGCAGCCGCTGACCTTCAACAACCCCTGAAAGGATTTCAGGGTGGAGATCAGGAATGAGGCACTCTGTACTCTAGAAATGTCCATGCAATCCCTGGTCCATATTGATTTTAAGAGACTGTGACAGTATCAAGATTTTATTTCTCCTAGAAGTATAAAAAAAAAAGAAGAAGAAGAAGCAGCTAGCATCATCTGTTGAAAGAGAGTCAGCATCAGAAATGGGAGACAAAACCTGCTATGAATTTACTCCAGAAGTCAAAGTTCTATTGAATCCCTATGACTCACAGCATATGTCCAAAATAAGTGGCAGACACAGATGTTCACCATTCCTCCTAAACTTTAGAGCCCATATCATTTTTTTTGAGGGAAAGACAACCCAATATCTTTCAATTTCATGCCCAAAGTGAGATGAATCCACAAAATATTTAGCACCTCTGATTTTGCTACAGTCATTAATTTGTCACATAGTTTCATTTATAAGAGGAACTAAGAATTGACTTTTGTCTGCTTTCTCAGTACTTTTTAGCTAATTGTGATGATAAACATGTCATTATCAGTAGTATTTATGAAGTGCTCTGTTATACAGTCATAAGGTTACATATACGACATGTCTGAATGTTGAAACACAGTAACTCATCAATGTACATTGATTGTGACAATGTTAAGCTACCTGAAGTCTGTGCTCTTGAAAGAGAGTAAAGGTTCAGGAATCCCTCTCCCACCCTTTGTTTTAAATTTTTCTCTCTGAGAAAAGGTTTAATTCAAAGAATCACCTTCCCATAGGACTAGATAAATTCAGTTTATCTATGACAAGACAAGACACAGACCATCTAAATTCTTTGCCTTCTAGGTGATTAGTTGAACTGTTGATACTCACTGACCAACCTCCACAAAATAGCTGCAAATTTGACTTGATCAAAGTTTAGTTAAGCTTTTTTCCTTCCCCTCAGTCTCCTCAACATCGACCAACCCTCAATCTGGTCAACAGTGGAATATGGAGCAACCCCTCCTCAAGGGCACTCTTGAAAATAGGCTGACCTCAGGGAAAGAACTCCCCTACTCAACTGTCAGACCATGTCCCTGGCCCTTCCCACTCCATAATGCCTAGTTCTCATTTATACCTCCCTAGAAAAGAAAATTCCTTTCTGCCTTACTCTTGAAACTTGTAGATCTTATGGTCAGAGCACTCTCCCTATTGCAAGCCACCCTCCCTTACTGTGATAATATTTTAAATAAAGTCTCACCTTACCTAAGTTCAGATTTGGGATTTTTGGCAATCTCTTTCTCTCAGAATATCTTTATTGTAATTAGTTCAATAAATAATTACAGACCTGCACATTTTTTCAAGGTAAAATTCAGAGAATCACATCAAGTCTGTCAATCTAGTTTCATACCATTTAACAACATTTTTTTTTTGCTATCTTTATTTAAGAATATCAATTTACTCAGATATTGGTAGTTATGGATATAAATTTGACATTTTTGAGACATAAGAAAGGCAGTTTTTTGATCTGATAAATCTGTAAGCACTCTTGAGGCTATCTATAGCTATTATATAATTCTATATAAGTAGAACATCTCCTACTTAAAAGCAAGGGTCAAATAAAAGCAAAATAATGAATATGTATATATAATCTCCCTTGATATAGATGGATAAATAATACATATGTACACATAATATATACCATGCATGTACCTAATATATACATACATATTTGTAAGTATAATACTTATATACCATTCATATGTTGAAACCTTAAGCCCTAACATGACTTTATTTTGAGATAAGGACCTTAAAGAGGTAATTAAGGCTAACTGAGATCATATGAGTAGACCCTAATCCAATATGATTAATGTCTTTATAAGGAGAGGAAGAGACACCAAGGATAGGTGTGCACAGAAAAAAGGCCACATGAGGACACGACGTGTTGAGAAGGCAGCCATATGCAAATGAAGGAGAGAGGCCTCAAGAGAAATCAAATCTTCCTTCACCTTGATCTTGGACTTCCAGTTTCCAGAACTGTAGAAAATAAATGTTTGTTATTTAAGCCACTCATTGTGAAGTATTTTGTTATGTAATGATATAGTACCTCTTTTGAATCTTAACTTGAGGTAAACTCTCCTTCGACATCATTCATTTGTGAAAGAATTCATTTCTTTTTACAAGAAACTCTATTGAGGGTTGTATCAGAACTTTTGTTCTGATAGGAATGGGAGAAGCAGCATCCTTTGATACCATTCTCCTACTCTGCAGCACATTGCCAACATTCAAATACCAGTGTTATCATCATTTACTGGATGATCTTCAACAAGTCACTTAATCTCACTGTGCCTCAGTTCTACATATGTGAAATGGTGATAATAATAGTACCTAATGCATAAAGTTATTATAAACATTTATAAGATGATTCCCATAAAGAAATTAGAACACACTGTTCCTGGCACTTAAAATTTCCTCACTGAATCTTAGCTCTCCCTTCCTTCTTCCACCTTCTCTCCTTCTTTTTGTTTTTGTTTCTGTTTCCCACTCCCCTTCCAAGGATTTTTCATCATTAAATTCTCAGTTTAAGCAGATGGTCATTATGCTTTGAGAAGTAAAGTAAATGTTCTTTATTTTTATTTCCACACATTTCCAATAAGTTGTTTTCATAGAAATAAAAGCAGGTAAGAAATGTAGTAATAATGTTCTCCCTAACATTGTATACCTTAAACTTACAAAATGTTATATGTCAATGACATCTCAATAAATCTGGAAGAAAAAAACTTAAAAAACGATTCCAGTCAACTATGAATCATAAAAAGCATATTGTTTTTGGTAAGGATTGAAAATATAATAATAATAATAATGTTCTCCCTAACCCATTTGTAACTGAGCCTGTGTTTTTTCTATGATATAAAACAAAAAATAAGCAAAGATTCAGTATTGGCATTTTATGAACTTTTTTATCTCCAGGAAATACTACCTCCTCAACAGCTTCAATGTATGACGTTAGAAAAATCTTTTCCCCAAAATCACATCCAAGTAGGTACACCAATATTATGAGTCATTTTTTACAGTCAGCCCAGCCCTGTGGTTTAATAGACAGGCTAAAGAAGATAAAGGTCATGTACTAAATTGCATCAGATGAAAACTACATGCACTCAAAAATCTTTCTTGGCAACACCTATCTGAAAGTTGTCACTGGATTTTGCTACTCAGCAGGATGCTGTCACAGAATTTATTAATAGACAAGAATCAGAGAAGGGGATCAAAAATCTCAGCATGTCCTTTGGAAGGCCAACATTCTGACATCCATGTTATATTAAACTCCAGACAAAGCTAAAGATTTACAGAAGGATGATGACACTCGCTCTTACATGCATGAAACTCAGATTCGCCATAGCAGCCTTATCCTCTAGGAATTTTCTCAGTATGCTATAGATAATCTTAAGTGGTAAGGCAGCATCAGCTGTAAAGACATCAGAAATTAGAGTTCAGCATTAGTGTTTCTAATTTTACTGGGCTGAAAAATTTAAAAAGAAGGAAAGAAATTGGAAGAAAAAATACATGCTGTGGTAAACTCTGAAAAGCAAAACGGAAGGGGTGTGTGTACCGCAGACAACTGAAATGCCTTGGGAAGTAATACATGTTGTTGTTGACTGAAAACTTGGACAGAAGCTGTTATTGTGGAGCATGTGGAAATGGAGTGGTTCCCTTTTAGTAAAATATACAAAAAAAATAAATAAACCGAAAGAAACCAACTAAACTAAATACGTTTATAAGCACAGCAACAAGCCAAAATGCAATCAATGAGTGATGTCTATTGTTAAACACATTATACCTTTCAATCACATATAAGGTAGCTTCTGTTCAATTAAATTCAGAGAAAAATTACACGATAGAAATAGCAGTTTTCAATATTAATATAAAACTAGACAGAAATACATAAAAGCATAATTAAATTATAAAGCTGATAAAAAAAGGTCTAGTTTTATACAACTAAGAAAAGTGTTTTATTTAGATAAGCTTTTGCATTTTACTATTACCAAGTAGGCAGTATTGGTCAGTATATTTTTAATCATAAGTATGACAGCTAAAGCTAATACCTGTCCTTATATTAAATATAATCACATTCAAGTATTATGAAGAAATTTGCAAGGTCCATTTTATGAGTGATTTTTACTTAGCCAAAATTGAAAGTAGTATTCTGTTTTTTGTTTGTTTGTTTTTTGCTTTGATATTTGCAGTAATGTAAAGATTTTAAAGAAAACAAAATCTCAGCCAATTAAAACAAGTAAAACTCTACCTGTTTATAAAATAATGCTAATGAAATAATACATAAAACTACAACATACTTAAATGATTTTTTCCCTGTTCTCAATCAGAAATATAGTGAAGGTGTTGAGTCCTTCATCTATTTTTGCTCTTTATTAGCTTTTTCTCTAGGGGGGAAAAAATTACCTTCTCTGGGTTTCTGTACTTCTGAGTACAGTTCCTATACTTCTAAGAAAGTATTGGGTTGGCCAAAAAGTTCGTTCAGGTTTTTCAGTAAGATGCTACAGAAAAACCCAAAGGAACTTTTTGGCCAACCCAATATATAGCAGAAACTGATGGATGTGGTTGTTGTATAAAAAAAAAAAAAAGAAAAAGCCAACACAAAGTTGGTGTTCAGTAGATGTGAATTTCCTTCTTCTTGTTCTATTTCTAGATTTAAAAAAAATGTTACTTTATGGCAAAGCAAAATTAAAATAACAACAGGAATGCAAAAACTAAAGATGTAAGTTTTCTACAATTCAATTTGATAATAAAATATTAACTTTTCACTTATATTTAGTTTTTATATAGTTGCAATGATATGGATAACTTTTTATATTTCATATCTTTACTTAGCATTATAGTGAGCATAATTCTTTATTTGGGGATAGTCCATTAGAAAAAAAAATAAGTTTTGCTTCTTAAGAAGCTGAGTAAGTATAATATCAAACCTTACCCTATGTCCATGTACTAGGTTTGTTTTGTGGTTGTTGTTGTGTTGTTTGTTTTTGTATAGCTTTTTTAAAAAAATAAGTCTACTTTATACACCTTTCTATGTAATTAACATTATTGTTTGATTTAATCACTGGTCATGTATCACATCTATTCAGGTATATGTTATTTCCCCCAGATTTACTTCCATTATTAGTCATTCAGAAATAATAAGCCAAAACTCTTTTCCCAATTCTTTGTGGGAAAGAAATTGTGAATTTCCCAATTCTTTGACCATTGTCTGCCTGCCTTTTAGGATGCAGAAATTATGATCTATGATTTGTGAATCTAAGACCTCAATTACCAGATTTATCATTATTTCTACATTGTAATTATGTTATAAACTGTTATTACTGCAACTTTAATGATGTGTCTTCACATTCATTTTTGCCTGCACAAACACATGTATGTCATTCCGATTCCTTGAGAAAAATATTTTAATACTGAAATTTAATATGAACTAAGACAAAATCTGCACTTTTAAAACACTAGTGCAGTGATTTATTAAAGGCTTCACCACTGTTATATGGATTGGTTTCCTTGGTGGTATATTTTATAACAAAAAGCTAATCAATGAATAATTAAAATACTATTTTAGATAGTCATCAGCTACATAACAAAGTAGATACACGGAAGTACAATTAGTATCCTCCAGAGTCTATTGTGCTTTATCAGGATTTCTTATTTGATATGAAAAAACTTAGAACTGCTTTGATTTCAAATAAAGAAAACCAAATTTAGCCAAAGGAGAAAGGGATGATGTATTATGAGAATATGGAGAAATCTCATAAAAAAGAGAGGAATGCAAATTGACCTCAGCAGGAACTAAAATAGAAAAAAAAAAAACAGATGCTTTTTCTTTCTTCCCTCTCCCTCTCTAGGCTCACCTTTTACATTATTCAGTTACTGTATTTGTTTAGTAAATTCGTCTTTTCACAGGACTTGTGGGACTTGTGTCTTTTCCTGCCCTCAGACATTGGTGCTCCTGGGTCTCAGACCTTCGTGTTTGAACTAGGACCATGTCTGCCCTGTCCCCTTCTCAGGCTTTCATAGTCCTAGTGGATTAAACCATTGGCTTTCCTAGTTCCGCAGCTTGTAGATGGCAGACTGTGGGATTTAACCTCTATAATTGCTTGAACCAATTCCTATAATAAATCTTTTTTTAAAGGCGATATATATATATATATATATATATATCCAATTATTTATATTTCCCTGGAGAACTCTAACATAAAGCTGTTCCATTCAACTACATCCTTATGGTTTTCTTCTTGCTGGCTCAATCAAATACTGGTAGAAGTGTGTTAAAATATCCAGCTCTAATGGTGGATTTATGTTTCTTCTTACAGTTCTGTCAGTTTTTACCTAATGTATTTTAACACATTAAGAATTGTTTTGTCTGCTTAAAGATCGACTCTTCAGCAATGTGTAATGCCCTTATTTAAACCTGAACATTTTTCCATGCCCTGAAGTCAGCTTTGAAATTAATATGCTACTCCAGTTTTCTTTTGATTCATGTTAACATGGTATGTCTTACTCTACCCATTTACTTTTAATCCACCTTTGTTTTTATATTTAAGATGGGTTTCTTTTAGACAACACATCATTGAGATGTTGATTTTTTTTTTACCTACTCCCTCAGTCTCTGTCTTTTAATAGGTAAATTCAGACCATTCACATTGAAAGTGATTATTGATATAGTTGGATTTATATCTACCTTTTACTATAACTGCTTTCTATTTATTATACTTGTTCATTGTTTTTTTATCTTTCCCTCTTTTTTAACTTTCTCTGGTTTTAAATGAGAACTTTACATGATCCTATTTCCTCTCCTCATTTATCATATTAATTATACTTCTTCTAAAACATTTTTAGTGAGTGCCCTAGATTTCAGAGTATAGACATAAAACTACTTTCTACATCCACTTTCCGATAACACTGTACTACTTCAAAGTACGTCAGAGTATTCTCAAATCCTCTCAATAATTTTACCGATTTATAAGTTATAATTACTCAAAACATTATTACTGTTAAAGTGAACAATTATTTATTAGCTCGCTTAAGAAAAATAAAAAGTTTTCATTTCATCTCCATTTAATCCTTCTCTTAAAAAATTCTAGAATTGTAAATTTGTAATCTCCTCCATGATTATTTCAAAATTTCACTAGCTTTTTCATCTAGAAAAAATAAGTCTATGATTATTTAAAAATTTAGAAACACAAACTGGAAAAAATTATCCTAACCTCACTACCAAGATTATGTTATTGTTAAGTCATGCATTTTCCCTCAACCTACCAGTGGTAAGTTTGGCTTTCTTAAGTTTTCAACATTACCATGAGAGAAGAATAGAGGGTACTTTAAGGTTATAGAATTTTAGCAAACTTTATTGGAGTTAAGAAGCCTATTGTCTTCATGATTGCAGGCAGAGTTGCATTTTGAGTCTAGTTTTAAAGCATGCATTATAATAAAAGTTGATTTTTAAAAATCATACTAAGAAAGATCTCCCCAAGCTAATATTAGAATAGACAGATGTCAATTATATTACTCTTACAATTAGCAAAGGGTAAGGGTAAAATTATAAGTCAAAAGCTAGTGCCAGTTATAAATCTATAGAAAGGTGTATATCCAGGGTGTAAAGGGACTCTAAAAGTGAAAGGCCAGACAATTCTACTTCAAGGAAAATTAGGCAATCGTACAGAAGTTTCCATCTACACTGGACTTCTGTGATAAAAAGAAGCAATAATCATCACAAACATTGTGAAATAAGCATCATTTATAGTTTTAAGCAAATAAAATAAAGTTGAAAATATAATAAGTAAAGGTCTGCTATATTTTTTGATAGCCATTTCCTTTCAAGTTTTTAGTTCTTAGTACTTTACTGTCTCTACTTTAAACTATGTATAGCTAATACCTCTTTTTGTCCGATGTGAAAATATTTATTTTCATAAGAGTATTTACTCCATTTAGATTAATTATAACCACAGCCATTAATTTCTCCCATCTTATTTTGTGCTATTTTCCTACATCTTTTTTATGTTTACTTTTCTCTTTTCTTCTTTTTTTTCCTTTTTGGATATTTTTCTTATTCTAAAAATTTTATTATTTGGAAATTTATACATACTATAATTGTTGTATATGTACTATAAATATTAATACCCATTCTGAACGCACTTTAATATTATTTAGCATTTTTATTGCCCACCGTGAACTAAAAATGCCACCTGCCGTGTCAGTAAACAAATGATGTTGCAGCCATCAAGCTATCACATTACAGGCATCTCAATGGTGAGCCCTGAGGGAACTCAGGATGGAGGCAGGATGCCCCACGTCTAGCAGGCAGCCTCTGCACCCATCCCTAACAGTGCACCCTGCCCGTGACTCAGGATGAGAACAGGATACTGGCCCCAGATAGCTGAGGTGCATAACAAAGGAATGATTTCAATTTCAGACTTTTCATCTCCCCATACATAAGAAAGTGCTAAATTCCTTAGCTTGAGATAACTGGTTTTCCTTAATTAACAGTAATCTTTAGATGTGCCAACTACCTGATCTTTGCTGTAAAAACTCCTATATATCCTGCCCCCTTCCCCATCCCCCCTTGCCTCTTTGGAACAGTCTCTCAGAGTTATCTGAGGTGCTGTGTCCCAGGCTTAAGTCCTCAGTTTTGTCCACTGAATAAAACATAGCTCTCAACTTTTAGGTTGTGCTTTTTAAAATTTTTTTCAGTTGACACCACCTTAACTCTAAAAATCTCTTAAAACATTTGAAGTTCTATCATCCATTCCATTTAAATACTAGTGTGGTCATGTATTTTATTGTTCATGTATTTTAGATCTATTTTACATTGTTAATAACATCATGCTTTTAAAAAATAAAGCTAGTGTTACTTTACATTTAGATATAGTTTCATTAATTTCTTGTCTTCCCCTATTGTTTTCAATCACAAAACTTCCATTTGGCATCATTTTCTACTTCCTTTTGTGGTAGAGCATTTTGAATTTCCATTAGTGAAGGTTTGTGGAGGGTTAACCCTGCTTCAATTTTGAAACTACATTTCAATCACACTTAATTCTTAAAGGATATCATTAGGTATAGCATTCCAGATTAACAGCATATTTTCACTTTCATACAAGGTAATTAAATAATGTCACTAGCTTCCAACATCACTCTTAAAATTGGATATCAATTTTATTTTTGCACATTTGAAGTTAATCTGACATTGATTTCTGCTATTTTTGAAATCATCTATTTGCTTTTAGTGTTTTGAGTCATTATCTTGATGTCTTTGGTCTAGATTTCTTTTTATTAATTCTACTTGGGTTCACTGGGCTCTGTGACTATATAAGTTATTTTATCTCATCACTTCTGGAAAATTATTGACTTGTATATCTTCCAGTGATATCTGTGACCTAATAACTTTTTCTTTTTTTCTACAACTCCTGTTTCTCATTTTATATTCCATGCCTCTTAAGGGCCTTTACATAATTTATTTATTTATTTTTTTAATCTCTCTGATACAATCTGGATAATTTCTATAGATTTATCTTTTGGTTTACTGGTCTCTTAAAATGTCAATTTGTGGCTAAACTCATAGATTGGATTTAATATTTCAGTTACTTTATTTTGTTTTATTTTATTTTTGGAACTTCTTTTCGGTTCTTATACAATTTTTTTATATATGTTCAAGCTTCTATTATTTCTGAACTGTTTTAATTATGTGCCCAAAATTCCTTTATCTCAAGTCTTTTTCAGGTCTTATTCTAGTGTGGGTGTTTTTGGGTTTTTTTTTTCAGTTGTTTATATGTATTTTGCAATTTAAGTGTATGTGTGTGTGTGTGTGTGTGTGTGTGTGTGTGTGTGTGTGTGTGAAAGAGGGAGGGAGAGGTATTCATTTTCCTTATTATATTGTTTATAAGTAATTGATGAGGCCTAAAATTCATGAGACTCTGTCCTGAGAAAATCTGTACTTGATTCTGTCAGCTTCATCTAGACACTAAAGGTTATATGGTGTTTATTTCTAGTTCCTTCTGCACTGATGACATTTCCATCTGAAGGAACCTGCTTAATATCGCTGTTATCCTATTAAATTAAATTACTTTGGTAGGTTTTGGGCCCTGTGAGATCATGAAAATCAGAGGCTACTGTTCGACTGGCTTGGGAAACACCTTCAAGAAAAAAGCAGATTTATAAATGAATAAAGTGAGACCCAGAGTTGAGAGCATTTAGAGTTTGAACAAAATGAACTATGTGTTGTTTGATTGAAAAGCCAAATAGTAAACTATGAGAATTTCTGATGCTAGCACTGATTTATAAAGGCATTATAATACATGTTTATACAGGAAATGCCATTGTCTTAATATTTATATTAACAATTGTTATTTTCTCAGTTTATATTATATAAGCATATTATTATATTTTATGGCATGTGGAGAATAGTAAAGCAGCCCTTCCACAAGCAGAACACAAAGGCAATAGGCCTACACATAGAATACTTAAATTACTAGGAATTAGGAAACAGTGGCATCTAGCTCTATGAAGGAAAAAGGAAATAATTTCTTCAGAGTAATGGTTTACAAGAAACCATTTTCTGATTATAGCAGAGCAAAGAAAAACTTAAACACTTGATTGGGTGTTGTATTGTTGTTGCTAAAATAAATTGTATTGTAGGAACTGAACATTTTTAAAAGAATATAAATACCTGAAAATCAGGACATCTCCAAATGGGTCATAAATGATATGAAAAACCTAACAGACTATCATCAGAACCTGGGAAGCACCTGGAAAAATGCAAGGCTGGTGGAATCAGGGTAAATATCACCTCTGAGCCACACTTAACTAAAGATTTTTACAAGGTCCTTTGTAGGGAAGAATTAAAAATTAATAATACTTTTGCATTTAATTCAGGTCTACCTTAAATTTTATTTAAATTGTTTCCAACGTTTTTGATTCAATTATTCTTAGGTTTTTGACTTCACAAAATTTTAAGTTAAAAACTCTTCTGTTTCAGTGATACTTAAATTTGGGGAAGCCATGAACTGATTTGATAATCTATTAAAATATATATGTTCTTTCCACTTAATGCATGTGTTAGGTAGCTAGTCACACATGAGTGGGTCCTGCCCCATACTGGAGGGAGTCAACTTTTTCTCCCCAACCTGGACACTGGTAAGCAGATCATGCCCAGAGATCCTTTCTCTTCTAGTAAAGGACCACCACTAACTTTCCAGCCTTATCAGGACTAAGCAGGATAAAACCACCAACACAGGTTGGCGCAGGTGAACCAAGACCGAAAAAGTGACTCAAAGTAACCCAGGGCCCATTATGCTGTATTTATAATAAATTAACATTGCTGTTTTTACCACCACCACCACCACCCACCATGGGTTTCGCTTGGGTGCTTATGGGTAAGCAACTGCTTACTAGGAGAAAAGTTATATACCTAAAAACTGGCAATCAACTTGTCAGTCAAATGATGTGGGTGACAGGGAGAGACTGCCACCCCTAAAGTACCCAACACTACCCTCACTGCAGGGCTGCTTCTGGTTTCCGGACAGCCCACTCTCAACCTTTCTCAACAGTGTACTCTGTACTCTTAATAATACTCCTGCTGCATGAAACTGCTCTATGCCTCTTCTAAATTATTTCCCTCGAGAGGACAAGAACCGAGGAAATCGCTGTTCTGCCGGTAACACATGTATGTGTGCCTGTATAGTTATATATACTAATTTAATAATCCCCACTCTGTGGATTAGGGCAAGCCAATTAAAGAAGTATCACCTCACTCTCATAGAATGTGGTCTCAATGAGGATAATTTCAATCTTGATGTCATATCTCTTATGCATCATCTAGCTAAGAAATAACAGAACCTTCATTAGGATTTATGTATTGTGTGGCCCAGTCTAGTATTACACTTATATGATGTTTTTTCAAGATTTAAAGATTTGGTTGATGGCAGGATGCAACACAATGACACTCAGATAGCTGAAAGGCAGAATTTTTTGTTACTTGTAGGTCCAAAAGAGGTTAGGTTGCCAGACAAGGTCACATAGGGGATTGAACCAGAGGACAGGGTAACAGCAAGCTGGAGCTGTAGGGAGAAGCTTATGTAACACAAACAGGGTATGGGTTGTCTATTTTGAAATAATCTCCTGGGATCTAGAACATAGGGAATATCCCTAAGTGTCTGGTACCTGGCCCTAGTGCTAATACTAGCCCTGGAGTGAGAGGCTGATCAGAGAAGAGGTTGAGGTGTGGACTTAATTTGCTGCTCAAGAAGGGGAAGTGACAGGCCACTAGTCAGAGTTCTAAAATGGGGTCAAAACAGTGTTTTAGAAAACTATATTACACACAATGCATGTTTTTTACAATTTAATATGTAAGGATTTTTGTTTTATTGTATTCCTTTCTCTTAATAAAAAGACAAATCAACATTTTAGCTCTCTTATATTGTTCTTTATATTTCTAACTGAAATTTTTTTCCTTGCTCTATCAAACTCTTGTATAGATTCAATAGCTTATACAATGAACACTGTCTGAGACACCTGTGAAAAAAATGTTCATCTTTGACAGAATACCCTGAAGCTAACAAAAGTGAGCTTGACCTCTTGACAGGCATGGAGGATTCTGAGTGACATGCCATGTGCCTTGTTCATTGTTTAGGGAACAGTGTCACGTATTTCAAAGACTATGCAAGTTCACTGTGGTAAAAACCTGAATCACTATTACAAGGCTCTAAAATGTCATTCTGATCCATATTGAGCTTTGTACTACCTGTGAATAGAAGCAACTAGAACTTGCTGTTTGCCTCCACTTTAACCTCCTATTTACATAACATATAGACCCATCCTGTGGGAGAAACTAGGTCAAATTGGGAATTAGGTAACAGGAATTTAACTTTTTATAGATTTAGATGTTCCTGCAATTCTAAACTAAAATTCTAAAATAAAAATATAAATATCATCTACATGTGTTCTAAGAAGAATAATAGATGACAGAAACAATAGAAAACACCCCAAAGCCTCTCCTCTTTCCAAAAGATATCACATTTTCATATTGTCTGCAGATATTACTTGACTTTGATTTTTCTTTTAAGAGCATATCTATTCTAAGATAAGATCATTATGACCAAAGGCTGCACAATGTGTTTTAGGTCAATTAAAGAGTTGACAGGAGGATATACCATTCATAGGGGAGCTAAATCACCTCTAGATATTCTTTGAAGATATTCTATTTTCACAGTAGTGAATCCAGTTCAAAAACTGGACCTATTCAGCATAAGACCTCTTAAGTGATCTACCAATGCTGAAAAATGCCAAGGAAATCGTTTTCCTGCCACCTTCATTCCTAACAAATTAGCATAATGTGAATTTTGATAAAGTTAACCAGAAAGCATACAAAGCTTGATAGATATGAAAAATGTATCATATACCAGGTTTTTCAGCTGAAACAACATGACTATGTTAACCTTGAGCTCTAGTACATGATAGTACAGGCAGAAGTGGGGTTCTGAATCATTATGAACTTCCCCTACTTGAGATATTTAACTTCAGTTTCCTAACCTAGAAAATGAAATTTATAATAGATTTTCTAGGTATCTGGAAATGTTCTTATGACTGCTAAATGAGATATTGTTGTGAAATGACTTCTGAATAAATTAAAAGATTTTGTTAAAACAAATAATGATTAAGGTGTATTAAATGACTTTAGATTTTTTTCTTTTAAATTTCCATTGTTACTTTTTTTTTAACATATTTATTGGAGTATAATTGCTTTACAATGGTGTGTTAGTTTCTGCTTTATAACAAAGTGAATCAGTTATACATATACATATGTTCCCATATGTCTTCCCTCTTGCGTCTCCCTCCCTCCCACCCTCCCTATCCCCCGCCTCTAGGTGGTCACAAAGCACCAAGCTGATCTCCCTGTGCTATGCGGCTGCTTCCCACTAGCTATCTACCTTACGTTTGGTAGTGTATATATGTCCATGCCACTCTCTCACTTTGTCACAGCTTACCCTTCCCCCTCCCCATATCCTCAAGTCCATTCTCTAGTAGGTCTCTGTCTTTATTCCTGTCTTATCCTTAGGTTCCTCATGACATTTTTTTTCTTAAATTCCATATATATGTGTTAGCATATGGTATTTGTCTTTCTCTTTCTGACTTACTTCACTCTGTATTACAGACTCTAGGTCCATCCACCTCATTACAACTAGCTCAATTTCGTTTCTTTTTATGGCTAATATTCCATTCTATATATGTGCCACATCTTCTTTATCCATTCTTCTGATGATGGACACTTAGGTTGTTTCCATCTCCGGGCTATTGTAAATAGAGCTGCAATGAACATTTTGGTATATGACTCTTTTTGAATTACGGTTTTCTCAGGGTATATGCCCAGTAGTGGGATTAATGGGTCATATGGTAGTTCTATTTGTAGTTTTTTTTAAGGAACCTCCATACTGTTCTCCATAGTGGCTGTACCAATTCACATTCCCACCAGCAGTGCAAGAGTGTTCCCTTTTCTCCACACCCTCTCCAGCATTTATTGTTTCTAGATTTTTTGATGATGGCCATTCTGACTGGTGTGAGATGATATCTCATTGTAGTTTTGATTTGCATTTCTCTAATTATTAATGACATTGAGCATTCTTTCATGTGTTTGTTGGCAGTCTGTATATCTTCTTTGGAGAAATGTCTATTTAGGTCTTCTGCCCATTTTTGGATTGGGTTGTTTGTTTTATTGTTATTGAGTTGCATGAGCTGATTGTAAATTTTGGAGATTAATCCTTTGTCAGTTGCTTTATTTGCAAATATTTTCTCCCATTCTGAGTGTTGTCTTTTGGTATTGTTTATGGTTTCCTTTGCTGTGCAAAAGCTTTGAACTTTCATTAGGTCCCATTTGTTTATTTCTGTTTTTATTTCCATTTCTCTAGGAGGTGGGTCAAAAAGGATCTTGCTGTGATTTATGTCATAGAGTGTTCTGCCTATGTTTTCCTCTAAGAATGTGATAGTTTCTGGCCTTACATTTAGGTCTTTAATCCATTTTGAGCTTATTTTTGTGTATGGTATTAGGGAGTGACTTAATCTCATACTTTTACATGTACCTGTCTAGTTTTCCCAGCACCACTTATTGAAGAGGCTGTGCTTTCTCCACTGTACATTCCTGTTTCCTTTATCAAAGATAAGGTGACCATATGTGTGTGGGTTTATCTCTGGGCTTTCTATCCTGTTCCATTGATCTATATTTCTGTTTTTGTGCCAGTACCATACTTTCCTGATTACTGTAGCTTTGTAGTATAGTCTGAAGTCAGGGAGTCTGAATCCTCCAGCTCCATTTTTCGTTCTCAAGATTGCTTTGGCTATTCAGGGTCTTTTGTGTTTCCGTACAAATTGTGAAATTTTTTGTTCTAGTTCTGTGAAAAATGACAGTAGTAGTTTGATAGGGATTGTAATGAATCTGTAGACTGCTTTGGGTAGTAGAGTCATTTTCACAATGTTGATTCTTCTAATCTAAGAACATGGTATATCTCTCCATCTATTTGTATCATCTTTAGTTTCTTTCATCAGTGTCTTATAGTTTTCTGCATAGAGATCTTTTGTCTCCTTAGGTAGGTTTATTCCTAGATATGTGACTTTAGATTTTTAACTGTAACTTGTAAGGGACCCTTGATCTTGCTTTCCTGAGTGTTTCTTCTTATTTCATGTTGAAAATTCACAATAGACTCTTATATAAGAATGTAGATTTTCAATAACTAATAAATAATATTCAGTGGATAAAATTTAAGGTTTTTGACATTTTCTAAGTTATATATTTATTTACCCATACATTAGGTCTTGTGAATTTTACCACAGATACTAAATAGATTTCTTCCTGGAGTTTAATTCCTAAATATAATTTTGTGTTTTATTTGAAAACTACTTTCTTCCATTTATATTTACTGGGAGAAGTATCCTCTGCTTTTTCAGATGTTATGCTTCCTATGAAAACCAAGTGAAAATTGCATATTATAGAGAATACTGAGACATAAATCTTTATTCTCTTTGTCTGAAAACTAAAGAGTTTCAACTCAATCATCATAAGAGTTCCTACCTGCTATAAAATTCTATAAGGTTGTGTGTATATGGTTTCTTCACTGATATCAGATGAACTTCTTGAGAGTCATTACTTGCTCATATTCAGTAGCTGAAACCTTCCTTTGAAGAGCTTTCCTAAAGCATTGTTCAGTTCCATTTAAGAAACCAGGGAGACAGACATTTCCCGCTGCTGACAGACAGTCATCATTGTGAATATACTATTATAAATTTGTGAAATTGCAACAAATTTATTTTCTTTGTCCTCTATTATGTGTTAGAAGTATGTTTGGATAATTTTTCATGGTCATAAACAGGCAATCTACCCCCATCATTATTCATTATTTTACATTGAGCACACTTCATTCTTTACTATAATTTGCTTCATCTGTGTAGCCATCTGGCTTTGAAATCCATTTGTGCAATGAAGTAAATAGAAAGTGAGAGAAACATTTTCTCTCCATGAGAAATCACCAGGTTTAATAAGTAGACAGGATTCTAGTGAGGGATGGTACTATTTTACATTATGATTAACATTTATAATCTATTTTCTAAGCATAAGGGCCCAATTTAATATAGTAACTTTTGCTGTCCAAACTAGACTTACAAATCAGGAGTGTCTCTAGTCTTTGTGTGACTATTAAATATTTGGGCAACCTACTATTTCAGATGGAAGTTAATTATACAATTGGTCTTAAATTTTTCAAAACTTACATGTCTAGAAAAGAATTTATAATGAGAAACTTTTTGTCCCTTTTCTACAGAACAGTTGTATAAGATTTTTAAAATGTAAAACCAGTCTTGTTCTTTTTCTCATTTACACATTCCATTGCATTTTTATTTAATATGTGACAAAATCACAACACCTTGCCCTATCTCAAGAGGTCCTGAGTGAGCTAGACCATTAGTCTCCACCTCAGATCTCTCTGTGCACTATTTCCTGGATCACTGTTCATCAGTGTGGGTGGCCTTGCTCTTCTTCAAAAGTAGAAATTTGTTCCCACCTCAGGCCTTATCTGTTTGCTATTCATTTACTCTTTCAAGAAATGAGTCTTTCAACATGTGAGGAAGTTGGACACCAGAACTGGAGTCCATTTTTTATAGCCTTCTTATTAATACCCTTTTCAGAAGGTGGATGGTATAGGGAAAGTAGTGATGGGACCCTCAGGGGACTTCAGGAAGTGGCTGTTTACCAAAATTGCTGAGGAAATATTTCAATACTTTATCAACTAGCTATACCGCTGCATATTATATGTAGTCACTTGAAAACAAATGTCTCAATAACTAGAATACATAATCATTGTAAAGATGAACTGAATTCTACCAATTGCCTTATATTCTGTAGTCAGTATAATATTTACCATTTATTGAATGCAAAATATACATATACATATTTAAAGTTCCAAATTATTGCTTATTACCTCTTAAACAAATTAAGAGTGAGCCTTCATCAAACGTTGTTACCATCTAATGCTCTAGATGAAACACAAAGAACTACAAATGATCATGATTCAATCAACTAATTGTTCAATTCTTTGCCATTATCTACTTCCATTACTGTAAATCAATATAGTGAGATAAAATTTAAACAACAGTAATCCTTTAATAGTATCCACTTTGATGCTTGTATCTATATGGTGTCAGTTTCCCTTAACATTAATTTTTAAGTAAAAAGGATGCAGTTTTAGAAATTCTATACATAATACATACATATAGTTGTATTTATTTAGCCCTCTCTTTCTTACTTCCCATTATGTCTCTTTTTGCAAATATCCCTATTTCAAATACATATTTATTTTCTGCATTCTCTTTGTAGTACCTCCAAGTAAGCCTGATAGCATCTCCTAAAACAGAAAAACTATATAATATGATATGATAAAATATAATATAATACATAATGAAAGTCCACAATGGAAACATTTTATTTTTTATTTCCTAATTAAGAAAATCAAATCAGTTAAACAAAAATTAGAAACTTTTAAAAATTAGGAGATGATGACTCTGCTTTCATAAAATTCTAGTCTTGATACTCTACCAATAGTGTGTGTGTGTGTGTGTGTGTGTGTGTAGTACATATAAATATATACCCATGTTATGTATGCACATCTGTTACATCTAACATATGTATTGCATAATATTTAAACAAAAATCATAATTTTAGGTCATTTTCTATAGCTTCTTTATCTACCTTTATGCAAAAAGGAATCGAAGATTTTTTTTTTTTTTTTTTTTTTTGTACATGGGCCTCTCACTGCTGTGGCCTCTCCCGTTGTGGAGCACAGGCTCTGGACACGCAAGCTCAGCAGCCATGGCTCATGGGCCCAGCCGCTCCGTGGCATGTGGGATCTTCCCGAACCGGGGCACGAACCTGTATCCCCTGCATCGGCAGGCGGACTCTCAACCACTGCACCACCAGGGAAGCCCTTGAAGTGTTTCTTACACTTATCTGCCATCCACCACCCTATCAGTGTTTTTTTTACAATTTGGACTGGTCTCATCACTTATTCCTTTGCTTAAAAACCTCCATTATCTCCTTTCATTGCCAACAAAATAAACACCAATTCCTTAGCCTGCCCTTCCATACCTCTTACAGCCTGGCCTACCACCTATACAATGCACCATGTGGTCTAAGTGAGCTAGAATCACACACAGCTCCCCCAAACAAGCCAGACACTTTCCTGCCTCCAGGTCTTATCCAGCTATTGTTGCTATTCCATTGCTGCCTTTAGCTTCTTTTCCTAACCCTGAAAGGAGTTGAGGAATAGTACTCCCACTCAGTAGCCAATTTACTTTAAACAGACTATATTTGTTACAGCAAATGTATTGTAGATTATTGGAAAATGGAGGCACACAAATTATAATGCTCTTTCAAACTGAATCTATCTTAACTAAACTGCCAATTCCTGCATTTTCTCTTTCATGTTTTGCATTTTCATGTAGTTCTTAACTGAATTTGAGGCTTTGTTTTCTTCAAGGTATAGCAATTAAAAATGTGTGAAAGGGATGGAGATGTAGAATAATGATATTAAGACCTTCCTGATAAGAAAATCTTGTACCTGTTCTAGATGGTAAATAGCATATTTCATAGACCTATACATTTTGTAATTTGTAAGACCGTATTAGCATCTTACAACTTGACCATGCACCTTATCTGTAGTAAGTGATCTGTAGACATGATTGAAGACCGTTCAAATTGTCTTCTGTGTGATCAATAATTTTTACTTTTAAAAGTGCTTTCCTTACCGCCTAGGTCTTTTCTTTTCTATTTTAGCCAATATGATAGCTTGTAGATTCCATAACTTGATCTTGAGTATATGCTACCGAAACTCAGATCCAACTGCTCAGCACTGAAAAAACAATACTCAAGAGGCAAGATTGGTGGAAAGGAAAGTTTTTATTCTGGAGGTCAGCAGCCAGGAAAGAAGGCAGGCTTACATCCAAAGGTCAACTCCTCACTGATAATCAGTGGGCAAGAGTTTTTAAAGGGGAGTTTCACAGTTGTATAGGCGGAGGAAGGGGGCTACATGCAGAAATAGCACAGTCAACTCTGACAGTCATCTTGAAATTGGTCATGCAGTGGTCTGAACAGCATCATTGTATTGCTTGGAGTATAGTTAATCTTCCATTCCAGGGTTGGTTTGCTCCCATTTCTTTGAGACCAGTTCTCAGAATTGTGACAGCTTATGTCATGGCTACAGTTTGGTCATCATGTATTGATAGTTAACTTCTTCCACCTAGTGAGGGTTTCAGTATCAACAAAACAGCTCACAGGATATGGCTGTATGTCAGAATATTATCTATAGCTCTTGAGGAGGAAATAAAGGTTCTTGACTTTATTTAAGGGCTGAACTATTTTCATTTGGCCTTGTTTGACTGTTTTCCTTTGCTTCTGCTTTTCTCACTTCTCTGATTAAATTTATTCTTCGACTCAAGTTTTCCTACAGATAAAGGCAGGCAGAAGACATGGGAGGGATGGTCCTGTCCTGGGCAGGCCCATAGGGTCTTGATCTGTTTCATAGATACATATTTGGAAATGCCTACAAAGATTACTTTTTCTCATACAATAATATCCAGGGCTAACAGTATATGTTAAATAAATAAAACTTGATTTATGAACAATATGTTGAAGTGATGTTACATTGAAGTAAAAATAACATTTCTATTTGGGCATTTTTAGAGAATGCAAATTATTTTTTTATTATATCCTTATGCCAAAAAAAGAAAACATACTGAAATCACTGGGAGTGAACTGAAGGTTTTATTGTAAGTCTGAAAAATTACAATTTTTGATTCATAGTCGGAGTTTACAGATAAAATTGTTAAATACTTGGAACCTGCTAGTTTGAAGGCAAAAATGCAAAATATTTTCTGACAAATTCATGAAGCTTATCAGTTTGAGTCATGTAACTCAAAGCAAAGATTTCAGATAAATCACTTCAATACAGTGATGGTAACATTCCGCAGGGAATGTTTTTTATATCTTACTGAACATTTAACTTTAGTAATATCATTTTGTACTTATACTTTTAGAATATTTCACTTTAGAGGAAATGAAAAAAAAATTTAAATCTATTACCTGTTAACTATAATAATTTGGAAATTTTGATTTGTATTAAAATGAATCATTTTCATCAAAAACTTTTGTAAAGAAAATCGACGTGTAACATTTGAAGATTATTTTAAAATTATTTTACACCTCTACAAAAAATAAATTAAAAAAATTAGATACCTCACTTAATTGAATACCATCCAACCATCTATTCAGCTATCATGTATTTAATTCATCTATCTTACCATGGAAAATAAAGTCCTATTCAGAAATATAAGACAGAATTAAACTTCCAAAATGCATCATCAGTTGTTATATTTCATGAAAAGTGACTTACAATTTCTGCGCTGGAAAGGATGTACCTCTTTTGTATTCTCTTAGCTTCATTTTATCTAAGGGTCATATTCTGTAGGTTAAATTTTATGTAAAACAGAAATATGACCCTGAACATTCAACAGTGTATAACTATAACACTTAAAATGATAAGTGCCGGGCTTCCCTGGTGGCGCAGTGGTTGAGAGTCCACCTGCTGATGCAGGGCACACGGGTTCGTATCCCAGTCCAGGAAGATCCCACCTGCTGTGGAGTGGCTAGGCCTGTGAGCCATGGCCGCTGAGCCTGCGTGTCTGGAGCCTGTGCTCTGCAAAGGGAGAGGCCACAGCAGTGAAAAAAAGATAAGTACCTTTTTAATCTCATGCAATTAATTATTTTTTGGTAAAGTACAAACAAAAAGAAAGAAACAACAGGAAAAAATACCTTTAAAGATAAGTGGGAAAACAGCCTTAATCAACTATTAAAACATTTTCTTCATTTTGTATGAAGAAAGTTATTCCAAGGTTAAAGAATATTTATGGGAGGGGAGAGAGTGTGAAGCAATTTTTCTCCATGTTTGCGCAAATGTTTTGTCAGTATTCTCTCAACAAAAGAAAAAAATATCTACTTGCCAGTCAACGTTTTAATATAACATATACAACTTGTTAAATCATTGATTTGGTATGCTTATTACATTCAATGATTTTACTGCCCCAATACTGGTTAATAAAAACCAGGTGTTATTTTATTTTTTGTCTAAACACACTCAATTAGTTCATATAAGGATTGGTTCTAGGACTCTCAGAATTTAAGATGTGGAGTTCAAATAGCTCACCTTGCCAAAAGATGATACTGGGTGAATTCTAAGATGTATGTTGATTCCATAAATAGAGGTGATTTTACTCACCTATTTTCAGATTAGTTACCAGTAGTATTAATGGACTCATTTAAACATATACTTACTCACAAGTTCATTTGGCAGAATACAATATTATAATTGACTATATACACAAAAGAATAAAAGGATTGGTAATTGGAAATAGAGGAATAAATAAACCTTACCACTTTTTTTCACAAACATTGTTTCTCACAATAGCTCATGCCACTGAAGACATTAATTTGTCATTAGATTTATAATTTCTCAAATTTAAATAGAGAGGATCAGTCAATATTAGTTCACACATTTTTTTTTCTTTCTTTTTTCTGAGAATGACCTTGAAGTCTTCACCAGCTAGGTGTATTTCACCTATGTTAAATCACCAAATAAAACAAGGTCAAAAGAAATTCACTGAAAGTTTCACATCCTAGCATGCTACTCTTTGGGATTGATGAATAGCTTCAATTTTCTCAGTTCCATGGCAAAGAGAATGGAGCAGTTCCGGGAAGATCCATAAGAAACTGGCTGAAGTCAGATGAAAAATGAAATTTCTTGTACTGTTATTGGCAAGGTTAAAGCTTTTCATAAATAAAAAGCTTAAGTTTTTTTCTCAGAATTCAGTTTAGTTTCTGAGTCATATTGTCTTGGTGAATTGGACATTTGGGGAAACTTTATGAAGTGTTAAATATATTTGGAGATATCTGAAAATAAACCCTAAATTTCTTTAGAGCAACAAATATACTGTACCTTTCTGAGGTTTAGTATCTGTGCTGATGTAGTAGAGATACAAAATCATGATTTTTTTTGTCATGTAAAAGGTTGTTGTAAATATCATACTATATGCAGAGGTATGTATGAAAACATTTAAATGGCAACAAAATTGATATAAATGCAAAATGTTCTAATTTTAAAAATAAACAAATGATTTGGATTTCAGTCTTGACAAAGAATAACTCACTTTTTTTATTGGAGTATAATTGCTTTACAATGTTGTGTTAGTTTCTGCTGTACAACAAAGTGAATCAGCTATATGTATACATATATCCGCTCCCTCTTGGACCTCCCTCTCATCCCCTGTATCCCACCCATCTAGGTCATCACAGAGCACCGAGCTGAGCTCCCTGTGCTATACCGCAGGTTCGACTAGCTATCTGTTTTACACATAGTAGTGTATTTATGTCAAACTTAATCTCCCAATTCATCACACCCTCCCCTTCCCCTGTTGTGTCTACACTCCCATTCTCTAAATCTGCATTTCTATTCCTGCCCTGGAAATAGGTTCATCTGTACTATTTTTCTAGATTCCACATATATGCATTAATATATGATATTTGTTTTTCTCTTTCCAACTTACTTCATTCCATATGACAGACTCTAGGCCCATCCACATCTCTACAAATGACCAAATTTCATTCCTTTTCAAGGCTGAGTAATATTCCATTGTATATATGTACTGCAACTTCTTTATCCATTCCTCTGTTGATGGACATTTAGGTTGTTTCCATGACCTGGCTATTTTAAATAGTGCTGTAATGAACATTGTTGTGAATGTGTCTTTTTGAATTATGGTTTTCTCCAGATATATGCCCAGGAGTGGGATTGCTGGGCCATATGGTAGTTTGGTTTTTAGTTTTTTAAGTACCCTCCATACTGTTCTCCATGGTGGCTGTATCAATTTACATTCCCACCAGCAGTGCAAGAGGGTCCTCTTTTCTCCACACCCTCTCCAGCATTTACTGTTTGTAGATTGTTTGATGGTGGCCATTCTGACTGGTGTGAATTGATACCTCACTGTAGTTTTGATTTGCATTTCTCTAATAATCAGTGATGTTGAGCATCTTTTCATGTGCCTCTTGCCCATCTGAGCTGTTTTCATATTTTGGAGATTAATCCTTTGCCCATTGCTTCATTTGCAAATATTTTCTACCTTTCTGAGGGTTGTCTTTTTGTCTTGTCCATAAAAACAAAAATAAACAAATGGGACTTATTTAAACTTAAAAGCTTTTGCAAAGCTAAGGAAAAAACTCAGTTTACATAAGCAACCCATTTATTAGAGCTTAAGGTCCTCCTCTACAAAGTTACAGGTTTGAATAAGATTTTTGCAAGGTTCTTTCCAGAACATTTCTCTAAAATGTGTTTGAAGGAAAAAGCAGTTTTACTGTGGGAGTTTCAGGATGTTGCCATAAGGAAGGTGGTTTTCCTCTCCAGCTTGTATAGTACTTAGCTCATGAAAGTTTGAGGAAGGACTCCAACTCACAGAAACCAGTCAAAGAATGTCCTTTTCTTCACATTTTACTCTATCCAGGACAACAGCCAGTGCTTATCCACTTCTCTGCTGATGAAGTGAATTTCCATTCATGAGTATAAATACCTCTGAAACTTCACTTTCTCAACACTAGCCAAGGTCTACAGTTCAAAGTATAATGTTTTCTGCCTCTTTTATGGTATACTCAGGAGCAGAAATATTGGGCCATGATGATAACATACCCAATCACAACTTCCTTAACTTAGCAGCCATTCATAACAGCCAATTTCATTCTGTAATAAAAGAATGAAGAATAAAGATGGATAACTCTTGAACTGAGAGAATTGCCATGGAAATGTGGTAGCACATTATATGTATCCTTCTCTTACTGGATGTTTAGAGCCTTGTTGTAGTATATTTTAGAAATTAAAAAAAAAACACAATTAATTATTTTTTACTTTATTCAGAAATATAAAGAACACTCATATTGTTAGTGTTGAAAATGACTCTGCCCAAGGGAAAGGTTCCTGAAATACTCTGGCAGAGTGAGTAAAAAATAAATAAATAATTCATTTATACTTGTGTATTTTTGTAAAACCAATTGATGAGATTTTGGAACATTTAATTTTGATTTTTTGGTTTCCATTTCTATATCACTTTTTACTTCATAAAGAATAACTTCAATGACTTTGAAAACTTTAAAAAAATGTGCTGTGCTTTAGATTTATTTGTGGGATTTCAAAATATCTAAAAAAATTAAACTTAGGTTTGAGTTGCTATTTACTATTCATAGTAAATCCAGGTTTTTGATTAATTTACTTATTTTTTAACACTATTTTTAATATATAATTTTAGATTTGGAAGATTATGCTGACTACCTAGTATTAGTAATAAATACTTGTTATTTTTTTAATCACCAATCATAGCCAGCATATACTAATATATTTTTTTTAATGTTTGAAGGATTGGTACTTAAACTTGATATGTTTAATTAAGTGTATACAGACTGGTTTTCAAAATTATGTGACCTTTGATATCATTCCCTGTAAATAAAATTTCAGATCAAACAGACATTCCAATAACATAATGCTTCTAGATCATCTACTGTGAATTAGGACTGGTGCTCGACGTTTTCACATGCTAATTAGTATTCAGAGAGGTTAATCTGCAGATTCATGCCTTTGCCATGCTGACTCTGATTAGGTGTACAGCCTTTAATTAGGAGCACAGTATCACACTAACAAGTTGCTCCCTATCACTGAAACTGCAAGGGAAACCTGGAGATTTGAGTCGGAGATTATTTCTTAATATTGGATATTGAACAATTGAATGGAGAACCAGACACAGGAGATTGAAGTCAGTGATTACTTAATATTAGATACTGAACAATTGATGAAAGGACCAGACATAGGAAAATGGAAATTTTCATTAAAATGGACATTAATTGTACTATATTTGATTATTAATCTGATATAGTGCTAATTATTTACTTAAATCCAGCAAAGTTTGAAAGTTGCATTTTTATTTAATCTTATAATGATGCTTAGAGTACATTACAGACTGCAGCTTTTATACCTGTGCTCCTCATCACATAAAATATATCTGTACCAAAATGTTATGTTAATTTAGATGATAAATTTACCTAAATATTATTATTTTTAAGCATTTATTTTTGCATTTTAACTTAAAGTTCTCAAATTGAAATTTGCAATCATATACTTCTCCTATAAATTAAAAACTATAAGGAAAAGAATTGAATTTGAAGACAATTATACCTTTAACGACTGTTTTTCTTTAATAATCTCATGGTACCAAATTTTTATTTAAGTCATATTTCAGAAAATACCAAAGAAATACTGTTGTTCTTATTAGTGAGGTTTTATTTTCCTATTTTAATTAGATTGTGATTATGCTCTTTCATCCAGATCCCTCTCCAGTGACCAGGAAAAATATTTAACAACTGTTTACTATTTAGCAAGAATAAAGACTGAGTGTTTTGTGGAGGAACAAAACTAGGATCTTTCTCTTTGTGTTTTTCATTTATCTGTTTCTTTGTTTGCTTTTTCTAGTGGATATTTAGATCTGGTACTGATTCTTTATTTTCACCACTAAAATGAGTACCCTTTTCCTAAATTTCTTCTGCAAAAACATAAATTCACTGTTTTCTTATATTTTTAAGATGAAATATATTACCAAAAAGACAAAGCTGAATTTTAAAATGTTCAGTCAAATGTATTAGTTCTTGCTCTGGCTAAGAAACATATTTCCTAAGAGGTAGATTTTTCTTGAACATGATTTTCCTGTGGAATAACCACAAAGCATTTTTTAAAAATTTCACTAACAGCTAATATTTCAAAATTTTCTCCCATTTGTAAACAAAATTATTATATCTAGAATGTGATGCAAAATTTGGAATACAAGTTAAAACTTCGTTAGCAAAACACTCTGGTTCTGATACTCTTACCACAAGGAGCCCAGTTATCAAGTGGGTTTACTGAAAGTTTCAGTTAACTAAAGAGTATCAGGGGTTATGGACACAAAAGGAACTAATCAAATCCCCTGATTCATCTATTCTACCCAAGCAACTGTATGGCTGAGGAGAGCTTTTTAGTAATTATTCCACACCTACTGCTGCCCACGGGGTTTTATGAACCATGTTATTGACCTAGTTCGCTGAAAGCGGGTCAAGCCTGGTCTGCAAAGTGGTCTTGTGGGCGGATAAATGGAGCTGTAGATTTCAGTTCAATATCTCTCATCATTTCCACAGATGTCTTGTAACTTCTATCACTATCACCAGAGATCTCTCATCTGTTTACATGGCATGCCTTTCTCCTCTTGTTTGTGAGTATGTTGGGGTGGAGGGTGAGGATGGGGATGGCTCATTCTAGGGTTATAATTAGTATGTGTTGCAACCATAGCCTCTTTTCCATAAGTACATGTGATCAAGAAACCACTTTCTTATATAATCAATATCTAGATTGCATCACGAAATTCCCTTCACCCACCATCCCACACTTAGTAAAGGTAAACCATCTCTTCTCTTTTCACAGACCCTAAAGTCTTTTTTGACAGTAAGCGTGCATGAGGGAATTTGTCATTCCTAGAAAGAGAACCCCTGTGAGTGACAAATATTAATGTGCTTTGGAGAGGAGGTCCCATAAAACCACAACTGTCTCTCCATCTGTAGAACACCTGTCCTCTGTGCCAAAAAGGACAATTACAGAGATGCAATACAATTTTGCGATGAAAGAAATCCAAAGCTATTAAACCAGAGGTCTGTATCCAAATCATTTAGACAATGAAAACTTCTCTTCCGTTTCTAGAATATCACATTTTAATAATGTTACTACTAGAATTTCTTATTGCTTAGTAGGTGATTTAATTGGAAACAAAACACATTAAGATTACAGATTCTTATTTTTAGAATGCTTCTTTGGCTACATTCTGATGTTTTGAGATAAATTAGTATTTTCATTTCTCGAAGTCTTGGGAATTATGAAGAAAATAATGGAATCATTTTCAGACCTATACTTCTATAACGATAAAAATGTATGAATTGAAAATTGTTTTGGGCTTCCCTGGTGGCGCAGTGGTTAAGAATCCTCCTTGCAATGCAGGGGACATGGGTTCGGCCCTGGTCCAGGAAGATCCAATATGCCGCAGAACAACTAAGCCTGTGCATCACAACTACTGAGCCTGCACTCTAAAGCCCACGAGCCACAACTACTGAGCCCGTGTGCCACAACTACTGAAGCCCGCATACCTAGAGCCCATGCTCCACAGCAAGAGAAGCCACCACAATGAGAAGACTGTGCACTGCAATGAGGAGTGGCCCTGCACTCTGCAACCAGAGAAAAGCCTGCACTCAGCAATGAAGACCCAATTCAGCCAAAAATAAAATAAATAAAAGAAAATAAATTTAAAAGAAAATTGTTTCAATGTGTAAAATAAATAATGTGTGCATTCAATTCATTAATTTTTTAACTTAAACATTGAATTAAAATATAGAGAATTACTGTATTTTATATAACATAAAATATCTAAAATGAAAGTAGATTCAAGTATGAAATCATGCTAGATGAAGCAAGAAGAGTCAGAGTGGTTCTGAAGTAGTTTTATAATAGTTAAGTTCAAACTTTTCATTTTAAAATTATTGATACTGGAGAAAAAAAAAGTTTAAATAACTTGTCTTAATAACAAACTGATTATCTGAACCACCAAATCTAGAACCGGTATTCTGAAATATTTCTAACATCAATTTTAATCAAAAGTATACTATATGCTCTAAATCCCCAGAAAAAACAAAAATGTAGAATTGTATCTAAAAATAACAGTTTAGTAAAACCATTATAACTGATTTGTGGTTCAGACATATCTCTGAATTTTAAAAATTTCTTTAGAGTTTCCAGAGAGCATTCAGCATCAGGAAGTGACCCAGATGAGAAAAAAAACATTGTTCAGCAGACTCTCTGTGTCTTACATGAACATTATTGCTGAAATATTTGATTCATAAAATAAAATAGGGCCAGAAGTCAAATCTCCCCATTTTCATCACAATCTTTTTCACACTAAATCACTTCAGATACTTTTTTTTCTCTTTTGGGAAATATTTCTATGAAAGATATTTCATAATATACATTAGTAGAAAGAAGGACCTCTATTGCCAAAAGGCAACTCAGAAAAAATTGAGTATAGCAAAAATTAATCAAAAATTAGCAAGTGGTTAGTATAGAAATGACTCTGAAGAGAAACACAAAAAACTAAGATCCGAAGAAGCAGAAGCAATCAGAAGATACATCTTTGGCTGCTCCTGTAAATTCCCACCTTTCTTCCATGTCATGTCCCTTCTCAATATCAAAATACAACTGTTGACTGTGAATACTAAACCTCCATTCCCCTCCTCATCTTATTTTTTTTTTAATTCTTAATCTCCTGGTCTGCTTCTGTGTTGCCAAAAGAAGATTTACAAGGTAAAACAAGAAGTGAGTAAACCTTCTGCTGTTTCTTCTCATTCTTGATCTTTAGCTTCAGCTGTCTTCACACCCTAGATGCCAGTAAAATGAACCAAAGCATAAGAAAAAGGGAGCATATTATCATCTATGGGGATATACAGGGATAGGAAGAGAATAAACTCCATTACATTCTGTATTTCTCTAAACCCCTCCCTGTACACACCACAGACTTAAAATGTGACCAATTCTAGTTACTGCTCTAAGGCTTCATGATGCTCATATGTCTTATCTAGTTAATTTTTTAAAAAAATAAAATGAAATAAGCTGTGGAGAAAAACATGGTATTAAAACTCAGTTTTATAATGGGAACTGATTGGAGGGTGACAATGCCTAGTTGGGAAATGGATGTCCAGAGCTAACTGAAAAGCATGATCAGTATGTATTACTTTTTCCTGCTTCAAAAGATGTGAGGTCACACAGGGCAAAAGGAACAGTCAGGTCTAATTATAGCTTCCTGCTTTGGACTGTTTCTGAAGAAAATTCATGAAGAAGTGTGGCAATGCAGAACCCCTTTTGGGGAAGGGGTTCTTCTCTAATTGAAAATTGATACCAAAAGAACTGAGGTACTCCAGAATATTTCATAATCTATTTATTTATTCTGATTTGATGGTCTTTTACATTATTTCCATTTTTTTATAAAGAAAGATTCTAAAATAAATATATTCTATATTATTTTCATGAATGTATGTGGTAAAAGTTCTCTAAGATGCATACTTTAAAAGGAATTTCTACATTTTTGGATACAAGGCATCTATGAATTTTCATAAAGTATCAAGTTGTCTCTAAAACTGATGTACCAATTTATATACCCATGATCAATGTGAGAAAATTCTTTCTCCAAAACTTACCAATACTTTTAATGTCTAACTTTAGCTATTCTGATGGCTAGGGAATAGTGTCCTATAGTTTTAACTTAAATTTCTGTAAAATACTAATGATTCATCATCTCCTATGTGTTTTTCTACTGTGGCTTACATATCCATTCTCTTTGAATCTTTTCCTACAATTCAGATTTTTCATTTTGTATATATATTTTGGTGTTAATTGCAAGAGAAAAATCATTTTCCTGTGTCTGGCTTGCCTTTATATCTTGTCTGTAGTGGCTTTTGACATGTGTGATATTTTAAAATTTAATGTGTGACATTAAATATGTCAGTGTTTTCTTGCAGTTCCATTTTTGTGTGTATGAATCTTTATTTTAGAATATCTTCTCTTCCTGAAAATTATAGAAATATTATCATTTATTTATTCTATGTCATTTAGAATGGGCTTTTAATTCTTTAATAGGTCTGAAATTTATATTGTGCATGGTGAAATTCAGTCATCTAATTTAATATTCTGCTGTGTAACCAATAATGGCAGCAACAGTTTTGAATGATCCACCATTTCCTGACTTATACTTCATAATAAATCAAGTATTTTCTGCATTAGCTTCTGGATAATTTTTATTCCTTTGCTCTAACTCTGCACAAATATCACATCATCTTTGTTCGTGCCACTTTACAGTGATGTTGTTCAGCTGAAAATGGTAGACCAGAGGGTTTTGAGCTAATTATTGAAATATTAAAAAAACAATATTAGTACTAATTGATATAAGATATTGGGGCACATTCAAGATAGGAAGGTTTGTTAGATAAAGATCCTAGAAGGAAGGAAAGCAAAGAAAGTCAAACCTGTCACTGTGTGCAATATTTCCATCTGAGATGATAGCCATTGCCTAAAGCAGTGATTGAGAAGCTGAGAACCTGGGCAGTACTTTCAAAGAATTACAGGCTGGGAGGCTAATATTTAAGTTAAGTTCCCACCAAAAATAAAGATATTTGATAAATATCCCAACATTAATTTGAGTCCTAAGTGTCTGTATCTAAAGAGTAAGGGCAAATCAGAAACAGTCCATTCCTCATAACAACTGAAGCCTAGGTTTAAATTATCCCAATAATTTATTACTTCTGTGGGGATGGTAGGTACTCAACCATAGGTACATACGAAAAGTAAACGTACATACATCTTCTCTGGTGAGAAGTAATATCACCCAGAGCTTCAAAATATCTTTACAGTATTTCATAACAAAATATGAGATGAGACACTTGCCTGAAAAAAAAAATTGAAATACTCCCAAAGAAAATCTAGATAGGGACTTCCCTGGTGGTGCAGTGGTTAAGAATCCACCTGCGAATGCAGGGGACACGGTTCGAGCCCTGGTCCGGGAAGATCCCACATGCCACAGAGCAACTAAGCCCGTGTGCCACGACTACTGAGCCTGCGCTCTAGACCTCGCGAAACACAACTACTGAACCCACGTGTTGCAACTACAGAAGCCCACATGACTACAGTCCATGTTCCACAACAAGAGAAGCCTGCACACTGCAATGAAGAGTAGCCTCCGCTCACCACAACTAGAGAAAGCCCATGCATAGCAGCAAACACTCAACACAGCCAAAAATAAACACATTTATTTTAAAAAATAAATAAGAAGTAAATCTAGATAATGTTGTCAACAGACATATATATATATATAACATAAATACATATATACACATATATATATTTTAAAGCATAAAAGAATGATTAAGAGACTTACAAAATGGTGACTTCAGGGGAGAAAATTTGAACATATATTTTTAAAAATTATAGAGCTGAACAATGCAAAGACTGAAATTTAGAATGCAAAAATTAGATGTAGGAGCAGATTGTCTAAGCAGAAATTAATTTAATGGGAATTGGGATATAGGTTAAAACAATATATTCAATCTAAAACATTGAGCAAAAAAACGAAAGAAAATAAAGTAAAAAAACAAGACAGGGAAATAGAGAAAAACAATGTATATATTTTTGTAGTTTCATAAAAAGAGAAAGACAATATGAGATAGAAGAAATATTGGAAGAAATAATGGCTTAGAAATTTCAAGATTTTTAAAAAAAATCAACTGTATAAATACAAAAAAACCCACCACTAGACATAGCTCAGAAAAACTAAAACAAAACGACAACCTTAACAACAGATAAAGACACATTGTCTTTAAGTGTTTTATCATATACAATGAAAGCCTCAAAATAATAAAATGATAGATTGAAAGTGCTTTTAATCTAAAATTCTATTTATTAAACCTAAGAAAATACATTCTTAGTAAATAAATAAATAAAATGAACAAAAGAAAAAAAAACTGACAAAACTGTTGTCCTAGGCAACACAGACTAAAGGAAGTAATAAAAGGTATTGTTTCTATAAACTAAAATTATTACATTTTAATCATATATTGAAATATGATATTTTATAAAAGAGTAGTTTTTCAATATTTCTAACTGCTTTCTAATTGTTAATGACATTACACTGTATACTTTACCTTCATGATATTGTTTTATATTCCAAAGTAAAAATATTCATTTTTACAGTTAATAGTTGGCTTTATTGATATATGTAATATAATTGTGTTTGCCATATTTTTCTTTTAGAACTTATGACATTTTCCTGGGTTCATTATTTTCCTAAATTTTCTAATATTTATTAGAGTAAATGTGAGAAAACAAATGTGTCTCTTTGTGCTTGAAAATGTCTTTATTTTATCCAATACCTTAAAAATAATTTGGTTCTACAAAATTCCAAGAAACAATTTTTCTACATATTGAAAACAATATTCAGCTTACTTATAATGTCTATTGTCTCTGACAAGGGATTGACTGTCAGTCAAATATGGTTCTTATCTTTCATTATCATTGGTATTTTTGACGATTTTTCTTCATTTCTAATATTTTGTATTTTAACTACTACAAAAATTCCACAAGTTTATATATTTGAAAAGACTCACAAGAATCCATATAGCAGACAAACCTAAGGTTTCTATTTAAAGGCAAAGGATAAGGTAAAGCAAGAGGAAGAGAGTGCAGGAAATCATTAGAGGTCTTAGAAACATCCAGATGCAAGCTTACCAGGGTCCTTATTGACGTATTGACAAACTTCAGTTTGAATCACCAAAATCTGTGCAATGAATCTTGGCTTCAGGAAAACACAAGGCAGAAGTTCCAGTGGAGTCCTTTACGCCCCTTTGCTCAAGTCATGCCATCTGACCAATTATGCTATGCCCGTGAAATCATCAGTAAACAAACTGGCCTTGGGAGTTGCCAGGGGGGTTCAGCCTTAAAAAAGCAGGTCATAAACCCCACTACTGTTATCTTAGCCCAGAGTCTAAGAAATCCCGAGATCCCCAAAGACAAGAATAGAGCATTCCCAGTCCAGTTGTAAAATAACTCCATCCCATACAAATATCTTTTTTTTTTTTTTTTTTTTTTTTTTGCTGTACGCGGGCTTCTCACTGTTGTGGCCTCTCCCGTTGTGGAGCACAGGCTCCGGACGCACAGGCTCTGAGGCCACGGCTCACAGGCCCAGCCGCTCTGCGGCATGTGGGATCTTCCCGGACCGGGGCACGAACCCGTGTCCCCTGCATCGGCAGGCAGACACTCAACCACTGCACCACCAGGGAAGCTCAAATATCATATTTTGGATATGAATTTATTTTTCTTTATCCAGCTCAGTTCTCATAATGTACATCTTATCTGAGGACTCACATCTTTATTTTTCTTAAACTTTGCACTTTATGTAATTAATTTTTATAGACAGTAAACAAACATCTACTATACCTACTCAGGTTAAGTAAAAATGTGGATGATTAAGTGGGCAGACATATCACCTTTTTTGGTTGTTTTTGTCCTATATACTCTCTTCATCCATAAGACTTGAGTTACTTGTTTGTTAGACCTTTTAATTAACACAAAGTCTCTTTTTGTACTTTTAATTTTTTAGCTCTCAGTGTTTCAACTTGAATATTTTCCAGTTCACTAATGTTGTGTCTCCTCTGTTCAATATGTATTTGAATTAATCTATTGTGTCCTTAATTTTAATTTTTGAATTTATATTTTTATAATTTCATTTGATTTTTATTTCAGTTCTCTAGTTAAATTCTCTACCTTCTCATCTATTTTCATGGGTATATCAGTCATATTATTTTAGAAGCCATGTTTGAAAATGCAAATAATGCCATCGTTTCTCTGTACCTGTCTTTATGTATAGCTATCTCTTTTTATAATATTCTCTTGGTCCTCTTTCTTGGTATACTTGGTAACATTTTGTTGGATTCTGTACATTATGTAAGAAACATTGCAGAACGTCTGGGTGTTGCTATCTTCTTCCAGAGAAAATTCACTTTTTGCTCTGGAAAGTAGATAGAATGGCACAAATCAAAATAACCAATCAGATGATCTGTTCCACTTCTGGACTACATTTTTAGCAAGACCTTGTCTACCTCTGGTTTGCTTCCACTTCTGGGGAATAGCAATTTAGGGGATTCCGATTTGCAGCAGAAATCATTCAACAGGACCCTTTTTCACTGGCGTACAGAACTACGGGTTTTTTGTTTTCGCCCTCTCAGAGCCATAAAACAGCTGAAAATTCTCTCTCTTTACAAGAATTGTTCTACTTAACTTCTTAAACTCTTTCCCTGGGCAGTTTAGGAATTCAGAAAATGCTTAGAGGGAACATACACTGAGTAGACATCTGCTTCCAGGGGGATATTTTAGTAACAGAGGTTAAATTCAGACTTCCCACCAAAGCAAAATACAAAGTAAACATAGAAATGAGAAAATGATTTTCAGACATTAAACAACAAGCAGTGTGGAAAGTGATTCCTGAAAGAAAGGCAATAAATGGATTAAGCCCCACAACTGTCCCAGCTTCTGACTTGCTGAGTTATCAAGTTGCAAAATGGGGGTGGAGAGTAGGCAGGAGTTTGGAAGGACCAAGAATCTAGAGAAAGAGAAAAACTGTTGAACTACTGGAGTTGAGAGAGTTTATTGTCTTGGGGAACCTAAGGGGGCTAGAATTATCAAGGCAGAATACCAGGAAGAGAAAACTGAACAGGGACAAAGTTACAGATGTGTGCAGAAGGTTCTGACATCTTCATCTGAGTACTGATTAGCACATATGTGTGAAGAAACTATTTAGAGGCCAGGGCAAGATTGGAACTTTCATGATAGAACTCCATGAAGGGGGCAGAGAGAATGATCTCTATACAGAGCTGAATGGTTTGTTTCTTCACCATCCAGAGTAAATTTATTAAAGTATAACTAACTTAACACAATGTCCAGTGTGCATTTGAGTATAAAAGAGAGAGTATCAATTCTTCCCAGTAGCTAATAGAGAATTAGGTGTGGGCAAGCAAACTTGTTTAAGCAGAATCTTAGAGACAAAATAGTATTTTTAGGAAGATGAAAGAAGAAGTGAAGGAGGTTTAGGTAAACATTCCAGGCAGAGGGCAAGGATCCAGAGATGTTTTCAAAGAACTTTAAGTGTTAAGTATGATTGCCTCAAAGTGTCAGAATGAGGATGAGGCCAAAGAGGAAACTTGAGGGGCAGACCTTGGAAAACATAGAATAAATGTTTAAGAAGGATAATTTTATAGCCTATAGTTTAAGTGGCAGGGGTGGATATGGAAATATGTTACAGAGAAATTAACCAGATAAGATATATTGCAGAAAGGCCACTCACAATCCTGTGGATAATAATGAAATGAGATAGAAATCTTTAGAAATCAGTTAAAAAGCTGTTGTTATATTCCTTCAAAAGACAGAGGGGGCTGGAACCAAGACAGTGAGCCTGGATAAGAGATAAGTTTCAGTGGTGATATTAATGGAACTGGGTCACTGTTAAATACAATGTAAGGTGCAAAGTGTTTTCTGATTGGTTGACGTGAAATAGTTCATGTACTTCGTTATAATATTGATACTAAATGAGAACCAGATTAGAGGTAGGGAAATAAGAGCTGACTTTGGGTATGTTGAGTTTGAGTTGTGGGATATCTAGATAAAAATGTCAGTTGGATAGTTGGTTTGAAATCCCAGAAGTCAGTACTGAAGTCTGTACTAGTGATATTCTTTCTCCAAATACATGATCATGTATGATCAATAAAACTATTCCAAATTTTAAACATTATTTCAAATGTTGATAAATATATTTCAGACAAGCTCTTAGCAATATCAAATAAAAATGTATAATATACATCAAAATATTCTGGCAATATTATTAACGTGAGTGTGGTATAAATTAAATAGATAAAGGGCCACATTTTAAACACTTTGTGTGGTATATTCCTATGTACCTCACACATACACAATTCCATAAATCATGAATAAAGACAACATCCAACAAAAAGGTCCTTTATATATTAATAATAGCTATAAAAATAGAAAAAAATTAAAAATTGACTAGAAATTGTAGCAATTGACATTTCAAATTGGTTTCATCTAGTCTACTAATTAAATAAGTCATTAGTCTCCCTCAAAATATTAAGAACCACATAGCAAAGTGTAAATAGTTCACATGCCTCCTGAAATAGACAAAGTGTTGAGGAACTGTCTTCTGCATCTTAATTGGGCAAATAAATAACAACCCTGCCTAGATTATAGCAACCATTGATGTGCAAATTATCAGGGGCTAAAATAATTCCAGTAAATCAGCAGTAGGAAGTAAAGACATATAACATATTATCACAAAGAGAGTTTGATGTGACACCACTTTTATAATCAGATTTAGATGACATTCTTCATTAGATAACAGCAAGTTATTACTGTCTATAAAGGGGTTTAAAAAGAAATAAAATAACTTTGAAATATTCACCAACCAAAATTTTTAAACTAATGATAAAAATAAATGAAATGAAAATCCCTTCCTTTATCCATCTCCACCTTCTCATTCTTTTCATCAGTAATATTCATTTATCCCCTCAAATATCTGTTTCTCAGAGACAGCTTCCCTGACATGCTAATTTAACATAAGTCCCAATAATAACTATTTTTATAGAAAAATAGTTATTTTCCATTATTTTATGGAAAATAATTCTATTGGTTTAATACATCAGTGGAAACAAATGGGAAAGTGGAAACACTGTACAGAAGAGTATGGGGTTATTTAAATTAATATTCAATTTACCTTTTTCCAAATAAAGTAACTTATACCAAAAAAGATAACTTGAGGATAAATGACAGAATAAAGAGTGATAACTTTTTATTTTTACTTTTAAAATGTCATATAATAAAATATTACATGTAAAATACTTAACAAGAGTATAATAATTGCATAACTCAATAATTTATACCTGAGGATGGAGAACCCCAATGCAGTGCTATTTTTCCTATCATGGTAACTGAAGGCCTTAATATACTTTGACCAATATTACTAAACAATTATTATATTAGCTAATGTTTATTGAACACTTGCTACTTGGTAGACACTATCTTTAGTGCTATACATGAATTATTTCATTTAAACCTAAACCAACCTTATGAGATAGATACAACTATTAGCCCCATTTTCAAGATAGAGTGAGAGTGTAGTTACTTGCCCAAAGGCATTTTAAAATAAATGAACAGCAATTCTATTCCTCATAGTTAAATGATATTAATGTTTCCTTTCCTATCAATGTTTGGGTTTGTTTGAGTCATATGTTTATTTTTATATTCTTATTATTTCATGATACTATTATTATGGTACATAATATTAAACTATTATGTTCTATTAAGTTTCATTGAAATAATGATTTTTAATTGTGTTAGTTTTCTATCTCTGCATGGAAAATTACCACACATTTAGCAGCTTCAAACAATACCTATTTATTAACTCACAGTTTTATAGTTCAGAAGTCTGGGCAGATTCAACTGAGTTGTCTACTGAGGTTTTCACAAGACAAATCCAAGTATTTTTCAGGCCGGGCTCTAACCTGGGCTATAATGGGAGAATCTACCTACAAGATCATTCTGGCTGTTGTGGAGAAGTCACTAAGCCAGCAGGTCACAACAGACCTTTTTCTTGCTTTGCATCTCTCTAATTTCCCCTCGGTGACCAGCCAAGAAAACTCTCTGCTTTAAAGGATTCATGTGATTAAATCAGGTCCATCTACATAATCTACCATTTAATTAACTCAGTATGAACTGATTTGTAACCTTAAAATAGGCACAACATTTATTTTGTCATATAAGCTAACATAATCACAGGCATGATATCACATCTTATTCAGAGCCCTGGGGGTTAGGGCAGGAAATCTTGGTCAGGGGTCATTTTAGAATTCTGCGTACCACACTAATATCTCTGTACTTGTCCACTCTCTTAACACATCATCATTTAAGGATTACTTTATTATTGAACATTTATTCACTGTCCCAAAGTACAATGTCATTAATAAGTGTGATTTAAAAATGTGTAGCTATTTTAGAAGTCTACTATTATTACTTTGATATAAAATTAGAAAGGAAATTATTTGATCAAAAAGTACAAGCATTAAAGGATCATGAAATATGTTACTAAATCACTTCCTTTATAATATAGTGGGGGAAAAAAAGCACTTTCAAAAAACTGTTTTCTTGTCAACCCTTGGTTTCACCCATTATATAAATGATATAATATGTATCATTTATATATGTAAAAAATAGAAAAATACTGTTCACTTTAATAGTAAAGGTAAATGTATAGATGTAGTACACACATTAGTAGGAGAAAAGACTCTCCAGCCAAAATGACAGGGATTGAATCCCAGTTCCACTGCAAATTATCTCTAACTTTATCAAGCTACTTAACCACTCTGTACCTTAGGTTCTTTGACTGTTAAAAGTAGATAACGATATATGAACTAACTCATAGAGTGGTTGAAATAAATAAATGTATGGAAAATGAGTAAAATACCTAAAACTGGGTCCAGTTAATAGTTGATTAAATAGTCACATATATTTTTTCTCTTGTGAAACATCAATTCAAGTTCACTTTTTCATTTTATACTAACTTAAAGTTGAAATTTTAATCCATTTTGACTTCTAAAATATTTATATAAATATAAACTCATTATTATATATTTTTAAATGTCCACAGTTACATTTTTAACTAAATATATAAATATTTGTGCATTATTTTTTCACAAATATTTTTATAAAGAATAGTAAAATCATGAACAGAAGTAGTATATATTTCAATTAGTTGATTCACTTGGGCTTTTCAGCTTTATAATGATATAATTTTTACATAAAGATAAATATATTTGTGCCTTTCTAATTGTTATCTACATGTTTGTTGTCTGTTTTGCCCTCTTCCTTAATAATTGATTGAATTACCTCAATGTATTTCCAGTGTTTCTATTTTCATTCTTCAAGTTTAGTTCTTCACATTTTTTCTCTGAATAATGGGAGAATGTTTTACATTAGCTTTATTTCATTAATTTACTTTTACTGCAATATCTACTCTGCTACTTACTGCTTTTATTGCTTTAAAATATTGTGTTGTCCTATGACTTCTTTTTCTGATTTATAATCTATTCTTGATTACTTTATTCTGTTATAAATTTAAATATTATTGGAAATAAACCCACAGAATATGTCTTGGGACTTTTAAAGCATAGGTTCTCCTGCTTTGACACAGAAAGAATTCAGTGAGAGGCAGAATGACAGGTAAGGAAAGAGTTAATTAGTATAGAGATATAAGCTTGTGAGAGATGCAAGCAGGCAGGCAAGGGACTGATACCCTGAGAACTTAGTGGGCTACAGTTTTACAAAGAAAAATGAGGAGGGTAAAAAGACCACCTTATTCCTCATTCTTGAATAGATGTCAAACTTCCATCATCCGCTGCTCCTTCAAGTTGGGCAGGGGAGTTTTCTTGTACCTAAATGGTCAAACTGGGACTGTCATGGCACTTTGGAAATAGTTTAGTAACAAATACTAAAATACGGTAAATCATTTCAGGTTTCAATATAATGTCACCTTTCTCTATATTTTTGTTTTTAGTGCAGGCGGAGCAGCATATCCTAAGAACCACTAACTTACTGTCCTCACTGAACAGGATGTGGGTCTCTTTCCACCATTGTTTTATTGTTTGGGCGCATGTCCCATGCTTCTGTTGTATGATTTTGTTGCTAAGCAAGCCTGCTTGGTTTAGTTGTTAAGCCTGTTTTCTTGAGTGATCATTAAATTACAGGTCTCCCATATTTTTTTCTCTCCTTACAATCCTTTAGTGGAATTAATTATTTAACCACCTGCTTTGTCCCTTTTTTCTGTCCCTATCAGAAAGACATTTTAGATATTTTGGAATCTGTATTCTGTTTCTTAAGAAAATATATTTTATAGGATATGTTAGAGTAATTAAGTTTGATCTATTTCTTTGAAATACTGTTTCTGTTAAGGTCTGGTATTTTCTCTGAGTTCATTTTTAGAGATTGATGCCTAGGCTAGCTCAGGATACAGAGATTCTTGCCTGAATCTTTTGATTCTGGATAAACTTCAAAGGTAATATTTTTTTAAATTTCTTATGAATTTCAATACATCCCTCAGAGATCTAGCAGCCCATGGTAGACGGATGATGCAGGAAGCAATTCCCAGCATTGAGTAACACAGATTAGGTATCATAGATGGAAAATTGTGTATGAGATGGAACCAGGAGGTTTTCAGTATAGTGGCTGCACACATGGTTTTCTAAGAAAAATTGAGCCAAGAGTAAATTTAGAGGAAGCCTCATAGGACAAAATCTCCATATAATAGGGTGTTGCCAAATAAAACACAGGAATTCTAATTAAACTCAAATTCAGATAAACAGCAAACATTTCAGTATTAGTATGTCCCTCAGATTACATGGGACATACATATACTAAAAACATTAATTGTTGCTTCTCTGAAATTCAAATTAATTGGACATCCTGTATTTTTGTTTGCTGAATCTAGCAATCCTAAATACTGTGATTTGAAGGACTGATAGCATTTAGCTGCACATTGGGTAACCCATACACACCTCACATTCATTATTCTGGCCTGTGCTAAGGTAAGGGGTCTTGGTGAGGGTTAATTCAAAGGCACAGCCCTCTCACTCCTCTGCTGATCTGGCTCCTACTTGGGAATTGGCTTATACACCCTTTTTTAAATAAGAAAATACATAAACATTTTCTGATTTTTGAACATCATTCTTGCCTACATTGAAATGATCATTCTTCATTTTGAAAATTACTGGGAAAAAACAGTCTCAGACACTTTCAATACCATTTTACAAATATGTCTTTAAAGTTCCTCAGACTTCATCACTAATTCACCCTGACTACTTGCCACATCCCTGGACCAGTAAACCAGATTGATTAATGTTTCCAAGTGATTTCAACTGAGATATAATATTGAATGTGCAATACAAAAAAAAAATCTGAATAATAGTATGTCAATGCATTTCTTTTAGAATACATGATATCTGGGTATACTACATATTTCATCACGTACTGGGAATTCAGTTTAAAAGCATAAAGGACACATTGAAAATATATTTTTCCCCATAGCAGAAGTGCTCCATTACAGAAATACACAGTTGAGCAAAAGTCTAAAACAGCGAATATCCACGAGCACGCACCGGCTTTCTGCGGCGTTCGCAGTGAAGACGCGAGAACAATTTACAAGCAGCAGCACCGAAGCAATACAGCCAAGCTACCGGATGACATCAGGGAGCTTTTCCCCATGAAATTGGGGGCAAGAGGCTATGCTTTGCTTGGTGTGACTGTTTAATTTCTGTATATACTTACTCTTTTGCTTTACACATGTTCTGTGCAGATGCCAGAAGTTTGCTCAGGTAAGTGCAAGGTGGGACTTGATCCTCTCTCAGGTTTCTGCTACTTCTAAACGGCTCCCTTGGGGAATTGGTTATGCCAGTTTGGGTATCTAGACTTAGTTAATAATGTCCTAAAATGGAAAATAAAAACTCGTAACCCTAGTTAAATCCAAAAAAGAAAAACAAAAAATCTTTTTTTGTGTAAGTCTTTCATGATGTATAGAGACAAAAGGAACTAGGTCTCTTGTTATTCATTCTTCATGTATGGAAATGGCTGGAATCTTCCTGGGTTATTTCTGATCTTAAAGTGGACTTACAGTCTGCTCTTAAAATTTCTTTTATATTGCTGGGAAACCAAGTTTATATATACTCTAATACTATCTAAAATCTTGGATATAGGAACTTAAAATCTTGGGTTTTATAGAAGAATAATTTACTTCTATTTAATTGTCATATGTTTAAAGACAGGATCCTTTAATGTTACCAAATTGTTGAGTGAGGTGGAATAAAATGTTTGATAGGGAGCCCTGAGTAACACAGAACTGTGGTTAAAAATCTGTCCTCAACTCTCTAATACAGACGGTATCATCATGCACCCACACACACACACACACACACACACACACACACACACACACCATCCACCCACATTCAAACAAAAGCTCCCTAACCCCTTGTTACTTAATAGAAAAACTAGGAATATATCATAGGTATATTAATTGCCCCCATCTGTAAGTTATACGAATAGTCCATATACTGGACTATGTAACAAATTTTTGTAGTTTCCTTTTTTAATTTTTACTTTTATAACCTCTCTTTTGCTTTCATCCTGCCTTTTTCCTGTCTGTTAGCATCTCGAGATTTACTAAGTAAAAATATTCCGAATCTGAATTAATATTCCTTAGGCCCTAAAAATAATAAAAATGCACACTTTCCAGCCGTTTATATTGACTGCATGAGAGAAGATTTGAGATATGGGTTTTTTTTGTTGTTGTTGTTTTTCTTTAAATTTATTTATTTATTTGTTTTGGGCTGCATTGGGTCTTCGTTGCTGCACGCAGGCTTTCTCTTGTTGCGCTGAGTGGGGGCTACTCTTTGTTGCGGTGTGCGGGCTTCTTATTGCGGTGGCTTCTCTTGTCGCGGAACACAGGCTTTAGGTGCACGGGCTTCAGTAGTTGTGGCACTCAGGCTCAGTAGTTGTGGCTCTCGGGGTCTAGAGCTCAGGCTCAGTAGTTACAGCCCACTGGCTTAGTTGCTCCGCAGCATGTGGGATCTTCCCGGACCAGGGCTCGAACCCGTGTCACCTGCATTGGCAGGCGGATTCTTAACCCCTGCGCCACCAGGGAAGTCCTGAGATATGTTTTTAAAGTTGTTTTTAAAAAGTGTGTTTACCCAATCCAAAAATGGGCAAAAGACCTAAATAGACATTTACCCAAAGAAGATATACAGATTACCAGTAAACACATGAAAGAATGCTCAACAACATTAATCATTAGGGAAATGTAAATCAAAACTACAATGAAGGCTTCCCTGGTGGTGCAGTGGTTGATAGTCTGCCTGCCGATGCAGGGGACGTGGGTTCGTGCCCCAGTCCAGGAGGATCCCACATGCCGCGGAGCAGCTGCACCTGTGAGCCATGGCTGCTGAGCCTGCACGTCCAGAGCCTGTGCTCCACAATGGGAGAGGCCACAACAGTGAGAGGCCCGAGTACTGTAAAAAAAAAAAAAAAAAAAATCTACAATGAGATATCATCTCACACCAGTCAGAATGGCCATCATCAAAAAACCTACAAACAATAAATGCTGGAGAGGGTGTGGAGAAAAGGGAACACTCTTGCACTGTTGGTGGGAATGTAAATTGATACAGCCACTATGGAGACCAGTATGGAGGTTCCTTAAAAAAACTACAAATAGAACTATCATATGACCCAGCAATCCCACTACAGTGCATATACCCTGAGAAAACCATAATTCAAAAAGAGTCATGTACCACAATGTCATTGCAGCCCTATTTACAATAGCCAGGACATGGAAGCAACCTAACTGTCCATCGACAGATGAATGGATAATGAAGTTGTGGCCCATATATACAACAGAATATTACTCAGCCATAAAAAGAAACAAAACTGAGTTATTTTTAGTGAGGTCGATGGCCTAGAGTCTGTCATACAGAGTGAAGTAAGTTAGAAAGAGAAAAACAAATACTGTAAAATACTGTATGCTAACACATATATATGGAATCTAAGAAAAAAAAAAAAAGGTCATGAAGAACCTAGGGGCAGGACAGGAATAAAGACACAGACATACTAGAGCATGGAATTGAGGACACGGGGAGGGGGAAGCGTAAGCTGGGATAAAGTAAAGGAGTGGCATGGACATATATACACTACCCAATGTAAAACTGCTAGCTAGTGGGAAGCAGCCCTATAGCACAGGAAGATCAGCTCTGTGCTTTGTGGCCATGTAGAGGGGTGGGATAGGGAGGGTGGAAGGGAGGGAGATGCAAGAGGGAGGAGATATGGGGATATATGTATATGTATAGCTGATTCACTCTCTTATAAGGTAGAAACTAACACATCATTGTAAAGCAATTATACGCCATAATGATGTTAATAAATAAATTAATTAATAATAAATAAATGAAAAGTGTGTGTATTTCTTTAATTACTTTGCTTTGATTTACTTATTAGATTCCAATCAGTGAAAAGGAACCAGTTTTGCATGTCACCTACATATGCAATTTCAAAAATCTCTGAAACTATTTTTGTCTGAACAAGAAAGCAAAGCATACATTTTGAGATATGTCAAATGCTCTGCTAAAGATGAAAATGCTTCCCAATTTAAATTTTATTTTTTATATAAATACAATCAAATTCCCCAACAAATTTATCTGCAAAATATTTGGAAAGTAACATTTCATTTCAAGTCCTCTCCCAATGAGGTTGATCAATACCTACATAAGTAGAACTATGCTTTTGTTTCCTGCTTTGTATTAATTCATTAATAATAAATTCTATGTGAACATTTTTTCTGAACCAGACCCTGTGCTGAACACTGAGGATGCAATAAAAGCAGAGGGAGAAAAGTGCCTTCCTTGGGAAAATCACATCACACTAGACATAATAGAACATTAAGCTACAAATTAAAGTAGATAAAGTGCAATATAAGTGGTATGTTATACTGCACTCAGTGTTCTTCTGGATGGGTTAGTTTACTATTCATTGTGTGGGACATACATGTTCTGTGAACAGAAATTAGAAAAGAGGAAATAAAATACTACAATTTAAAATTTGAGCTAAAAATCTATGATCAATATGAAGAATAGAGGAGGAGGAACCAAGATGGTAGAGTAGAAGGACGTGTTCTCACTCCCTCTTGCAAGAAGACCAGAGTCACAACTAGCTGCTGGACAATCATTGACAGGAAGAGACTGGAACTCACCAAAAAAAGATACCCTACATCCAAAGACAAAGGAGAAGCCACAATTAGACGATGGGAGGGTGCAATCACAGTAAAATAAAATCTCATAACTGGAGGGTTGGTGACTCACAGACTGGCAAACACTTATAACACAGAAGTCCACCCACTGGAGTGAAGGTTCTGAGCCCCACGTCAGGCTTCCCAACCTTTGGGTCCGGCAACAGGAGGAGGAATTCTTAGAAAATCAGACTTCGAAGCTTAGTGAGAATTGATTACAGGACTTTGAAAGGACTAGGGGAAACAGTGACTCCACTCTTGGAGGGCACACACAAAGGGGTGTGTGCATCGGGACACAGGGGAAGGAGCAGTGACCCCAGGGGAGACAGAAGCAGACCTATCTGCTAGTGTGGGAGGGTCACCTGTGGAGGCGGGGTGTGGCTCTGTTTCACCATGGGGACAAGGACACTGGCAGCAGAAGTTCTGAAGTGCTCCTTGGTGTGGGCCTTCCCAGGGTCTGTCATTGGCACCAGCAGGGAGCCTAGGTAGGCTCCAGTGTTGGGTTGCCTCAGGCAAAACAACCAACAGGGAGGGAACCCAGCCACACCCATAAACAGTCAAGTGGATTAAGTATTCCTGAGCTCTGCCCACCAGAGCAACTGTCATCTCTACCCACCATCAGTCCCTCCCATCAAGCTTCTTAAATAGCCTCATCCACCAGAGGTCAGACAGCAGAAGCAAGAAGAACTACAATACTGCAGCCTGTGGAACAAAAACCATATTCACAGAAAGATAGACAAGATGAAAAGGCAGAGGGCTATATACCAGATGAAGGAACAAGATAAAACCCCAGAAAAACAACTAAATGAAGTGAAGATAGGCAACTTTCCAGAAAAAGAATTCAGAATAATGATAGTGAAGATGATCCAGGACCTTAGAAAAAGAATAGAGGCAAATATCGAGAAGATGCAAGAAATGTTTAACAAAGTCCTAGACGAATTAAACAACAGACAAAGAGAGATGAACAATACAATAACTGAAATGAAAACTACACTAGAAGGAATCAACTGAGGCAGAAGAACGGATAAGTGACCTGGAAGACAGAATGGTGGAATTCACTGCTGCTGAACAGAATAAAGAAAAAAGAATGAAAAGAAATGAAGACAGCCTAAGAGACCTCTGGGACAACATTAAACATAACAACATTCACATTATAGAGGTCCCAGAAGGAGAACAGAGACAGAAAGGACCAGAGAAAATATTTGAAGAGATTATAGTCGAAAACTTCCCTAACAAGGGACAGGAAATAACCACCCAAGTCCAGGAAGCACACCTAGTCCCATACAGTCTAAATCCAAGGAGAAACATGCCGAGACACATAGTAATCAAATTGGCAAAAATTAAAGACAAATAAAAATTATTGAAAGCAGCAAGGGAAAAAAGACAAATGACATACAAGGGAACTCCCAAAGGCTAACAGCTGATTTCTCAGCAGAAACTCTACAAGCCAGAAGGGAGTGGCATGATATACTTAAAGAGATGAAAGGGAAGAACCTACAACCAAGATTGCTCTAGCCGGCAAGGATCTCATTCAGATTTGATAGAGAAATCAAAAGCTTTACAGACAAACAAAAGCTAAGAGAATTCAGCACCACCAAACCAGCTCTACAACAAATGCTAAAGGATCTTCTCTAAGTGGGAAACAAAAGAGAAGAAAAGGACCTACAAAAACAAACCCAAAACAAATAAGAGAATGGTCGTAGGAACATACATATCGATAATTACCTTAAACATCAATGGATTAAATGTCCCAACCAAAAGACACAGGCTTGCTAAATGGATACAAAAACAAGACCCATATATATGCTGTCTACAAGAGACCCACTTCAGACCTAGGGACACATACAGAATGAAAGTGAGGGGATGGAAAAAGATATTCCATGCAAATGGAAATCAAAAGAAAGCTGGAGTAGCTATACTCATATCAGATAAAATAAACTTTAAAATAAAAAAAAATGTTACAAGAGACAAGGAAGGACACTACATAATGATCAAGGGATCAATCCAAGAAGAAGATATAACAATTATAAATGTATATTCACCTAACATAGGAGCAGCACAATACATAAGGCAACTGCTAAGAGCTATAAAAGAGGAAGTCGACAGTAACACAATAATAGTGGGGGACTTTAACACCTCACTTACACCAATTGACAGATCATCCAAAATGAAAATAAATAAGGAAACAGAAGCTTTAAATGACACAATAGACCGATAGATTTAATTGATATTTATAGGACATTCCATCCAAAAACAGCAGATTACGCTTTCTTCTCAAGTGCGCATGGAACATTCTCCAGGATAGATCACATCCTGGGTCACAAATCAAGCCTCAGTAAATTTAAGAAAATTGAAATCATATCAAGCATCTTTTCAGACCACAACGCTATGAGATTAGAACTGAATTACAGGGATAAAAACGTAAAAAACACAAACACATGGAAGCTAAACAATACGTTACTAAATAACAAAGAGATCACTGAAGAAATCAAAGAGGAAATCAAATATACCTAAAGCCAAATGACAATGAAAACACGATGATCCAAAAATTACGGGATGCAGCAAAAGCAGTTCTAAGAGGGAAGTTTATAGCTATACAAGCCTACGTCAAGAAACAAGAAAAATCTCAAGTAAACAATTTAAGCTTACACCTAAAGGAACAAGAGAAAGAAGAACAAACAAAACCCAAAGTTAGCAGAAGGAGAGGAATCATGAAGATCAGAGCAGAAATAAATGAAATAGAAACAAAGAAAACAATAGCAAAGATCAACAAAACTAAAAGCTGGTTCTTTGAGAAGATAAACAAAATTGATAAACCATTATCCAGACTCATCAAGAAAAAGAGAGAGAGGACTCAAATCAATAAAATTAGAAATGAAAAAGGGGAAGTTACAACACACACCGCAGAAATACAAAGCATCCTAAGAGACTACTACAAGCAACTCTATGCCAATAAAATGGACAACCTGGAAGAAATAGACAAATTCTTAGAAAGGTATAACCTTCCAAGACTCAACCAGGAAGAAACAGAAAATATGAACAGACCAATTACAAGTAATGAAATTGAATCTGTGATTAAAAATCTTCCAACTAACAAACGTCCAGGACCAGATGGCTTCACAGGTGAATTCTATCAAACATTTAGAGAGGAGCTAACACCCATCCTTCTCAAACTCTTCCAAAAGATTGAAGAAGAAGGAACACTCCCAAACTCATTCTATGAGGCCACCATCACCCTGATACCAAAACCAGACAAAGACACTACGAAAAAAAGAAAATTACAGACCAATATCACTGATGAATATAGATACAAAAATCCTCAACAAAATACTAGCAAACAGAATCCAACAACACATTAAAAGGATAATACGCCATGATCAAGTGGGATTTATCCCAGGGATGCAAGCATTCTTCAATATATGCAAATCAATCGATGTGATGCACCATATTAACAAATTGAAGGAGAAAAACCATATGATCCTCTCAATAGATGAAGAAAAAGCTTTTGACAAAATGCAACACCCATTTATGGTTAAAAACTCTCCAGAAAGTGGGCATAGAGGTAACCTACCTCAACATATTAAAGGCCATATACAACAAACCTACAGCAAACATCATTCTCAATGTTGAAAAACTGAAAGCATTTCCTCTAAGATCAGGAAAGAGACAAGGATGTCCACTCTCACCACTATTATTCAACATAGTTTTGGAAGTCCTAGCCATGGCAATCTTAGAAAAAAAGAAATAAAAGGATACAAATTGGAAAAGAAGAATTAAAACTGTCACTGTTTGCAGACCACATGATAATATACATAGAGAATCCTAAAAATGCCACCAGAAAACTACTAGAGCTAATCAATGAATTCAGTAATGTTGCAGGATACAAAATTAATGCACAGGAATCTCTGACATTTCTATACACTAATGATGAAAAATCTGAAATAGAAATTATGGAAACACTCCCATTTACCGTTGCAACATAAAGAATAAAATACCTAGGAATAAACCTACCTAGGGAAAAAAAAGACCTGTATGCAGAAAACTATAAGACACTGATGAAAGAAATTAAAGATGATACCAACAGATGGAGAGATATAACATGTTCTTGGATTGGAAGAATCAATATTGTGAAAATGACTATACTACACAAAGCAATCTACAGATTCCATGCAATCCCTATCAAATTACCAATGACATTTTATGGAACTAAGTCATCTTAAAATTTGTATGGAGACACAGAAGACCCGGAATAGCCAAAGCAGTCTTGAGGGAAAAAATCGGAGCTGGAGGAATCAGGCTCCCTGACTTCAGACTATACTACAAAGCTACAGTAATCAAGATAATATGGTACTGGCACAAAAACAGAAACATAGATCAATGGAACAAGATAGAAAGCCCAGAGATAAACCCATGCATCTATGGTAAACTAATCTATGACAAAATAGGGAGAGATATACAATGGAGAAAAGACAGTCTCTTCAGCAAGTGGTGCTGGGAAAACTGGACAGCTACATTTAAAAGAACGAAATTAGAACACTCCCTAACACCACACACAAAAATAAACTCAAAATGGATTCAAAATCTAAATGTAAGACCAGACACTATAAAACTCTTAGAGGAAAACATAGGAAAAACACTCTTTGACATAAATCACAGCAAGATCCTCTTTGATCCACCTCCTAGAGTAGTGGAAAGAAAAACAAAAATAAACAAATGGGATCTAATACAACTTCAAAGTTTTTGCACAGCAAAGGAAACCATAAAAACAAGACGAAAAGACAGAAAGACAACCCTCAGAATGGGAGAAAATATTTGCAAACGAATCAACGGACAAAGGATTAATCTCCAAAATATATTATCAACTCATGCAGCTCAATGTTAAAGAAACAAATAACCCAATCCAAAAATGGACAGAAGACCTAAATAGACATTTCTACAAAGAAGACATACAGATGGCCAAGAAGCACATGAAATGCTGCTCAACATCACTACTTATTAGAGAAATGCAAATCAAAACTCTAATGAGGTATCACCTCACACCAGTCAAAATGGGCATCATCAGAAAACCTATAAACAGCAAATGCTGGAGAGGGTGTGGAGAAATGGGAACCCTCTTGCACTTCGTGGGAATGTAATTGATACAGCCACTATGGAGAACAGTATGGAGGGTCCTTAAAAAACTAAAAATAGAATTACCGTATGATCCAGCAATCTCACTACTGGGCATATACCCAGAGAAAACCATAATTTAAAAAGACACTTGCACCCCAATGTTCATTGCAGCACTGTTTACAATAGCCAGGTGATGGAAGCAATGTAAATGCCCATTGACAAATGAATGGATAAAGAAGTGTGGTACATATATACAATGGAATATTACTCAGCCATAAAAAGGAACAAAATTGAGTCATTTGTTGAGAAGTGGATGGATCTAGAGACTGTCATACAGAGTGAAGTAAGTCAGAAAGAGAAAAACAAATATTGTATATTAACGCATATATGTGGAACCTAGAAAAATGGTACAGATGAACCAGTTTGCAGGGCAGAAGTTGAGACACTGAGGTAGAGAACAAACTTATGGACACCAAGGGAGGAAAACTGAAGTGGGGTGGGGATGGTGGTGTGGTGAATTGGGCGATTGGGTTTGACATGTATACACTGATATGTGTAAAATCGATGACTAATCAGAACCTGCAGTATAAAACAAACAAACAAACAAACACAAAAAAACAACTAATACTAAACTTTCTTTGGGTTATTTGTATGGAAATATGTTAATATAAATGTTTCAGACATTACATGAAATTTCTAAAAATCTTAAATGTTCTGGTATAATGTTATAAGTCATATTTCTAGTTATTACTTTAAAATGTATATCTCAGAAATAACTATATTTCCTTGTCAATTGCATTATTATTAACTTTCATCAAATGTTTAACTGTGGGCATTTTTAAGTCTTTTGTCCTTACAGACAGTTCTGGGTGTACTCTGAGGCTTTTGCAAATATATTCCTATAAAAGGAACATATTTGTTTCATCTTCAAGGAATTCATGGAAAAGACTCTTGACAAGTACAGGTTTCTGGTAACTGACTGTGCTTCTGAACTGAATGAATAAGCATTTTCAGAACTCTAATGGAAAACTGATGAATTCATAAAAGTGCTAACAAAAGATCAAGATGAAAAAAAATTAATTACATGGGACTGAGTGAACTGATGAGGATGATTATAATTTCTGTGACTTTCTGTTTGAATAAAAAAAAATATCCCACAACGACTCAGAGGCAAAAAATATACAAATCAATATTTACTGCGAAGGAAAGGAGCTGTTACAGTGGAGGATTATTGGACTGAATGTCAATATTATGACATAGTATGAATTTGTTTCATGTTTGGTAAATGCAATCATTGTTGCTTTTGTTGTGGTCATCCATTTACAATGCTTGCTGTCAGTTTATCTCTTGTAAAAATAAAATACAGTGTGTATGTGTGTGAAAAAAATGGTAATTTTGTGATGGGATGGAGGTATTAGCTAATGCTATGGTGGTAATCTTTCTGCAATATATAAATGCATCAAATCATCATGCACCTTAAACTTATAAAATCTTTTATGTCAATTATATCTCAATAAAGCTGGGGGGGAATAAAAAAATATGAAGAATCAAAATTTTTCCATATTAAAGGTTGAATACCTTTCCCTTGTGTTATAAAATTAGCAATAGACAAATGTCAGGCAGCAGAAGCAACTATACAAGTATACATTACATTGGTTTATTTATTCTCTAAATAAACTGAGTAAGACTATTAGTACATGATTCATAACAATTCATGTTTTAATAATTCAAGTTACTCCAGGCCTCCATAGTTAACAATTAAGAAAATAGCTTCCAGAAACATGGGATCATGACCAAGATGGTTTTCCCCAGATGGTCAGAATAATTCAATAATGAAAATGGAAGAATTCTATATTTTCATAATTCTTGAATAATTTTTAGAAGAAAGTACTGTGTGCATTGAATTTTAAATAATCAATTTTAATGAAAAAAGATGACTTGACCTGATTTCGTAAAAAAGATATTTGCTATATTCCATTTCAGGTTCAATTATAAATAATTAATTTTAATGATTTCATATAAAATTTAATGTTCTGAGTGAGCTCTGAAATCATACACTTTTGGATTTCTTATCTTTATTGAATAGGGACCAGGGAAGTTTGTTTAAATATAGAATCATTTTTAAAGTTTTAAGAAGCTAAAATTATTACTATTCAAAAATATTAATAAACATTACTATGATGATTTACAATATAAGATTAGTCCACTGTGAAAAGTCATTAGTACTGTTTTTGGTTAAGTGTCAGTGGACATTGTATAATGGACATCAATACGTAGAAATATAAAGAAATGATTACTTGTTTCTAAGTCAATAAAATTATTCTTAACACCCCAATTTAATATGTCTAAAATGTTTACTAACTTATCTGTGTATTGATAACATTTTGAAACTAAAAAGCTTCCAAATTGCATTGATTCTATAGATACTATGCACACTGGATTTTACAAAAATACGGGCATGTATAAGATGGCATGCCACTTAAAATTAGCTTATAAATGACTTTGGACACTTCTTTAACAAAAAATTAGGAAAACCTTGCATTGTTTGTAATCAGCATTTTTCTTTTATTCAAAATCCTCGCTTATTCATTTTTTCCTGAAATATTGTGTTGTTTCTAAAGACTGACTCAAAATAAAAAGATTGGGCTTCCCTGGTGGTGCAGTGGTTGGGAGTCCACCTGCCGATGCAGGGGACACGGGTTCTTCCCCGGGTCCGGGAGGATCCCACATGACGCGGAGCAGCTGGGTCCGTAAGCCATGGCCACTGAGCCTGTGCATCCAGAGCCTGTGCTCCGCAACGAGAGGCTACAGCAGTGAGAGGCCCGCGTATCACAAAAAAAATAAATAAATAAAAATAAAATAAAAATAAAAAAATAAAAGTATGTTTATCTCCTAAATGTGACATCCTTGTTGAAACAAATTTAAAGTAAATTAAGTGTAGATTATCTTATTGCAAGATTCTGGATAAGTTTATAGCAGAACTCTTTGTGTCTGGTTTGCCCTATGTGAAATCCATATTTTCTGTAATCACTCATGAACTCTTCTGAATTTTTAGGAATACAGAATCAGATATAGCAGTTAATACAAGGAAGACAAAAAAAAAAAAAGGAAAACCATAAAAGCTTCTTATTAATGGGACTTTTAAACTTTCTAATCCAGATAAGGGCCAAGTTTAATCATCAGTAAAATTAACAAAAAGAGCTCTAAGATTAAAAGACTTGAATTTGATCCTAAATATAATAACTTGTGACTAAAAGCAGGACTCAAATAGTTATTTGCAAAATAGAGATGAAAATCTCTTTCACTGAATTATTTGGAAGATCAATTAAGATTATATATGTGAAAGTAATTTCTCAAATGCAATAAACTGTACAATTGGTCATTGTGACTATAAGGGCAGTTAGAGGATAAAAGTGCCCTCTACACTCTTTTCCTTCTTATTCCTATAAAGTCTAAATGTCGTGTCCATTATGATTTGCTGCATTACATTCTGTTTTTAAAAACACATATGTGCCTATTTTACAATAAATACAACTTTTTAACAAAAATATAAAAAGACAGCATTTGGAAAAATCTAAAGGAAATGTGGATTCATTAAAATCTTGGTAAGAGAAGAAAACCATATGGGAAATTAATAGAATTTTTTAAAACTCTGATAACAGATATATAAAAAGTACCATTCAAGAAAAGCAAGGTAGAAATGAACTGGTATTATTTTCAAAATATAACTTTGACCACTTTTGATGAATATTTTATATAAGTTTTTCACAGATTTGAATTGTTTTACAAAAAAATGGTAGATGCATAATATTTTTGTCTCATCATTCTCATTAATTCCATTAAACTTAAAGTTGCTAAGCAAGGATATACTTGCTTAATATAAGCAAATCAAATTATTCTTTCTGGAAATCATTTCTTGTCAATGGTTGTGAAAAATTTAAATATAATTAGTTGATTTAATATATATACACACATATATACATATATATACATACATACATACATACATATATCTTCTACTTTTGACTTTCATGTGTTCTCCAAATTTGACAAAGTCCCCAAATTGAGTAAGTCAAAATATCTACCAATTTTACATATGCACCAGGACCATTGTCTTGTAATATTTCTCAACATAAAACCCTCTCTTGCAGGTATTACCCCATTTCTCTATTCCCCTTTATAAAAAACCTCCTTGAAATATTTATCAGTGCTTACAGTCTCCAATTATTTCATCCTGTTTTCTGTTGAATCTATTCTTCACAGGATTTCAACCCCACCTGTACACTAAAATAACACACGTCAAGTCTTCTTATTATGTACAGTGGTTAATGGTTAATCATCTTTTTACCTAACCCATGAGCAGTATTTTTTCACTCTATGTTGGTTGTGGAATTAATACCTAAGAGAAATCTACACTAGGGATAAAAATGTACAAATATTCATTGTTCAATTAGTGGTTTAAGCCATGACCCGGGAAGAGATTACCAAGTCAAACACTATGTAGAAAAGAGAAGATCTTTGAGTACAGGGGAACCCCAAATTTAAGGACCCCAGGTAATAAGAATTGACAAAAAGATAATAATACAAAGCCACCTGAAATCTAGGAGGAAAACCAAGAATATGGGCTGTTCTGGGAACCAGACAACATTTCTGAGAAAGAGAGACTAATGCTGCTGATAGTTCAGTAAGAAGAGTACTGACAATTGACCATGGGGTTTAGTATCTTGAAGATCACTGCAAAAGGTCAAGATAGGGTGAGAAGAAATATTGAATAAAGTGAGTAGAAAAAAATACTTTTGAGGATTATTGTTGTAATTGAAAACAGGGAAATAGGGTTGAAGTTGAAGAGGGTAGAGGTGTCCAGAGAAGTTTTGCCTTTGCTGTTTGTCTCCTGGTTCTTTAAAATCACAAACATAACAGTGTGTTTTCATGCTGATGGATGGAAAAGGCAAAATTGATAATGAAAAAGAGAGATAGAAAATTTGTTAATGCGATGTCTTGATGTCCTTGGATAGGTAACAAGAAATGGAATCTAGGGCACATATAGAGGGCTGGACTTACCTTGTAGCACAGTGGGACCATGTGTGATAATTGAAAGGAAGGCAAAGTACATGAGAATTGAGGCTATGATGAGTGAGGATAGGCAAGCAATGTGATTCGAGTTTAATAATTAAAAAAAAAATTAAGAGAAACTACAATATGACCTCAAACTGAATTAGAAATTGGGCTAATATATAAAATGATATAGGAAAATGGTTCATGGCTTTAGAAATATATGTGTGTATGCACACATGTGTGTATAGATTTTTGTTTAGTTTTCCTCCTTTCCCGGCCCCAAACTTCCTCCTAATATTGTTAATAGCATGTTTGGTTACATTCCTAAAATATTATTCAGCAATAAGCAAATATATTCCCATAGACTAATTCTAGCAGGCATTCTATGACACAAATCTCTTCCCCAGGAGTCTGGTAAACACACAATATTCCCAGTAGAGGAGAATATCAATAAATTTTATTTATTTTTTAAAATAAATAAAATTTTATTTCTTTTTTAAATAAATAAAATTTATTTCTTTTTTAAATAAAATTTACTGCTCAGGGCTTTTAAGAAAGGAAAGTCATTTAAAATAATAATTTACAGGTAAATTTTAATTTATTTAATGATAAGAACCAAGATAAAAGTACACTGATGATTGTACTGGGTGGTATTATTAGTACTGTATTAGGGAAGGGAGAAGATAAGAAATTGTGTTTTTATGTTGAACAATAACATTCACTTACCTGAAACCTAGTGTGTGATTACTATCAATGGCACGTGGGATTTAAAATGTGGAATATTATGGTTTTCCAATGAGTTGTTTAGTCAGCATGATGCTACACTAACCATCACATGCTTCAAAGAAGAGACTCTTGATTTTTGCATTTCAAAAGCACTATCTTCCTTTCTCTAAGGTTCAAAAAATAGTTCTGTGTATTACAAATTTTCATCCTAAGGATCATCTCAGAATAATTCACCTTCCCTCCCGAATGATAAAGATGAAGATTGCTAAGCATCACAATCATGTTCCCTTAGAAGGAGACAATGAGTGGTAATTGGGATCTCAGAAGATGGGCAGAACCTATGTCGTGATTTTGATTTGTAGTTGATGAAGTGAATAAAGAAAAAGTGACAAGCTGGATTTTAAACAAGAACAGGACAGATTTACAAGGTCAAGCCTTATGCATTTCTAATAGAGTGGGAAGCTTAATAATACAAATATTTTACCTACCTCCCTCCTACCTTAAGTATAGTATTTTTTGAGATAAAGTAAATTATTTTAGTTATGGGTTATCTGTTTTGTGAAAAAGATGAAAGTCCATGGTCTAAAAGAAACTCCAGAGTTAATAATTTTGAAAAGCAGATCTGTGAGTTTATCATTTTTCTTGATGTTTACAGTCTGGCTGCACTTACTTATAACCACATGCACTTACAGGGTGAACATCTTTCTTCTATTCTGTCTTCCAGATCTGCGGTGTGACCTGGAAGTCTAATGTTGTTCACCTGCCCAGTGGATTCAGAGGTAAATTTAGTCTCTTTAATTGTGCCTGTATTTCTTTCCTCCAAACATTTTGCAAGTGTCAATTTTGCCTAATAGACTCAATATTTGATCAAAACCTTGGAGTCCTTCCAAAAGACTGAGTGCAGAACACTGTCACTTACTGTAATTCCTTCCACTTTGCCACCCACCACCCAGAACTTAGCTGTGATTTATTTTATATTTAAACATTTCATGTAGTCCTTTGCTAATAGTTATCCAAACCTCAGCTTGAAGCTCATATCCAAAAGTTGTGATAAAGCTTTGCACATTGCTTCCTTAGATAAGACCTCCAGACTAGATTGAATTTACCCACCTCTCCAACTGTGGCACCGAGCTCACTATCAATTGCCCTTCTAACTCAAAAGTGTCATTTACTCATCCCTGACTATGCACATGTTCTTCCTTCTGGAAAGTAATTCTACTTCTTCTTCTTAAACTACATTAAAAAATTATTTCTCAAGATGGAGTACGCATAGTATTCAGAGATTTAGCAAGCTCTGACTTTTCCTGGCAGTTTTGATTTATCTCTTCTCTATGTTCAACTATAATTTGTTAAAGTGGTGACCTTGCTACACGGTGCTTACTCTGTTTGCTTCTCTAACTCCCTCACTAGACAAACAATGTCTGGAAGATAGAGACTGACTTATTAATCTGTGCATCCATTGTGCCCTGTGCTTAAACCATAGGAAGTGCTCAGTAAAAGAGAATGAATGAATGAAAGGATGAATGAATGAATGAATGAATGTTCTTATCAACCTGCTCTCTTCTCTCATAGTTTATAGATGATGAAAATGAAAGATTTGAAGATAAGTGAAAAAGCCAAGACATTGAGTTAGTGTTCTAATTGGGATAAACCTAGGCTTATTGACTCCTACTTGAATGACCATTTAGTCATAGTCTTCTATTACAAATACCACTGATTTTTCATCAAGCAATGTGCTGGATTTATATTTATTTTACTAAATATATTCACACATGGTGAAGAAGATATTAATACCTTATTTAATAGGTGAAGACCCCAAGGCTTGGAGAGGTAATTTACATGAAATTGTTTCCTAGTTAGTAGAAAACCTGTGACTTTAAACATAGGTTTTCTGATTCCAAATCTGTCTTTTAGTCACTGTTTTATGTTGCCTCTCCAAAAGTCAGTGCATCTCTTTTAATGATCTTTTGTGTTATTTTTCATGACAAAGCTTGTCAGACTTTCTCTTTTTCCTCTACTCACAAATAACAACACTGTAAGGGTAGAACGTAACTAAAAAGATTTGTTTATTTATTTACTTTACAATACGGTTTATTTTACCAATGACATGTTAGGCATTATTTGCACCTCTGGGGTGTATCATAATTTTCATATGCTATATTTGCTGAAAGTGGAAATGTACCTTTCTTTCTTTAAAATAACCTGTCAACTATGAAAATCAGTTTTGTATCAATTTTATGGCAAGGCTGTGCAAGTGAGAAAGCTTCATGCTCAGGCATTTCAGTGCATTAGTTACTATTTGTGCTGTCATTTTCAATAATATCAGTAATTCTTATTGCTAGTAAAGTAGCACATAAGTCATTTTTGGATAATAAAAGTATTTTCTGGCAATATTCCAATATACATGCTTTGAAATTGAGCACTAGTAGTTCATTGTAATACATCCCAATGTTCTCACTGCTTTGGTTTTGTGAACTAGTGTGCCTACATTTTTCATTTATTTGCCCTTGCCTTGCTGCTACTCTTCCTCATAAGGAGAAGTTTTCAACTCAGTTGCTTTTCTATTTAAAAGCGTCTTTGTTGTGGATTACAGTAAATGATTTAGCTCATTGGTTATATGCTTGGTGGAACATCCTCAGGCTTATTTTCACAGCTAAGCAAAACTTTGCTAGATGGTCTTTGAATTCGAAGACTGCTTTTGGCAACTCCAGGAAGAATAGTGCTGATTATTTAGAAAACTGTAGCTTTATAAATGACCACTCTCCAGTGGCAGGAAATTAATGGCAGAAGAGTGGTAAATAGGGCCATTTCATTTTATTCACAACCTGCATGTATTCTAAGGAAATGGTTATAGCCTGGAAGAAGAGAACAAGGGAAATTTGTAAGATGTTGGAAACTTTATTGCTAAGATTGAAAAAAGTCTCATGTACCATTGGTTAAAATTATTATAAGTAGTCTAATTTTATTGTTTTCTTAGAGAAGCAAAATTTGGGGGTAGTATCCTAGGTGAGCCTCATGGGCAGGTAGCAAACATAAGAAATATGCCTCTGTTATTTTAAACCACTGATGATTGGAGTTCATTACTTCAGCATAGTAAGAATGTTTAAGAAAAGTTCTTTGGCCCTGATATTAACAATAAAATTGGATTTTCTTTTTTCAACAACATTCCTGAACACTGGGACAATCCAAAATATTAAGTTACTCTATATGACTGAGATTAAATCAGAATGAGGTAAGATTTGGAATAAAGTTATATTTTGTTGTTGTTTGTGTTTTGTTTTGTTTTATTTAAAATGCCTGGAGGAATAAATTTCTTCAGATTTGTTTAAGAGTTTTGCATCATTTCTAACCTTATCTCTAAACATTTCTGGTTGGGGTTGCTTTATCTAATCAATATACACATGTTCCAAATAAAAACAGACTAAAATATGTGTTTCATTGATCTAGAATATGGACTGTCAAAAGTTGAGATAGCCAAATGTCTCCATAAGTGTGTGATATTGATTTGATAAAGAATTTACTCTATTATAGGGACCTCAAAGAGATACATAAAACCATATTGGTTTAAATCTGTCACTTTAGGATACTGGCCAGCATGAAAACAATGTTCATTGTGTTCAGTGAATAAAGCTTTATTACAAAGGTTGAGTAGTGTATTGTAATGAATTGGGACAATGCAATTAGTTATAAGGTCTGTGAAAATTTATTACCTTAAGCCTTTGGGGTCTGAATCAATAGTCCTTTGCTCAATCATAACTGAAATCAATGAACTGAATTCCCCAAGAAAGGCTACAGAATTGACTGTGAGATATTAACATAGGGACTATTTTAGCTGTAAGCTAACAAGGTAATGTTTTAGAAGATGATCTATCACAACTGCATGAAAAATTCCCGACTTAGTTAGGTGACATTATTTGGCCTCTGTTCCCTTGCTGATACATTAAGTAAGATAACAAAACTGTGGGTTGTCCTGTTGGTGGCACGGCCCAATATTATCTTAATTATCCCTCATTATGAATGTTGCTAGACTAAGGCTAGAACATACCAGAGTTGTGAAGATGGTGTTAAATTATCCATCACCATTATAATCAGGCAAGGATAAGTTTCACCAGAGTAAGTAAGACAAGAGCTTTTTTTTTTTCATTTTACATTGAATAAAAACAAAATTCTTTCTGAGTATATGTAACACACATGAATAGTCATTTTATACATTCATTTTTTTTTAAAGTGTGAATTTGGTTTTCTGAGTATTAGGATGCAAAGGCATAGTTTATATACTAAGATTTTTCTTGTGTACTTTATTCCAAAATAATTAACTTTACTTAAAAATTAGTAAATATACTGCTGTTTTATAAAATTGAATATTGATCCCATTTAATTCACTATTGTCCTCAATTTCACTACAGGTATCTGTTCTGCAAAAATTAATTTGCTATGGCATCAATTTTATTTAATACATCAATGAATGGCCATTCAGACACGAAAGATAATGGATTAACCAGTGAACTTTCTCTCCCTCACAAAAATATATTATGTAAAATGTATACTGCTTTGTTTCAGTCTTAAAACTAATACTTACAGAATTAATCATTTTTCTCTTTTGAAGGACTGGCTCTAAAAATAATTTTCCTAAACTGCTTTCTCTAGAAATCAAGGTGCTATACAAATTTTCTATTTTTGAAGTCTTTCTTCACTAAAATGAATACATTAGATCGGATGTTCTATCTCGATATTAATTTTTGATATGTGGGCCATTGCAGTAAAATTTTATGGAACTTCCTGAGGTGGTCTACTTTTAATCGTCATATGATATTTTTCCCTAAAATATTTGGAAATTCTAAAGTATTTAACATATTTAAAATTATTTTGATGCTTACTTTCATATTGCCTCTTGGTAGATTTTTTTCTTCACATTGAAAAAAAGGTATCAGATATTAATTATTTTCCCCTCTTCCTCTTAGTGTGTATATATATACATATATATACACACACACACTTCTGTTTTAGATTGTTTAACTTGTATTATGAAGATCACCAGGGATTTTCTAATTTTCAAGTACGTTTTCCTCAGTTTTCATAATGAAGGACATCAGCAGCTCACTGCTCTTGGTCACCTTCCTTCAAAAAATCTCTCTCATTTGGCTTCTGTGGCTTCATTTTATAATTTATCATAACTCTGCAATCAGTATTATGGCTTTAAAGTTGTTTGTTTGTTTTCCTTCCATTTTTATGGCTTTAATGAGTATTTTAATTTATTCAACCAATATGGATTTATTGACTATCTGTCAAATACATAGATATACCATAAATGAATGTTGAGTTTGTCAAATGCTTTTTCTGCATTTATTGAGAAGATCATGTGCTTTTCCTTTAAGCTGTTGATATGCTAGATTGTATTAATTATTTTTGATTGTTGAACCAGTTTACAATCTTGGGATAAACCCCACTGGTCACGATGTAGTTTCTTTTGTGTATATTACTGAATATATTTGCTCTTGTTTGGTTAATAATTTTGCATTCATACACATGAAGGTTTTTGGTCTGTAGTCTCCCTTTCTTGTAACATCTTTAGTCATTTTAGTATTTTGGTAATGCTGGACTTACAGTGAGTTGGGAAGTGTCCCCTCCTCTTCTTCAGGAAGAGGTAGTGTTGCTTTGGTATTTTTTCTTTTTTAAATGTTTGATAGAATTTGCTCAGGAAACCACTTGGGCCTGATGTTTTATTTATTGAAAGGTTATAATTACAAATTCACTTTCTTTAATAAGATTATTTCTATTCCCCAGCTTTATTGAGGTATAGACAAAAATTGAATATATTTAAGGTATACAATGTGATGTTTTTATATACGTATACACTGTGAAATGTTTACCATAATCAAGTTAGTTAAAATATCCATCACCTCACATAGTTACCATTTTTTTGTGTGAGAACAATTAAGATCTACTCACTTAGCCATTTTCATGTGTACAGTGAAGTATTGTTAATGACAGTCACCATGCTGTAGTACATCTAATCTTCAGAACTTCATCCTGCATATCTAAAACTTTGTACCCCTTGACCAACATTTTCCCTATTTTCTGCATCCCCTAGCCCCTGGTAACCACCATTTTACTCTCTGCTTCTAAGAGTCTGACTTTTGTATGTTCTGTATCTAAGTGAGATTAGACAGTATTTGTCTCTCTGTGTCTGACTTATTTCACTTGGCATAAGGGTCTCCAGTTTTATCCATTTTGTTGTAATACACAATGGAATATTGTTCAGCCTCAAGAAATAAGGAAATCTTATTATGTGTGTATGTGTATATAAATATATATACACAATATATATATAGTATATATACTATAGATTGTACTAATATATACTATCTATAGTACATATACTATATATATATATATATAAAATTTTCTCTATACATTCATATGTTAATAGATACTTAGGTTGTTTCCATATCTTGGCTTTTGTGAATAGTGTGAATAATGTTGCAGTGCACCTGGGAGGGCAGATATCTCTTCAATAACCTGTTTTCATTTCCTTTGGATATATACCCAGAAGTGGGATTGCTGGATTTTACAGTAGTTCTATTTTTAGTTTTTTTGAGGAACCTCCCTACTATTTTCCATAGTAGCTGCACCAATTTACATTCCAACCAACGGTGTTCAAGGCTTCCCTTTTCTCCACATCCTCTTCAACAGCTCTTGTTATTTCTTGTCTTTTTGATAATAGCCATGCTCACAGGTGTGAGACAATACCTCCTTGTGATTTTGATTTGCATTTCCTTGATGATTAGTGATGTTGAGCACCTTTTCACATATCTGTTGGTAATTTGTATGTCCTCTTTCGAGAAATGTCTATTCAGGTCCTTTTCCCATTTTTAAATCAGCCTATTTTCTTGTTTTTGAGTTCTTTATATATTTTGGATATTAACCCCAAATTAAATACTTGGCTTGCAAATATTTTTCCCATTACATAGGTTGCCTCTTTGTTGATTGTTTCTTTTGCTAGGCAAAAACATTTTAGTTTGATGCAATCTGATTTGTCTATTTTAGCTTTCATTTGCTGCCTATGCTTTTGAGGTCATATCAAAAATATCATTGCCCAGACCCATGTCAAAAGGAATTCTCCCTATTTTCTTCTAGTAGTTTACAGTTTCAGGTCTTATGTTTAAGTCTTTAACCCATACAGAGTTGATTTTTTTTTGTATAGTGTTAATAAGCATCCTGTTTCATTCTTCTACATGTGGACATCCAGTTTTCCCAATACCATTTATTGAAGAAACTATCCTTTCCCAATTGTGTTTGTTTAGCATAATAGGATTCTCTTGATTGAATGTTGATAGCTTTTGTCTATTCACAAATTGGTCCATTTCATCTAAATTGTTGAATTTATGTGCATATACTTGTTTATATTAATCCCTTGTTATCATTTTAATGACTTAGGGATCTAGAATAATGTTTCCTCCTTCATTCTTGTTCAGTTTGCCTACAGTTGTATCAATTTGATTAACTTTTTATAAAAGAAATAACATCTGGATTCATTGATGTTCTCTATTGTTTTTCTGTTTTCAGTTTCACTGCCTGTGCTATGAAGCACATTTCCTTCTTTCTGTTTGCTTTGGTTTAATTTGTTCTTTTTACTCTTGATTAGTAAAGTATAAATTTAAGTTACTGATTCAAGTAAGACCTTTCATCTACACTTTTATAAGCATTTTATGCTATATATTTCCCTCTATGCACTATTTTAGGTGCATCTGACAAATTTTATATGCTGTGTTTTCAATTTTATTTAATTCAAAATGTATTTTAATTTCTTTAGAGTTTCTCTCATGAACACATGTGCTATTTAAAACTATAGTGCTTTCCAAATATTAAAATATTTTGGTATTTTCCAGATATTTATTTATATTTTAATTTGTTACAGTCTGAGAAACTTCTTTGTATTATTTGTATTCTTTTAAACTTGTAAAAATTTTTTATGTGCCCAACTGTAGGTTGTTTTGGTGACTAGCCCATGCACACTTGAGAAGAATGTGTATTCTGCTGTTGGGTGGAGTATTCTAATAAGGCATTTAGTTAACCTGATAAATATTGTTTTTCAGGTCATTGCCAATTTTCTGCCTACCTTTATTAATTACTGAGAAAATATTGCTGAATATTGAAATATATTTATGCATTGTTGATTTTTTCTTTCATTTCTTGCTTCATACGTTAGAAACTCTTTGGGGGAGAATACACGTTAGTGTTTTATGTATTATTGGATAATATACTCATTTGTCATTTTGTAATATTTACTATATGCCTAATAATATTTCTTCTTCTGAAGTCTATTTTTTATGTTATTAATATAGCAATTCTATCTTTATTTTGTTTTGTGTCTATATGGAGTTTCTCTGTCCATTCTTTTTCTTTTAATATGTTTATGCCTTTTTTTGAGATATAATTCATATAAAATTCATCTAATTAAGTATACAATTAAATATTTTTAGTGTATTCATGAGGCTTTACAACCATCACAATTACCTAATTCAGAACATTTTGATCATTCCAAAAGGAATTCCATACACATTAGCAGTCACTCCACTATTTCCTGTCTCCATAGATTTCCCAGTTTCTAGATATTTTCTGTAAGCAGACTTATTTACTATGTGGCCTTTGTGGCTGGCTTCTTTCACTTAGCATAAGGTTTTCAAAGTTCATTCATCTAGTAGAATGTATCAGTACCTAATTCCTTTTAACGACTGCAAAATATTCCACTTGTGTATATATTTATACATATATATATATATATATTTGCTTATCTATTCATCATTTAATTAAAACTTGAGTTATTTCCACTTTTTTGCTATTATGAATAATGCTTCTATGAACTTTTTAGTACAAGTTTATGTGTGAAGCTATGTTTTCAGTTCTCCTGGGTATATACCTAGGAATGGAATTGCAGGCTTTTATGGTAACTCTATGCTTAACTTATTGAGGAACTGCACACTGTTTACCAAAGCAGCTGCAGTTTTACATTCCCACCAGTTCCAATTTCATATTTCAAGTTACCACAGTTCCCATTTCCCCACATCCTTGTTACCATTTGTAATTTTCCCTTTTTTTTTTTTTAATTTATTGCAGCCATCATGGCAGGAGTGAAGTGTTATGTCATTGTGTTTTGTTTTGTTTTTTTACATTTCCCTAATGACTATGGATGTTGAACACTTTTTCATGTGCTTGTTGATCAATTGTATATCTTCTTTGGGGAATGGTTTAGTAAAGTCCTTTGCCCATTTTTTAATTGGATTTTTTATTGTTGAGTTTTGAGAGTTCTTTACGTATTCTGGAAATGAGATACTTATCAGATAAATGATTTAGAGATGTCTTCTCATGTTCTTTGGGTACCTTATCAATTTCTTGACAGTGTCCTTTGAATCACAAAAGCTTTTAATCTGCATGAAGTTTGATTTCTTCTTTTTTTTTGGGGGGGGTGTTGCTATGCTTTAAGAGTCATATATAAGAAAGCATTGTCTAATCTAAAGTCACAAAGATTTACACTTGTACTTTCTCCTGAGAGTTTTATAGTGTGAGATCTTACAAATGTAAGGTCTTTGATCCACACTGAGTTCTTTTTTATCTGTTGTGAAATAGAAGTACAACTTCATTCTTTTATATATGGATATCCAGTTATTCTAACACAATTTGTTGAAAAAACTATTATTTCCTCATTGAATGGTCTCAGCAATTTTATTGAAAATCAGCTAACCATAGATATATGGGTTTACTTCTGGAATTTCAGTTCTATTCCATTGACTATTATGTCTATTCTTTATGCCAGTAAAATGCTATCTTCATTACTGTACCTATTGCCGTAGGTTTTGAAGTCAGGAAGTGTGAGTTCTCCTAGTTTATTCCTATTTTTTAAGATTGTTTTACCTATTCTGGGATGCTTCATTTACATGTAAATTGTAAGATTAACATGTGAATGGTAGAATTAATATGTCAATTTCTGCAAGAAATCCAAGTGGGATATTGAGAATAATTGCACTGAATATGGGGAATATTTATTAATAAGATGCAATACAGTGACTGATGTTTGTATATTGAATCAACCTTATGTCCTATGGATAATCTCACTTGGGCATGGTATATAATCCTTTTCCTGTGTTACTGGATTTGACTTGTTAATATCTTGTTGAGAATTTTGTGTATTCATAAGGAATTTGAGTCAGTAATTTTAAGATCTTGTGATGCCATTCTCTGACTTTGGTATCAGAGTAATGCTGGCCTCCTAGATTGAGTTAGAAAGTGTTTTCCCCTCTTTCTACAATTATTTTTAATTATTATTATTTTGTCTTTTATAGAATTTGAAAAAATTTTTTTTTTTTTTTTAAATCATTGGTAGACTTCACAAATGAAGCCATCCCATTGCTATCAGGCCCTGGGCTTTTCTTTGTAGAACTTTAAAAATTGCTAATTCAATCTCTTTGTTCTTTAGAGTTCTATTCAGATTTTCTATTCCTTGTTGAGCCAGTTTCAGCATTTTTCTAGGGGTTTGTCCATTTCATCTAGGCTTTCTAATTTGATGGCAAACAGTAGTTCATGTTGTATGAAATCCTTTTTATTTCTGCAAGGTTGATAGTAATGTCTCCTTTATCAATCTTGATATTAATAATTTGAATTTTCTCCTTTTTTTCAATCTGGTTAAAGGACTTCAATTTTGTTGATTTTCAAAGAACCAACTTTTTATTTCATTGATTTTCTGCATTGTTTTTGGACTCTCTATGTCATTTATTTCCACCCAAATCTTATTACTTCCTTCCTTATGCTTCCTTCAGATTGACTGTGCTCTTTCTTAGTTTCTTAAGGTGGCATTTAAGTTATTGATTTGAGATGATTATTCTTGTTTCAATAAAGGTACTTACAGCTATAAAATTCCTGCTAAGCACTGCTTTTAAGTTATTGATATGTCATGCTTTCATTTATATATATTTTTCCCCTTTTTTAACATCTTTATTGGAGTATAATTGCTTGACAATGTTTTCTCAGTTTCTGCTGTATAAAAAAGTGAATCAGCTGTACGTATACATATATCCCCATATCTCCTCCCTCTTGTGTCTCCTTCCTACCCTCTCTTTTCCACCCCTCTAGGTGGTCACAAAGTATCAAGCTGATATCCCTGTGCTATGTGGCTTCTTCCCACTATCTATTTTACATATGGTAGTGTATATATGTCAATGCCACTTTTTCACTTTGTCTCAGCTTATTCTTCCCCGTCCCCATATCCACAAGTCCATTCTCTACATCTGTGTCTTTATTCCTATCCTGCACCTAAGTTCAGAATAACCTTTTATTTTTTTCTAGATTCCATACATATGTGTTAGCATATGATATTTGTTTTTCTCTTTTTGACTTATTTTACTCTGTATTACAGACTCTAGGCCCATCCACTTCACTGCAAATAACTAAATTTTGTTTCCTTTTATGGCAGAGTAATATTTCATTGTATATATGTACCACATCTTCTTTATCCATTCATCTGTTGATGGACATTTAGGTTGCTTCCACATCCTGGCTATTGTAAATAGTGCTGCAGTGAACATTGTGGTACATGATTCTTTTTGAATTATGGTTTACTCAGGGTATATGTCCAGTAGTGGGATTGCAGGGTCATATGGTAGTTCTATTTGTAGTTTTATAAGGAACCTCCATGCTGATCTCCATAGTGGCTGTATCAATTTATATTCCAACAACAATGCAAGAGGGTTCCCTTTTCTCTACACCTTCTCCAGCATTTACTGCTTGTAGATTTCTTGATGATGGCCATTCTGACACATGTGAGGTGATACCTCATTGTACTTTTGATTTGCATTTCTCTAATGATTAGTGATGTTGAGCATCTTTCATGTGTTTGTTGGCAATCTGTATATCTTCTTTGGAGAAATGTCTATTTAGGTTTTCTGCCTATATTTGGATTGAGCCATTTGTTTTTTTGATATTGAGCTGCATGAGTTGCTTGTATATTTTGGAGATTAATCCTTTGTCAGTTGCTTCAATTGCAAATATTTTCTCCCATTCTGAGGGCTGTCTTTTCATCTTGTTTATGGTTTCCTTTGCTGTGCAAAAGCTTTGAAGTTTCATTAGGTCCCATTTGTTTATTTTTCTTTTTATTTCCATTTCTCTAGGAGGTGGGTCAAAAAGGATCTTGCTGTGATTTATGTGACAGAGTGTTCTGCCTATGTTTTCCTCTAAGAGTTATATAGTGTCTGGCCTTAAATTTAGGTCTTTAATCCATTTTGATTTTATTTTTGTGTATGGTGTTAAAGAGTGTTCTAATTTCATTCTTTTACATGTAGCTGTCCAGTTTTACCAGCATCACTTATTGAATAGGCTGTCTTTTCTCCATTTTGTATTCTTGCTGCCTTTATCAAAGATAAGGTGACCATTTGTTTGTAGGTTTATCTCTGGGTTTTCTATCCTGTTCCATTGATCTATATTTCTGTTTTTGTGCCAGTACCAAACTGTCTTGGTTACTGTAGCTTTGTAGTATAGTCTGAACTCCAGGAACCTGATTCCACCAGCTCTGGTTTTCTTTTTCAAGATTGCTTTGGCTTCAGGGTCTTTTGGGTTTCCATACAAATTGTGAAATTTTTTGCTCTAGTTCTGTGAAAAATGTCATTGGTAGATTGATAGGAAATGCACTGAATCTGTACTTTGCTTTATGTAGAATAGTCATTTTCACAATGTTGATTCTTCCAATCCAAGAACATGGTATATCTCTCCATCTGTTTGTATCATCTTTAATTTCTTTCATCAGTGTCTTATAGTTTTCTGCATACAGGTCTTTTGTCTCCCTAGGTAGGTTTATTCCTAGATATTTTATTTTTTTTTGTTGTTGCAATGGTGAATGGGAGTGTTTCCTTAATCTCTTTCAGATTGTTCATCATTAGTGTATAGGAATGCAAGAGAATTCTGTGCATTCATTTTGTATCCTTCTACTTTACCAAATTCATTGATTAGCTCTAGTTGTTTTCTGGTAGCATCTTTAGGATTCTCTATGTATAACTTCATGTCATATGCAAACAGTGACAGTATTACTTCTTCTTTTCTGATTTGGATTCCTTTTATTTCTTTTTCTTCTCTGATTGCTGTGTCTAAAACTTCCAAAACTATGTTGAATAATAGTGGTGAGATTGGACAACCCAGTATTGTTCCAGATCTTAGTGGAAATGGTTTCATATTTTCACCATTGAGAATGATGTTGGCTGTGGGTTTGTCATATTTGGCCTTTATTATGTTGAAGTAAGTTCACTCTACGCCTAATTTCTGGAGGGTTTTTTTTTATAATAAATTGGTGTTGAATTAAGTCAAAAGCTTTTTCTGCATATGTTGACATTATAATATGTTTTTTATCCTTCAGTTTGTTAATATGGTGTATCACATTGATTGATTTGCATATATTGAAAAAATCCTTGCCTTCCTGGGATAAACCCCACTTGATTATTGTGTATGATCCTTTTAATGTGCTGTTGGATTCTGTTTGCTAGTATTTTGTTGAAGATTTTTGCATCTATTTTCATCAGTCGTATTAGCCTGTAGTTTTGTTTTTTTTGGGACATCTTTGGTTTTGGTATCTGGGGAGATGGCAGCCTCATATAATGAGATTGGGTGGGTTCTTCCTTCTGCTATATTTTGGAAGAGTTTGAGAAGGATAGATGTTAGCTCTTCTCTAACTGTTTGATAGAATTCGCCTGTGAAGCCATCTGGTTCTGGGCTTTTGTTTGTTGAAGTATTTTTAATCACAGTCTCAATTTCAGTTCTTGTGATTAGTCTGTTCATAGTTTCTATTTCTTCCTGTTTCAGAATTGGAAGGGTGAGTATTTCTAAGAATTTGTCCATTTCTTCCAGGTTGTCCATTTTATTGGCCTATAGTTACTTGTAGTAATCTCTCATGATCCTTTGTACTTCTGCAGTGTCAGTTGTTACTTCTCTTTTTTCATTTCTAATTCTGTTGATTTGAGTCTTTCCCTTTTTTACTTTTTTTTTAACATCTTTATTGGAGTATAATTGCTTTACAATGGTGTGTTAGTTTCTGCTTTACTACAAAGTGAATCAATTATACATATACATATGTTCCCATATCTCTTCCCTCTTGCATCTCCCTCCCTCCCACCCTCCCTATCCCATCCCTCTAGGTGGTCACAAACCACAGAGCTGATCTCCCTGTGCCATGTGGCTGCTTCCCACTAGCTATCCACCTTATGTTTGGTAGTGTATATATGTCCATGCCACTCTCACTTTTTCACAGCTTACCCTTCCCCTCCCCATATCCTCAAGTCCATTCACTACTAGGTCTGTGTCTTTATTCCCGTCCTACCCCTAGGCTCTTCATGACATTTTTTTCCCTTAGATTCCATATATATGTGTTAGTGTATGGTGTTTGTTTTTCTCCTTCTGACTTACTTCACTCTGTATGACAGACTCCAGGTCTATCCACCTCACTACAAGTAACTCAACTTCATTTCTTTTTATGGCTGAGTAAAATTCCATTGTATATATGTGCCACACTTTCTTTATCTATTCATCTGTTGATGGACACTTAGGTTGCTTCCATGTCCTGGCTATTGTAAACAGAGCTGCAATGAACATTTTGGTACATGACTCTTTTTGAATTATTGTTTTCTCAAGTATATGCCCAGTGATGGGATTCCTGGGTCATATGGTAGTTCTATTTGTAGTTTTTTAAGGAACCTCCATACTATTCTCAATAGTCGTTGTATCAATTTACATTCCCACCAACAGTGCAAGAGTGTTCCCTTTTCTCCACACCCTCTCCAGCATTTATTGTTTCTAGATTTTTTGATGATGGCTATTCTGACTGATGTGAGATGATATCTCATTGTAGTTTTACTTTGCATTTCTCTAATGATTAATGATGTTGAGCATTCTTTCATGTGTTTGCTGGCAGTCTGTATATCTTCTTTGGAGAAATGTCTATTTAGGTCTTCTGCCCATTTTTGGTTTGGGTTGTTTGTTCTTTTGTTATTGAGCTTCATGAGCTGCTTGTAAATTTTGGAGATTAATCCTTTTTCAGTTGCTTCATTTGCAAATATTTTCTCCCATTCTGAGGGTTGTCTATTGGTCTTGTTTATAGCTTCTTTTGCTGTGCAAAAGCTCTGAAGTTTCATTAGGTCCCATTTGTTTATTTTTGTTTTTATTTCCATTTCTCTGGGAGGTGGGTCAAAAAGGATCTTGCTGTGTTTTATGTCATAGGGTGTTCTGCCTATGCTTTCCTCTAAGAGTTTGATAGCTTCTGGACTTACCTTTAGGTGTTTAATCCATTTTGAGCTTATTTTTGTGTATGGTGTTAGGGAGTGATCTAATCCCATACTTTTACATGTACCTGTCCAGTTTTCCCAGCACCACTTATTGAAGAGGCTGTCCTTTCTCCACTGTACATTCCTGCCTCCTTTAAGAAAGATAAGTTGACCATAGGTACGTAGGTTTATCTCTGGGCTTTCTTTCCTGTTCCACTGACCTATCTTTCTGTTTTTGTGCCAGTACCATACTGTCTTGATTACTGTAGCTTTGTAGTATAGTCTGAAGTCAGGGAGCCTGATTCCTCCAGCTCCATTTTTCGTTCTCAAGATTGATTTAGCTATTCGGGGTCTTTTGTGTTTCCATACAAATTGTGAAATTTTTTGTTCTAGTTCTGTAAAAAATGCCAGTGGTAGTTTGACAGGGATTGCATTGATTCTGTAGATTGCTTTGGGTAGTAGAGTTATTTTCACAATGTTGATTCTTCCAATCCAAGAACATGGTATATCTCTCTCTCTATTTGTATCATCTTTAATTTCTTTCATCATTTTCTCATAATTTTCTGCATACAGGTCTTTTGTCTCCTTAGATATGTTTATTTCTAGATATGTTTTTTTCTTTTTGTTGCAATGGTAAGTGAGAGTGTTTTCTTAATTTCACTTTGAGATTTTTCATCATTAGTGTATAAGAATGCCAGAGATCTCTGTGCATTAATTTTTTATCCTGCTACTTTACCAAATTCATTGATTAGCTTTAGTAGTTTTCTCATAGCATCTTTAGGATTCTCTATGTATAGTAACATGTCATCTGCAAACAATGACAACTTTACTTCTTTTCCGATTTGGATTCCTTTTATTTCTTTTTCTTCTCTGATTGTTTTATCTAGAACTTCCCTTTTTCTTGATGAGTCTTGCTAATGGTTATTCAATTTTGTTTATCTTCTCAAAGAACCAGCTTTTAGTATTTTTTTTATCTTTGTTATCGTATCCTTCATTTCGTTTTCATTTATTTCTGATCTGATGTTTATGATTTCTTTCCTTCTGCTAACTTTACAATTTTTTGTTCTTCTTTCTCTAATTTTTTTAGGTGTAAGTGTAGGTTGTTTATTTGAGATGTTTCTTGAGGTAGGATTGTATGGCTATTAACTTCCCTCTTAGGACTGCTTTTGCTGCATCCCATAGGTTTTGGGTTATCATGCTTTAATTGTCATTTTTTTCTATTTATATTTTGATTTCCTCTTTGACTTCTTCAGTGGTGTCTTTGATATTTAGCAGTGTATTGTTTAGTCTCTATGTGTTTGTATTTTTACATTTTTTTTCCTGTTATTGATATCTAGTCTTATAGCATTATGGTCAGAAAAGATACTTGATAAGATTTCAATTTTCTGAAATTTACCAAGGCTTGATTTGTGACCCAGTGTATGATCTATCCTGGAGAATGTTCCATGAGCACTTGAGAAGAAAGTGTATTAGTTTGTTTTTTATGGACTGTTTTATAAATATCAATTAAGTCTTTCTTGTTTAATGTGTCATTAAAAGCATGTGTTTCCCTATTTATTTTCATTTTAGATGATCTGTCCATTATTGAAATGGGGTATTAAGGTCCCGTACTATGATTGTGTTGTTGTCGATTTCCCTTTTATGGCTGTTAGCATTAGCCTTTATATTGAGGTGCTCTTATATTGGGTGCATAAATATTTACAATCATTATATCTTCTTCTTGGATTGATCCCTTGATCATTATGTAGTGTCCTTCTTTGCCTCTTGTAATAGTCTTTATTTTAAAGTCTATTTTGTCTGATATGAGAATTGCTTCTCCAGCTGTCTTTTGATTTCCATTTGCATGGAATATCTTTTTCCATCCCCTCACATTCAGTCTGTATGTGTCCCTAGGTCTGAAGTAGGTCTCTTGTAGACAGCATATATACAGGTCTTGTTTGGTATCCATTCAGCCAGTCTGTGTCTTTTGGTTTGAGCATTTAATCCATTTACATTTAAGGTAGTTATTGATATGTATATTCTTATTACCATTTTTTAAATTGTTTTGGGTTTTTTTATTGTAGGTCTTTTCCTTCTCTTGTGACTGGAGAAGTTCCTTTAGTTTTTGTTGTAAACCTGGTTTTGTGGTGCTGAATTCTCTTAGCTTTTGTTTTCTGTAAACGTTTTAATTTCTCCATCGAATCTGAATGAGATCCTTGCTCAGTAGAGTAATCTTGATTGAAAGTTTTTTCCGTTTCATCACTTTAAATATGTCCTGCCACTCCCTTCTGGCTTGCAGAGTTTCTGCTGAAAAGTCAGCTATTAACCTTATGAGGATTTCCTTGTATTTTATTTGTTGTTTTTCTCTTGCTGCTTTTAATATTTTTTCTTTGTATGTAGTTTTTTATAGCTTGATTAATATGTGTGTTGGCCTGTTTCTCCTGGATATATCTTGTATGGGACTCTGCACTTCCTGTACTTGATTGACAATTTCCTTTCCCAGATTATGGAAGTTTTCAACTATAATCTCTTCAAATATTTTCTCAGTCCCTTTCTCTTTCTCTTCTTCTTCTTCTCCTTTTCTTCTATAGTTTGAATGTTGATGCATTGAATGTTGTCCCAGAGGTCTCTGAGACTGTCCTCAATTATTTTCATTCTTTTTTTTTCTTTTTTTCTGCTCTGTGGTAGTTATTTCCACTATTTTATCTTCCAGGTCACTTATCCGTTTTTCTGCCTCAGTTTTTCAGCTATTGATTCCTTCTAGAGAATTATTAATATCATTTATTGTGTTGTTCAACATTGATTGTTTGCTCTTTAGTTCTACCAGTCCCCTGTTAAACATTTCTTGTATTTTCTCCATTCTATTTCCAAGATTTTGGATCATCTTTACTATCATTACTCTGAATTTTTTTTCAGGTAGACTGCCTATTTCATCTTCATTTGTTTGGTGTGATAGGTTTTTACTTTGCTTCTTCATCTGCTGTGTATTTCTCTGTCTTCTCATTTTGCCTAACTTACTGTGCTTGGGGTCTCCTTTTGGCTGCCTGCAGGTTCATAGTTCCCATTGTTTTTGGTGTCTTCCCCCAGTGGGTAAGGTTGGTTCAGTGGGTTGTGTAGGCTTCCTGGTGGAGGGGACTGGTTCCTGTGTTCTGTTGGATGAGGCTGGATCTTGTCTTTCTGGTGGGAAGGACTGCTTCTGATGGTATGTTTTGGGGTGTCTGTGACCTTATTATGATTTTAGTCAATCTCTCTGTTAATGGGTGGGTTTCTGTTCCTGTCTTGCTTGTTGCTTGGTATAGGGTGTCCAACACTGTAGCTTGGTGGTCGTTGAGTGGAGCTGGGTCTTAGCTTTGAGATGGAGATCTCTTTGAGAGCTTTCACAGTTTGATGTTACATGGAGCTTGGAGGTCCTGAACTTGGCTCTCCCAACTCAATGGCTCAGACCTGACACTTGGCCAGAGCACCAAGTCCCTGTCAACCACCTATCTCAGAAAAAAAGAAAGAAAGAAAGAAAAAAATAAAATAAAATGGAGTTATTAAAATTAAAAATATTAAAATAAAAAATAAGAAAAACAATTTAAAAAAAAGCAAGAGAGCAACCAAACTAATAAACAAATCCACCAATGATAAGTGCTAAAAACTATACTAAGATAAACGTAAAAATCAGAATCTAGTCAGTCTCATTCAGCAAACCCCAGGTCTACAGTTGGTCCCAAAGTCCACCACCTCAATTGGCAGATGATTCCTTGTCTATTCAGCTATTCCATAGATGCAGGGTGCATCAAGTTGATTGTGGAGATTTAAACCACTGCTCCTGAGGCTGCACAGAGAAATTTACTTTTCTCTTCTTTTTTTGCACAGCTCCTGGGGGTTCAGCTTTGGATTTGGCTCCACTTTTACATGTAGGTCACCCTCTGGCATCTGTTCTTTACCCAGACCAAGGGGGTTATAGGAGCAGCCGATTAGGGTGTGCTTGCTCACTCAGGCCTGGGGTAGGGAGGGGAACAGAATGTGATGTGAGCCTCTGGTGGCAGAGGCCAGCATGACATTGCAGCAGCCTGAGGTGTACCATGTGTTTTCCTGGGGAAGTTGTCCCTGGATCATGGGACCCTGGCAGTGGCAGGCTGCACAGGCTCCCAGGAGTGGTGATGTGGATAGTGACCTGTGCTTGCACCCAAGCTTCTTGGTGGCTGCAGCAGCAGCCTTAGCATTTCATGCCCATCTCTGGTGTCTGCACTGATAGCCGTGGCTCTCATCCATCTCTGAAGCTGATTTAGGTAGTGTTCTGAATCCCCTCTCCTCACGCATCTCAAAACAATGGTCTTTTGCCTCTTAGGCAGGTCCAAACATTTTCCTGGACTCCCTCCTGGCTAGCTGTGTTGCAGTAGCCCCCTTCAGGCTGTGTTCATGCAGACAACTCCAGTCCTCTCCCTGGGATCTGAACTCTGAAGCCCGAGCCTCAGCTCCCAGGCCCTACCCACCCCGGCGGGTGAGCAGTCATGCCTCTCAGGCTGTTGAGTACTGGTCGGCACCAATCTTTTGTGCGGGAATCTCTCCACTTTGTCTTCCACACCCCTGTTGCTGCACTCTCCTCTGTGACTCTGAAGCTTCCCCCCCGCCCACTGCCCGTCTCTTCCAGTGAAGGGGCTTCCTAATGTGTGGAAACTTTTCCTCATTCATAGCTCCCTCACAGAGGTGCCATCTCTATTCTTTTGTCTCTGTTTTTTCTTTTTTCTTTTGCCCTACCCAGATATGTGGGGAGTTTCTTGCCTTATGGGAAATCTGAGGTCTTCTGCCAGTGTTCAGCAAGTGTTCTGTAGGAGTTGTTCCACATGTAGATGTATATCTGATGTATTTGTGGGGAGGAAGGTGATCTCCATATCTTACTCCTCTGTCATCATGAAGCTCTTGTCATTTACATTTATCTTAAATAATATTCTAATTTTGTTTGTCATTTCTTCGTTGTCCCATCAATAATTTCAGAGTGTGTTGTTTAATTTCCACATGCTGTGAATATTTCAGGTTTCCTTCTCCATTATTTCTAATTTTATTCAATCTTGTTTGCAGTCCACACTTTGTATGATTTCAGTCTTCTTAAATATATTGAGACATTTTATAGACTAGTTTATGGTATATTCTTACATTCTTGAGAATGTTCTAGGTATAATGAAGAAGAATATGTATTCTGCTATTGTTGAGTGACTTGTTCCATAACTTCTATTAGGTTTATAGCATTTAAATCTTTACTTTCTTGTTCATCTTCTGTCTAGGTGTCCTATCCATTCACGAAAGTAGAGTTTTGCTGTGCTGCTAATTTTTGTGGTTGCTGGCTATTAGTTTTCAAGGCTACAAGAGAACTGTAACCAGGGAGTGTGACTAGAACATTGTAATACCACAAAACTGACCATTCTCACTTAGATGCAGCCAATTTTGTTTAGAAATATTTATCTCTTTGTTACAAGCCTCTAATTAATATACAGAGCTCTGAAAAAGTTAATTCTATCAATTTTTATCATTTTTCTAATTGCTTTTATGTGGGAGAGAATTTGCAGAGATTCTTTCTCAAAAATGTTGCTGATGTCACTTTTGTCAATGTCTTTCATTTAAATTGTGTTTCTTTTTGTAGGCATATAAGTAGTGGAGTTTTGCCTTTTAATTCAACCTAACAATCTCTTTCTTTAAATGGTCTCTTTAGACTATTCACAGTTAATATGATTACTAATATGGTTGTATTTAATTCTACCAGCTTGCAAGCTGTTTACTTTGTTCTAACTTGTTTTTTGTTTATTTTGTTCTTTTCCTGCTTAATCTTGGTTTAACTGAGGATTCTTTATGACTTTATCTGTCTATTGACTTATTATTTATACACCTTAAAAAATTTAGTGTTTGCCATATTGTTTCATATACACTATTGAGTCAATCTTCAAATAAAATTACAAATATTCACAAGTAGTATAAGAAATGTATTACAGTAAATTTCCAATTCCTCACTCAAAGCTCTTGTGCCATTTCTGTCATACATTAAAAATGCTGTTAACCTATGATTTATTATTCCTGTTTTGCTTTAGAAACTCAGTTATCTTTGAGAGGCATTAAACTATTTTAATAATAATTTTATTTTACTTTGATTTATTTTATTTCTACACTCTATTTCTTTGTGTAAATGAAGTATCCGTCTGGTAGCATATTCCTTAGCCTTTAATATTTCTTAAGTGTAGGTCAGTTGACAATGAAGTCCCCAGATTTTGTTTATCTGAGAAATTCTTCATTTAGCTTTCATTTTAGAAAGATATGTTCACTGGTCATAGAGTGCTGGTTGTTTTCATTCAACATTTTAAATATATCATTTTATTGTTTTCTAGCTTATATGGTTTCTGAAGTGAGAATTCTTATCTGGGTTACTCTCTGTGAAATGAGTCCATTCTTCTCTGCCTATATTTACAATTTTCCATTTCTTTGTGCTTCTAGAAACTGGAAGATAGTATGCCTCAGTATATGTTTTATTGTTAGATAGTCCAAACATCAGTGCCATCTGAATCTAAATCTGATGATTTCTTTGTCTCTTCCTAGTATGCATATATTTTGAATTCAGTATGCCTCATCATTTTGTTGTTGAAAAGCAGGTATATTTTGAATGATGGTGGAGACTGAAATGACATGTTTTTGTATTTGCTAACTTTCATGCCTTTGCTTCCACAAGACCCTTAGTGAGAAATAAATTAATACAACTATTTGAACTGGATTTGTGGTTTCTTGTTCCTATGGTGAACCTCAGTGCCTCAGAGACTTCAAATCCTTAACTATATCTGTGTTAAGGGTAGGACCTGCTTAGCCAGAGTTGTTGTTGTTGTTGTTGTTGTTTTAACCCCAATGTCTGCTCCATCTTTGGCTTTGAGTCTTTCTTTTGTGCTGGACTTTTGAGAGAGTCACACCATTGCACGTTACTCATTACTAGACATTTGTTGGCCTGGTTGTGTGGGTGGTGGAGGTTTAAGGATATTCTATGTTTTTCTAATTAAGTCTTAATCATCGGCAGGCTCAGTATCTTTGAATTTCATGGTGTAGCCTCCTCTGAACTTCTGTGTAGCACTTATGTCTGCTCCTTCCTCAGTACAGATGCTATTTTGTGTTCCTTTTCTCCAGTTGCAGTGGATTTTCACCAGTATCCTGTGGGTTAGTTTTTGTTGTCCTTAACTCCACAGATCGAGCTTTCATTCCATAGGGGAGAGGAGTCTCAGTGGGATTTTCAGTAGCCTCTTTTCTTCTCTTGCACTTATGCACCATGAGGGAGATTTTTCAGGGCACTCCCAATCTTTTCTGTGAGTGCCTGGTGGGGTTTGTGGAGAAAGGCTGTGGGAGAATATGGACTCCCCGTACATTTGCAGACTCTGGGAGTTTCATCTTCTCTTGTCAGTATTCACTCAGTCTCTACTTATTCACAAGTCATCCTGCCTGAACTCTTCTTTCTGGTTTGTAGGTGAATCTTGCCCTGGTTAAGTGACTGCTCCCATTGCATCTCTCCCAACTGGCACCAGTCTCTTCTTAGATTTTTGTGTCAAGTTCTTGCTCTGCAACTTCAGAAACCTGGTATGTTCAACAGAAGCTTCAGACTTGCAGTTCATCCAGCTTCTTTTCACTGTATGGTTTGGGCTGATGCTTTTTCCAGATTTTATATATCCCTGTGAGTAAAGCAGAAGCTTCATATTATCGTTTTGTTATCCTCAATTTCTCTATGAAAAATACTTTGCTAATATTAGTCTAGGGAATTTATTTTTAATACAAGACTGTTTAAAAAATAATCGTATATGATCCATGAATTTCCAATAATTCTATTTGTGTGTATATTAGGTGAAACAGACATAATAAACATACTCATAAATATATCATGTCTCAAGCAAAGTAGGAGCATATATCTTGCTCATATAGCAGGATTTAATGGGTGTATTGACAGTGAGCTGCTCTTCTCCACAGTCATCCAGAGTCCAAGGCTTAGTTTACCCTGGGTATAGATTCTAATTCAACAAGCTAAATGAGGACAAGAATATGCAGTTGTACACAAGAAAAACTATAACAGGCAGCCCCTGAAGTGGCACTTACCACTTAGATGATATTCCACAGGCTAGAAATAGTCAGACTGATGTACTGGGTCACAATAGAAAGGGAGAAATGTATGTAGTCTAGCAGTGTGCCCAGGAAGAAGAACATGGTTTTAGATATGGAGCTAGAATTTCCTAGCAAAAAGCAGAAAGGATACATATGACAAACTTACTTGAAGGGAAAATTGAAAATCCAGTTAATTTTAGAACAGTTTCAACCCAAGTGCTCAGACACTCCTAAAAACAATAGTTTTTAATATGATAAGCACACACAAAAATATATACACATTTAAAAAAATAGATTACTAATGAAAGCAAATGCAATGTATTTTAAGTGAGAAATTCTTTTATTTTGCATACCCACTCACTGCAATCTTGGAGAAAATAACTTATGATTTTACCAGCTTTTAAGTTTTTGCCTTTGACTACCAAATAATAAAACAGAATAGAATACACATATATGTTAAAAAAATGTACGATGATTTCTTTTAGTTCTATTCATTCAAGATAGCAAAGAGGACTGAATTATCATTTTATCTAAAATTGAACTAGGACCATTTAACTTCTCATCTCCTCTCTTCTCTTCCAGTAACCTATGTAGCTAACAGTAACACATTGACAAAACAGTGGTTCTCAAAACATTGCTCATTAATAATCTCTTGGAGTGTTTGTTTCAAATATAGTTCCCTGGGACCTTCACTCAGAGACTCTGATTATGTGACTGATGTGGAATCAGGTACTATCTACAGTTTACTCACACCCATCAGCAAATTTATTATAGGTAGTACATGCTATATAACTTAAGAAATAAGCTTTGTTGAAAATCAGGTTCTGTATCCTTTTCTCTCTTATTTCAGTGGATATTTTCGGAAATCAAAGCATTAGTTTAGCATCTTGATAGCCAAAGCTTTACAAAAGCATTGTGTTTCTTTTTGTTGTTGTTTTTTTCCCACCCAGGCAGGGAAAATTCTCTAAAACAGCAGCTGAATTAGGGTCATCTGTATATCTATAACTGTGGCACCTGGTAGAATTTAGTAAACTTTTGACAAAGGATTTTCTTTTTGTGAGTGAATAATACCCCATTATTATATATTTTATAACTATAAAATATTTATATAATATATATTTACCATATTTTCTTAATCCATTCATTTATTGATGGACACTGAGGTTGTTTCAATATCTTGGCTATTATAAATAATGCTTCTGTGAACATGGAAGTACAGCTATCCTTCAAAACAATCATTTTATTTCACTTGATATATGCCCAGAAGTGGAATTGCTGGGCCATACGATAGTTCTATTTTTAATTAATTGAGGAAAATCCATGTTGTTTTCCTTAGTGGCTGTACCAATGTACATCCCCACCAACAGTGCACAAGGATTCCATTTTCTCTTGCCTTTTTGACAATAACCATTCTGAGAGGTGTGAGGTGATATCTCATTGTGGGTTTTTTTTTTTTTTTTTGCGGTACTCGGGCCTCTCACTGTTGTGGCCCCCTCCCGTTGCAGAGCACAGGCTCCGGACGCGCAGGCTCAGCGACCATGGCTCACGGGCCCAGCCACTCCGCGGCATGTGGGATTTTCCCGGACTGGGGCACGAACCCATGTCCCCTGCATCGGCAGGCGGACTCTCAACCACTGCGCCACCAGGGAAACCCTCATTGTGGTTTTTACTGGCATTTCCCTGATGGTTAGTGATGTCGAGCATTTTTTTTCACATATCTGTTGGCCATTTGTATATCTTCTTTGTCTGTTCAGGTCCTCTGCCCAAGTTACAGTTGGATTATTTGTGTAATTATTATTATTATTTTTTTTACTATTTAGTTGTATAAGTCTCATATATTTTGTATATTAACCTTTATTTTATATATATATATATATATATATATATATATATATATATATATATATATATATATATATATATATAGTTTGCAAATAGTTTCTACCTCTTCCAGTCTTTACAGACTAGCTTCAGGAAAGAAATAGCTTTTGTCAGTTCTATTAGAGATTCTGAGGCTTTCTCAGATCTTTTCTATGGATACAATGCTCCACAATTCTTGTTCCTGCTTGTCAGGGTGTTCTTAAGATTGTATGCCCATCTCGCCATCCTGCAGAACCAGGCAGAATGCTGACAGCTTTCTTTTGCTTTCCCTAGGAAGGTGCCGGATGCTCAAGGTTCTGTGCTTTCTCCCAGTTCCGCAGAGTTGGGCCAGCTTTCTGTGCGTGCTCACTAGCGGTCTGCAAAGGCTGGCTCTTGCTGCCACAGAGAGTGCAGACAGGGAGCCAGCCATGGAGTTGGGGGATGGAGGTGGGAAGGGCAATGAGGTGAGAGGAGCATTGGGGGTAGCTGTAGTCCAGTTGGTGGGATCCAAGGCAAGGCGTCCCCAAGCAGCTCTTAGGCAGACTTACTGATGGAGTCTGCAAAACGGTTAGCGGGATATGTAGGATTTTCGGTGTCTGTGGTTCTCCCAGCCTCTCCCACCCAAGTTGTGCCTCATAGTTCAGTATTCTGAATGAGGTGTAAAAGAAATGGGTCTCTTTGGCAGCATCCTGCACAGCTGAGGCAGCCAGGCACACTCTCACTTTCGCCTGCAGAAGAAATCACAGCCAAGAAGGTCCCGCTTGGCACTGAGCTGTGCTGCCTTAGGGGAGGGGAGACTTGGGTAAAGTAAACTGTTTCTCTTACCCTCTAAAATGTGTCCTGTCTCAGACTTGTTGCTCCAGTGGTGTGCTGGAACTTCTCCACTGGCCTCCTGGACTTCAGCGAAGACTTCTTTCATCTGTGGTGCTGTCAAAATTGGTGTTCTTTGGTGGGAAAACAGTAGAAAACTCTTATTTTACCAGGATGATGGAGTCTTAAGTGTCTACAAGAGCATCTCTTTAAGGTTTGTTTTCCTGCTTGTTTTATTTAAACTATTTCACTTCCTATAATTAGCATTACAAAAAGGTGATAGTAAGATTACACAACTGCTTAAAACAATTGTTTGTAAACATAGCATGTCTAGTACTGCTTTTTAAATTGTTTTTTAAATGAAAGTATAACATCTTTGTTAAGTATCTAATGTTTCAAAGTTCAGAAGTGCAAAAAGCACCTCTTTGATGCTTCCTCTGTTTAACAAATTTTTTTTTAAGTTTTTACATTTAAAAACAATTTTAATGTATTTCAGATAATAGATATACACAATAAATACTACATGTGATACAATTTATTGTTTATATATGAGCATATTTTTGGCTTTGAATATAACACACATTTATAACACACACATACACACTCACACACGAGTGCACATTTACCCTGAACTTCTAAAGAATAATCTCAGGACTACTATTAAGTAGTAAAATACTAATGCTTCTGAGGCAGCTATAACAGTGCCTAATAATCAGTAGGTAAATGTATGCTATTGTTATTAATAGCAGAAGTGTTTATGCACCTATATTTTAAAATATGATTATGCATTAATGGCATATGCCCCAAAGAAGTAATAGCAGTTATCACACATTTGTGTAAAATGAGGAATAGTGAATGAACAAGCAGGAATAGGATGCAAATTATATACTTTTTTGCTCTCCCTACTTTCAGTACTTTATTCAACTTTTTTCATTTTACAATCACCTATACCTTTGATATTTTCCCACTTTTATTGGTTATTCTTACCATGTTGATGTTTCTGTTTTCTTTTTTTTAATCCTGTTACTTGGATAATTGGATAAATTACTTGGAGTAATGTAAACATTTTAGTATTATGTTTATTGGCAAAATCTTAGTCAGCTATTTTTACAGATGTTTCTAATTTTTAAATTATATTTTAATCCTAAACAACAAACTTGTCTATGGACCATTTAAAGTAGGAAACTAAGCAAAACTCTTCTACACTTAAAATAGTATTTGACACAAGGGAGGTCCTAATAAACGTTTCTCAAGTTATTAACTACATATTTTCATGTCACAACCTAAGTAGGAGGTTTTGTCATTCATCACTATTGGAATCATTGCACTGGTAGACTGTTTCTGACATGACAATGACTGGAACTGACAAAGCAGTCTGATCCTCTGATGTCAATCAGCATCACTGTGGAATCTGTCTAGATCTGAAAGTTACACAGCACCACTTCAAGTAAGAACTCTTTTCATAACCTAATGGAAACTGGTCTAGCATGGCTGGAAGGGATATTTACTAAGCAAAATGATTGCCTCTATATTTGCAGGTCAGGTCTTGGCTAATTTCTCCCTTGCTAAAATTAAAGTAAATATCAATTTCCTTTGTCAAAATGTTGCAGTCATATTCTGATTAAGATAAAAACACCAGATCTCTGAGTACTGTCATTCCTTCATTTATCTTCTATTTATTTACAAATATTAATTTTAAGAAAGTTAAAAATTAGAAAAAACTTAAACATAAGAAAGGAAATTTCACAACTTACAGACACTGTTGATATATCACAGATTATTGTATGCAGTCAACTCCTTATCCATGTGTATTTGCGGAATAGAACTTGTGCCGGTTAGAAATGAGACTTGGTGAGGCTGACTTGGGGCAGAGGCAACAGCCTTCCAGGCACTCAGGGCACACTAGCTTTCTCTTGCTGAGCACTTGTCAGAATGCTTTGCTGACACATAGAGTACTGGGGCAATGAGGCTGCTGGTAGCGCCTAGGAACATTGTTGGGTTTGGGACAGACTTGAGTCGCAGATCTGTCACCAACTACTACTGTGACCTGGAGCAAGTTATTTAAAGTCTTAGTTTCTGTTTCCTCAGAGAGCAGAGATCTATGTAATCATAGATTTGTCATGATTACATTAAATATTAATATATGGTCTTTAAATATAAATTACTATTACTGTTATTATTAGTAGTATTGTTTCATGATTTGCATAGGTCATAGAATCTCTTTGGAGGGAAAAAATCCAATTCAACACACAAATCCTGCACAAAGTAATCCTACTCTTTCTCATTTTGATGCACTATATTATTTTCTATTTGATAGTTTTCATTTCAGTTAAAATTTTCTAGTGAAGATTGATCCACAATATTTTTTCTACACCTATTAATGTCTCATAACCTAAGATTTGTAAAGTGGTATTCTAGAAAAAAATGTATTTTGTACTGGGGGCTAAGATATGGGAACTTGTGCTGGAAATAACACATCAAGAAAGAGAAGAGTAGTTAATTTCAAGTATTAAGAGGTAAATGGTAATACACTGTCAGTAAAGAGTGTAGTGATAAAAAAGTGGAGATTCCCTGGTGGCGCAGTAGTTGAGAGTCTGCCTCAAATTCAGAGGACACGGGTTCATGCCCCGGTCAGGGAGGATCCCACATGCCACGGAGCGGCTGGGCCGGTGAGCCATGGCCGCTGAGCCTGCGCGTCCGCAGCCTGTGCTCCGCAACGGAAGAGGCCACAACAGTGAGAGGCCCGCGTACCGCAAAAAAAAAAAAAAAAAAGTGATTGTGCGTGCAAAGGTGACAACCCATGTGCATCAGGAGGAGCATCAACAGAAGAAGGACAATAAGAGTAGTGAACGTGGAGGGTACACTACTGTAAAAGCAGTTCTGGTAACAAGTGAGAATCAGAGACGCCTTCGCTGACTTTTCAGGTCCTCTTACAAAGTGCAGTGAGAGAGGAGGCTACTGGGCAAATTCTAGATGTTTTGCAACTCACATTAAAGGAAGCTTGTGCAATTGGAATTTAATCTTTAAACTTAAATTCCATACAATATTCCTTTTTTTTTTTTTTTAATTGTGGTACGCGGGCCTCTCACTGTTGTGGCCTCTCCCATTGTGGAACACAGGCTCCGGACGCGCAGACTCAGCGGCCATGGCTCATGGGCCCAGCCGCTCCGCAGCATGTGGGATCTTCCCGGAGTGGGACACGAACCCGTGTCCCCTGTATCGGCAGGCGGACTCTCAACCACTGTGCCACCAGGGAAGCCCTCTATACAATATTCTACACTATACTATACTATATTAACATTTAATATGTTTAACATACCAGTGGAGAAATGCTGTTGAAACACACACATATGCACACACATACTTCTGGACCTATTTTTTTTCCTTTATTTTTAGAAAAACTTACCAATAAATGTAAACACCTCCTATTAATCATATATCTTTCTATATTTTAGTAACATATACAGGTATATGTATCATAATTTATTTACCCAAATTCTGTTGTTTCTTGTTCAACTTTTTCTAGTTTTTTAATGTTAATATAGTGATATCCTGTCTTCCTTTAAGATTAAATTTTGTGTGAAATAAAGATGATTTTATTCCAATAATAATTCCTAAAAATAATTCCAGAGTTAATTGAAAATGAGGTTTCGACAATTTTTTTCCCTAATCTTGGCATCATCATCAATTGAATGTTTTATTTACTCATTCATATAATTAAGGCCAGTCTGAACAGCACTTACAGCAAATTCCACATACATATTGGACAACACATGCATATATAAGGGAAAAAGAAGGAAAGAGTGAAAGAAGAAAGGAAGGAAAGAAGGAAGGAAGGAAGGAAGGAAAGAAAGTAGGAGGGAGGAAAGGAAGAGGGGGAGAAGGGGGGACAGAAGGAAAGAAGGCAGGATTCAGCTGATGGATAATTAATAAGCAACACATAACTGTTGGACCCTAATTGCAATCTCAGCACAGATATTAATTCTTTGACTAGGACTAAAGACCAGATTACACCATCATTATATTAGCTGTCAGTTGAGATACATGTTCTCACAGCATCATGTGATTCTCAGTTGTAATGACCTGAAAATGAAACAAGATAACTTTCAAATAGGACACAATTTTTCAATCAGTCATTATTGAAATGATTATGAAGGAAAGATAATGATTGATACTATTTCTTAATGCTAAAAATAAAAATTACAACAGTGAATTTTTCTTAAATGAAAAGTAAGAAGTGTTTTAGTGTTTCTCTATTGCATATTATCATGGTTCATACTTTAAGAAAATGGAGGAAAAAAGCAAACAAACGATAGGCTTAGAGTTAAAATAATGAACAATCTTGGCTTGATAATTTAAGTCAGATTTTTTACATTGTATAGAGATACAAATATGTAGGAAAGCACAAGGTAATTTGCAATGATCATCTGAAAATATTATTTAAAATAACTGCTTACATTTTAACAGTGTGATATTTTATGGGACATTTGAAATAAACTTTTGACACCATATATTTTACTTTTATTTATTGTTATGTTATTTTGCTTAGGGATGATTTGATGAAAATTGCCACTGGCTAGTAACAGTAAGTTTACAATTTGCTTTTTGGTTATATGGCACCCCAAACAAAGATGTGTGTTAATTCAGGTGCAATAATCTGATTATGGAAGGATTCAGAATGGAAAAATAAAACACTTGCTTTCAACTGCTTTTTGTATGTTATTTATAATCAGAATTTGAAAGGTCTGATTTATTCTTCATCATTCCCTCCAGAAAAGCTCTCTATTTAAAAAAGAGTTAAGCACCTTAAGGAAAATATATTTTTATTCTTCATTAAAATCAAAATAAGTTTTAAGATAATTATTCACCACAATTTAATATAATTATTAGAAAGGTATCTAACCATCAACATATGTATCATATTTCTTATGTTCAGAAGACTACTTCAGCAGCAAGGAAGGAAAATCCTTGTTTTGTTTTGATTACATCAATCAACAAAGTCAAGATTCTGACAAAAGGTTTAACATTAATCCTATCCCATACAACTTTGGAAAATTAATACCTCTTAACAAGCCACAATCAAGGTAGGCTCCTATACTCATGAAATTGTGTCAAGCAGTGATTGCTGCAAACCTTTTCTCCAATGGAACAAATGTTAAAAATAGCTCCCCACAAAATTTAAAAAATGATCAGTTTCATATCTTGATATCAATAGATTAATTCCAGGTTTATTTCCAGTTCAAAACAATTTGATAGTGCTCTGGTATCTCCAATAACATAAAATAGCCAGTAACTTCATGGTTCTTTATCAGTCTATTAAGGTGAATCATGAAGTGAAAGTCTCCTTCCTTCACTATTGTTATAAGCTGCTCACTGAAGCTGAACAGTAATGAACTATGAATAATAAAACAAATACAAATGATTTATACTGATTAAAACAAACCTGCAGCAACTAGAAACAAAATGTAAGCCAATAGAAAACTATTATACATTTGGGTATGTAAAATAATGTCATTGTGAAACTATGGGCTATCCCAGAAAAGGAACTTTGTATCTGTGGTGTTGAGAAGTGAGTTTTTCAGGTCTCAGAATATCATACACCTGGGCAGAAATGTTATTCTCCTCCATAATCTGTAATTTGAAATTAGTTACTCATGTTCTCTCTCTGTTTATTTTATACTGCTGTGGTACCGTGACTCTTTTCTATGGTAAACAATAAAATAAAGGTCATTATAAAGATGCTTAAAATTCTGTATATAGCAATTGTTTCATAAGAATATATTCTCACACTATTTTTTCAGTGTGTAATATGTGATATGATACATTAAAAAGTGTAAGAAATACATATGATTGCTGTGAAATATAGTAAAATGAACACTTGTGAACCATACATTTAATAACTAGGTATTCCCATGACCTTGAAACTACTTGTGTGTTTCTCTCTTATCTCATCATCCTGTCTGTCTCATAAATCTTGTCTTTAACTTTTCCTTATATTTTGAAATTTTCAATTTGATCTAATATTAAACATACAGAAAATTTCACAGAAGCTTACAAGGAATTCTCATATATTCTTTAACCAGATTTATCCATTGCTTATATTATCTCCTTTTTGCTTTGTTGATCTAGCCATATATATTTACATATGTATGCATATCATTCTAAATAAACCATTTGAGAGTAAGTTAAAGACATTATGTATGCCCTTAATCCTAAATGCTCAGTGTGTCTTTCTTATGAGTAAGGATATTCTCTTACATACCCACTGAGCAGTTATCAAAAACAGAAAACAATATTGAAACAATCCTATAATTAAATTCACAGTCTGTTTTCAAATGTCATCAAGTATCCCAACAATGCCCTTTATGGTATTTTTTTCCCTTTAATCATGGATTTAATCCTTTATATTAAGTTAATCTAATTCCCCAACCTTGCATTGTGATTTTTTTAGAGTATAGGCCAGTTATTTTATAGAATATTTCTCAATTTAAGTTTCCTATTGATTAGATTTAGGTAATGTGTATATTTGTTAGGAGTATCACAAAAGTGGTGCCCTTCTACATCATATCAAGAGGCACACAGTAGTAGTTTATTCCAAAGTTGCATTTCAATATGTGTTTAAGGTTGTACCTACTAGTTTCTGCCTGTACAATTACTTTTACCCCCATTTAATTAATAAATATTTGGGGGAAAGTTACTTAAATGTCTTAAATATCTTATTTCTCACTATAATTTCATACCATCTACTGATGTTTTTCAAACTCCTTCAAACTTTCTATGTTTATTATTTATCATTTTACTACAAGGAAGAACATTCTTTTCTCCCATTTATTTATTCCTTTATTCAGTTATATAGTGATCTCATAGGTAGTTACATTATTCAATGATAATCAATAAATATCAGTGTTTACTTTGATGCTCAAATTCTTCCAGAACTGGAAACTTGGAGCCATTGCAGACTAGCTTCTCTTTTATCACTGTGCTACCATCATTATTTGAGAACTCTCTTGCTTTTTGGAATAGCAAGATGTTTTAGGCCCATTTATATGTTTTCTGACTCAACACTGAAATCAGTATTTCCTCCAAGGACCTCTAATTTCTTTCAAAGGAGGATGTTATTTAGAAACTGAATTCTGAGTACTGGGTCCACTCATTGTTATTCGTGCGACATTCCTCCTAGTTCCTCTTAGAAAACAAACCTGAGTGCCTGCCCTCTCTCTCTCTCTCTCTCTCTCTCTCTCTCTCTCTCCCTCACACACATACTCACTTCTTAATGATACCTCCATTTTCAACCCAACAGTACAGACTGCATTCTAGACTTTCCCCATTGTATATTTATCACTTCCTTCCCCAGCAGCAAGAAACCAGGAACCCTTTGCTCTCAATATATTTCTCATTTGCTCTAGGCTAGGACTCACAGAAGGTACTTTCAGAATGTCTAACTCATATAACTATGTAAAAAAAACCCTACAAGCTAGTGTTAAATATTTGTTTGCAAATCTTTTTTAGATAACTTATGCACAAACTACAATGAAAAATATTAAGGTTACAATTAATGATCAATGAATTTTAATAAACGCACACATGCATGTAATCCACAACACTTCTAAGATAATAGTTTTGTAGATTCCACATATATAAGTGATAGAATCATGTTACAATATACAAATGTATCAAAGTAACATGGTGTACACCTTAAACATCCACAGTGTTGGATATCAAAGTATTGTTTTTTTATAATACAGAGTTTTTGCACCACCCATACATTATAGCTTTTCCCAGGCTGTTTCCACATAAAAGGAGCTACTTCTATGGGGTTTTTTTTGTTTGTTTCTTTTAACCAAAGAGATTGGTTTTGACTGTTGCAGATTTTCATAGAAATAGAAACATCCAGCATGTAGTTTTTATATATGAATTTTTTTTTTTTACTGTGAGATTTATCCAAGCTGTTACATGTATCAGTAGTTTAGTAGTTTATATTATTGTGGAGTATTAATATACTATGATTGTTCTATCAAATTTTCTGTTACTGGCTTTTGAATTGTTTACAGTGTAGGACTCTTATAAAAACAGCTTTACTAGTCTTTGTGTGGATGACAATGCATCTCTATGAAGGAAACTCTTGGTCATATGGTAGGTATATGTTTAACTTTGTAAGAAATTGATAAAATTTTCTAATTTCCTATTTTATCTTCCTTCAGCAGTGTTTGAAACTACTGGTGTTTTATAACCTCACCATAGTTGCTGCAGTCAATCTTTTATATTTTCCTCATTCAAGTAGAATAGTGGTACCTCACAGTGAATTAACTTGCATTTCCCTAATGATGGTAGTACACTTTTCTAGTTTAGTGACTTTTTGTGTATTTTCCATGATGAAGTCAATACAAATATTTTGTCCATTTTGCATTTTTTGTACTATGAGTTGTAAAAATTATAAATGTATATTCTGGATAAATTTTATTTTTCATATATATTATAATATGTTATATTACAGATATATATATAAACCATGTAGTATATATTTTCCCCAAATATTTTATCTCAGTTTGTAGGTTGCCTATAATTTTTAGATAGATTGTATGTTTAGTAAAGTTGTTTTTAAACCTCTTTGAAGAATGATTGATGTACAAAAACTGTAGATTTTTAATGTATACAACTTGATGTACTTGGAGATAACTATGCACTGTGAATCCATCATCACAATCAATGCCATAAACTCCAGAAGTTTTTTCCTGTCCCCTTTTATTTTGTTTTTCATACTGATTTATTTTGTTTCTTTTTGTGGTAAGAGCATTTAACATAAGACCTATGTTCTTAGGAAATTTTTAAGTATACAATACAGTATTGTTAGTCATAGACCTTATGCTGTATGCAGATCTCCCAGCACTTATTTATTGTGCTCTTACCAGCAGGCTTATGTCAAACAATATTGCAACACCATGATGGTATTAAAAAAATCACTTTTAATACTAGTATATAAATTAAAAGAAAAAAGTAAGTAAGAATAGTTATAACCAAAGAAATCTTTTAATGGAAACACGGTACAAAATAAAATCTGACATCAGTTATATAAGATGTGGGCAGGGAAAATAACCTGTAAAGTTTCTGTATTCAATTGAAGTTAAATTGTTGCAATTTAGAATAGATTGTTACAACTGTAAAATTCTTTTTTATATTTATATTCAGCAGTGAGATTTTACTTTCAAATGCTTTTGTGTTGTTGTTTAGCATCTTTTCATTTCAACTTGAAGATTTCCCTTTAGCATGTCTTGTAAAGTAGGTCTATTGGTGATAAACTCCCTCAGATTTTGTCTGGAAAATTTAATTTTAATATGTACCTTTGTAGACTTCTTTATATACAATCTATTTGGGGTTTTTTAAGCTTTTTAAATCTGGATGTACATTTCACTCCTTAGATTTGGAAAGTTTTCAGCCATTATAATCTAAAATAAGATTTCTGTCCCTTTATCTCTGTCTTCTCCTTCTGGAACTCCATAATGTGTATATCAGATCCCTTGATAGTATCCCTTACATCCTACAGGCTTTCATCACTCACTTTCTTTCATTCATTTTGTCTTTTTTCTCCTTGGTTAATTTCAAGTGACCTGTTTGAAAGTTTTCTGATTTTTTCTTCTGCTTGATTAAGTCTGCTATTGAAATTCTCTATTAAATTTTTCAGTTCAGTCCCTATATTCTTCAGCTTCAAGATGTATTTTCATTCTTTTTTATGTTTTATGGTTTCTATTTCTCATCTGGGCTGTTGGGATGCATATGAGCATGGCTAAAGCCACATCTGCTGGTGGGTGGTGCTGAAGTCAGGTCTATGGGTAATCTGATGGAGTTTTCCCTGTACCTGTGGGAGGGCTGGGCTGCCTATGGGACCATAGTTAGTTCCATTGATGGTAGTTCAGCCACTGGAGATGAAATTTGGTGTGACTCCTGCTGTGTCTGTTGGAGGATGGGGTTGCCTCCAAATCAGCAGGCAGTCATGGATGTGGCTGGGTCAGGAGGGTAGATGATTATGCTTCTGAATTCACAGTCAAGTCCACAGCTGGCAGACCTGTTATTTGAGACATAGGAAGGCATGGTTGTCACTATCCCTAGAGGATGTGATTGCCTCTAGGTTGATAGTCAGGTCCCATTTGGTGAACCTATTACCAGTAGCACAGACAACTGTGGTTCTTGCCAAGTCCTGGAGCTGAGAAGACTGGTAGTGGAACCATGCAAGAGTAAGACTGGAGGCAAGTGCACAGGGGAATGGGACTGAGCTGAGTTATGCAGGTCGGCATGAGGTCGGCATACTTGCTACAGGGGACATAGGCCTGCTTTCTCAATGCAGTTTTTCTTGGTCCTCGGCTCTTTGAAGTTGTCACAGTGTCTTAGCCAGACCCAAAATCTCCCACAAAGTAATGGGCCTGTGTAGATTTTCAAATAAGTGTTTCTTTTGAACGATGAGCACTCAGGATCTCCTATTCTACCATCTTGCTGATATCACTCTTGGGAAAAGTTTTTTTTTCTTTTCTTGTTTTTACATTTCACTCTGTTTTCTTTGTCTCCAGTTTTTGAAGATATTCTATCATTTTTCTTTAAGAAGTGTTATAGGTTTTGCTTTTATATTTACAACAAGAGTATAACTCAAACTATTGCTGATGAACACTGAGTGGTAGGGATTGAGGTTTACTTTTCCTACATATATATCTAATTTATTTTGGAAAGACTCCCTTCCAAAATTGTATGTCTGTACTTCTATTTAACAAGCAAGCAAATAAATAAATATATATATAATTATATAAAAATTTGATATTATAAATTTTCCAAATATACTGTTCATTTCAAATGTTATTTTACTACTCTGGGTCATTTGAATTTCTTTATTTTAGTATCAGCATGTCAGTTTCTATTTTAAAAGACCTCTGGATTATGTTTTATAGTTTTTAGTGAAAAAGTCTTATATATCCTTTGTTAAATTTTAATAAGATTAGTGTATGTCTTTAAATGTTATTGTAAATGAACTTTTAAAACCTAATTTTCAATTGTTTGTTGCTAGTGTATATAAATACAATAAAATATGTGTATATGGACTTTATATCCTGCTGTTTGCTAAATTCACTTATTAGTTGTAGTGGTTAATTTGTAGATTTGTGGGTTTTTTTAAACTTTATATAGACTGCTTCATTCTCTTTTTTCTGTCCTTATGATTTGTTTCTCTTACTTGCCTTATTGCAATGGCTAGGGCCTGTAGTATAATGTGGAAACAACGTGGTGAGCGTGTATAACCTTGTCTTGTTCACTGTGAGAAGAAAGTGTTCAATATTTCACCATTAAACATTAGAATGGTACTAGCTGTAGATTTGTAGGTGGAGGTAGGGCATTATCAGCTTCAGGGAGTTTTCATATATTCTTAATTTGCTAAGAACTTGTACCCTCAGTGGGTGTTTAATGTTATCAAATGTGGTAATTTTTCTTTTCCATCTGCATCTATGACAAGATCAAATGTCTCTTCTCCACTATCCTGTTAATACGGTGAAGAAATTACATTGGTTGATACATATTTATAACTTTGAAAAATACTGGTCTGTAAGTTTATTTTCTTGAAATGTGTTTATCTGGTTTGGGGATCAGGGTCCTTATATTCTTGTTTCAACCTCTTTATTATCTTATCATCACTTTATTGAATCCTTTGTCTATTGAGTATATGTCTTATTTTTCTCTTTTTTCACATGTGTAGCAATTTTGATTGTATATTGTACATTTAGAATGATACATTGTAGAGGTTCTAAATTTTGTTTGCATCATTTAAAGAATGTTGATTTTTTGTTCTATAAAGGAGATGACTTGACTCAAATTCCAAACTCTGTTTCTTCTGCAAGAAACAGCAAATGAAATCTTCAGTGTTTCAGCCTTACAGCTCTTGCTTTCCACTGGGCCTGTTGAAGTCTTCCCCACACAAGTGCAGTTCAAGAGCTAGCCAAGCCTTTGAATGGAGTATAGTTGCAGATTTTGGGGTCTCCCCACTTCAAATCTCCCTCCTTTTTACAAGACTTTGCCTCACTTTCCAGCCACTCTGGCAGTCTTAGATTCTGCCCTTCAATTTCTACTTTAGAAATTGAAGGGCAGAATTTAGCTAGCTAAATTGGAACATCCTTGTTGAGTTTCACCAGCTTAATGTTTTGTGGAGTGGGAAGTGTCCTAGGGAAAAGTGAACCCTCAAGACCACAAATCAACCATTGCTATTTCTCTTTTAATATTTTGATTACTTTCCCATTTTTCTTGCATTTTTTCAATCTTCAATTGCTTCAAATAATTAAAAAATATTTTCCAGATTTTTATTTTTTATCTGTTGAAAGGTTAGTAATATATGTTAGACACCATATATAGAAGTAAATCACCATCTAGTAATTTTATTCTTTGTTCAGTATTTGTTTTGAAGATTGCTTCAAATCCTTCTTCTAATAAAAAAAAAAGCATGTGTATGTGCATATGTCTTCTACATACACATACATAATATATATCCGTATTTAATAAGTAGTTGCTAAGTGCTTTACATGTATTCTTCTGGAAATAGAATAGTTTATATTTTTAAGCAACATTTTGAGGTATGTATAATTATGATCTTTTATGACAAATTTAACTGTCATAAAAGGAAATAGAAGCTGTTGACTCAACTCAATTATTTACTATTTATCAAATGTTCTCATTTGCAATAAGAATTATTCAGTTTTAAACATTTAGTAATGTGGTGTTGTGTAAATTAAAAAACAAAAAACATGGTGGCTAAAAATCAAGTGCACTGCATTGCAGCAAACAACAACTATTGATTCAATAACTATTCATTTCTTTTGCAATCACCTATATCCAATCCCAAATTAGCATGAGGATATAATGAGATACGCAAGAGACAGATCAGTCAGGGGACGGTTTCAGTCATATTAGGAGTGAAGCTCAGAATTCTAAAATCTATCAAACACAGAATGTTTTCTGGAATTTAGCAACTTACTTTGGGCTGGCTAGGGAGAGGAGGTAAACTGCCCAAAAGAAAGAAAACTGCAGAAGACACAAAAAATACATCTCTATTTTGTGATATACTTGGAAACATACACAGATGGGAATGTTTGTTTTAATACTTCTATTCTCTAACACTAAATAAGCCATATTCCTTTTGAGAAGTAGTTTATTAAGGGGTATATTTTGCTTTTTGAGACATGACTGTTTCACTTTCACTGATGACCTCCGTCTCAACCTTTTAGAAGTTGGCTGATTGAAATTCTTCTCTATTTCCTACAATTGAAATAACAAAAACATATATTTTTCAAACAAAGGTGTTCTGTCTTCTGTTTTCCTCCAAGGATATACTTTAGAAATGTTATAGAATTTTCAATGGACTATTATATTAAAAATATTATATTTTAAATGAAGCTTAGAATCTTAATGTTGTTAAAAAATCATTAGCAATTCTAATTGCAAAACATAAACTGGATAAGACTATGTTGATTTAATCTGCCTCTCTTTCACCTGGTATATTTCCAGATCCATCTCCTAATGTGGCATATACTCTCTTATTGAAATCACCTATACATGGTATAAAGAGAAGACATATTCATTTGGTTGCTTTTAGTTGCTTTATTACAAGCTGACATTCCCCATACAAAGTATTAGAGTTAAATATTGTTTCTATAGAATATAATGAAACATACATTTGACATGAGAAATTCCATAGCCTTTTTTTCTGTTAGAATATTTACTTTCTCTTACAGAATCATAAGGTACACATACAAGTGTACCTGAGATACACATACAAGTATCACATTCATACATACATACACACACATGCACACATACATGCTTAAGAGAGATTATAAGCCATTTTTAAGTGAGTTTAAAAAAAAACACTGAAGTTCAAATAAGACCTCTACAGTAATGTTATCCATTGCTATGTTAAAACATCTCCATATTCCCTGATAATGAAAAAAACTTCCCTCAAATAAGATGCTATAAATTTTCCATTCACTTTATTTATGTAAAATTGAAAATATTTTAAAAATCTTTTAAAACAATAATTTACTTCTGAATGTTTCTTTGATGTAACCCTGATAATAGGTAATTTTATTGCATCACCAACACCTGTAGAAAGACAAAGATGAACTTTAAAAACAAGAAATGAGCACATCCATTTTTTAATTTCCTTCTTAGGACCAATTTAAATTATAGTAAAACAACTTAAAATTAACATAAACCCATATAAGCAAAGACACAGGAGAAGGAACATAAGCAAAACAGGGAATTCACCTATTTCCTGAAGATAGAAAGACTGGATATCTGTTCAATGGATACTTCTGTGGGAGGAAACATCAGATTATTCAATTAAAAATGAGACCCAGGGCTTCTCTGGTGGCGCAGTGGTTGAGAGTCCGCCTGCTGATGCAGGGGACACGGGTTCGTGCCCCGGTCCGGGAAGATCCCACATGCCGCGGAGCGACTGGGCCCGTGAGCCATGGCCACTGGGTCTGCACGTCCGGAGCCTGTGCTCTGCAACGGGAGAGGCCACAACAGTGAGAGGCCCGCGTACCGAAAAAAAAAAAAAAAAAAAAAAATGAGAGCCAATATGACAAGCATAGACCCAAACATCTTCAAGCTCAGGGCTGAAAGGTATGAGCAAGGACAGGAGCTCAAAGAAGGCAAAAAGAGCTGATTAATTGCCTATTCCATGGACACAAGTGAACTTTTGACTCCCAGTTTGAAGGCAACCAATAATATCTAAATAATAAGTTAAGTTAGGAGGACAGAGACAGGCAGGAGATGAGTGTTGTAACTGAGAAAAATCCTCATTCTTTTGTGCAGGAAATAAGTGGAATTATCTTAGGGTGGCACACAGAAAGAGAAGAATAAACTATTCGGAGAAAGAAAAGGGAAGAATTAATGATTTGATATTAAAAATAGGCTTAAGGGCTTCCCTGGTGGTGCAGTGTTTGGGAGTCCGCCTGCCGATGCAGGGGACACGGGTTCGTGCCCCGGTCCGGGAAGATCCCACATGCCGCGGAGCAGCTGGGCCCGTGAGCCATGGCCGCTGAGCCTGTGCGTCTGGAGCCTGTGCTCCGCAACGGGAGAGGCCACGACAGTGAGAGGTCCGCGTACCACCAAAAAAAAAAAAAAAAAAAAGGCTTAAAAGTAGTAATTTATAGAAAATGAGAAGAATAGAAACTTGCTTCTCTTTATGAGAAGTCTCACTTAATTTGAATGCCACTTTATTATATCTTTTTTAAAACATGGATCCTCCATGTGCACTGTGTAAGGAGGAAGTCAAATCACATCTCTCTGCAAAGTCCAGAAAGTAGCACCAGTCCAGATTTCCTAAATAAAATGACTTACAATGAAGTTACATTATAATACCTCTATATTTTGCAAAATCTTTTATATGCTATTAAAAGGTAAACATTTAACAACCAAAATTTTTTCTTTGGTGTAATATTATATTGTTCTGAATGAAGAAATGTCCCATAGTACATTGGGATGTGAAAGTTTCCCTGTAGTCCTTATAGAAAGATAAGTAATAATAAATAATAACTGACAGTAGCAGATATCATCTATTAAATGTTTATTAATTCCCAGGAACAGTTTTAACTCCTTTATATCAATTGATTTCTCACATCACTTTCAGATGAGAAAATAGACAGAGGAGAGGTCAAATAACTTGTCTAAGTTCCCACAAAGGAAGTGGAGGAATTAGGATTGGTACCCAGGAAGGCTTACTCCAGAGAACTTGTATTTAACTAATGGAGTTACAAGAGTTAACTCTCTCGCAGTTACGGGAGAGTTCGATGAATATGATCACATTTTATACGAAGCAATTCCCTTGCTTCTTCTTCAAAGCTTCTGTAAACCTGGATAATATGTTGCATATATACCATCACTCTTCCATTAGCCACTCTTGCCTAAATTACCTCATTTATAAAATGCGAGTGGGGTAACTATCTCTTAAGATTATTGAAAAATTATGTGGATTAATATATGTACAGTGCTTAAAAGAATGTATGGTGCAGAGATATTAGTCATATTATTTTTATTACTATTAATATTACCAGCAACCAATTCATCTGCTATTAAATCTGTTCCAGTGCTGGAGGAAGCATCAGTTGTATTTAACTCATTCTGATGCAATATTTCTAACTCTTATTTGTTTCCTTAAGCAAAACTCTTGCTTCACGTGCTGTCCTAAGAATCTAACTCCCCTGTAAGATGAGTCAGTTGTTCCCTGTAATTCTCTATATTTTTTGCTCTCCACTTCCTTGCATTCTTGGGATGTGTGGCATCACGTGCTCAAATACTCAGGCCTAGTATAAGGGAAAAAGCCACTCCCATATAGAGTTACATAAAAACGTACAAAACCAGATATAAATCTTAGAATCCAAAATAAATTCAATAAATCACACTAAACAAAGGGAAATAGTTGAGATCTTAAGCCATATAAGACTAGTCACTGAGGAAGAGGATTCAAAGCTGATATGGAAGAGCAAACCAGCCTCAAACTAAACCTGAAATTCAGGCAGCTGTAGTGGTGACTTATCTAGTTCCTGCAATGGATGATGTGGGCATGGCAAAGGAGGTATAAGTAAGGTGGCAGAATGGACACTTTTAAAATAATAATTTCTGTCATAGAATCGAAGCAATATAAATATAAACACATACCTGTCTCCCCAGTTGTATTATTTCTATTTCAAGGACAAGACCATGTTTTAATGACTTTTGTATCCTTCTACTAAGATAGTATAAAACATTTTAAAACCAAAGTATCTTGAATGAATTAGCTAATATACAATTGTATGGATAGAGGATGGTGGAAGAATTTCAATTCTAAAAGTACACAATTGTTTCTGGAATAATAAGGGACAGATTATATCCTCAAATTATAGATCAACCTAAAAACATTGGGCTGAAAATTTCCTCTACATATCATGTATCTTCTTAAAACAATTCATTGGTGTTGTCTACCACTGATGGAAATTTAATAAACATATATAGGGCTGTCCTTTAAATTAGTCATCCAGAAAACATGTTTAGAAATGGTCTCACATGTGTTACAGTAAAAAATAATGATAATAGTATTTGTCCTTTAGAACCATTTTGTAAAGAGATGTAAATCCCTTTCATCATTTTGTACAAATGTAATAATTATCTTTTGTGCTCCCTATGATAGATGAGGACAAATATAATAATTTTTGATGATGATGATGATGAATATGACGATAATGATAGGTAACATTGATTATTGACTATGGGCAAGGAAATAATCTATTCTATTTTTAACTACGAGATGGGATACTCCTATTATTCGTTTTTATATACTAAGAGACTGACTTTCAGAGTTTAGGTAACTTACCCCGTGTCATAGTGGAATGCACATCTTTTAAATGCAGATTTTTTTAAAAGTCACTGTTGCATCATAAGTGTCTAGTATAGTGTATGAAAATGGCAGACTCATAATAAAATTTATTGATTGAATGAACACAAAACATGGCACTGTTACTACTGAATGATATTTTGGTTTTTTTTTACTATAATTTTGCTCTTAACTGTTATGATATATTGCTTCTTATTACCATAAAAGATCACCTTAACCTGAGCATGGATCTGTTTATGTTTATTACGAAGTCTGTTTCAGGGATTGGCATGGCTTGAAAATCTCCCTCTGTGTAGAAAATTGTCTGTCTCTTTTCATTTATCCTTTTAATGATTCTGTCTGTCATCCTGCCACAGAAAGCAATCATGATATCTTTTTAAGATGGCTTGCTATACTATTGTCTGCATTTGCTAAGTACCTGATTTGGAAAATTCATCCAGTTTCTAAAATTAGTTCTCTAACTCTGCAAAACATAGATGAACTCATAGCTGAGTTCTTATTTGTTGGTTGATATAATGTGCACATGTTCCTATCTAAGAGAATTAATCCTTTTTGTTGGGGGGTTTTGAAAGGCCTTTATGGGAACATACTTAACTTTAATTCTGATAATGATTTCTTCTGGATAGACCAGGTACAACAGGTCTGCCAATGCACTACAAACAATTAATTGGTTATTAAAATGATCTTGTAAAAAATAGCCTAAATAATGTAGGTTGAGTCCAATACATCTAAATTTCTGAGGTTAACAAAATACAATACACAAAAGTTTTCATCATGTACTCACATCCAGGGGCAACTCCATGACTCCTAGTTTACAGCATTTTTTTTTAAACATTTTGGTATTATCCAACTTTGTAACCTAACAATTCTCCCTAGGTTTTTCTTTTCTGGTGCCAAAACAACAAAGCTTCCATTCAAAGTGAAGTGTCAAAACTCCAGGACTTTCTGCATTGGATCTCAGTTTCACAGGCAGTGAGTAAAAGCACAGTAGGATAAGGTTTTGCATACACTGTCATTCTTATGGTTTCAGATGTGGTGGCCAGCAGGACTGTAACATGAAAAATGCAAGTTTCATTAATGATTGTCCACAAGGAAGAGGGATGAAATGTTACTTTGAATTGTCTTGGAAGAAGATAGATAGGTGGAATAGCCTTTGATATTAGGAATCAGCACTAGTCTTCTCAAATCAAGGACACCTCTCCTCCAAAACAGGAGGGAACTAAAAATAGATATGGATGAGTAGCTCAAGCAGGGCAGGAAGAGGAGGAAATAGTTATTGCTCAGGTGTTTAGATAGCTGTGGGAAAATGTGAATAAAAGTGGACAACCCTTCTTTGGAAAAAGCATGAAACAGTGGATATTCTTTATGTGTCAAGTGCAAAAGGATTGACAAAAATTATTAAATGTGCCTTCTGGTTAGTTTACTGGCAAATGCAAGCTGTCTCCCCAGATATCCACAGTTATGTATTTCTTTTACTAAATTCACTAAACTATTCACCACTTAACAATTTTCTTATTCAAATTGGCTGGAGGGAGATTCATTAAAAAGAGGTGACATAAAACAGAGAAATCAAATTAGATAACTTTCACATGTCCTAGCATATATAAGTAAAATAGCTGGGAATGATCAAATTGGTTTCCAAATATTCTTAGGCATAAACAGAGATTTCCAGTGAAAGGTGAACATTTAATAAAGGACTATATTTTAGATTTCCAAGGAAGACACAGTAGAAATATCATCTGTAAGCAAATAATATTTTTATATTGCAATAATAATATCTAACAATTACACAGTGTATATTATACGCCAGGTCCTTTTATACTTGAAATACATTTAATCTTCACCATAACTCAGTGAGACAGGCACTCTTTCATCATCATTTTGTAGATGAGGGTTAAAATACAAATTGGTCAGGTGATTATTTTCCCCAAAACCCATAAACAGAAGAGAATTGGGATTTTAAATCAGAATGCCTTGAGAAAAAAATCTATGTTCTTTCACAACATGTTATGTGAATTTTCTGCTTGGTGGATTTCTGCAAGCACATATAGTCTCACAAAACCTATTCCTTCAAAAGAATCAGAATATTAGTAATTCTCTTACCTGTTCTAATTTTAATTGCACACATACACACACACACACACACACATAGAGGCACTAAAACAGTGTTGTATATTTTTTCATATACACAAAGACCTATTTAAGGGTCTAGTTTAAGCTCAAACTATCTATAATATTAAAAACTCTTAAGTGTTAAATGTGTGCCCCAAATAAATGTCAAGTAATAATATTAATTTTTGAAATATATATACATATATTAGTATCTTTTTGATATTACAATGCAGTATCTTAATATTCTCTTCAATGGGAAAAGATGAACTTAGTATGAAAAAAATAATGTAGAATGTGCCTCCCGTGGGGAATATAATCCTGAAATAGTGCCACTAGAGAGTGACACATGGACAATGATGTCTATAATGTATTGATCATGCATAATATACATTCAACAAAGTATTTCTATACATTTAAGTGTTAACTGAAATAGAAAATCAAATAGCTTTGCAAAAATTGGAGTCTATTGTAACTATTAGAGATGCACAGAGATGGTATTTATACATTAAAGGGACTAAAACCTAATTATCTAATAGGCTGAAGAGGACATCCATATGGGGCAGGGGTGCTGCCCAGAAAGGAGGTCAGAGCTGAAGCAGGGAGTGGTGGGTATCTGTGCAGAAAATGGGTGGCAGCAGAGGTGGAAGATTGGTTAGATACAGAGCATTACTCAAATAAGTAAATATATTAAAGTTAATAAAACAAGGTTTCTTAGGAGTGGATAAAGAAGTTTCAGATACAAAAAGGGAGAAAACTAGTAATGTATCCTGTGGTGTTAAACTGTGTACATCAGGGTGAAGATTTGACTTTTAATATGCAGTTTGATAGAATAGATAGCTTAGATAGATAGATAGATAGATGATAGATAGATAGATGGACATAGACTTAATTGTGTGTGTAAATATCTGTATGGGTTACCAAATCCAAGCTCATACTGCTCGCCACACAGAGAGCCAATAAATCGAGAGATGAGTTGTTGGGGCAAGGAACAGTGACTTTATGCATCAAGCCAGCAGACCAAGAAGGTGGTGGACTAGTGTCCCAAAGAACCATTTTACCCGAGTTAGAATTCAGACTTTCTTTATAGGGTAGGGCATGGCTGGTTGTTTCAAACTTCTTGATGCCAGAACACTTTGTTCTTGCAGCTGTCCATATAGGTCTGGTCACAATGCTTCTATAACCTCCAACAAGATAAATGTTATTCTCTGTTCTGCAAATTTTAATCTCTGTATGAATGGAAAGTGTTATATCTTTAAAGGTCACAGCTTAGAGAATGGGTTATCCTGTGTATTTCAGGCTATAGGCAATATTCTTTTACAAAAGGTGCAGAGCCAGCATGACTCAGCACAGGCAATGGAGCACAAAGATTAGAGCTAAAGGAATAGATCCAGTATGGAGTCAGGTTTGTCCTTCTCTGTTCCATACATACATTCCTATATATATTCCCTTGTTCTATTTACTGAAAAAGCCTGTCATTACTGACACCTCATTCACCATGAGCATAACTAGATCATGGTTCTTGACTTCTAAATGTTATTTTCTTCTAAAAGAAACCAAAGCTTCTTGTAGAAATTGCTGATTCTAAGGTTGTCTCAAGTAAAGTACAAAATGAATCTAGGACATCTTGTTATCCTCGAAAATAAAGTGATCAAAGAATCATGGGGGCATTTCAAAAGAACACAGGAGCCAGCTTTCAAGAGCTTCTCCAACTGACTATATCTGGGAAATTTTTAACATGAAAATAAATAACTATAATAACAGATTCTAGTACATGGAATAAAATAGAAAACCATGGGTTCCATACAGATATCAATAAATGAATAAATGCATTGAAAGTATGATTAGGAATAGGAAATGTATAAGGTATAAATGTAACCTCCCACTGAATACATATTAATTTCAATGGGGAAAATATCAACCACATGGTAGAAAAGCCTGGCAAACTTCACCTCAATCAAGTGATTAAGATGAAGACCATCAGTAATTGGATAAATTAAAATCATATGCCACCACATCAGGTGTAATAAAAAGAACACAGTGTCTCTCCTGTGATATTCTTCTCAAAGATTTATGAATCAAATCATGAAGAAACATCTGATGATTCCAGATTAAGGGGCAATTTATAAAATAATTGACCTCTGATATGCAAAAGTGTCAAGATCGTTAAGAAAAGACTGAAGACTGCTTGAGGGAAATTATGGAGGCAGGAAGAACTATTTACTATGTGTGATTCTGAACTGAATTATTTTCCTATTAAAATATTAGCATAATAATTGGGGAAATTTAATGAAGTCTGAAGCTTAGATAGTAGTAATATATGGATGCTAATTTTCTGATTTTGAAGGTTGTTTTTTAGTAACAGAAGAATATTCTTGTTGTAGTAAAAACATACTAACAACTAGGGGTTGGTGTGATATTAAGTCTACAACTTACTGTCACATGGTTCTTTCTACTTTTTCTAACTCCTCTATAATCTTGTGTTAAAAAAATTAGATTTGCAATGAGTATGAATTTTATATTTTATTTTCTATATATTACCAGAGCAGAAGCCTTACTAACCATGATCCTACAAATGTACAAAAGGTAATATTTAAAGGCCACTGACAAAAAGATTAATTTTATTTTGGTTACCAAACACCTTTCAAAAGGGTTATTGCTATCTTTATATATCTAGAATCACCCAATGTCTTCCAGATATAGTGTTCTGTCATACACATGTGACTCCTCAGTCGGGAATTCTCTATTAAGATATTTAGTGTGAAATATGGATTTGTCTACTAAATATTTCCTGGTCTGGCCTTGGCCACGTGAGACACTGTTGCTAGATAAGTCCACAGTGTCTTTTAATTTGCCAAACATGCTTATCAAAGTTTAATGCAATTAATTTTCAATTGTGTTCCCAATTAAAATGTTAGTTTCATGAGGGTGCAGTATTGAATGATTGAAGAACAGTGTTTCAGTGGATGTTTTATTATGTATATTTCAAAATATATGTATAACAATTAAGAATAAAGGCAAGTGCCTACCATAGGGGAAAAGAAGTCTGGATTTACTTTCATTTCCCTCATTTTTGATTCTTTTGAAAAAGAGAAGGCATTATCAAATTTATCAAATTCCAGTATATGTTTTTTTGCAATTTTGGTGTACTTGGTTATTCAGATTTTTAAATGTATCCTAAACATTTTTTATGAAAGCAATGCTGCACTGTATTAAACAATCAGCCGTGGAAGCATGGAGTCCTAACCATTGGACTGCCAGGGAATTCCCTGTATTAAACAATCAAATTCTGCAAAAAATGACTGTAGCAGCAATAAATCCTGACCTGTTCCTCATAAGCCCAAGTCAACTTCTCATGGGGAATTGATTTAATTTTAAGATTTCAATATTAGTTTTTATTCATATTTTTAAGTAATAATTTATTCTACTTTTTCTTGACCCCTCAATTAATTTCCTACTTTGATTATAAGGATTTATCATACTTAATGACCCACAGTTAAATCCACCACTTATAATTTAATAATAATAATATTTTAAGTTCCTCCATTAATTTCCATTATAAATATATTATTGCACTTTTATTTATTGTTCTAACAATACTAGATATTACCTCCTGCCCACTATCCTTTATAAAATGAAGATATTTGCATTCCTACACTTCTCAACATCTTCATCCTCTTATCTCCCAACTACTATCATTTGTACTTCTATATAATCATGCTTACTTATTCACATTCTTTTTGTAAACATATTGAAATCACCTTTGTTTTGTGTATTGTGAAAGCCAGGAACACAAATATCTATACAAAGACAATGTAGTAAATATAAATAAGTGAACCAGGACAGAAATTAGAAAAATTGACTACCAGAAATTAAACTTTTCTGTTGATTATTATTATTTTATATATGTACTATTATATACAAATATATTATTTTATTTATATAGTATAAAATAATACAATTATAATATATATGATAGTGAGTATTGCACTTTGCATTTAATAGTAAAAATAGACACCTTTAAAGATAACATATATTATTGTTCTATGTTTACTTTTATTTAGTTCCAGATACCTGGATCCTTTTTTTCTATATCAAGAAATATCAATGTCATTCTTAGTATCCAATAAGAAGTCAGCTTTGAATCACTTAACATGGAAAAATATTTAACTATATTCAGTTTTATAGTAGAATACATCTGTTCACCATTGTAAGTGCTTCCAAAGATAGATATAATCTTTCACAGTGGTTTTTATATTTACAGTAACATGTCCCAAGGTATTTGTAAAGTTCTAATATACCAGCATTATCATATTTAATTTTCAGTATCAAATTTTATTGTAGTTCAATAACTTCCACTTGAAGCTCTTCATTCACACTATCAACATTCATTGAGAGAGGTGAATTGAACAATGTTCGTTCATTTTCATAAAGTAGCAAATCAGAGAATATTTTCTAAACTTCAATCTAATTCCACAATTTATAAGAATATAGTTCAGAGTATTACTTTCATTTCTGAAAACTTTATCTGCATAAGAAATTGGGTCATATTAATCCTTACCAGAGGAGTTTCCCAAAGAAACTATTTCACTAAGGATAAAAGTGAATTATATAATTTGTATATATGCTTGGTGGTAATTGCTAGGAAATATTCAAACTGTATAGATAGATTTTCTGTAAAAAAACTCACAAATCCTAATTTTTTACCCCACTTATTCAGTAAACTAAAGCATGTATTTTCACTGATGACAGGGACCTTATTTCTTTCAATAGTTGAAAAAAATCTTCAACATTATTTTAAACCACATTATTTTAAACATTATTTTAAACCATTATTTGTAATAATCAACCATGTTGTGCATATAATATGCCTAGAGAAGCAGTAATATTTCTGTGACACTTTAACAATCTGTAACACCGTGTTATTACATTCCAGGACTTTTCATTAATTTTTTAACTTTCTAGCATGGAATAATTACTTGTGAATAGTGCAACAAGTGTATTTATAACCTGAATTCTTGAAAAAAATGTAGTCACATTGTATTTAAATTGTTTAACTAAAATTATACTGTATTCCACAGCTCGAATACCATCTATAGCTGCACTATCTGGTAACCTAGCCACTAGCAACATGCAGCTATTTAAATTTAAGTAAGTTGGGCTTCCCTGGTGGCGCAGTGGTTGAGAGTCCGCCTGCCGATGCAGGGGACGCAGGTTTGTGCCCCCGTCCGGGAGGATCCCACATGCCGCGGAGCGGCTGGGCCCGTGAGCCATGGCCGCTGGGCCTGCGTGTCCGGAGCCTGTGCTCCGCAATGGGAGAGGCCACAGCAGTGAGAGGCCCGCATACTGAAAAAAAAAAAAATTTAAGTAAGTTAAATTAACAGTTCATTTCCTCAGTCACACTAGCCACATTTCAAATGTTCAACAGTCACATGTGGTTGGTAGCAAGTTTCTTGGAGATCACAGGTGTAGAATATACCCATTATCTCAAAAAGCTGTTGCAAAGTGCTGATCCATTATAGGGGATGGTAAACATTTTCTGTAAAGGGCCAGGTACAAAGTATTTTAGGCTTTGTGGGCTGTATGTTCTCTGTTACAATTACTCAGTTCTGCGGTTGTAGCAGGAAAACAGCCATAGATGAACAAATGTATGTGACTGTCTTCTAAGAAAACTTTATTTACAAAGGCAGGTTTGGCCAGATTTGGCCTGTGTGCTATTTTTTGCTTACCCTTGATGTATATTAGCATTTATTTTGATCAACCTACATAAAGATTTAACTACTTTTCCAAATATGTATGTCATATCAGAATATTGAATATTTGGGGCATCATGTCCAATAGGCCTTTAACCACATAAAAATTGTTAATAGCTAACTATTATAACCATATGGTATTTTTTACATCTGCATTGTCATCAGCTGCATTAGGACATGCTTCAACTTTTTTTTATATTTTACACAAAATTTTAGTAGGAAGTTTTTATCCACATTTCCCAAAGATAGAGTTTAGAGAATTTGTAGTTGAATTTACATTAACAAACATGTGATTATAAGTAGAACTGTTTTTTGCTATCCTCAATAGACACTTTTTCTTTTTTTTTTTTTTTTTTTCTGTACGCGGGCCTGTCACTGTTGTGGCCTCTCCCGCTGCGGAACACAGCCTCCAGACGCGCAGGCTCAGCGGCCATGGCTCACGGGCCCAGCCGCTCCGTGGCATGTGGGATCTTCCCAGACCGGGGCACGAACCCGTGTCCCCTGAATTGGCAGGCAGACTCCCAACCACTGCGCCACGAGGGAAGCCCAATAGACACGTTTTATACACTCACCATCTATTTTAAAAGTTTCACTTAATATACAATTGAATTTTATTATAAAAGTTCATACTTTATTTTTATAATTTCAATTTTAGTTCTCTATCAGGGCATTACATCTTGTACTGTGTGGCTATTTTTGTACATGAGTTATATTTTTTCCCTATGGTGATTCAAACTGTAGTCATTCCGTGCATATATGCTTTTAAAAATTAAACATGTAAAAGTTATCTCTTTTCCTCCAAGTAATATGATATCTCCCATTTTTCTTAAGACATATTACTCTAATAATAGTTTCTTTTATACTATTAGCATGGCAGAATGAGTTCAGTAGTAGCCCCCAAAGGATATACCCATGTCCGTACCCTGAAATCTATGAATGCAATTTTATTTAGAAAAATGGTTTTGTAGATATCGTAGATTCAGTGTGGAACTTAAATCCAGTGCCAGGTGTACTTATAAAAGAAAGGCCAAGAAAGATTTGGGATTCAGATACATAGGAGGGAAGGCCACATGAAGACACAGGCAGAGGTTGAGGTGATGTAGCCGCAAATAAAGGAACTCCTGGAGCCACCAGAAGCTGGAAAAGCTGAGAGAGGATTCTCCCCTAGAGCCGTTGGAGGGAACTGGCCCTGACAACACCTTGATTTTGGACTTCTGGCTCCCACAACTGTGAGAGAATAAATTTCTGTTTTTTTAATTCATCAAGTCCATGATAATTTGTAAGGCAGGCCTATAAAAGTAATACACTGCATGAACATAAGTCGTTTTTAACTATTCTATTGAAAACATAAAACTAAGTATAATAATAAAAAAAATCACTTTACTTCTGTTACAGGAGGCAAATAGTGTGTGAACTATGTAAAACTTCAGAAGACAAATTTCATCTAAAAAGAACAGCAGCTATTTTATTTCCGTCTACTTTTCATATATAGAAATATGAATTCATACCTTACGATTTTTGAGAGTTTAGAAATAATATATTTTATATGAAATATCCCCAAAATTAACATTTTAACTGCCCAAATGACTAAATTCCATATTTTCAACTGAATCTTTTACTTACACAACTAGTTTCAGCCTCAGATATATTGTGTGTTTCCAAACCTGAAAATAAAAAGATGCTGCCTAGTATCGTAGGAGAGGGAGGAAAAAAATTACCTCTACCTTTTAAGGGGTTTGGCTGAGGCTGAGAATTCAATTGATGCAAGACAGAGCAACAAAAGAAAAGCATATTAATTTATTTAACATAAATTTTACATAACACAGGAGCTGTCATAAGGAAATGAAGATCCAAAGGTGTCACAAAACCTGAACACTTTATACCAGGTTGAACAAAAAGAGAGCATTGTGGAAAAGTAAAGTATGTGGGAGGCTAAAAGATCATAAATATTTTAACAAGGCCTGTTTGTACAGAATTCTGTTTCAACTTCCAGTCTTCAATGATAAAACTTATTTTCCTTCTGATATAAGGAGGACATCTTCCATATGGGAGTTTTATCTCACACTTTCAAGAAAAAAAAGGGGATGCTTCCATTTCTTGGTTATTAGATAGTTCTGGCATGACCGTAGGGGTGTATGTACCTTTTTGAATTAGTGTTTTTGTTTTTTTCCAGATATAAACCCAGGAGTTGAACTGCTGGATTATATAGAAGTTCTATTTTTAGTTATTTTGAGAAAGCTCCATACAGTTTTCCATAGTGGTTGCACCAATTCATATTCCTACTAACAGTGTACAAGTGTTCCCTTTTCTCCACATCCTTGCCAACACTTGTTATTTGTAGTCTTTGATGATAGCCATTCTGACAGGTATGAGGTGATATTTCATTGCTGTTTTGATTTGCATCTCTCTAATAATTAGCAATGTTGAGCATCTTTTCATGTGCCTGTTAGCTGTGTGTCTTCTTTGGAAAAATGTCTATTCAGGTCCTCTGCTCATTTTTTTTTTAAATTTGGTGGATTTTTTATTTGATATTGATTTGTATGAACTGTTTATATATTTTGGATATTAACCCCTTGTCCGTCATATCGCCGTGTCCTCAACAGATGAATGGATAAAGAAGATGTGAGATATATATATATTACTCAGCCATAAAGAAGAATGAAATTCTGCCATTTGCAGCAACGTGGCTGGACCTAGAGAATATTATGCTTAGTGAAATAAGTCAGACAGGGAAAGACGAATACTGTATGATATCACTTATATGAAGAATTTAAAAAGTAATACAAAGGTACATATACAGCAAAACAGGAACAGACTCACAGATATAGAAACAAACTAGTCCTTACCAGTAGGAAGAGGAAAGGGGAAAGGGACATGTTAGTAGTATGAGATTAATAGATACAAACTGCTATGTATAAAATAGGTAAGCAGCAAGGCTATGTTGTATAGCACAGGGAATCATAGCCATTATCCTGTAATAACTTTTAATGGAGTATAATATATAAAAATACTGAATCACTATGATGTACACCTGAAACTAATATGATATTGTAAATCAAGCACACTTCAATTTAAAAAAAAAGGTAGAGTCAGAATCCCTTCTTGTACTTGTTTTTTTAAGTGTTTTTAGCTCAAAATAATTTTTATGCCAAAGTGGCATGTTTTGGGGTGATATATTCTGGTTTCCTTCACTATTAATATCAGGTTCATGTTTTTACTTGAAAGCCAGTTAATGCCCTATGATTAATTCATTTTCTTTTACCACTTTGTGTTTTGGTTATTATTCCCAGAGTTTGCCCAAAGACTTAACCAAATTTCTGGAATTGTCCTTTGGATTCAAAAGCAGCTTTTATCCAGTCAACTCCACCTTGTTAACCCCATCTTTACTGACTGTTATTTTGGACTGCTGAAGAAATTCTTACATTAGTCTTTGTGTTTTGACATTTTCTAGTTCCTTTGTCTTCCCCCTTTCAGGTGAATTTTCTTATTTTCTCAGAGCATGTCCAAAGTAACTTGTTAAGAACAAAACTACTCCAGTCAGAGTCTATAGCAGATGGCAAAGCTCACTAGAAAAATGATGTCAGCCTGATTTTAATTCCTTTATAAGAAATCTTTCATTATTGTTCTTATTATTATAAAGGTGAGGATATATTCTGTCTGGGTTTGGAAGAACATCTTTATCCTTGATTTCTTTTAATGTCAAAATGATGTATCTTGAAATAGATTCTTTTTTCTAACATATGTGATGAGTGAAACTTTCAATCTGGCTTTGAATCATTTTATGTTTATTTTGTAAATTATAATTTCTTACCATGCATGTTCTCTGTTATTATGAATTAGTCCTCTATGATTTTTCTCTCACATTTTGTCCTTTTATATTATTTCTTCACTTTGTGATATTTTCCTTTTTTTTTCAAACATTCTACTAATTTTTATATTTCCAAAGCCTGTTGCCTTTTTATGAATATTTCTTTTATGTAGCTTTCTATTCTTGTATTATTGATGCAGCATTCCATAAAAGTGTTTCTTGTTAAACAGGTTCTGTTCCTTAAACTATTTGTTTTCTTGGGGGTCACATTTTGTATTTTTCTTTTTCTCTTTGTTTATCTGAGCATTTTGTTCTTATTGATGGGCTTATTTAAATATATGATGAACATGGCTTGCTCATTTATATTTAGGAAAGATGATCTTAGAAAGCTGATTAAGAGCCTAAGTCATGGAAATGGGCTTTTCAACTGAAATGCTTCCTTTGCCCTCAGTGTGAAAAAGCAGAAAATCAGCAGTTCAGAAGTGGAATGCCTAAATACAAGGGTCTTTGTCCTAGAACACTAGGTACTCAAGTTTTACTAGCCAATTATTTTTTTAATTTTTAGGATTTAACTCTCTCATCAACCACGCTTTCGGGGGTGATAAATGATTGAAGAAAGAGTATTTCATCTGTAACTGTGCATGTGTGTGTTGGGGGGTAGTTGTCAGTGAATCTTCTTTTATTTTTCCCCATCTCACACATCTACTTCTATATACCTAAGTTTTCTAAGATCTGGTTGATATAGTATTCTAGACGGATAATGTGCTTCTATTTCTGCCTCACTCCCTCTGACCTGTAGTTTATGCTGCATCTTTCTTTTCCTGCTTATTAGTAACTAATTGTCAACAGTTGTTGAAATCTGTTATCTGTTAAAGCCACTATCTCCCAATCCCTTCTGTCCTTGTATTCTTTTACATATGGACTGTTAAGAGAGGGAGAAAAAACAGAAACTTTCTGTCCCTCAATCTTATAGCAGACAACCTCAGTATCTTCTAAGTTTTTCTCTAGATTTAATTAGTAAAATCAGAAAACACGTCAATAATATCAGTGAGATATCTGTATTCTCCAATAACATAATTGATCATCATCTCATTATTTTGTATCTAGGAAACATTTATTATATGCATTTTACTAGAATATTTTGATTTACTTAACTGTATTTTGAAAAAAACTGTGCACGAAACATGAATTCTAAGTTTCAACCTAGAAAATAAAAGAAGATATTGGGAAATGAATGTCTTAATATGCAAAATATAGTAATCATATTTATCTTCTTGAAATGTTATGAAAATTAATTAATACAATGTATATGATAACTTATCTGGTATGCTATCTAGCAAAATGTAAGGCTAAACAAATTAAAACTACCGTTACAAGTCTTTCAATTGTAAAATATGTCCACACTGCAGATTTCAAGTAGAAATTGAATAGTTATTTGCAAGGTTTATTGAAGAGGTAGATCCTTCACTGGGTGTAGAGATAAACAAATATCCTGGGATCCCTTCATCTCGTGATGTCTCAGATTTTATAGAAACTGTTGTGTAGTATACCACAATACAGGTCTTCACTATAACATCTGGCACTGAATGGGAAGATTATCAGAGAAGAGAAAACAAATTATTTTTAGGTAGAGCTATTGGATATCTAGACTCTAATGACCTTTCGTTGTGTATTGATGTATGTCAAGGAGTGGGAGAAATGTATGTTTCAAAAGCCTTAAGAATATACAAAAAATTTGATTTGTATTTTTCTGAGTAGCTTCTTTTATATTAAAGCCTTTAGAACAGTGGAGAGCAGAACTATTTACAGCAACCTGAATAAACTTTAATTTAACCAGAACATTTGATTACCATTTCGGTTTCATCCAACATGCTGAATAATCAAATTATAGCAGTACTTTGATATAAGCAGTATGTAAGATTTTGCCATGGAATAGTTTTCAAAGTCCTAATTTAATATTTTAAAATATTTATAACAATTTTCACATATCAAGGAATATCAAGGCATAAAAGTACTTGCTTTAGTGTCAATATGAAAAAGAAAGAATAAAGATGTGAAGTCGAATAAAGGGCAAAAGTTCTTTTAAAAATATTGACTGTTGAGGAGATGAAGGTTTGAAATTTAAGCTTGTAATCATACACCATACCATAAGTCTTTGAATGGCTTACAATGCCTGGACCATTTTCTTCCTGAATGCTTATGGTGTGGTGAATCTTCCTGAGACTTACTCAATTATGTAAAACATGGTTAAACAGGTTTACTCTCCAGGACTGTTAAATATTTCATAAATATAAATTACCTGGGCAGAAGCTATTAAATAGTTTCTAAATAATTATTATTGTAAGACTATTATTAAAAGAAATTATTATAAGAAACATTTTTATTATTTCATTAACAACTAGTTAGTGATCCCTGATTTATGCCAAGTATAAGTTTAGGTGCTGGAGATTCCACTACGCACAGGAAAAGCATGGTCAGGCCAAAATGGAGTTGGCATTATATTTAGCTGCAGGCAATTAAGAAAATCAATTACAAATTTAGTTTCTGATGTGCTAGGAAGTAAGAATACTATTGCATAAAACAAATAATGGGAAGCCTATTTTTTAATAGCTTTGCCAGGGGAGGATTTTCAAAGAGGATATATTTACTCTGGGGTTTGTGGAATGAAGAGACAACTACATAAAGAGTAAAAGAAAGAAAGTTATAGGCATATAGAAAGACAAGTTCAAGTTCACTAAAGCCCCCAATACCCCCCCCCCAAATTTTCTCTCTTCTAGGAACTGCTGGGAAAACAGTGTACCTGAAGCCCTTGTAGTAAAGTGAGCACAAGATGGAAGTTGAGTAAGAGTGCACAGACCAGATCAAGGAATATCCTGCAAACTTTCATAAAGAATTTTATGTTTTTTTGAGTTTGGTGTCAAGTTATTTAATTGTGGAGATCATATAATTGATCTTCATATTTATGTTTTAAATTAGCCTTTATGAAGAAGGAGTGAGGAAGAATAGGAAAAACGAACAGTGATAGAGTGGTGTAGCTTGGGCTAGCAAAATGACAGTTAAGATAGAGAGGAGTGAACACATTTGAAATACTTTTGTTGTAGAAGAAGTAGCTTAACATTTAAGCTTATAATCATATATCACACTATGTGTCTCTGACGATGGATCAGGTAGATCAGAACATATATGATTAATCACAGAGGACTCCAAGAGTTCTAGTTTTTGCCACTAGGTGAATGGTGATATCATTTACTCTGATGGGAAATGCTGGGTGAAGAATAGATTAGGACGAAGTAAATCAAAATTTCTAGCATGGTCATGCTAAATTTCAGGTTCCTAGAAAGCATCCAAGTAGAATCAACAGGTAAGCAGACAGATACAGGAGTTTGTAAAATTAAGGAAGTGTCTGGGATGGGAATATTAACTTAAAAGCATCAGCATTTAGTCAACTGTTATAGATACAAATAATGTTACTAAGGGATAAAACATATAGAAAGAAATTGTACCCAGGTTATAGCCTTAAACCTTGAAATAGAATAGAAGGGCAAAAACTCAGCAAAGGACACTGGAAAGTTAATCTGTGAGTTAGGAAATTGAATGGGGTATTATTTTTGAAGTCAAGAGGGAGAACACTATTTCAATAGTAGTCAATAAATCTAAGAAGCTGGTTATTTAAAGACAGAGTAGAGTAGTGTGCCTTTATTCAATCATGCCATAGAGTATAATGAACCTAAATTCTATTCTATGCTAGAGATTCTTCTGGCACCAGAGAAGCAGCAGTGACTAAAGTGATTAAACATTTCTGCATTTATTGAGACAATATTCTGGAGAAGGTAGACTGACAAGACACAAGACAAATATGAAATATATAAAACATATGGCATGTACGAAAGTGTTAAGTTCCAAGAATAAAAATACAGAGGGGAAGGGGTTAAGAGGTCTTGAGAAAAGTTTATCAAATTTGAATACTTTTGACCTTTACATTTGGAAGTGTGAGAAATTTGTGATTTAAATGAGAACACATTTGGAGGAACACTCATGACCATGACGAAAGTCTGACTGCAAAAATTGAAGAGTAACAGAAAGATGAAAAAGTGGAGAAATAAGGGTAAGAAATTCTTCCAGAAGCTCTAATTGTGAATCAGAAATGATATAGGGCTACATGTGGAAGGGAAGGTGGGTTCAAAAGAGGGTTTATTAATTTATGCATTACATATATTTACTTACTTATTCAGTAGTGATATCGTGTTTGCATGCTGAGATGTATGCTCCAGCAGAGATTGTCAATTTAGGGAAAGATGCAGAGATATAATAGAAGATATAAAGGGATGAATAAAGGAACTGATTTTTAATAAGAAGAAAGACACTTGATCCATTTTAATAAAAGAGAATGGGAGCAAATGAGTGAGATTATATTATTTTATAATCTGATGGTGGAAAATTGAGGCAATATAATCATCTGAGGGTGGTAATGAGAAAGAGGATTTAAGTGGCTGCCAAATGATAATTCAGTTCAATAAATATTAGGATTTCCAGTTGAATCCAATGGAAGAACAGACAGAGATGTTGAGAATATTTTCAAATAAGTGATTACATTAATGAAGCTTGAGATATAAACTAAGCAAAAGAAACACCATGTACAAGAGAGGGTCAATGAATGAAATAACTTCATGAGGCAAACTATTTAATGCAGAGGTATTCAAGGGACACTGAGATGGGAGAGTAGGAGGTGTACATCAGAAGGCAAGATGTTTGAAAGGAAATTTAAATAAAGAACTCAAAAGAAAAGGAATGTTAGATTCTTTGGAAAGCGAGTATGCTGGATATTACTTTGAAATATATATATTTAATCAATTTTGTACTGAAGTTTCCATTTCTCCTAACCTGCTACACTTCAATCCCACAATTTAAGTAAGGAATCTTTTGACATCCAACTGGCTGGGTGAAAGGTGTCCAACTGGAAAATAAAAGTAGTCTTTAAGGTTTTCTGACTTTCATTATCAAAATTTGAAGAGTAAGATAGAATTTTTGTAGGGTAGGTAAGAAGGAGAAAGTATAAGGTTAAATTCTTGAGGAAAGATTAAGTACAAGGCTTTCTCCACTTGCTAAAAGAGATACCCTCAGGCTTGGTGGAAGAGGGTGAAATGTGTGTTTCCAGAAGGGGAACAGACCTAGTAAAGAAGAAAGATGCAAGATGATAAGTCAAGGCATATGGGAATAGAAGCAAGCATACAAAAGTTTTCTATGGCTTTAGCATGCATGGAAGAAGCACCATCTGGAGAGCAACAATGAAAACCTCACTGGCACATATGCACAGGTGTATGTATGTTCTCCCATATTCTTGACATAAAGTATTTTTCGTGGAGCAAGATACAGCATGGGAGGGTGGAGTTGGAAAATAGAAACTTAAAGAAGACATTTCTAATAGAAACTTAAAGAAGACATTTATATCCCACTTTTCATCAGTTCTGCAGAATGGTGACTCAGATGTCAAATTAGATTGACTCAAAAAAAAAAAAAAAGAATTGTGTATGCTTTATTTTGAGGGTTAATGTTCAAAACTTCTTCATGAATATAGCTTCTCTCTCCTTCCCCCTTTGCCCCACTCTATTGGAAGTTGGATAATCTGCATAAAGTTTATTCTTCATCTCAGAGGTAATTTTTTTTACAGATGCAACAAAGCCCAAATGCATGTAGAACGTATGGAGGAGGCCATGGTAAATCAAGGGAAGATCCACTCCTTTCCTCTCTTCAGAAGGGTATTCAGAAAGAATTGTCACTGTACCGTTAATGGGAATGAATGTAACCATTAGAGTACACTGAAAATAAAAGTATTAAACAGTAGTTCTCTAGGGAAAGTGAAACTATAAGAGATATTATTTTTGCTCTCTGAAAATTTTGGTGAAGAATAAGAAAACAAAGTGTCCCCAAAAACCTAAACCAAGAATTATACAAAAGAATCTTTACTCATCAGAGCACAGCAGGATCATTATACACCATTTGAGGAAAGAATTCATTCCAGAGGGAGAAGGACAAACAGAAAAGCCTGACAATGGAGTACAAGATTGTGAGGAAGACTTTAATGTTAATGAACTGTTAGGTTTAGCTTAGTGAAATCTTAAACAGGGCCTCACTACAGGAACCAATCATTTCTGATAATGTCCCTAGCTCTGGATGTTTCAATATTCAGACAGAAAGTAGTTAGGTCATCATCTGTCTGAGAGTTTGGAGCATATGAATTCTAAGGTCCTGCTAAACACTGAAAATCTAACAATCATAGAAAATGCTCACAAAATATAATTGTGAAATGGAGGGCAATTCGCTCAGTGTGAATGGACAGAGACACTTGTTTATGTATATATTTTATTATTATTCATCTTTCTTATTAAAAGCTCTTGGGATTTAGAATTATCGGCATTTCTAAATATGCAAAATAGATGTGGCTATGGAACATCATACAATAAATACTATTTAATATAGCATATGCCTATCAGATATATTAAATAACATTTCCTCCTGACAGTGTTTATGTTAAAAAAAAAGGTATAAATGGAGTTGGTAAAGATTAAGTGAATGTATATTTTATTTTGTTATATTACCAGGAAATTCTATATCACCTCCTTTTATCAGGTGGTGAAAAGTTGTCTATATATTCTACATCATTTCTCCTCTTAACATGTATACATACACAAGGCCATGACTATCAGAAGGCAGGAATCATGGAGGTCATCTTGGATACTGCATACCACAAACACCAAAGTTTAGAAACTGTACAGTAATTATGTGAGCTAAATAGGAAAGAACATGGTATACTGAGGTCATGGAACAATAAGATAATATTAATAGGAATTATTAATATTACATTTGATTTCTGCCAGTCACTGTGTTATACACTTTAAGTCTATTATCTTACTTAATTCTCACAATAATCCTATTAATTCAGTGACTTTATTAACATAATCAGAGGGAAAAATACACCAACATAGTGTTGGAGATTGGATCATTCTTCCCCTTCCTTATTGTATGAATATATACCCTCGTGCTTTGACTTGGGGCTTTTTAATGCCCCCCAATGGAGAAGTGAAGTATATATCTACAACCATTGACTTTGAGCTGGACTGTGTGATTCTTTTACCCAGCAGTATGTGGGAAGGAGTTATAGTGTGCCAGTTCTGAGCAGAGGCTTTAAACAGCATCACCTGTATTTCCTTAATCCTCTTGAACTCCTGCACTCAGTATGAGTTCCAGAAAGAAATGTGTATAAAACAGACCTGCACACAATGCAGGTGTGGAATCAGGCACAGTTGAACCTAGCTGAGAAGAGCCATAGACATAGCCCACCTGTAGAACTGGGATTTGTGGTTTTGAGCTGTTGAGATTTTGAGGTCATTTATTGAAGAAGAAAAAGTTGCTGAATACAGCAGTGGATCACTCAGCCAGTTACAGAACTAGTAAGTAGAAAAACTTGGACTTGACCCCTGGCTTTCTGACTCTAGAGTCCCCCATTAGAAAATACAATGTTTGTTTGTGCCTAGTTTCAGTAAAACTAAAATTTGGAGATTGTTTATTTAAACATGTTTCCATTTATTTTCCCAGCATTCAAATGTATATTGAGAACCTAAAATGTGTCATTGCATACAATTCTAAAAAAAAAAAAATGAAGAAATTATTATTCCTGCCTTCAGAAAGTCAAGGAACACAGTGCTGAATTACCCCTTTTTAGTGTACAAACTCATAAATCTATAATTACATTAATAATCTGAAAGTACTACTCAGACTTCCTTGGAGTTAGTTAATCCCATGGAGAAGAGTGAAGTTTAATTAGAAACTGGTTTATTGCGTGATATTTTAAATTGACTTTAGGGTTAGCATGATAACAGATCAGGTCTAAATAATAATAAATAACATTTTACTTATTGTTTAATGGTGTCACGAATGGATTGAGCTTTGTAAATTTTATTTCATCTGGCACTCACACTCAATAGGTGAGGAATGTGAGATTTAAAAGTTTTAGGCAATGTAAACCCAACTTATTCAGTGGTATAACCTGGACTATAACTTCAGTTAGTCCAACCCCAAAGCATTCATCAACAATGCCTTCAAAGCAGAGGCTCAAGGAGAAGCAACTCATTCTTAACCACATCAAGATGTCCCCAAAGGCCCAGTGAAATGTACTGATATCAGAAATCCTAGTACTTCTCTATGATTCATCAAACACTAGAGAACCTGCCCTTTTCTATAATGTAGTTGGTACGGTTTTAAAATTGTAACTGAAAATATTAGCATTATATAAGGAAGAGAACAAAACGTGTTTCTGAAATAGAATCTGGGAATGTTTTGTGCATAAAACAAGGTCTATGTAAGTTTGAATATTTCACCTTAATGTTTTTTCTGGTCTAAAAGCTATGTCAACTGTAATAATTCTTTCAACCTTTCAGAGAAAATATGTATAAGTATTAAAGTCTGAATCAAGCGTTAAAATTGTAGAGGGTCATATTGCTTATATATAAGATCAATCCATGTTATATGTGGGGGAAATATGTATATGTCATATATATATATATATATATATATATATATATATATGAAATGCAGAATGTTGATACCTTCACGAGACAAAATTCAAGAGTTCAATAGGAAATGTTTCAGTACCAGAAAATCTAGTATCAAATAAACATAGAGAACAATTTATAACAGACTCTAATCACCCTGAGATTTTCACTGGCTCCTCACACAAATGGCTGCATTTTATTTGAAGATTAGGATGTCATTAGTCATGCACTGGAAGAGTTTGTCTTTGGCGATCTAGGTTTAAAACAAAGAAATAAAATACATGTTTTTTTTTAAAAATATCTCTCTTACTTTTTTTATTTCTTTAAGGAAAAAGTTACCCTTTAAATCCTTCCTCAGATTTTCTAACCTCTTCACAATTGACTAGGATCTGATTCGCTTTTTTTTTTTGTTTTTGTTTTTTTTAGAGTATAGTTGCTTTACAATGTTGTGTTAGTTCCTGATGTACAACAAAGTGAATCAGCCACACGTATATATATATACCCCCTCTTTCTTGGATTTCCTTCCCATTTAGGTCCCACAGAGCACTGAGTAGAGTTACCTGTGCTATACAGTATGTTCTCATTACTTATCTATTTTATACAATGTAGTGTATATATGTCGATCCCAATCTCCCAATCCATTCCACCCCCACTTTCCCCCCTTGGCATCCATACATTTGTTCTCTATGTCTATGTCTTTATTTCTGCTTTGCAAATAAGTTTATCTACACCATTTTTCTAGATTCCACATATATGCATTAATATACGATATTTGTTTTTCTCTTTCTGACTTACTTCACTCTGTATAACAGTCTCTAGGTCCATCCATGTCTCTACAAATGACCCAATTTTGTTCCTTTTTATGGCTGAGTAATATTCCATTGTATATATGTACCACAACTTCTTTATCCATTTGTCTGTCAATGGGCATTAAGGTTGCTTCCATGACCTGGTTATTGTAAAAAGTGCTGTCATGAACATTGGGGTGCATGTGTTTTTTTGAATTATGGTTTTCTCTGGGTATATGCCCAGTAGTGGGATTGCTGGATCATATGGTAATTCTATTTTTAGGTTTTTAAGGAACCTCCATACTATTCTCCATAGTGGCTGTATCAATTTACATTCCCACCAACAGTGCAAGAGGTTTCCCTTTTCTCTGCATCCTCTCCAGTATTTATTGTTTGTAGATTTTTTGATGATGGCTATTCTGACCAGTGTTAGGTGAAACCTCATTGTAGTTTTGATATGTATTTTTCTAATAATTAATGATGTTGAGCATCTTTTCATGTGTTTGTTGACCATCTGTATGTCTTCTTTGGAAAAATGTCTATTTAAGATCTTCTGCACATTTTTTGATTAGTTTGTTTGTTTTTTGTTATTGAGCTGCATGAACTGTTGGTATATTTTGGAGAATAATCCCTTCTCAGTTGTTTCATTTGCAAATATTTTCTCCCATTCTGAGGGTTGTCTTTTCATCTTGTTTACGATTAAATTTTAACTCATTTTAGTTAAGTTTTGGATGAGTGGCCTGGTAACAGCTGGAGCAAACTCATTTTTATTTTTGAATCATTCCAAAATCAATAACTTATAAATAGTCTGAACTATGAAAGAGATTCTCTCAGAGTCAAAGCAAAGTAGAAAATTGAGGCAGTTTTATGCTCACATTTCCCTGACCTTTCTTTAAAATCAAATTTATATATACTATTAATCTGAATCTAGGGTCTAATAAAACAAATCCTAATTTCTGAAATAATTTACTTCTCTTTGCATGTGTGCATATACACATGTATATTTCAAATGTGTTTGTTCAGTGAGGTGTGGCATTACAGAAGATTCTTTACTATGCCCCTGATTGTTTGTGATTATTTGAGAAAAACAATTTTTGTTTTTACAAAGATGCTACAATTAATTATCTGAGATAGCTCTGTGAGCTACTGTTCAATCTTTACATTTATATGGAAAATAAAGATATGACTTCCTTCTTGAATTTCAAGTGAAATTTCTTATTCTTCAATGGCTTCCTTCATCTGATTCTGTTTTTCCTGTGTCTGTTATGCTTTGCTCTTATATTTATCTTTGTTTAATATATTACTTCAAACAACTCTCTTGACAGGGATTTCCTTTCTGTTTTCTCTTCTTCCTAACTTTATATAGCTACAATTGTGTATAGTACTAGAGTTTACTTTTCTTAATTTCTTCAGTCTTTTGGATTATGTAGGTAGATTAATAGTGTCTAATCTTTCATGGATAATTAATTATTTTTATTTATTCTACATAAGAATATAGTGGATAATTATACAATTAAATAAACACATTTGTTTATCAGCAACTTTCATTAACATCTATTTTGTGCCAAGGACTCACCTAAAAATTGGGAGATGTATGTAAAGTGGTAAATAAGAACACAAAGCCTGCTCTCATGGAGTTCAGTCTGGGTGGGGAAAGCATACAAATAAACATAAATCCTGAAAGATAACATAATATTTTAAAGACAAACTTCTGGGTATATCTGCATAATATATTTCTTACAACCTGACTACATCTCCTTTCATCTCTTAATATGACAAAAATTTGTAACATCACTTTCTACAGGAAGATAAGAAAGACAATTTACTCCTTTAATATGATCATTCAAATTTTTTCGTTTGTTGATAATTTAGAAAGATGTCTTTAGTTTTACAACTTATAATAGAAGCTAAATAGCTTTTTTGAAGTCTTATATGATATGAAAGATAATAATCTACATCAGATGTTTGCAAACATTTTCCATAAAGCAGATAGCAAATATTTTAGACTTTGCATTCCATGTGGTCTCTGCTACAACTACTAAATTCTGTCCTTATGGTAAAAACATGGCCACAGACAATACTTAAATTAATGAATGTGTCAGTGTTCCACTAAAATATTATTTATAAAAACAAGCAAGAGGCCAGATTTTTCCCTGGGTCCATATTTTGCTAAATGCTGATAGATATATTAATTAGTTATCTATGGTAATGTATTTTATAAAACATACACATTACTTGCATAGCTAACAAAATGACTAAGCTGTTTAACTAGATTAAAAATTAATAATAATTTTTCTACTAACCTTTCTGCTGAGTTTCCAAGTAGCTCCTGATCCTTTGTGCAGTGGTTTATAAGAAGGACCTAGAGTTAAACAGTCTGGATTCAAATCCCAACATTATAACTTTATGAAAAATATGACCTCAGGCTTCTGTGTATTTACTTTAAGCTGTGATTCTCTTTACCTAACCAGTGATGATAATAAAAATATGTACTACATAGTATTTTTTGAGAGATAATTCACATAAATAGTAGAAAGTGCTAAAATTCAGAGCTTGGAAAATAATAGGTACCTTATTAACATAAAGTTTTCTTTTTGTAGAGTTATTAACTTCTCTAACCTATTTTGGGAATAATGTCCATAATGTTTCATTCACAAAAGTGTAGAGAAATTGTAGGCTACAAGAAAAATCTTTCTGTGAAGTCAAAACTGAATGAATGCCAATTTTTTTTCTTTCTAATACCAGTGATTGAAAACTGAAGAAAGTTTGGGAAGAAAAGTTTTGAAGATATCAGTTTCCAAACATTTATTTTATATTCTAAAGAAGCAAAATATTGGTGCATTTTTGCATCAATATAAATTGGTGATTATTACAGCTTCTTTTCTATCTAATCTTTGTTAAAAATGTGTCTGCATAAAAAGAAAACAGCAAAGGTCACATTATTGAAATATTGTTTCACAATAACAGCGATTGCATGGAATTAAAATCACTAGTGAACAGAAATTACAAATAGAGACTGGGAAATGAATGTGTAATTGAATAATCTTTCAATTTTCTCAGTAAACAGGTTGGATGATTTTATATTCATGGGATTCTGGGGAAGGTTTAGCTTATTTTTATTTTTTAAAAAATTATTTTACTTTACTAACAGTCATACCAGTGGAGTAGAAAACACAGTCATCAAAATATCTTTGACACTCATGTCATTTGATATACTGGAAAAGAGTTTCTGTCAAAGCAATACGTGTGCAGACCATTGGTGCTTTTTCTTATGATGAACATAACACAAACCCCCAATGATGTGTTCTGTTAGTAAAGTGAACCTGCCAACAGCAGATCAATACCAGGGATGGATATCAGTGCTGAAGTCTTCACTAATGGCTGTTCTAGGTCCTAGGGCAGCTGAAGAAGAGCAAATTGTATCTTAATAAGAGTTACAGGTCAGTAATGACAGTGAAATACAGAGCATAATGTAGAGAGTTTCAAAGTCATTTTTATCATGGAATTCAATCACTAAAATTTTATAGGATTGATGGGTTCTTAGAGTCTAACAAATCTTGTTTAATGTCCAATTATGTCTCCACATAATGAGGTAAAAACTGATTATAATAATTTAATTGCTTTAACATTTGATTTGGCAATAGGGTCTCTACAATGAAAAACTCAAAGGAACATCTTCACACTGGAGCTCATATAAATGCCATACACTATTAAATTGGGGATGAAATCTCCATAGACCTCAATATCTTCTCTCCATCAGTCGAATGATGTGCTTAGAGGTATGCTACACAGAAGCCATGTTTGGCTGCAAAATTAAGGAAACCTCAATTAATTGTTGCTTACACCTGATATGAATCCAATTTCATAAGAAGCAAGTGTAGAGCTAGAGAGCACTTCTACAATCATCAGAGACAAACATTCCTTCGATATTGTTGTTTTGCCCTCCTTAACACATGGCATTGATTTTATGGTTCAAGGTGGATGCTCAGGTTTCAGGCATCTTGAACATGTTACAGCAAGCAGGAAATAAATCTGGAGAAAAAGTTTATGCTTTTCTTTTTTAGCAAGATATTGCATACCACACTTCTATTTAAATTCCATTGGCAAAAATGTAGTCATAAAGTCAAGGAAACTGTGAAATGGTGTCATTATTCTGGGTGACCATCCAGAATGTGTCTATGTAAATATCAGAGGTTCTAACACTAAGAAAGAAAGAGAAAACAAACTTGGAGGAGCAATTTATCACTCTTTCCTACTGTTATCATAACTCATATATTGATGTTTAATGAAAGATCAACTAAAGTATTATGGAAAAATATATTATCATATATTGGGGACTGAGACACTCCCCAAATATCAGATTCAATGATCAAAATATTTTAATACAAAAATTTTTAAATATAAAATCTTAGAAAATCAATAACTAAAATATATATTCTTCCTTTACTCTTATAATGTTCTTCATAGGTTTAAAAAATATTCTGATGTATTAATATTAGGTAAATTACAATAACATTAGATATTAGATTATTGAGAGGGTGGGGGAAATAGGGAGAGATAGTAAAAGGATATAAACATTCAGCTATAAGATGAATAAGGTTTGAGAGTCTAACGTATAACAAGATGACTATAGTTGATAACACTGTATTATATAATTGAAATTTGCTACAACAGTACAACTTAGATATTCTCACCAAAAAAAAAAAAAAAAGGAAGAAGAAGAAATAAATATGTGAGGTGATGTATGTGTTAATTAACTCAATGGGGGAATCCATTCATAATGTATACATATATCAAATCATCATGTTGTATACTTTAAATATATTAGAACTTTGTCAATTACACTTCAATAAACCTGAAACAAAAGATAGTAGATTATTGAAAATATAAATTGACATATGAAGGAAACAAAAAACTGACAAAAGAAATTGTATAGGTTAAGTTAAATGTTTTAAGCTTCAAGATATAGTTCCCAAACTGGCTGCTTATTGGGATTATCTGAAACACTTTTCAAAGAGTAACATTTTAAAAAGAATAGAATTACACCTATCCCTTCTGCACCTGTGTCACTGGCAAAAGTTTAACCATATGAACACAACTATAAGAGAACCTAGGAAAGGTAATTTAGCCATGTGCCTAGGAAGAAAGGAAATAATGGATTTTGTCTGACTGCCAGCAGTCTCTACAGGCTTATCCCTTCAAGATCAATATCAAGAATACCTGTGACCTGTATGCTTTAAGTTCCTAGAATGCCTAGAATGAGTCATGTGTAATGGAATTGAAATTACTCTTAGATGAATTAACCTCTGAGGTCATGGTTGATCAGTTCACACTGAAGCATCCAGGCTGTTTCAGGGAAGGCTGGACATCTCCAATAAAATTGGGGAAATATTAGGAAGAATAAAAGGTGTCAGGTAGAGCAATAAGAGTGCCAACTACAGAATGCTTTAAAAACAGGCATGACAATAACTATATTTGTTATCTGTGCATATGTAAGATCTAAGAATGAGTGGATTCAATACTATAAAACATAAGTAACAAGTCCCAATATAATTGCCTTGTCACTTCTTTGCAACAGATAGGAATCATGCAATTCTGGAGTCTCTCTATGATAACAACAAGAGGAATCACTTAACTCTAATAACCAAAATATTCGTTGAGACCAATTGGATCCAAAATCTTACAGAAAACAAACTATATTTTGCTTCATTAGTTTATCCTTTTTAAAATTTTCTGTTCCGTCTCCTCAACTACACTCACGTATTCTTACTCATTACACATTTTTATTTTCTTCATAGTAATAACTTCTATCTGAGGTAACCTCAATTTTTATTTACTTGTTTATCATTCATTTCTTTTACTAGAATATTAATCTCATGAGAGTAGAGATATTGCTTCCTTTGTATACTACTTCAACATTTGGAATATGCCTGGACCATAAGGAATACTCAGTGAACTAATAAATGAATAGGTAACTGAATGAAAGAATCAACAGTAAAATGCATATAAAATTAACATAACAACAGATGTTTGAAGTGATTAATGGATAGCTAGATAGATATTTAGATAGAAAAATATTCAGCATTAATTTTAGAGTGGAGAATGCTTGATAGAAGAACTAAAAGTTTTAACGCTAAAGATGGATGCAGGTGTAGTGGAACAATGTGTGTTAGGTTATGGTGAATCAATAGATAACCTCTATTCCTAAACTAATATATTTGGGAAAACTATATTATAGAAAATAGAATCCTACTTTATGTGCACTATTTCAGGTATTAGTAAATTGTAAGAAACTATTATGACCAACAGGATATTGTTTAAAAAGAAGCGACAAATAGTTTCTATCGATTAAGGCACATAGCAACTTAAAATTATCTCCCAAAGGAGGTGTGCTATCTTTATTATAAGGCTTAATGAGTAGTATGGGAATAAAAATGGGCTGCAAAGGTAGACTTTTCCTTAAATAATGTTTCCTCCATGCCTGCTTACATGGAGCTTACTTTCTAATGGTGCAGTAAGACAGTTCACTTCTTGGCTTATCCATTCTGTGGCAAACCTCCAGGATTTAAATATATTCAAATTCACCTCAGCAGTTCCTCTCAGTCACATTCCAGGGTATTACTTTAACAGAATCTAAATCTCCACTCTTTAATGACAGCTCAAGCAATTAACATTTCCTAAAGGGAATCTAAATGCAAACAGCTTATGCAAAGCAATATCCCTGAAGGAGACTTTAAGCACCTAACCCCTAAGGAACAACTTATGCAAACAAGTATCAGTTGAAGTAGTTTGCCCTTAACAAATATTTATTCAAACTAATGTCCTCAAGCAAATTCTAAAGTCTAGTTACCACACCACACACACACACACACACACACACACACACACACACACACACACTTTCACACATATATACACATAAGTAGATATCCTAAATTTTCTTCAGATAGAATGAAGAAACAGCATGAAAAATAAGTTTAATCTCAGATATATCTTGAAATACTGGCTATTAAAAACATGCATAGCAAGGATTCCACCAAGTTCATTGTTATATGGTTAAATGAAGATTTTTAAACAAACACACACACATACTTTTTCATGTTGGCACATGGCAATAAACATCACACAAGACATTTGTCATCACTCCTTTACAAGGTATATGTTTGGCTTGATCAATGAGTACTCTAGGCTTGCTTCAATTTATTGGAAATGTAGATAAAAGCATTAAACTTATCAAAATTATTTTATAAGTTGTAACATCCAAATATGACTTTGATAATGTGATGTTATTATGCAGGTAAAGGTAGAAATTGAAATCAGTGGTTGCTATTTATCCTTCAGTTATTTTTTTTAATAGAAATGCAGGAGCATTAAAGATATACATAAATTCAAAAGTAGGAATTAAGAAGAGATAGCACTTAAAAATTACAAAAACATGTTTCCAATTTGATGTCTCAGTATAAAGTTGGAATAAATCCTGAGAGTTCCAACAATTGGTATACATTAAATCACAACATAATAAGCAAAAATTGAACCTTAGGAAAAATATTAACTTGAATTTGGTATTAAAAATGTGAAAAATTAAATAACAGCTGTATTATAATTGAGTGCTACAGGTTTTTAATAAATGCCTATATAAAATATTAAATTTTCATAAGGTGATCCATCAATTTGAAGGATAATAGTACTAGATTTTTATCTGTTGAATGTCTATGTTGTTGAACTGATGTTCATGCTGAAACCATGCAACTCAGATTGCAACTTGAACCCATGATCTTTTAATTGAGATCACACACCTGGTCTTAGGACTTAATGAAGCTCAGGTTCTTGATGTCTCATCGCATAAAGAATTCAGTGAGAGAAAAATTGATAGATGAGAAGTGGCTTTATTTAGAGTGAAGCACACTCCACACACAGAGTATGGGCCATTTCAGAAGGCAAGAGACCTTGCGAGAACACACTCCATAGAGGGAATGTGGGCCACCTTAGAAGGTGAGAGCCCCAAAACATGGTATGGTATGGTTAATTTTTATGGGCTGGGTAACTTCATAGGCTAATGAGAGGGAGGGGTATTCCAGCTATTTTGGGGAAGGGGTGGGGATTTCCAGGATTTGGGCCACCATCCACTCTTTGGCCTTTATGGTCAGCCTTGGAGCTGTCTTGGCACCTGTGGGTGTGTCATTTAGCTCGTTGATGTATTACAATGAGCATATACTAAGGCTCAAGGTCTAGTGGAAGTCAACTCATCTGCCATCTTGGACCTATTTGTTTCTAATCAGTTTATGTCGTGTCCTTGGACTATGTTGTCCTTTTAAACACTGTGTCCTGCTCCCTTTCCTCCTGTTTCACTTACGCTGGTATGTAATTCAAATTTTCCACTAAAAAAATTTCTGTACTAGACTATTTTCATAATTTTATATAGTGTCCAGTTCAATTCATTTATGTTCTTTGTAGATTTCTATCATTTATTCTAACCCTTCTCAATGGGCTTTTAATAGCATCTCCTACTAAAGTCATTTATTAAATAAGAAAAACTGATATTGTTATTTATTAAAAAAAATATATTTCCTTCCTTCTTGTTTCTCCCTCCCTAAAATGTATGGGCTCTTCATCAATCCGAGGAATGCATCAACTCTTTACTTGGCTATAAATTATAGATAAGACTTTCAAGTGTTTCTTACCATCCTTTCAAGAAGTTTCATTATTCCTTCAAAAAGTTTCACAAAACACCTAGAAAACCATGCATTCTCACCCCCATTTCTTAAAGTATAGATGTTGTGCAATGTCTTTGCTGATTGATTAAAAAAAAAAAGCAACAGAAAATTCAGCCCCTTCCAATTATTTTTGTAAAGAACTTTTAAAAGAAGAATGAAATAAGGTAAAGTATGTGAATTTTTTACCAGTATTTCACATGTGCAAAAGATCTATAATTCACAAATGCCACAATTTTAAGTGAGCTATATGCAGGTACATTCTATGATTGAAATAGCACAGAAAGCTCTAAGCATTGTGAAAGGATTTATTTTTGTCCTCTACACTATAATTATGTTTCAGTGTATTTCCAACTATATTTTCCTGGAATTATTTGTTTATTGATTGGACAGAGTGTTTTGTTGGCAGGATGAACTGTATGAGAAAAGAGATTTCATATACTATAGTAGGATTTGGCACAATATTTTTCTCTTTTGTAATACTAACAGATCAGAACTTGACTCCTAGTGGAATTAAAATAGTAAGAATAGAATTCTAGTCATTAAAACCAGTGACAGAGAAACTGTCTCATTACATTAGTTTATTTTTTTGTTTGTTTGTTTTGGTTTGGTTTGGTTTTACATCTTTATTGGTGTATAATTGCTTTACAATGGTGTGTTACTTTCTGCTTTATAACAAAGTAAATCAGTTATACATATACATATGTTCCCATATCACTTCCCTCTTTGGTCTCCCTCCCTCCCACCCTCCCTATCCCACCCCTCTAGGTGGTCACAAAGTACCGAGCTGATCTCCCTGTGCTATGCGGCTGCTTCCCAATAGCTATCTATTTTACGTTTGGTAATGTAAGTATGTCCATGCCACTCTCTCACTTTGTCACAGATTACCCTTCCCCCTCCCCACATCCTCAAGTCCATTCTCTAGCAGGTCTCTGTCTTTATTCTTGTCTTACCCCTAAGTTCTTCATGACATTTATTTTTTCTTAAATTCCATATATATGTGTTAGCATATGGTATTTGTCTTTCTCTTTCTGACTTACTTCACTCTGTATGACAGATGCTAGGTCCATCCACCTCATTACAAATAGCTCAATTTTGTTTCTTTTTGTGGCTGAGTAATATTCCATTGTATATATGTGCCACATTTTCTTTATCCATTCATCCAATGTTGGACACTTAGGTTGTTTCCATCTCTGGGCTATTGTAAATAGAGCTGCAATGAACATTTTGGTACATGACTCTCTTTGAATTATGGTTTTCTCAGGGTATATGCCCAGTAGTGGGATTGCTGGGTCATATGGTAGTTCTATTTGTAGTTTTTAAGGAACCTCCATACCGTTCTCCATAGTGGCTGTACCAATTCACATTCCCGCCAGCAGTGCAAGAGTGTTCCCCTTTCTCCACACCCTCTCCAGCATTTATTGTCTCTAGATTTTTTGATGATGGCCATTCTGACTGGTGTGAGATGATATCTCATTGTAGTTTTGAGTTGCATTTCTCTAATGATTAATTATGTTGCGCACCCTTTAATGTGTTTGTTGGCAGTCTGTATATCTTCTATGGAGAAATGTCTATTTAGGTCTTCAGCCCATTTTTGGATTGGGTTGTTTGTTTTTTTGTTATTGAGCTGCATGAGCTGCTTATAAATTTTGGAGATTGATCCTTTGTCAGTTGCTTCATTTGCAAAAAATTTCTCTCATTCTGAGGGTTGTCTTTTGGTCATGTTTATGGTTTCCTTTGCCGTGCAAAAGCTTTGAAGTTTCATTAGGCCCCACTTGTTTATTTTGGTTTTCATTTCTATTTCTCTAGGAGGTGGGTCAAAAAGGATCTTGCTGTGATTTATGTCATAGAGTGTTCTGCCTATCTTTTCTTCTAAGAGTTTGATAGTTTTGGGCCTTACATTTAGGTCTTTAATCCATTTTGACCTTTTTTTGTGTGTAGGGTATTAGGAAGTGATCTAATCTCACACTTTTACATGTACCTGTCGAGTTTTCCCAGCACCACTTACTGAAGAGGATGCCCTTTCTCCACTGTACATTCCTGCCTCCTTTATCAAAGATAAGGTGACCATATGTGCGTGGGTTTATCTTTGAGCTTTCTATCCGGTTCCATTGATCTATCTTTCTGTTTTTGTGCTAATACCATACTCTCTTGATTACTGTAGCTTTGTAGTATAGTCTGAAGTCAGGGAGCCTGATTCCTCCAGCTCCATTTTTCGTTCTCAAGATTGCTTTTGCTATTCGGGGTCTTTTGTGTTTCCATACAAATTGGGAAATTTTTTGTTCTAGTTCTATGAAAAATGCCAGTGGCAGTTTGATAGGGATTGCTTTGAATCTGTAGATTGCTTTGGGTAGTGGAGTCATTTTCACAATGTTGATTCTTCCAATCCAAGAACATGGTATATCTCTCCATCTGTTTGTATCATCTTTAATTTCTTACATCAGTGTCTCATAATTTTCTGCATACCGGTCTTTTGTCTCTTATGTAGGTTTAGTCGTAGATATTTTATACTTTTTTTGCAATGGTAAATGGGAGTGCTTTCTTGATTTCACTTTCAGATTTTTCATCATTAGTGTATAGGAATGCCAGAGATTTCTGTGCATTAATTTTGTATCCTGCTACCTTACCAAATTCATTGATTAGCTCTAGTAGTTTTCTGGTAGCATCTTTAGGATTCTCTATGTATAGTATCATGTCATCTGCAAACAGTGACAGCTTTACTTCTTCTTTTCCGATTTGGATTCCTTTTATTTATTTTTCTTCTCTGATTGCTGTGGCTAAAACTTCCAAAACGATGTTGAATAAGAGTGGTGAGAGTGGGCAAACTTGTATTTTTCCTGACCTTAGTGGAAATTCTTTCAGTTTTTCACCATTGAGGACAACGTTGGCTGTAGGTTTGTTATATATGGCCTTTATTATGTTGAGGAAAGTTCCTTCTATGCCTAATTCCTGCAGGGTTTTTATCATAAATGGGTGTTGAATTTTGTCAAAAGCTTTCTCTGTATCTATTGAGATGATCATATGTTTTTTCTCTTTCAATTTGTTAATATGGTGTATCACGTTGATTGATTTGCATATCTTGAAGAATCCTTGCATTCCTGGAATAAACCCCACTTCATCATGGTGTATGATCCGTTTAATGTGCTGTTGGATTCTGTTTGCTAGTATTTTGTTGAAGATTTTTGCATCTATGTTCATCAGTGATATTGGCCTGTTGTTTTCTTTCTTTGTGACATCCTTGTCTGGTTTTGGCATCAGGGTGATGGTGGCCTTGTAGAATGAGTTTGGGAATGAGTCTGCTATATTTTGGAAGAGTTTGATAAGGATAGATGTTAGCTCTTCTCTAAATGTTTGTTAGAATTAGCCTGTGAAGCCTTCTGGTCCTGGGCTTTTGTTTGTTGGAAGATTTTTGTGTGTGTGTGTGTGGTACGCGGGCCTCTCACTGTTGTGGCCTCTTCCATTGTGGAGCACAGGCTCCAGATGCGCAGGCTCAGCCACCATGGCTCACGGGCCCAGCCGCTCCGTGGTATGTGGGATCTTCCCAGACCAGTGCACGAACCCGTGTCCCTTGCATCGACAGGAGGATTCTCAACCACTGCGCCACCAGGGAAGCCCTGTTGGAAGATTTTTAATCACAGTTTCAATTTCAGTGCTTGTGATTGGTCTGTTCATATTTTCTATTTCTTCCTGATTCAGTCTTGGCAGGTTGTTCATTTCTAAGAATGTGTCCATTTCTTCCAGATTGTCCATTTTATTGGCATAGAGTTGCTTGTAGTAATCTCTCATGATCTTTTGTATTTATGCAGTGTCAGTTGTTACTTTTCCTTTTTCATTTCTAATTCTATTGACTTGAGTCTTCTCCCTTTTTTTTTTTTTTTGATGAGTCTGGCTAATGGTTTATCAATTTTGTTTATCTTATCATAACTTTTAGTTTTATTGATCTTTGCTGTCATTTCCTTCATTTCTATTTCATTTATTTCTGATCTGATTTTTATGATTTCTTTCCTTCTGCTAACTATGTTTTTTTTTTTTTATTCTTCTTTCTCTAATTGCTTTAGGTGCAAGGTTAGGTTGTTTATTTGAGATGTTTCCTATTTCTTAAGGTAGGATTGTATTGCTATAAACTTCCCTCTTAAAACTGTTTTTTCGGCATCTCTTAGGTTTTGGGTCATCGTGTCTCCATTGTCATTTCTTTCTAGGTATTGTTTGATTTCCTCTTTGATTTCTTCAGTGATCACTTCACTATTAGGTAGTGTATTGTTTAGCCTCCATGTGTTTGTATTTTTTACAGATCTTTTCTTGTAATTGATATCCAGTCTCATAGTGTTGTTGTTGGAAAAGATACTTCATACAATTTCAATTTTCTTAAATTTACCAAGGCTTGATTTGTAACTCAAGATATGATCTATCCTGGAAAATGTTCCATGAGCACTTGAGAAAAATGTGTATTCTGTTGTTTTTGGATGGAATGTCCTATCAATATCAATTAAGTCCATCTTGTTTAATGTACCATTTAAGCTTGTGTTTCCTTATTTATTTTCATTTTGGATGATCTGCCCATTGGTGATAGTGGGGTGTCAAAGTCCCCTACTATGAATGTGTTATTGTTGATTTCTCCTTTTATGGCTGTTAGTATTTGCCTTATATATTGATGTGCTCCTCTGTTGGGTGGATAAATATTTACAATTGTTGTATCTTCTTCTTGGATCGATCCCTTGATCCTTATGTAGTGTGCTTCTTTGTCTCTTCTAATAGTCTTTATTTTAAAGTTTATTTTGTCTGATATGAGAATTGCTACTCCAGCTTTCTTTTGGTTTCCATTTGCATGGAATATCTTTTTCTTTTTCCATCCCCTTACTTTCAGTCTCTATGTGTCTCTATGTCTGAAGTGAGTCTCTTATAGACAGCATATATATGGGTCTTGTTTTTGTATCCATTCAGCCAATCTGTGTCTTTTCGTGAGAGCATTTAGTCCATTTACATTTAAGGTAATTATCGATATGTATGTTCCTATTCCCATTTTCTTAATTGTTTTGGGTTTGTTATTTTAGGTCTTTTCCTTCTCTTGTGTTTCTTGCCCCGAGAAGTTCCTTTAGCATTTGTTGTAAAGCTGGTTTGGTGGTGCTGAACTCTCTCAGCTTTTGCTTGTCTGTAAAGATTTTAATATCTCCATCAAATCTGAATGAGATCCTTGCTGTTTAGAATAATCTTGGGTGCAGGTTTTTCTCCTTCATCACTTTAAATATGTCCTGCCCGTCCCTTCTGGATTGCAGAGTTTCTGCTGATAGATCAGCTGTTAACCTTATGGGGATTCCGTTGTGTGTTATTTGTTGTTTTTCCCTTGCTGCTTTTAATATTTTGCTTTGTATTTAATTTTTGACAGTTTGATTAATATGTGTCTTGGCGTATTTCTTCTTGGATTTATACTGTATGGGACTCTGTGTGCTTCCTGGACTTGATTAACTATTTCCTTTCCCATATTAGGGAAGTTTTCAACTCTAATCTCTTCAAATATTTTCTCAGTCCCTTTCTTTTTCTCTTCTTCTGGAACCCCCATAATTCGAATATTGGTGTGTTTAATGTTGTCCCAGAGGTCTCTGAGACTGTCCTCAGTTCTTTTCATTCTTTTTTCTTTATTCTGCTCTGCAGTAATTTCCACTTTTTTATCTTCCAGGTCACTTATCTGTTCTTCTGCATCAGTTATTCTGCTATTGATCCCATGTAGAGTATTTTTAATTTCATTTATTGTGTTGTTCATCATTGCTTCTTTCATATTTAGTTGTTCTAGGTCCTTGTTAAATGTTTCTTGAATTTTGCCTATTCTATTTCCAAGATTTTGGATCATCTTTACTATCATTATTCTGAATTATTTTTCAGGTATACTGCCTAGTTCCTCTTCATTTGTTAGGTCTGGTGGGTTTTTATCTTGCTCTTTCATCTTCTGTGTGCTTTTCTGTCTTCTCATTTTGCTTATCTTACTGTGTTTAGGGTCTCCTTTTTTCAGCCTGCTGGTTCATATTTCCCATTGTTTTTGGTGTCTGTTCCCAATGGCTAAGGTTTGTTCAGTGGGTTGTGTAGGCTTCCTGGTGGAGGGGACTAGTGCCTGTGTTCTGGTGGATGAGGTTGTATCTTGTCTTTCTGGTGGGCAGGTCAACATCTGGAGGTGTGTTTTCGGGTGTCTGTGGACTTATTATGATTTTATGCATCCTCTCTGCTAATGTGTAGGGTTGTGCTTCTCTCTTGCTAGTTGTTTGCCATATGGTGTCCAGCACTGGAGCTTACTGGTCGTTGAGTGAAGCTGGGTGTTGGTGTTGAGATGGAGATCTCTGGAAGATTTTCACCATTAGATGTTATGTGGAGCTGGGAGGTCTCTTGTGGACCAGTGTCCTGAAGTTGGCTCTCCCACCTCAGAGGAACAGCACTGACTCCTGTCTGCAGCACTGAGAGCCTTTTATCCACATGGCTCAGAATAAAAGGGAGAAAAAGGAGAAAGAAAGATGAAAGAAAGAAAGAAAGAAAGGGAAAGAAAGGAGGGAGGGAGGAAGGAAGGAATGAAAGAAGGAAGGAGGGAAGGAAGGAAAGAAAGAAAAAAGATAAAATAAAATAAAGTTATTAAAATAAAAAAAATAATTATTATAAAAACGGACAGATAGAACCCTAGGACAAATGGTGGAAGCAAAGCTATAAAGACAAAATCTCACACAGAAGCATACACATACACACTCAAAAAAAGAGGAAAAGGGGCAAAAATAATAAATCTTGCTCTCAAAGTCCAGCTCCTCAATTTGGGATGATTTGTTGTCTATTCATGTATTCCACAGATGCAGGGTACATCTAGTTGATTGTGGAGATTTAATCCACTGCTCCTGAGGCTGCTGGGAGAGATTTTCCTTTCTATTCTTTGTTGTCACAGCTCACAGGGGCTCAGCTTTGGATTTGGCCCCGCCTCTGCGTGTAGGTCACCAGAGGGGGTCTTTTCTTTGCTCTGACAGGACGGGGTTAAAGGAGCAGCTGCTTTGGTGACTCTGGCTCACTGAAGCCGGGGGGAGGGAGGGGTACGGAGTGCTGGGAGAGCCTGCGGTGGCAGAGGATGGCGTGACGTTGCACCAGCCTGAGGCGCGCCCTGTGTTCTCCTGGGGAAGTTGTCCCTGGATCACGGGACCCTGGCAGTGGCGAGCTGCACAGGCTTCCCGGAAGGGGGGTGTGGATAATGACCTATGCTCGCCCACAGGCTTCTTGGAGGTGGCAGCAGCAGCCTTAGCATCTCATGCCCGTCTCCAGGGTCCGCGGTTTTAGCCGCTGCTCGCGCCCATTTCTGAAGCTCCTTTAAGCAGCGCTCTTAATCCCCTCTCCTCCCGCACCAGGAAACAAAGAGGGAAGGAAAAGTCTCTTGCCTCTTCGGCAGGTCCAGACTTTTCCCCGGACTTCCTCCCGGCCAGCCGTGGTGCACTAGCCCCTTCAGGCTGTGTTCAAGCAGTCAACCCCAGTCCTCTCCCTGCGCTCCAACCAAAGCCCAAGCCTCAGCTCCCAGCCCCGCTCGCCCCGGCAGGTGGGCAGACAAGCCTCTCGGGCTGGTGAGTGCCGGTCGGCACCGATCCTCTGTGCGGGAATCTTTCTGCTTTGCCCTTCACACACCTGTTGCTGTGCTCTCCCCGGTGGCTCCAAAGCTTACCCCCTCTGCCACCTGCAGTCTCCGCCCATGAAGGGGCTTCCTAATGTGTGGAAACCTTTCCTCCTTCACAGCTCCCTCCCACTGGTTCAGGTCCTGTCCCTATCCTTTTGTCTCTGTTTATTCTTTTTTTTTTTTTTTGCCCTACCCAGGTACGTGGGGACTTTCTTGCCATTTGGGAGGTCTGAGGTCTTCTGCCAGTGTTCAGTAGGTGTTCTGTAGGAGTTGTTTCACGTGTAGATGTATTTCTGGTGTATCTGTGGGGAGGAAAGTGATCGTGTCTTACTCTTCCACCATCTTCCCCTCATCCTAGAAAGCTTTTTTTTTTTTAATAAAAAGCTTTATATATTTTTTCCTCTAGTAAATTGATGCAGTCCCTGCTTATTTCTGATTTCAAAATAAATTCAGTTCTTCCTCCATAAATTTCCCCAATTTTGAATCTTATGTCTTCAGATTTTTATACCATACAATATCTCTTTTGATTGTGCTCATCTACTAACATGAATTTGATTCCTCTTTAGTTTTCAGACTAAGTACCATTCAGAGGCCTGAGCAGTGGGAGCTGCAGTGCTGACTCCAGCAGAGGCCTGAGGCCTAATCGGTCCTCAGCAGGGAGTGGCAGGATGGGCACTGGGGCTGTTTCAGCACCGTCTGCGGCCTCGGGTTGAGGCACAGTAACCTCGGGAACTGTAGCAGTCTGTTCACCATGAAATTCTTACTCATTTGTGGCCTTTTCTGCAGACCCTGCCCTTCCTTTTATTATTAGTTTATTGTTTTTTAAAAAATAAAACGTTACCTCCAGCCACTCTTCACACCCCCTGGTGATTTATGGAACTTTGATCTTGAGCATAGTTTTTCTTTTTTTGGTAACTTTTGAATGTAACCAGCTTATACATCAGTTTATACGTTTGATGGTTAACTCATTTTTTTTTTAATACCTCATTAATTAGAGCTCTTCCTCATCTTTCCATCCTGTTTCATTCTGGTGTCTGAATTTTCTGATTAAGACCCAAGCTTTTATTTTGCTGATTTCAATATTGCATGTTGTGCCCTTAAGAATATAGCTGCCAAATCAGATGGAGGGATACTGGCCATCTAGGAGGACAGATGTATTCAGTAGAATGCTCAGGATGACCACAAGCAACTAATTAGATCCCCTGTGGGGAATGTTATGCCCTTGAAATACTTTTGTATCTTGTGGTTTTAAAATCTTTAGAATAGAACTCTGACCCTTATTGTTAAAGGTAACTTTGAATATGTATTCTCTACTTTTTAGGATGTATTTTACAGAAATGAGAAATGAGTAGATAGGTCATGCTGATCAGGAATTAATATCACAGCTAAGTGTAAACTTTTAATTTATCTTAGTTTATCCTCACTTAATCAATTCACATCTATTTGGCAGCCTAAAGCATTAACCTTTTGAAAGCTGAATGCATCAATTTGTAATGTCTGTTAAATCATGGTGATTACTAAGGTTTGCAGGATTTTAAAATGTGTTTAATTTTTTTGCAAGATTTGTTTTGCTTCTCCATGATTGCTTGGATCTTAAAGAAAATTGTAGCTTAAATTTTTTTTCTATTCTACAGCTATGTATAAATTTAAATTTTACCCTCTATATCATTGTGTGGTGATGAAAAGAGAACACAAAGAAGGACTGGGTGTGAGGCAAATTAGAAAACATGCTCCTTAATGATTCCTTAATCCCAGCAGGAAGAAAGCTGAATCTGGCCTATACATCACTGTCTATTCTTTCCTGGTTTACCAGTCCGATAAATGGTTTTGTTTTCTTTGTGATGAAATAAAATGTGGAAGGAGGTCAGGAAGGAGGATATGAATCTTTATGCATATATACAGAAATCTCAGGAGTAAGGAATTAATTATTCTCCTTTAAAAAAAGCCTTTCAAATGTCTCAGAGGACATTCAAAGTAGGTATTTGGATAGCCAGGTCTGGGTTGAAAGAAGTATGAGCTAGAGATAAGTGGAAAACTACAAGGATAAAGCCACAAATGAAGACAGCATAAAATGATGCTAAGTTTTGGAAAATGGAGGGCATTGTAACCATAAAAAGAACTGTTTAGGTGGTTTTAAATTCAGATTTTCTACTTCCACATGCAAGACTTGAAGATAATGTTTCCATAGACCACTGCTTCCTCTTTCTCCACAAATACTTGGCATTGGTCTTTAGAGTTGGGCACTAAAGAAAAATATAAGATGTGAATGGTTGTGCTGTGTTAAAGAATGTTTAAGTAATACTTTAACATATTAAATATCGAATTAGCATACTACTACAAAATCTAAACTAAGTGAGAGTTTAAGTAAGGTGACAGAAAGCTCCAGGTACATATTAGCAACATTCTGATCCAGGGGGACAAGAAAACAAATTTTATTATTCTTCCTAGAAGAGGGGACAGTTCATCCTATCTTTTAGCTATCTTTTTTTCGCCTAACTAGCAGTGAAATGAATGCTCTTATGTGGCTCCCCTAGATTGCTGGATTTCTTAGCAGTGTATGTTGTAAAAATAGAATGGGTCAAGAACTAAACAGTACAATGGAACTGAATGATGAAAAAGAGTCAACTAATATATAAATGTGACAATTATATTCTACAGAATGTCCAATTATACACAAATGCATTAATCTTGAGAAAAGTTTAACTATGTTTTCATTTCAGCCACTATAATATACAGGGAGACTAAACATCTAAGAGCTTATTTTTAGGGTGGTGTAATAATTAAATGCATACAAATTGATATAAAGCACTTACCCCAGTGTTGGGCAGACATTAAGCAACTAAAATATGTTAGTTACTTTTATTACTATTATAATTTTAAATATCATTAAGAATATATGATTGAGTACAGAATCTTTAATAAAAATTTCAATTTTGAAGGGAACGGTTTACAATTATAAGTGAATACGTAGCCTGAAGTAAATTAGAATCTGAGGTAAAAGTTTCTTTAGTATCAAATATATGTTATTAAAAGGCAGATATCAAAAGTTTCAATTACTCCATTGTAATTTATTTAGATATTTCCTTTTCTTTTCTTTTTTTTTTTTGTGGTACACGGGCCTCTCACTGTTGTGGCCTCTCCCGTTGCGGAGCACAGGCTCTGGACGCGCAGACTCAGCAGCCATGGCTCACGGGCCCAGCCGCTGTGCGTCATGTGGGATCTTCCCGGACTGGGGCACGAACCCATGTCCCCTGCATCGGCAGGCAGACTCTCAACCACTGTGCCACCAGGGAAGCCCAGTTATTTCCTTTTCTAACAAAATCAAACCCAAGAAATAATCAAGGAAAACTTTATTCTATTTTATGATTTGCCTTCCTTCAAGTTATGTTAAAAGCAAAAATGTTTTTTTTTTAAACTATAAAATAAAACCTGACCACGTTAATATATTGATTTGGTGCTCAGAACCATTCACTATTTCCTTAAATCTTTGGGGTCAAAGTCCCAATTCCTCAGTATAGCATGCAATGTCTGTCATAATCTGGCCCTAGCCTATCTCCCTAACTTTATTTTCTCAAATCCCAGATCCAGCCCAGTATACATACCTTCAAACACAAACATGGAGTATCTTAGTCTTACTGATGTTATTGCATTTCTCTAAACATAATAAACTATTTCAGACATTCCTTGTTTTGTATTCAGTTCATATTCTCAGAATCTTGCATTTTCACTCTTCAACTCTAAGACTTTTCTCTATTTAATAAAATAGCAGTGATGATGCAACAATAACCACAAAAATTATAACTTAAAATTATTTCTATTTGAAGGAGTCTAAATTTTTGATAGTTTTAGAGTTGATATAAACATATTCCGAGAAATCAAAGCATGCTAGAATTTAAAAGAACCATAATATCTGGTCCAAGTCCTTTCTTTAGGCATGATAAGTTTATCTTAATGAAATTGATTGTTGCTAATTTTTTTAATACTTATGTACACAAAGGAGGATACTATGTAGAAGAATTCGGATGTGTCATGATTCAATAATCTAACCATCAAAATGTAGTTTCTTCTTTGGAGCAGAGTACTTTATGAAAGATGTTTCTGCCACCAACTCTTGGTTTCGACTTTCATGGATTTAATACAAAGCTCTAATTTGCTTTTGTGATTATTTTTCAATTGAAAATAAAGCAATTTGTTCTGATTACATAAATAAGTATGAAATAAATGAATATCATTTTAAGGAATAACTTTCTTTACATTTATCTTATTTTCTTGTGAGTTTTTAATTATAGATAAACATTATTCTTCTAATGCTAGAGAATAAAACTTAGAAATGACAATATTTTGAGATATTGAGAAAATGCATTGTTGAATAAAAGTATGTATTATAGGGCAGGTTTATTATCAATATATCTCAGGAAATTTTTCTATGCCTTTCACCTGATAACTAAGGTGATTTTTTTGCTGTATTTCAAGATTACCATGATAAATCAGATTTGTATATTCGCTACAGATTAATGACAGTGTGACTAAGTTTAACTTTTAAATCAACCTCAAAAATATGTACACATGCAGAAAACGTGATGAGAGTACTGGTAAATAAAATTTTAATTTTACAAAAATTAGCACTTCTCAACCTCCTGCTGACAGTAACCACCATGCTAAAAATCTAAGTCATTTATGTCAAGAGTAGTATTTATGCCAGTGACTCCAAAATCAGTTTACTTTCTTTTCCACAGTGGTCTAATGCTCAGAGGAATATTTTATTGTATGCTTGCTCTTAAATATGTTTATTTTATTTAAAAGATATCTGCTGATATAATTATTTGGATTATATAAGTTATATAAGTGCTAGAGGAAGGTGTTATGTAAGTGCTAGAGAAAAGTGATAATGTTCATGAATTCCATTTCCCTGAAATAAGGTGTTTCCTTTTGGATTGGGTCTATCTGAGACATTTCTATGCATCCACAATGGTATGCAGAGCAGATATGAGTTTTTGTGCAATATGAGATCAAGTCTGATTATTTCTGCTTTTCACTCTTTCTATTTAACAAGGAGATTTGAAATAAATTAGACAGCTTTACTAATATTTGATTGTACATATATTGTTCAGGTAAAAATGTTACTTAGGGTGGAAAAGTAAATATTTTCTAATTTGAGTAGAAAATCATCAACTGTAAAAGTTTATTTTTAACTAGATGGCTATTTTTTTCTAACCAAGATATGCTTAGAATTTTATCATACTGATACAAAATGCATATATATATTTTTTCTATAGGTAACAAGTGAATTGGATTTATAAATGTAGTTTAATTGAGTTTTGTTAAAAAAAGGGGAAATATTCTTACCACTTAGGATAATGTAATTAATGACATGAATAGGGTGGGCAATGATAGCAATTTGTGATGTCTGTAACTAGGTATCTGTAACTGTAACTAGTGTCTTAATTTAGTGCACTCTAAAATATATTACAGCAAGCTACAAAATGAGATAATCTGACATGCTGCATTGATCAAAAAATGCATTTAACAAAAATAACATATTACTTTAAAACATATTGGAGTTTACAGCTTTCTCTTCCTTTCCTTTTCTGGATAATTCTTACTCTAGTACACTTCATAATGAAGTAGCACCCTCAGGGCTTGAATATTGCCTTTAGATACACAGATACACATTGATAGAAAATGGAATAATTGCTTCCAGTTAATACTTTGCAAATCAAAATACTGTGACTACAATGTTGACATCACATAACAAATGTGATTTGATTACAAGAAGGTAAAATTAATTTAGTTGCAGCATTGAGCAAGCCAATTAGATTTAAATATTGTAAGGAAAATTTTTAAAATAACCTTGCTTTTTCTAACAGTTAACATTTTTATAAATGTGTCAAAACTAAATTGAGTAGTAAATGTCATCAACATAAGCATATTTCTATATTTTTTTGTTCATCTTCATCCCATTGTGTTTACTTTTGATACCTGAACTATATTTAACTCATCAAAAGGAACTGGCACCTATTTTTATACATATAGGATATCTTTCTTCATGAGGGAAACATCAGTGAGTGCATTTTTTTTTTTTTTTTTGCATTTCTAAAGGCTGGCAATTAGGTTAGGGAATGAGATTGTAAAGGAATAATTTAAGTAGAACACTTTCCACTAAAGTTTCTTTTTGACTCTACTTAAAGGTAGTAAAATAAATACATGAAAAAAAGGAAAACTTGAAAAGGTATATAAGTAGATGTTTCCATAAGTCAACTACACTACCTGTATCCCGACGTGTGAATATCTTATAGTTGCTACCTCCATTTCTGACTTTGTACATACAGGTAAATGACTCATAGTGTCCTCAAGCATAACTGAGATTTATATTACAAATCCAACGACTAATATTCTCATATTTTTAACATAAATGTTATTAAGATTTTGGTAAGAATCCAGAGTTCCCAGCAGAATACCAACAATAGACAACAGAAATTTATATTTATACTCTCTGTTCTGTCATTTAAAAATGACTTGGAAAAGTAATAGAATTAGTACATTTCTCTTCATGTTCTCTTCTGTTGTTTGGTTTTTAATCTGAAGGATTTTTTTTTTCAAACAAGGCTACCAGTAATGGGAAGGATTGATTAATCTGTATATTTGTACTGGGTTAATTATAAAAGGGTTATCTTGTTATTTGTGATTGACTTTGTAAGTACAATCAACCTGTGTCTGTTAGCCACAAGACAAATTAATTATACAGTGATCCTATTTTCATCATATTTCTAAACTGTCCATCAAGAATTAAAGGGTTTTGTTGGGTTATTACTTTTGAAACAAATGAGAAGTTTCTATTTTCAAATAAGCTGCTACCATTTCCACACAGCTGTTTTTTATGCTCTGCTACTGCTTCCAAAAGTGAGAGGGAGAGACTGAGAATCTCCGTGAAAATTCTGGTGCAAATACTTCCTTTTGATCTATTTGTTATATTAAATATAGAGTATCTCATGTTGCTCTTTTCTAGGATTTCAAGTTACTGTGCTTTGGCAGTGATATGAGAAAACAACTTCTTCAACCTGAGTTCAAATGATTTCTCTCATTTTTAAACCAAAATCTGTTCTCACTGTAGATAAGAACTTGAAGTTTTTTTACGGGAATAAAATGGGCTTTCAGGTCAGATAGACTCGAGTATATATTTCTACACAGCTATTTGCAGAGGAGGTGACCTATGACAAACAATTTCAATTTTCTCTTTTGTACATATAGAATTACGATACCTATTTTCAATCAGTACTGTGAAGATTTTATTAGATGATATTAAGGGTTCTTGGGAACATTACCACCACTAAATATTTGTTCATGAATTTGATATTATTCTGATTCCTATTGTTAAGTATTATAATTTTTCATCTTGAGCTGACTCTGCCATTCTCTTGTAAGCAACTGTTCAGACATCTAACAGTTTCCAAGCAGGCAAGCAAACAGCACAGCACAACAACCAGACAGGCATTGAGAGTCAAAATCCTCTAAATAGGAGGCTAACAAAGTCAACAGATTAAATTCCGTTAAAGAGATGTAAAACCGCTCACCTGACATTATCTGCACAGTGAAGTAACTGATTAGAAGCACTGAGGAAGTGCTGAAGACAATGAAAGATGACTCCCAACATTTAAAAAAAAAGCCTAAGGAACAGGAAGAACTTAAGAAAGCCTAATGTTCTGAGATCCTCACTGGAAGGGCAAACCGATCTAAGGGGAAGCATATTAGGCTATAAACCACAGTATACAGCAACATATATATTTTGGGGTAAAAACAAGTCACATGAAAGTTTCAGAGGCATTTACTGCCTGATTTTAATAGAAGGTGTATATTAGCAGGTAGTAACAAATTACATGGAAGAAACTATGGAGGTCTTTTAAACCAGAGAAATTTTATCTTTACATAAATTTTGGGTCAGGTAATATGGCAGGAAGCCAGTAATATTAAATTTATATAGTGTAATAATTGAGGCCACAGACCAGTGTGGTAACTGTGGAAATAGACGCTAAGGGATAAGTATGGAAGATTGATGTGATAGACAAAGTTGATGTAGGTAATGAAGAAAACGTATTTCATCGTATCAGACTGAGAATTTGAAAACAGTAATGGACAGAAACTAAGAAAATGGAATATGAGCTAGCTTGGGAGAATAAAATGTTAACTTTCGTTTGAACTGGTGAGCAATTTGAAGCTTTCAAATGGAAATGTTTATCAACTAGATTTTGGAAAGTCACGAGTGAATTAATTCACATGTGAAGTTCTCTAAGAACTTTATTATGCAAGATAGAAAAACACTGGAAAGAAATATACTCAAATATACTGTTTTTCTTTCACATTTTCCTTGGTTAAATTTCATTTTTAAATTGAGGTGGTTAACCAGATGAACTGTCTAGGTAGCTAATTAACATTTTAAATATGTTCGGTTCAAATTTAGGAATGATTTTAAGTGAATAAGCTATGAGTAGGTATTATTATTTTGAGATTCTCACAAAAATCTTGGTTTTCTTCAGGAGCAGTGATGACATCATATATAGATATATATAATGTGTTATATATACGATATTTTAAATAACAATGACACTCTACGAGTGTTCTCCAGATAACTTTTCTGACGTTAAGTAATCAGAACTTAATATAGAGTCTGAATATCTTATGCATGCATGGATGATATAAATTAATATATGTTATGTGTCTAGATATAAAAAATAGATAACATGATTTACATCTTCTAAATTCTCACACAATTCTCACATTCAAAAACTAATCAGTTTATAGCAGCAAGTGATGAAATTAATGAGAGCAAAGCAGAGGAGGTAATTGTAATTGTGGCTTTGAGTGGATGAGAGACATCTGCGAAGGCTTTATATTTTATATATTTTAGCAGGGCCCGACATGGCTTAAAAAATATTTTTCCATGTGAAAAATAAGAGTAAATTCATTTTATGCAGGGAGAAAGTAATTTCTAAAATTAAAAAAAAATCCATCTGTGTATCTAATAGGAATTTCCTTTACCTTCTAGTAACAACAATCAGAAAAATACAGGAACTTAAAATATATTAATTGACTTCTCTCATGTAAAAGAAATCAAAAGGTATGCATTGCAGATCTGATATAATAGCTCCTTGTTCACAGGGACAAATATTCTATTCTATTATTGTTCCACTGTCCTTAGCCCAGGCCTCCATATTCAGATTTGTCTCATCATCCTTCTAGATCCTAAGCAGTAAAGGAAGAAGTGGGGAGAGCAAAAAGATATACACATGAGATATACTCAAGATTCTAAGGAGCTTATTCAAGATTCCCACACAGTACATGCTGTTTTTTACATATTAGCAAGACTTTTTTATATGGCCACATCAACCTGTAAAATAGACTGGGAAAATTTTAAAGCTGTTTACTTTGCCACCTGAATAAAATGAGAGTTCTGTTCCTAAGGAAAAGAGAGGAAGAATTTATTTGGGGTAAAGAACTAGCAATCTTCACCATGCATTTTCAGGAATTCATTATGAATCCTGAAAACAGAACGAAATATATATATATATATATAGTACAAATGAAAAAATATATGGGAATGAATGCAAGTGTCATTAGATGTAATGTTAGGGACTAGGAAAAGATCATGACATAGATGACGTTTGCTTTCACTCAGTAGTCAATGCACTGTTTTCAATGAGGATGTCAGTATGATGGCAATCTGACACCATTATTGGCATGATTAGCCCCCCTTTACATATATAAGAGGTAGTGTAGGAACCGCAGTCGTTCACCATGTGATCCATTTGGTAGCTATTGATAGTATCTAAGGTGTACTGCATAGTTAGAGGAAGAGGTTTTTTAAATGTATAGAAGTTGCATCATAGGATTTATTTCTTATACATTCATCTTTAAAATCTATAGAAATTAAAAATGGAGTTACAAACCAATACTACGAGAACACTTTTTAAATTTTCTCATGTATTTACCTTTACCAGAGATCATTATATCATCATATGTTTTGAGTTACTGTCTAGTGCCTTTTTATTTCTACCTAAGGACTTCCTTTAGCATCTCTTGTAGAGCAGGTGAAGTGGTATTGAGCTCCCTTTCCTTTTGTTTTACCTACGAATGTCTAAATTTCTCTTTCACTTTAAAGGACTGTTTTGCTGAATATAGAATTCTAGGTTGACAGGGTTTTTTGGGTTGTTTCTGTTTCTTGTTTTTTGTTTGCTGGTTTTTTTGCCATTGAAATACATCACCCACTGCCTTCTGGCCTCCAGGTTTCTGACAAGACATTGACTGATAAATTTATTGAGGATCCTTTTATGTGATGAGTCGCTTCTTTCTTGCTGCTTTCAAGATCCTCTGTCTTTGGGTTTCAACACTTTGATTATAATGTGTCTCAAGGTGGATCTCTGGGATTATCCTACTTGGGATTCACTGAATTTCTTTGATTTGTGGATTAAAACATTTTATCAGATTAAGAAATTTTCAGCCATTATTACTTCAATTTAATCCTTCTGCTCTTTCTAGCTTCTCCTTCTGGGATTTGCATGATGTATGTCTTTTCTCAGCAGGAAACTGATTTGAGTTCTAGAAACTCAAAGGGTTAGAAAAGCCATGTGAGTGGAGAAGTCCCAGAGTGAGATATGAAAACAAAAACCTGTAGATTATTTGAAATATACTAGCTGGAACAGTTGCCCATTCCTTCTTGCTTCTTCACTATTTCTGTACAGAGAACTTTGTGAAGTCCAGGATACAATGGATCCTATCACTCACTCTCCACCCCTACCAGCACCTCCAGAGATAGATATATAAATGAGGTGAATAAAGGAGATTCCACTCTAAATAAATTATATGGACTGTGTGTAAAATCACGGGGTATCTTGTGTGAGTGCTTAAGGATTTTTGTCCCTAGTTTAGAAGGTCTCAAAGCATGATATCTAATCCACATAAAGGAAAATCTGCTGAACAGTTTTTCCCACCAACACACACAAACCTCCAGGAGCTCAAATTGTATTTCTAAATATCCAATAGGGATCATCAGACAATTGTTAAGAGGTTCATTTTGGATGCTCAAAGACTATTGTGATAGCCTTACAAGGAAAAGTTGTCTTTGAAAGTATGTATGCCCATAGACAACAGCAAAGCTTCTCAGATTGGCCATAATCCAAGGTTGCTTTTAATTTCTGAGGGTATGATCAAGAAATATAGTAAAATTAGAAAAGATTTTCTATTTAGAAGCTCAAGGAAGAGGATAATACTGCAGTTGTAATAAACTATGATGACATGTTTGTTCTTGTCATGGCTTTTCATTTTCCTGAAGATTCTAATTACAATTCTTTCTATTACAATATTTTCTTTATTCAATTTTATTGTTGCTGTTGACAAACTTTCTTCTGAAGTTCCATGCATCTTTGTCCAATCTGCTGACTGGTTAATCACTAGGACAGCTACTAATCTGCCCTCCTGAATTCCTTTTTGTGTGTGTGTGTGTGTGTGTGTGTGGTACGCGAGCCTCTCACTGTTGTGGCCTCTCCCGTTGCGGAGCACAGGCTCTGGACACGCAGGCTCAGAGGCCATGGCTCACGGGCCTAGCCCCTCCGCGGCATGTGGAATCTTCCTGGACTGGGGCACGAATCTGCAACCCCTGCATCGGCAGGCAGACTCTCAACCACTGCGCCACCAAGGAAGCCCCTGAATTCCTTTTTACTGTCTTTCTACATTGTTCCCTCAGTCTGTGGATCACTTGTCTTTATTTGTCTTGGTTTCTTACCTTCTTTTAACAATGGGGATAAAAATCATTTAAATACAATTAAATTCACAAGATAGTGTGTGTTGGGAGCATATTTTCTGAGCTCATATGTGTCTAAATATTTCTTGAATTTTGTCCATCACACTTTAATATTTCAGCTGAGTATAAAAATTCTATTAAACTTAGCCATTCTTCCATTGTCTTCTCAAATTCTCACATGGTATATTCTTTGTTTACTTTTCTAGCACCTTGATTATCATAGAAAAGAAATTGAATAATTCACTGCATAGGTCTCTGCAGTATGAGCCTTCAATCAATCTTCATCTGTTTCAATTTTTAGAAACAGTGATAAAAGTAAAATAATGACAGAAAAGTTCAAGTAGCTTATGATCCAGTGCCTCTAAATGATTGTGTTAATTTGCCATTCTAAGACCTTGAAAATAGACAATTCTGCTTATGGAAACATGTTAAGGAGTGCATGTGTCTGGTTTGTTTACCTTGTGTCATTAACCATTATGCAATGTCTAAGTAACCCACCAAACCCTTACTGAACACCTACTTTATGCATTACACCATGATAAATGTTTCAAGAAGTCAGAGGGAATTATGTCCATCTATGAAGAGTAGAACCTGAATTTAACAAAATCACTGGCTTAATTAGTCTTCATTAAAAAAAATTATTTTTGTTCCCATTTCTAAAACCTACTGACCAATGCATTTGACACATCAAGGAATAATAACGAATTATTTTTCTCATGACCCCACATGCACTTCTGCTTCAACCTATTGAGCTGTATGCTCTTATGAGTGAAGAGCTTTTCTTTCTAAGCCATTATTTGCCAGTTATAATTGTTTTTATAATTTCTTTTTTTCTTTCTTTTTTTTTTTTTTTGCGGTGCGTGGGCCTCTCACTGTTGTGGCCTCTCCCGTTACGGAGCACAGGCTCTGGACGCGCAGGTTCAGCGGCCATGGCTCACGGGCCCAGCCGCTCCGCGGCATGCGGTATCTTCCCGGACCAGGACACAAACCCGTGTCCCATGCAATGGCAGGCAGACTCTCAACCAGTGCGCCACCAGGGAAGCCCTATAATTTCATTTTTAACAAGGTAAAAATTTTAATTGCAAATAGAATAATTGTTACCATGAAAACTAAGTTGAACACTTCAAAAATGTGTAAGTCTAAAAGGCTAAAATATCACTGTCTTATTGAGTGTTGTAGTAAAAAAATTAAAATGATAGATGACTCTATGGATACTGTTTATGTAAAAAACAAAACACATTGCTCTCTAACACTCTGCAATACAAGGTGATATATAGTGAATGTACTTTTATATGATTTAACATAAAATAAAATGTGTGAATATTGTATGAGTCATTATTTATAACTTCATGCTTTAAGTGTTTTTTTGACTAATTAATCAAGTACTGCTTCTGACATTGATGATTAAGATGGATTTTATTGTAATTTACCAAATTAAGTTAGAATATTTTCCTTCTGCTCATTCATATCACCACACAAACACTAAATATTTGAATACCTACTACATTTACATGATATATGCAAGTGGAGGAATGAGTCAGGAATATTAATAATCTAGAAAAATATTTGTTTTTGAAAATAGATTTCCATTACCTAAAGTTCCCAATTTTTGCCTGTATTTACAATTCACTGAGCTATTGGATAGGTAGATAGATAGATAGATAATAGAGATATAGAAGAGTCATAGGATGTTTAAAGCATTCTCAACATTAGAATAGTCAGTCTACTAAAAACAAATCTGTTTAAGAGAAAAGATGTTTACTATAAAACTCAGTATCTTAAAACATAATACTTAGGCCTCTCTTCTTGATTTGCAGTTGGCTACCCACTTGCTGCCTATTCCCATGGCCATCTCTCTGCTCACGTGTACCCCTGCTGTCTCCCTGTGTGTCCAAATTTCCTTATAAGGACATCAGTCACGTTAGATTAGGGTCCGCTCTGACAATTTCATTTTGTTTAATCACCTCTTTAAAGGCCATATTTACATTCTGAGGCATCGGATTAGGACTTCCAACGTATGAATTTTGAGCAGACATAATTCAGCCCATAGGATTTTAACTATTCTGTGGGTGTGGAGAGACTGAGGCAGTGGAAGAAACTGAACTGCAGGACTAGAGTTACAGATAGAACAATATTGTCCACTGTAACCTTTCTAAGAAGAAGGGCCATTGCAGTCCCTGGAAACTTAAGTCAGAGTCAAATTATAGAAGGCTTTGAATGTATTGTTGAAGGATTCAGAATATATTAAGTGTGCAAAGAAGAGCCATGTGTGATTTTCTGCTTAGGAGAGAAGGATGTTCAAATCTGTGTTTTGGGAAGAAGCTTTGACCTTTAGAGAATGGTAAACTGGAAGGAGGTGGAGAAAATAGTGGTAAAAGTTAGGGAAGTATTGACATAAATTATATGAGTTAATAAAGGCCTCAAGTAGACAAATAATCTAACAAATAGGAAAATGAAAAATGAAAATCATTTTGAAAAACTGATATAACCTATTGAATGTGGATATATACAAGAAAAATCAAACATAATTCTGAGATTTCAAAACTTAAATTAGAGCACATGATGACTTTAATTGGTAAGGGATTCAGAAACAAGTGGGAAACATGTTGGGTTCAATTTTTAGTGTATTGAATTTGAGCTTTTGATTGGACACCTGAAGAAATGGCAGAATTATATGCATGGATTCATTAATAGAAACACATCTAGTGGAAAAATAGAAAATGAAAACTATATACATGAATGCACAGAAAATAGTCTTGTGGTTTCCTGAAAAAGTTGGATGACTGAGAAGTAGAAGGCAATAAAAGGAGAGGTTCAATTTTCAATATATTTTATATTGTTAAATTTTCAAAACAAACATATTCAATAATATATATTTTATATATTAGTGTTCTACATTAGATTTTATTAAGATACACATAGAGAAAGGCTCAAACTGATAACATTTAGAAATCTCTGGTCTAGAGCAAGAAGATAGCATGTTTATGAACAGAATTTTTAGAAATGTTTCATTTGAATTTGACCAAAGGAAGTTTGATTAGTCATGGAAATGGAGAAAAATGGAGGACAGGTCATTGAAAGGTCAGGAAAATCTAGATTCATTGAATCTTAGGTAGAAAAGGATTTCCAGGAAAGAATGAGCATTTCAATTTAGAGCTGCAGATAAGATCAGTAGGATATGTGTTGTGAAGAACATATGGGATTTTTGACTGTGAGGTAAGTTTCAGGAGAGCAGTGTGGACATAAGCCAATGTGACTGATATGGGGAGTGAACATGAACTGAAAGAATAAATGTTATAATTTTGGACCTCACTTTAAATAGTCTGATGGTAAAGAAGACAACAAATATTGAATGAATATGTTCAATAGTAAAGCAAGGTCTTAGAAAGGACTTTCTTCACTACCTATCACTTCATTAATAAAGAACTTGAATTTTATTTTTTACAGGGTGAGAGAAGCTAGAGCAAAATAATGTAATTATTCCTGTTTTACAGATCTTTTTGGCTGAGTTCTGTACATTTCCTATTGCTGCTGTAAAAAATTACCACAAATTTCATGGCTTGACACAACACAACTATATAATCTCACAGTTCTGAAGGTCAGAAGCTTGAAATGGGTCTTAAAGGGCTAAAATCAAGCTATTGGCAGAACTGCCTTTTCTAGCTTCTAGAGGCTGAAGGCATTCCTGCCTTTGGAGCCTTATATCTCTGACCTCTGCTTTCTTCCTCACATCACCTTCTCTGACTCTGACCTTTGTTTCTGCCTATTAAAAGTGTCATTGTGATTGCACTCTTCCCATCTAGGTAATCCAGACTGATCTTAATTTATTACATCTGTAAAATCCCTTTTTGTCATGTAAGGCTAAACATTCACAGGCTAGAGAAATTTGTATGTGAACATCTTTAGGAAGGCCATTATTCTGCCTATTATTTGTCCCAAAAAAATTTTAATTCTATGTAGCTTTTAAATCCTGTGCTTGGAAATAAATTTGAGAACATCCAAATTCATTCATATAAAAGAATTAAATGTTTATCTTCATCAAGAGTTGGGCAACCATATTGATGGTTTATTCAAACTGATTAAAAATGATATATTAGGCTCTTTAATTTACAGTTTTGTGAGCTAGTTAACATTGGAGACCTATTACCTCTTTTTTTTTTTTTTGAAAGCCATGGAATAGTTCCAAGAATGAAGCTCCCACCGATTTAAATATATATATATATATATATATATATATATATATGAGCCAATTAGAGCAGAGAGAAAACAAATAAGACTATAGTTGTGATAACTTTAATCTTCATATACTTAAATCACTCAATTTTAATATTTCATTAATGTGGGTCTCTTTTGCTTTATATTTCAAAAGAGAAAAGATTCTCAATGTAGTTTGTATCTGAAACATTATACAAAAGATACACAGACTTCTTGTATAAATTTAGCGGATGATAAGGAACTCCACACTATGTTCACTCAGTATTCCACACACGTATTATGAAATTATCGATTCACTTGAACTAATGACTAATCCTAGTAGTCATGAGCAAATATTAGTGTCTCTTATTCTTATACATTTTGATTTGTAGATAACAGCGTGTATCATGGCAATATTGACTAATGGTGCTTTCCACATACTTTTCACTACAACTATTCTTCCTAAAAAATCAAGGTACAAGATTTACTTTTTTGTGTAAAAAAAAATAAAAATATAGAAGTTTATTTATAATCCACTGATTTTCAGTTGGTTTCATAATCTCCTAAGCAAGATCCTGGGCTTTCTCTCCCTTGTATGCTCATGAGGGTAGAGTAAGGGGGATGGACTATCCACAGTTATTGCCTCTTACTGATGTTACTCTAAAACGGCCCACATCTACAAGCATATTGTACTTCTGGATGCATAGAAGCACTAGGAGGATAATAATCAGCAAAGGAAAAACAATAATAATAGCAGAAAAATCTTTCTTAATGTGCTATTTTACTGCCACTTGGACATCAATTTGCCCACACAAAGTTTAGCTTCAAATTTTAATGTCCTCTATTCAAATTCAAAGTCAGCAACAATGATTTTTTTTTCTTTTTTAGTCCTGAGGCTTGGAGTGAAGGTTAATGAACTATTATTAATAGGAAATAGAGTTGAATGTTTATTAATGCTGGACTTTGAAATCACTACTGATAACATAGTACACAGTAGGTCTCAAGCAAAACTCCACTAACTCACAGCTCCCATTTACACTCCTGCATGGGTCAGGGGAAAAAGAGAAAAACACATTCAGAGTTTTTGTTAAGTCAGCAGGTAGAAAACAAATATTTTAAAGCTGTCAGCTTTACCAGTGCCCTTTAAGGTATACATTATGAAAATACATTATGAAAAGGTATACATTATGAAATTTTGAACTTTCCTGCACTTGTAGGAAAGTTCAAAATTTTTCCAGCAATAACTAGCCTGGGTAATTCCTGTGGAGTTCTGCTCATTCTTCTGAAAAAACACAGAATGCTGACTTTAAAAAAAAAATTTTGCAGCTTTCAATTGGAACATATTTGACAAATAAGAACAGATGTAATGGAATTCTACTGTTTACACTAATGACAGAGTTTATGATGAGTTCTAATCTCTTCTAAGAGGTCATTCACTGGGAAAGCTGTGAGGTAGTTAAGATTATCCATCAATCCACACTTAACAGTGGATTCTTTTTGTTCAAAGTATGTACGAAGTACTGATATACTGTTGCTAAATGAGAATGATGGTAATGATAATGGCTACTTGATTTTTGTTCTGTGGGCTATTCACCTATCTTAAATGCCAAGGATGCAATAAATGATAAGCATTTTTAAACTTTCTTCTGAGAAAAAATGAAGCCTTCTCCCTGGAAAAACACTTTTTATCTCCAGCTCACCCACAGTGTAAATCCATTACTTTTACTATTTTTTTTTGGTTTTTGTTTGGTCCACCTTTATGTATACATACAGTATACAGAGTTCATGGGAAATTATATTACAGCCTGCATTTTCCACCAGGATATGATATTTTAGACCCTAGATTATCTAAATTTTCTAGTCTTTTTATCACACAGCTCTAGGGCAAGTGGCTCACATTTCTGTTTTCTGAAACTTTCTTCTAGCCATAATTTCACTATCTTTTCACTATTCACTAGGAAATACACAGGGAGTTATTGAAAGAAATGAATAAAGAGTAAAGATCGTGTATGTCTTTAAACTATGGGTATGTATTATTTTCATTCATGCTTTATCATTACTCTCTCAAACCTTTAGCTATAAACTGTGTCCCCAGTTATGCAGATGGAGATTTTGCTGGCAGAAAACCAGGTAAACTATGATAATTTATATTGCTACCCCACAAAAAATATTTCAATCAAACCATTCCATATAGAATTTACTTTTATCAGCTGTATTCCTGCCCACTGGCCAGACACAATTAGTGATCAATTACTATTAAAAATACACACAGAATACATACCTGTGAAATTTTACCTATGTTGAAATATAAATATTTGATTTGCCACTCTTTATAAAGTAGCCAGGAATCACCTGGTAAAGTGAAAATTTAATTTATTTTATTCTCCTTATCCTTAACATTAAAAATACATCATTGATACAATTGTTGACAAAAATTAACTTGTACTTCAATATATTTTGAAAAAATGGTGTTGTGTTTGATTGTACTTTATTTTATTGCATAACTGGCCATTCCTATAATAAGTTTCTCCTCATGAGTTCTGGAATTCCTCAGTTTCTTGGTATTTTTTTGAACCACTTCATGTTATTAGATGCTAAAGATTTTAGTTTCCAAATATGACCATGCTAATTTATATTGTGCAATCTCACACACACTTATATTATGATATAGACACAACTCTACTGAAAGGTGATGTTTGCGCTCCTTATCCTACTTGAAACTGGACAGAGCATCATAACTGCCTCAGCCAGTATTATGTGACAGAAGTAATACTGCATGACTTCTGAAGCTATAAGGTTATAAAAGGTAATATTACTTCTGCCTATCTCTCTCTCTTTCTTTCTCTCTGTACACTTTTTGTGGACCCAGCCATTATGTTGCAGGAAGCAGAAGCTACATGAACTGTCCATGTGTTTTACTTCAGCTAAACTAACAATGCCTTCAGCTACCAAATATCTAAATAATAAGCCTTCAGATAATTTCAGTCTGCAGTGTTCAAGTCTCCCAGATGAGATATTAGGCACTGTGGAGCAGAAAAAAGCAATGTGCCCAGTGCTCTGTCTGAAATCCATAGAAATTATTAGATTATTGCTGTTAAATCACTACATTTAAGGTTAATGTGTTATACAGTGATAAATAAATAACATAGATTATTTTTTGCTATGCAACTATGAGTGTAGTTCTTCCACAAAAATAAACAATCAAACCCTAAAACTTGGGTCAGTGACTTTGAGACCAAGTGGTAGTTGGAAATTGAAATGACCTTGAAGAGAATATTAGCAGAAGTCTCATGACCCTTTAAGATGCTGCGTTATTATGTAGAAAATTAAAACAGCAGAAGCAACAACAACATATCACCTACAGTATTAAAAAAAAGAAGAAATTTTATCAAATGAAGTAGATAGTGAAGTTAAGGAGATTTCTGTTGAAGCTATTCATTTGTTTCTTCTAAGTGCATGTAGTAAAATGAGACCACAGATAAGCTAAAGAATGAGTGAATAAACATAAAGCAGCTATGGCTTTCTGGGTCTGAAGATGATTTTTTTTTTCTGATTCCTGGTATCTCCAGATGATAAATGATGCTAAAATTATTAAATGGATACTGAGCTAATCTTACATCAAAGGCATTGTTAAGATCCATAATATAAAGATGAAGCTGATGTTGTGACTATAAAACTTTGATTACGAACTTAAAGTTTTAACTTGGTGTCTCAAACAGAAAATAAATGTCTCTAAGAATCTTACTGGTATTATCCTACAGCATCCTTATAAGAAATCCCCAGTAGAGAAGAGTATGTTCCACCCAAATTTTTATGTGTAGTTTTTTTCTAGCAGAAAAATATCCCTGTAAGTTCCATAGAAAATACACAAAGTTTTTAAGAGAATTATATTGACAGAAATACAACCAGATAGGAATCAAAAGGTAGAGATAGAACAACATACAAATGTGCCTTTGGAGTCCAAATAACAAACAGAAACAGGCTGAGAAAAATACTCAGATGCACACACTGGGCATATTTTTGTGGAGATGTAATAATAACTCATAAGGTAGCTAAAAGCCTAGAATGTGTATCAAACAGCTGTGTCAAACCATTTCCAGGAAATAGAACTGAATCTTATTCAAGTAGTCAGCAAGCATCATGTGCTCAGCTAAATTTCATAATTTCTACCAACTGGTGACATCTGTGTGTGCCTTCAGTTTTCTCCCTTATTGAATAGGGGTATCCGTGGAAATTATACCATATCGGCATAACCACTGCATATTGGGTATGAGGGGCATATGCACTTTCCCCTTAATTTTGTGGGTCTTTAGAATGCAAAGAACTGTACTTGAAGAGCTGTGCCCAGGAAAGACAGCACAGGAGATTCAGCTGCCTTTGAACCTCATTTATATAAGATCCTGGACAGTTAGTGGATATCATAGTGGGAAGAAATCTTGGGGTTTTGTGGGAGGGAATGAGTTGGAATTATTTATATTTTGTTGGCCTGGAAAGCAAACCATGGTAACACGATATATCCCATCTTAGAGTGTAAAGTTGACAGGCTTCTCTACAGAGGTGAGGAGTCTTTGTTTCTTCCCACGGTGCCTAGACAGATCTGTGCAACTGCCTATGGAATAGAATGTGGTGGAAGTGATGCTGTTCAGCTTCAAAACATTGAAGAGAAAATAAAATATTGTTTCTACCCTGCCGTTTCTCACCAGGGACACTCCTACTTGGAACCTGGTCAACATGCTGTTAGGAAGTCCAGGCTAAATGGAGAGACGTGTAATTATTTCTGACCAGCTAGGGTCCCAGCCTACATCCAATATCAACCCCTGGATGTGTGAGTGAATGAACCTCCATTTGAGGCCTCATATATTGAGAATATCTCTGCTCTTCTTAGATTGAGTTTTTTACCCACAAAAAGAATAAGTGCTAATAAATTAATATTTCTATTTTAGGCTAATAATTTTAGGTATGATTTGTTACACAGAAATATATGACTAATCTAGTGCAGCAGATTTTATCACTAACGGAACTTGAGGAATGCACAGGTATCAAGTGATTTCCTTACACATTTTTAGACATTGTGTTTAGATTATATTGCAAAATAAAAATTAGAATGATTTTAGAAGGAATAGTAGATTTCTAACAAAATATATGACTGAAATATATGAATTTTTTTTTCCCTCAGAAAAGTTTCACATTTTCTATAAGAGTAGTGCTTTAGGTGATTTTTAAGATCATTTTTATTTAAATATGCTCTTTTTTTTTTACAAGTATAGTTTAATTTTTTCTTATTTTAATTGAAGTATAGTTGCTGTATAATATTATATGTTACAGGTGTACAAATTTTATGATTCACAAATTTTAAAGATTACTCAATTTATAGTCGCTGTGAAGTACTGGTTATACTCTCCATGTTGTAACAGTATATCCTCATATCTAATTTTATACCTATCTGTACCTCTTACTCCCCTACAATTATATGGATATTCCCCCTTCCCTCTCCCTACTGGTAACCACTAGTTTGTTCTCTCTATCTGTGAGCCTGCTTATCTTTTTTGTTATGGTAATTAGTTTCCTATATTTTTTAGGTTCCACATATAAGTGATATTATACAGTATTTGTCTTTCTCTGAATTATTTCACTTAGCATAATGCCCTCCAAGTCCATCCATATTGGTGCAAATGGCAAAATATCATTATTTTTTATGGCTGAGTAGTATTCCATTATATATATATTTATATACACACAATGGAATTATATAAATATGTATGTAATTTATTCTTTATCCATTCATCTGTTGATAGATACTTAGAATGTTTCTGTATCATTGCAATTTCAGATAATGCTGCTATGAACATTGGAGTACATGTATCTTTTTGAATTAGTGCTTCTGTTTTTTTTGTTTTATTGTGTTTTGTTTGTTTGTTTGTTTGTTTGTTTGTTTTCTGATATATACCCAGGAATGGAATTGCTGGATTGTGTGGTAGTTCTATTTTTAGTTTTTTGAGAAATCTCAATACTGTTTTTTTAGAGTGGCAGCACCAATTTAGATTCCTCACAACAATGCTGGGAGGTTCCATTTTCTCCACATCCTTGCCAACATTTGTTATTTGTGTTCTTTTTGATGATAGCCTTTCTGACAAGTGTGAGGTGATATCTCATTGTGGTTTTGATTTTCATTTCCCTGATTATTAACAATGTGGAGCATCTTTTCATGTGCCTATTGGCCATCTGCCTGTCCTCTATGAAAAAAGGCCTAATCAGTCCTTCTGCCTATTTTTTTAATCTGGTTTTTTTTTTGATGTTGAGTTGTATGAGCTGTTTGCATATGTTGGATATTAACCCCTTATTAGTAATATCATTTGAAAATATTTTCTGCCATTTTGTAGGTTGTCTTTTTCTTTTGTCAATGATTTCCTTTGTTGTGCAAAATCTTTTAACCTTAATTATGTTCACTTGTTTATTTTATTTTATTTTTTTTCCTCTTTTTCCTGTCCAGTTTTCCCAGCACAACTTATTGAAAACACTTGTCATAGATTAATTAACCATAAGTGCATGGGTTTATTTCTGGACTTTCTATACCATTCCATTGATCTATATGTCTATTTTTGCACCATAGTGTTTTGATGACTGTAGCTTTGTAGTGTAGTCTGAAGTCAGGGAGCATGATTCCCCCAGCTCTGTTCTTCTTTCCCAAGATTGTTTTGGTTGTTCAGGGCCTTTTGTGTTTCCACAAAAATTTTAAAATTATTTGTTCTAGTTCTGTGAAAAATGCCATTTGTATTTTGATAGGGATTGCATTGAATCTGTAGATTGCCTCGTGTAGTATGGTCATTTTAACAATATTGATTCTTTCAATCCAAGAACATGGTACATCTCCATCTGTTCATGTCAATTAAACTTTCTTTCATCAGTGTCTTATAGTTTTCCAAGGTCTTTTGCCTCCTCAGGTAGGTTTATTCCTAAGTATTTTATTCTTTTTGATGCAATGGTAAATGGGATTGTTCCCTTAATTTCTCTTTCTGACAGTTAATTGTTAGTTTATAGAAATGCAACAGATTTCTGTATATTAATTTTGTATCCTGCAACTTTACCAAATTCATTGATGAGCTCTAATAGTTTTCGGGTGACGTCTCAAGGATTTTCTATGCAAAATATCATGTCTTCTGCGAACAATAGCAATTTTAATCCTTTCTTTCTAAGTTAGATTCATTTTATTTATTTTTCTTCTCTGATTTCTGTGGCTAGGACTTCCAAAACTATGTTGAATAAAAATGGTGAGAGTGGGTATCTTTGTTTTGTTCCTGATCTTAAAGGAAATGCTTTCAACTTTTCACTGTTGAATATGATGTTAGCTGTGGGTTTGTAATATATGGCCTTTATTATTTTCAGGTATGTTCCCTCTATGCCTGCTTTCTGGAGAGTTTTTATCATACATGGATGTTGAATTTTATCAAACATTTTTTCTGTATGTATTGAGATGATCATATAATCCAAAACATTAAATTTATGATAGCAAATTGATCCCCAAAACATACAATGGTGTAAAAATTGTAGAGAAGGAATTTTTCAAAGATAAGATATAGAGGGAGAAGTTAAAAAATAACTAAATAAATAAGTTCAAAACTCTTCTCCCAAAATATTTACTGTTGACATGAAATGTACAGTCTTATAAATTTGTATTTTATAGCAAAGTCTATACTGTAATATCAATGCCTTCTTATATTAAAGACCAACCAGAAGACCATAAAAATAAGATGATTTAGTCATTGTCTCTCCCAAAATGTTGGCTACTATTTTTCAGTATAGCGTTTGTGTCTCAAGATATTTTTTAAAGAAAATATGGTAATTTGTTAACAAAAATTTCTCTCTATGATTTAGATATGCAATATGATAAATTTTTGTGCATATACATCTAGTTTCTCCAAAAGGAGAAAACCACAAGATTAGTTTGATTATAGAACAATGAGAATCATGGTTTAAGAATGGACAGAAAATGCACTTTCAAGCCAGGAAACACTGTTTCAAATAATTGCTTTGTATTTATTATTAATGAGACTTTAGAATAATTATGTAACATGTTTAAGCCTCAATTTCTTTATCTGCATAAGAAAATAATTGCAAAATAATACCAGATTCCTAATTTTTGATAATTAAATGAATGCATGTGTAATGCATCTCATATTAAACATGCAATCATTTATGGCTATTACTTTTGATAGGAGCCCATTGGCTTCTTCAGAAGGATAGTGCTCAGGGATGAAGAAGTCTAGGATTCTGTAGCTGCTGACTGGTCAATATCAACCCTAATAATTTAGGCTTCTAAGACCTAAAAAATTATGTCAAACATCTTTAATTAAGCACCTTAGCTCAAGAACTACTTGCTAATTGGATTTTTGTTATGTGAGGATAAAATGTGTAATGATTAAGAATTTTCTAAGAAAGAGGAATCCATCTTCCAGGAATAGTAAGACAGTTCAATCCATTTGTTTGATTAGTGTGATAATTCGATATATCTCACTGGATTACTTTCTAAGCTATTCTCTATTTATCCACCCTTCCCTGCAACTCCCTCTACTAAGTTTATTTATGAAAAACTGTCACCAAATCCCAGAGTCCTACAATGCATGCTCTTTTTAGCTACTTTTACTCAAGCAACTCAATGCATACATTGTAGTCTAAAGAATGCTCAGTCTACTACTTAAAATTAAAGACAATGCTGTCATGAAGATGATTTGTATTTTCAAATTCACAGTTCTGTTTTACAAGGCATTTTGGAGTTTCAGACTCATTCAGAAGAAAGGTAAATTCAGTACAAGTCCTCATCAGGGATTCCTAAACACATAACTGGGTTGTTCTGACCTTGGGCAAATGAAGTTACCATAAGCAATTGGGACATTTGCTTCTACTTATCATTTTGGGGTCACTGGCTGCTATTGTAAGGGTGATGTGCTCTGGGAACTCAAACTACAAAATTTAGAGGGGCTATTGGGCAATCCGGGGATGAGCATGAGCTTCTGCCTCAGAGGAGTCATTCTTGTGTGCTGCTTTTGCCAGCGGCTGAGATCTGTAATAGAAGTTGAATAAGAGAGATAATTGGAATGGGAAAAGGGGAAGCAGAAATAGGGTAAAATAAATTACACAAAGTGTTTTATTCTGAAAGTCAAAGTTATATCCTGTGTGTAGTCCCTTTCCTCCTACCTTACCATGCTCACTTTTCCTTATTACAAATGATATCACATCCCCCATTCTCTCAAACAGATCAAGTGCCTTAGATCTCAGGGGCCTGCTAGATTCCATTGTTAATAGACAAAAAATCAGAGAACAAGCTTTAAAAGAAAAAATGTTGTCATTTAACTACAGCAAGAACACATATAACATGAACACATGTGAAAGGCATTTTAAATTATTTATTGCATGTAGGACATGGTTAATGTGATTTTATTGAATTTTACAATTAAAGAAAATTATGTATATTTTAAACAATAGAAAGATAGCAGGTTTAGTTTTAGAATTATAAATTTTCTGTAAAGATATACGTATATGTGCATAGATATGATATGTGATGATAAACTGGTATAAATAATGTCAAGGTACTTAAACTTTGGCTATTACAGTACTTACTGTATTCTATTTAAATTTTATGTTTATAATTGTCCATAAAATATTATTTTAATTTTAATATGGCAACATTTTAATATTCTACAGTAGTAGAACATAGTAGTAACTTTCAAAAATGGTTGTTGAATGAACAATATAAACTAGCATTTATCTTTCCCACTCCTGAAAGGAAATTTGCATATAAAAATGTTTTAAAATGTAACAGTGGTAATCTCTTAATAGACTGAAGTTTTCTAAAACTATACAGATCTCACTCTCTCTCCCTCTCCCTGTCTCTCTCTCTCTCTCACACCATGTACACACCACATGCAAACATGCATGACAAGGCTTCCCATGTTAACTTAGTCTTCACATAATGCAAATATAAGACTTGTAATGCAATTTCATTAAAAATAAAGCTACCTACTAGTTACTGAAATAAAAGTTAACTTTATTTTAGAGTTTCCAAATTTCTATATTTATTAGAGTTCTTAATAATTCTAATTAGAGATTGTAACTTTTACTATGTGATTCTACACAAGTACCTAATCTATTTTTCTATGATGTTGTAGGTGGGGATAAAAATGATTTTCCCTCCTTAGTTTGTTGAATGTTTTTGGTACTCTCTTTTTCCTTTTTTTTTCTTTTTTTTTAACTCACTCCTTTACAAAACACTATCAAAGTAAACATTGATAGTATTTCAAATATTAGCTTCATAAAAATATAAGAAAAATATCTCATCATCATTTATAGTTTTGCATTTGTAATTTTAATTCACTTTTTAAAGTCTTGCTCTTGTCTATTTTTGTTGAATGATAATTAAGCAAAAAACAGGAATTTTAAATTGTTGATTTTTACGGGAAATATCAGATTAAATTTGGTCATCTATTTTTTTTTTTTTTTGGCTGTGCTGCAGCATGTGGGATCTTAGTTTCCCAACCAGGGATCAAACCCATGCCCCCTGCAGTGGAAGCTTGGAGTTTTAACCACTGGACGGCCAGAGAAGTACCATCAGTTTGAATTTAAACACAAAATTATCATTATGACCAATACTATAAATCTGACCATTCAGAACTATAATATTCATAATTTTAGCAATGTTAATTTTATGAAGTGATTTACCCTACTTCCATTATGATACAGCTGTTCTATATAAGGCAATCATTATATATTTTAGTACAACCAATGAGTGATTCTGTTAAAATAATCAAAAACACATAGGAGAAAAATTTTTTTGTTTTATTTGTTATCAGTAGTTCCTAATAATGAGAGTAAATATTGCTTACCCAATATTAGTTTTTGAGCTAAGAATTATCTTTCATTTTCACTTAAATCCTTAAAATGTGTATTACTTTACAGATAAAGAAATTTAGAGAGAGTTAATAATCTGACAAAATCTAAGTAACCAAGTCAGGATTCAAATGTAGGTTTGTCACCTGAATTGTGTGTGAAAATTTAATGTTTATTTCTAGGGGGGATAAAAATAGTGGACAATCCATTAGCCAATATAATCAGGAAAAAATACAGAAAACCAAAAACATGACAAAGGGGAAATAATCATCAAACCTGAGTAAGTTAAAAGAATACTCAGAGATTTTTGCACAACTCTGTATAAATACATTTGAAAAGCTTCAGTAAATGGATACTTTTCTACGAAAAGACAACTTACAGACAATGGTTCTAGTCTATAAATCTAAAAGGATCAATAAACATGGGGGAAATAAAAAAGCAGCTAAAGAGATCACTCACAAAAGCCATCAGGCCCAGATAATTTCAAAGAGGTATTTTGTCACAGCTTTAAAAATTACATAATAATATGCTACTCTAACTTCTTTAGAGCATAGATACAAAATTCCAAATTTCCAAATTATTTTAAACAAATAAATACAGCATTAATCCTCAAACATAAAAATACTGGGAATTCCCTGGCAGTCCAGTGGTTAGGACTCAGTGCTTTCACTGCCAGGACCTGGGTTTGATCCCTGGTGGGGGAACTAAGATCCCACAAGCCATGCAGTGCAGCCAAAGGAAAATAAATAAAATAAATAAATTAATTAATTAAACTACTCTACCACAAAAGACCAATTTTACTTAAGAAAATAGAGGTAAAATATTAAACAAAATGTTAGTAAATAGCATCCAGTAACATATTTAAAAATACACACATGCATACGCAAGGATGGCTCTTGAGCATTATGTGTATTTAACACTGCAACCATATACCTATTTTACATATCAATATAAGAAAATTTTCTTTAAAAATCCTTCATAATCTTTGAAATCCAAATTACACAAGTGACTTTAATTGTATATCCAGTGGTTAGGATAACTAATAGAAAAATTATTTCAAATGTCTTCAAACACTCAAAGTTACCAAAAGGACAACACAAACAAACAAATAAAGCAAAATAAAAATCTTTGTCTGATATTAGTCATGAAGTTGGAAATAGTGTTAGTATTGTTATTTTAAGATTGTTGTAAGTTTGGAGGTAGTGTTAGCATTATAATTGTAATACAGTTGCATTTGTATTGTCTAATAAAGGAAATTAATAATTATGTTGATTTGTTGAGAACCAGATTTTTAGAATGGGACAAATGAGAAGTAGCTATAAATGTTTAAGTAAAGTCTTTGTTGCTCTGATTTGAATTGGAAGTTTTAGTATAATTCATGATGACTTTATCGTATAAGAAATATTAATTTATTGATTTTTCCTTTCTAATGGAAAGGACTAGATACCAGGGTCAATCTAGTAAATATGAACATCACTAGTGCATAGATTGTAATCTCTGAGAAACATTTCCCCAAGCAGGACTTCAGGGCTGCTTGTATCAAGTGCTGGTTACAGATCCCGGGCAGGACATATGAAAGATCTGTCGTGCCAGAAACTATGGTAGTTTCAATAAAATAACAAACAGTATTCCAAAAGGATGTGGGGACCAACTTGAAGAGGCTGTCACTGACCAAAGGAAAAAATGTGAGCCTTGTAAGAATAACAATTGTTAAGTATTAAAACATATCAAATGTATTTATATCATAGGTTCATAAAGATAAAAAGCAACAGTGACAACAATTTATTGGACAAAGTTGTAGAACATTAAGTAAATAATTTATTAATTTGTAAGTTGTCAAGTAAAGGGACAACTCAAGCATTTATCCTGTCTTTCCATGTGAACTCCTATTTGATGAGGGACATACACTCTGAGGGTGACTGAATATGCTACCCCCAAATATGCCACTTTGGCATGAATATTATTTTGAGCTAAAAGCACTTGAAAAATAGCAGGTGCAAGACAGGACTCAGACCTCCCTTTTTCTCCCTGAAAGCAAGAGTTAAAACTTCCATGTGAAAACTGACCTCCTTAAAATGAGAAGATATAGATATACATCAATATATTTTTGGATTAAGATTATAAAATGTGTGGAATTTGCTTTAAAATAATAAATGGAAAATAGTAGTTGTATAGATAAAACAAAACTGCACATAAGTTGATAATTAAGCTGAGAGAAGAGTACATAGGGGTTCATTAATGTATTCTCTCTACTTCTTTAGACTTAGAATATTCCATAATAAAAAATAAAATATCCAGTATGAACAAGTTTTAATCCTCACAATTTTTGATGTGCGCATTATTATCTCAAATATATAATTATTCTAATTCAAAGTTACTATAGAAGTCATCTAATGCAGTCCTCTTTTTACAGATAAGAAAACAGGCTTAGAACTTATAAACCTTCCTTACATGATATGTGTGTACTTAGAGAAGGTTAAATAAGAATCCAGTTTTTCTGGCTCCTAGGATATAATAATTTTTATATACTAGGGTACTTAGTATTTAGTTGTGCTGATATAAAAGTAAGTATTACTATAAAAGTAAATTAAAAAAATGATATGCATGTTGCTATATAACCAGTTTGTTATTTTATAGAGGATGCTCTAAATGTAGATTCTTTTAGTTGATATCCTTTTAGTTTCTAGAGCAAAATAAATGGAATGGAATAAAGCAATCTGGACTAAACACAGTGTAAAGTAAATTTTTGTTGATCAAGACAGCATGCATTAGGACTAGCAGGTGCCATCTTGAGACAAAAGACTCATTAAGACTTATACAGCTATTATTTGTCCACAAACTATTTATCAACATAGAATTTAATGTGTCTCAATTAAAATATATACATAAGAAGAGTCTTTTAAACTTATATAGATTTCAGTGCTTAATAAATCTTCCCTATAAATGATTTTAACCCTCACAATCTCTATAGTTTCTTCAGTTGAATCATTGAACATGCAGCTTAAGGAAAATAATCTAGATTCACCAATACAGACTTTATCTGCCCATGTCAGAACTGGACCAATGAGACTAATAAAAATCTTGTACTCATCCTTGGTGGTCAATGTTGTGCACTCAAAAACTGTCTTTTATTCACAGGTGGAACAACTACCAACTTGCAGAAGTAGTAAACATGGGCATTAAAGCAGATAATTATCATTGTGACATGAAATATATATGTTAAAAAACCGTAGTCAAACTTCTAGAGATGAAAATTATGATATTTACAATGGAAAATACTTTGAATAGAATTAGTGGCATATTATCACAGAAAAATAGATTAGTGAGTTTGAAGACAGCGTTAAAAACTATTGGAACTTAAACCCAGAGAGAAAAGAATTAAAAATGAAAACAGATTCAGTGAGCTGAAGGAAAGTTATGTGACCTAATATATGTGCAAATAGAATCCTCAGATGAGAGGACAGACAGGGAGAAACAGAAAAGAGTACAAAGAAATAATGTCTAAAATGTCTCAAACCTGAATAAAACTATAAATCCACAGATCCAAGAAGCTCAATGAACCTGCAGCACAGGATACATGAAAGAAACTCAGCCAAGTTACATCATATCAAACTGCTCAAAGCAAGTGGTAAAGAGAAAATACTTAAACATAGTTAAAGAAAAATGACATGTTGCATGCAGAGGAAAAAAATAAAATTGAAAGCAGATTATCTGATAGAAAACACATGAAGGGGGAGGTATTGGAGCAACATCTTTACAGTACTGAAAGATATAGTGCATCTGGCATTCTATACCCAGCATAAATATCTTCTTTAACAAAGACAAAAGAATGACACTTTTATACATAGAAAATTTAATAAACTCATCACCAGCAAACAGACATGCATGATCAAACAAATTAAAAGACGTACTTTGGGCAGAAGGAAAAAACAAACAAAAACAGAAAAAAATGGAAGGAAAAATGAATCCACAAAAATCAGTGAAGAGTATCAGAAATGCTAAATATATGGGCATATTATTTGATAAATTATCTTGTGTTTCAAAGTTCCTTAAAGACAACTATTTAAACAAAACTATAACAATGTAGTATGTGTTTGACAGACCAATGTGATTTATTTGCCAAGAAGATTCTGACTAATTAGGCTGGGAATCTGTCCCTGGGCAGAGTTTTTAGCCTTGACCAAGGTATAGCAGGTAGGACAAATTTTTCATGCTGTTTTGGCATCTTCTGTAGGCAGTGGTCCAGTTTAGCATGGTGCCTTTTATGTTCTGCTCTTTCATCATTTTAAATATATCATTGCTACGCCCTCTGGACTGCAGAGTTTCTTCTGATATCCTTATAGGTGCTCCCTTGTGCATAACTAGTTGCTTTTATCTAACTGCTTTTAACATTCTCTCTTTATCTTTAATTTTGCCATTTTAATTAAAAGTGTCTTGGTGTGGTCCTTTGTGATTTGATCTTGTTTGTGATTCTTTGTGAATTCTGGACCTAGGTAGCTCTTTCCTTTCCCAGGTAAGGAAACTTCTCACCTATTGTCTTTTCGAATATGGCTTCTGCCCTTTTCTTTCTTCTCCTAGGATCCCTGTAATATGAAATGTTAATGTGCTTAATTGTCTCGGTGGTCTCTTAAACTGTCCTCATGTTTTTTAATCATTTTTTTTCTTTTTTCTTTTCAGCAAGGGTGATTTCCACTACTTTGTCTTCCAGTTTACTGATCTATTCTTCTGTATCTATAATCCTTTTATTTCTTCTAGTGCATGTTTTATTTCAATTATTGTATTCTTCATCTCTGTTTGATTATTCTTTATATTTTCTCTTTGTGAAACTTCTTATTGGATTCATCCATTCTTCTCCCAAGTTCATTGAACATCTTTGAGATCATTAACTAAAATCTTTTATTGGGTAAATTGCCTATCTCCACTTTGTTTAGTTCTTCTGGGGTTTTATTTTGTTATTTAGTTTGGAACATACTCCTTTGTCACCTGGTTTTGTCTTATTCTCTGTGTTTATTTGCATGTATTTCATATGTTGGTTATGTTTATGATCTTGGGGAAGTGACCCTATGTTGGAGATGTCATATGGGGCCCACCCTCCTCTGGTCATCAAAGCTATCTGATCTAGGGACACCTTCTGTGAGGGCTACGTTGGCACTTCTATTGTGACTGAGCCTAGTACTGTAGATGTGCCTGTAGGCAGGGTTGGTCTCCAACCAGATTGGCTCCCAGGGCCTGCCTTAGGCAGAGACCACTGGTTACTGGTGGGCAAGGACAGGTTCTGGCATGGCTGGTTGCATGACCTGGGTAGTCCCAAAGGAAGGGCCATCCCACTGGTGGGCAGTGCTGTGTCCCAAGCTGGCTGTCTACGAGTGTCTGGAGGTCTCAGTGCTGGAGCCAACCCACTAGCAAGCGGGGCTGGAGACATGAAAATTCAAGGGTTGGTGCTGACCTGCTGGTGGGTTAGGCTGGGTCCTAGAATGGCTGATTGCTTTGTTCTGGAGTCTTGGAAATGATGTTAACAGGCTACTGTGAGTCTATAGGGAGGACTCCAAAATGGTTCTTGTCAGAATTATTGTCCTCCTTGTAGTACAAGTTCCCTTAAATGGTTACCACTAGTGTCTATGTCCCCATGGGGAGTCCCAGTAGCCTCTTGCCTCTCTAGGAGGCTTCTCCAAAATCAGCAAGTGAGTCTGTCACTGGCTCCTTTCAAACTGCTGCTTCTGAGCTGGGTCTGGATCAAGTGAGATTTTGCATGTGCCCTTTAAGAGGGGAGTCTCAGTTTCTTACTGCGGTCCAACACCCCTGTATGCAAGCCCTACTGACCTTCAAAGACAGACATTCTGGGGCCTCATTTTCCTGATGCAGGACCCCAAGGTTGAGGACCGTGTTGTAGGGCTTAGAGCTCTTGCTCCTTGGGGAGAACCTTTGCAATTGTGGCCATCCTTTCATTTGTGGGTTGCCTACCTGAAGTTGTGGGTTGGATCTTGACTGTACCCAGTCTCTACTCCTCCTACCCATCTTATTGTGGTTCCTTCTTTATATCTTTAGTTGTGGACATTTTTTCTGCTGGTCTTCAGGTTGTTCTCATTGATAGTTGCTCTGTAAATAGTTGCAATTTTGGTATGCCTGTGGAAGGAGGTAAGGTCAGAGTCTTCCTACTCCACCATCTTGCTAACTTCTCTCAGCATGGTTATTAAATTAAATTCGATACTGTATTTCATATTTACCAAATAATTTTCTGAAATTATATATTTTTCTTAAGACACCACTCTGTTTTCATAAATTTGAAGATTACATAATTTAGTTTATTTTAAAAACTACTGGTAATTAAGAATTAACTTTATTACCTTTTTAATGTTTCTATCTAAAGACCTCTTTAGAGCTTTATCACAGTTATCTTCATCTCCATTCTAAGACAATGTTTAGATGCCTAGCTGTCCTGCAGTGTAAAGCAAATTGGTTTTAAGTTAATAAATCTGAGTGTAACTTCAAATTTACCAATTAATAATGGTGAAGATTATTTCAGTTTGTGTCTCCCAAACTTGTTTTTTAATCTTTACATAGTTATTGAAAATTAGACATAACAAATATTTTTTCCAAATATGAGTAGATTGCTACAAATGTGCCTTACCTTAAGTGAAAATGACCACAACACAATGATTTTGACCAGATCTAAATGCACTTTTGAAAGCAAGTATATTTCACTTTTTCAAATTTCCTAAATAAAAACCAGTGTTTGTGATAAAACATCAGAATAAAGGCAAAATGATTTGGAATTGGAGCAATAGAAATGTTTTGTGCTTTTATCTTTCTTGTCTTTTTTTTTTAACATCTTTATTGGAGTATAATTCCTTTACAATGGTGTGTTAATTTCTGCTGTATAACAAAGTGAATCAACTATACATATACATACATCCCTATATCTCCTCCCTCTTGCGTCTCCCTCCCACCCTCCCTATCCCACCCCTCTAGGTGGTCACAAAGCACCGAGCTGATCTCCCTGTGCTATGCGGCTGCTTCCCACTAGCTATCTATTTTACATTTGGTAGTATATATAAATCCATGCCACTCTTTCATTTCATCCCAGCTTGTCCTTCCCCCTCCCTGTGTCCTCAAGTCTTTCCTGTCTTCTTGCTTTAAGAATATAGGAATCAGAAATTAAATCACAATACCTCCTTGTGCTAAAGATAAGCTTATTCCAGATTCCATACACACTCCTTATGTTGAAGTCCTTATTTGACAGATGTCTGGTGTCTTTATATAAAAATGACATGTTTCAGAGAATTAATGAATGTTCTGCAAAACCATTGGAGGCCAGTAGGTCCCTATTTGCTTTACATGGTCTACTACGGACTGGTTATGAGTCCTGAGATGTACCTTTAAACATTCTGAGCCCATTTTCATGCCTGTACAATAGGAATAAAACTCCCTAACCAGAGGAGCTACTGTGAAAATACAAGGCTAGTGGTATATTTTTATAAGACATATTTTTTAAGTTTTTACATTTACTATAAATATATCTTGACTCTATCCTTTTCTCAGAACCAGTTTTAATTTGTGAGTGGAATTTCTGACTGTGTGGCCTGGATTGTTAGTTCTTATAAGGGTACTTGCAGTAACTCCCACATGTTTCACAAACTGCAGTGTAGTCAGTGACAAAAAGGTCTCTGGGACGCTGCTCAATTAGCCTCACAACACCCCTGACCTCTGATTGTCAAGATACCATGTTCCACAATAAAATTTCTAAGATCATTCAGTTTTAAGCTTTTTCTTCATATGGGGAGAATAGGGTAATACCTGGTATTGTTGTCCATTCTTTATGCGTAGATAATGGGAAGAGATGATCCCAAGACCACATACTTAAATTCTCCCAAGTATTGCTTTCTGAAGCCTCCTGTGTGCCTTGGATATAAGTCAATACATATTTCTTTTTTTTTAAGTATATACACACTTCCTTCTAATATATAAGTCAATTGATACTTCATTTCCCATAGAAATTCCTTACTATTTCCTCATGTTTACCCTGTTTAGGTTCCAAATTGGAAGATTCTAAACTCTAACTTTATTAAACTTTGAGTGTTCTCACATTTCTGTTGGCTACTGTTTCCTAATAAGGAATGAAAAAATGTGTGCTTTGCTTTTCCTTTGGCAAGAAGGTCATCTCTACTTATACATGTCAGCAAGAGCTAGCCAACTGGGTCCCATTGCCTGGATATGGTTGCTGGACGCAGATCTTTAGAGCCAGGATGCAATATCACAGAGCAGAGAAGTCCAGAGCTTTGAGATTGACGACAAGCCTGAATGACCCTGGATCTTAAAAGCATGTAGGTTCTATCACTTGTTCCACTGAGTTTGTCTCTTAATGGCTGTTTATGGTTAAATAATAGCAAAAAAATATGTTTGAGGCTTTCCTACAACTTGATTATCTGTCTTCTGAGATAAGGTATTCAAGGGTGAGACTGACTGTGAAACATATTGTAGAAATTAACTCCGTTAAGAAAGAAATTCATCTCAACTGATCTGGGCTGAGTTTCTATGTTTGTCTTATTTGTTTTAAGCTCCAAATGTTGTGTCTGTCATGTAAAAGGGAAGGTGGAGGGAGAACTGACCTAGATTCAGGATTAAAGCAGAAGTGAGTGTCTGAACAGAGCTGGTATTCTGTGGTTTAACGTTTCCTTCTTCATTTAAACTTTGCTTTCTGTAATACTAAAGACGTTGTTTTCTCTCCCGTTGCGGAGCACAGGCCCCGGACGCACAGGCTCAGCGGCCATGGTTCACTGGCCCAGTCGCTCCGCGGCATGTGGGATCCTCGCGGACCAGGCTACGAACCCACATCCCCTGCATTGGCAGGCAGACTCTCAACCACTGCGCCACCAGGGAAGCCCTAAATACGGTCTTTATCTAATGCCCTTGATCGTTCATTAGGATGCATACCAAATGCAAAAAAAAAATTTGTCTTTTTAAAAATATTAAATTTGGTTTAAAACAATCCTTATTTTATTAAAATATATGAATAAATAGGGGCAGTTTAACAAAACAATTTAAACCAAGAAGGTAATTTTTAAGTGATTATAATACTGCAGTCTTTAAAATATTCATAAAATAGTGTTTTAAAATGGATTTAATTGGGCTTCCCTGGTGGTGCAGTGGTTGAGAGTCGGCCTGTCAATGCAGAGGACATGGGTTCCTGCTGCGGAGCGGCTGGGCCCGTGAGCCATGGCCACTGAGCCTGCGCGTCCAGAGCCTGTGCTCCACAATGGGAGAGGCCACAACAGTGAGAGGCCCACGTACCGCCAAAAAAAAAAAAAAAAAAAATGGATTTCATTATTTTAAAATATTTGATTAAATTTATATCTGGCTTGTATAAATATCAGCTTGAGAATATGCAGGTATATTTGACTTCTTATAATGGGTAGATAGTGCATATAATCTTAAGACAGAATGGAAATAATTTATTTTGTTTTTCTTGTTACAATTATGAGTAATAAAGAAAACTTTTATTATTATGGAATTAAACCCCTTTGTCTTTGGACAAGACACCAAACCTTTTAGATGTTAGGGTGCCATGAAACAGGTGAGTGCTCCAGAGCACTAAATAATGCAAGACAAATTGCACAAATCATTTTCTTTTTTATTTTTTAATTTTAAATTATTCCAATGAAAGTTCTTTAAAAAAATCTTCCAGTGGAATACACCATACATATTTTGTGTTGTTAAAAATGTGTATCTGCATATGAAATTCTTATAAGTAAAATTTCTGTAAATAAAATCCCTATGAGTGAAACACTTTGTATATATGATTAGTTTTATCTTTGTCTATTTTGATCCTTGATTGCTAATGACCATTCATCCTTTATCCACTGGACAAGTAGTTAATATTACATAAAACAATTAAGTGTAATCATGTATGCCTCTATTTATATGCACTCAGTGGTAAATCATTTGGTGATGTGTGAAGATAAGAATATCTTTTAAATTCCGTAGAAGTAATCACTTAAACTAGTTTGCAATTTCATCCTTTCATGTATATTGAGCTACATTTACATAGCTATAAATATAGATACACATCTTTTAGAAAGACACATCTGTATATTAAGCAAAGTCATTATGATCATAGGAATATTTCTTTGTGTGTATGTGTGTGTGCATGTGTGTGATTTCAATAAGTCAAAATCTACCATAGAGTGATCAACTCCATTTTCTGAAATTATATAGATATAACTAAATTTTAGCCATCATTATTATAATCAGATGATATAATCTCCATATTTGTATTTAGTGTGGACCTGCACCTGTTTTCTACTCCAATGATTTTCCTCATCTGTGAGTTGACTGTTATCAGAATTTCCCTACCATGCAAAACATTTATTAAATGTCTGCTTATTTCAGCATTCCTTTCAAGGTGTGATGATGGATAAGGAGGAATTTAAGTCATGTTCCCTGTTTTCAAGGAGCTTTAGATATAATAGGTAATGTTTAACTATTATAATATAATCTGCAGAGTACTCTGGAGGCAGCCACTACAATTTATCAATAAAATATTTACAGAGACAGAAAAATCATAAAATATTGTTCCATTCTCTTCAATCTATATCCATTGTATATAAAAGGAATTTCAGTTGGACTCAATGAAATCTACATATGTTTTTAATTCATGGTCTTCTAGGCTTAGCCTCATAATGTCAAAGAGAAATTGCATTGGATGGAGTTAAATAACATGGAAAACTTTATTCAAGACCATTGCAAAAGGGAAAATATACTGAACTCCCTTCAAAGGCAGGAAAGTTTAAAAGCACTGGGGAGAAAAGGGAACACTCCTGCACTGTTGGTGGGAATGAAAATTGATATAGCCCACTATAGAGAACAGTATGATGGTTTCCTAAAAAACTAAAAATAGAATTACTATATGACCCGCAATCACACTACTGGGCATATACCCTGAGAAAACCATAATTCTAAAAGATACATGTAACAAAATGTTCATTGCAGCACTATTTACAATTGCCAGGACATGGAAGTAACCTAAATGTCCATTGACAGATGAATGGATAAATGTTGTACAATAGAAACCAACACAACATTGTAAAGCAATTATACTCCAATAAAGATATTTAAAAAATAAAAAATAAATAAATAAATGAAATAAAAGCACTGGGGTGAACTAATAGAAAGTATGAAGGACTTTAAGCGGGAGGCCGGTCCATTTGTTAAGGTGATCTGTGTTTACCATTTGGCACTTATTGAAGTAAGGCTCCTATCCTTCCACAGAGAAAGGGAGATAGACACCTTATCTTTCTTGATGATTATATTTCAAAGGAGTGGCTCCCAGGTTTTCATGAAAGACTATCCTGGGTTGTAGAAAACTTTCATCTCAATGGAGCAGAGAAAGAATTTACAATTGCAAGGTCTCTAAGGTTGATGCTCTAAGAAGAGTAGAGAGTGGCCTAAGTCAGGAAGAAAACTGTCTATACTTTAATCTAGCTGAGTGAATGATTAGGCTGTCTTGGGTAATGACGTACAGAAGGAGTCTATCAATCTGTCTATCTATCTATGCATCTCCCTATCTATCTATCTGTCTAACGATCTATCATCTATCTATATCTATCTATCTACTTCCCTGCCTACCTATAGGAGTCAAAGGATACAACTTTAAAAAATCAAGCAAAGAATTTATAAAAAGTATATAGACTATAATGGACATTCAAAATAATCTTCATGTAGTATCTTTAATTCATTCAGAAAACCAATCTTTTCTCCAAAGATTACAGAAAATTGGAAACAAAACAAACTACTCAAAAGTCTGATTATTTTCCCACCCTTATGGCTCAGAACCCCAGAACTGATTGCTAGATATAAGAAACTGTCAACTGCTTCAAGAATAAACTTCAGCTTATTAGCATGGTACATATGTTCTTGGGAAATAGTACCACTCCTCCCACAGTAGGACAATGCAGTCTGCAATTCCTTGCAACTTTGTGGATACCCCATGCCTTAGAATGTGTTGGTCCATTTTTTTTTTACCTCTTTTTGGCATATATGGTAAAAGTTTACCCCTATTTCATAACCTTACTTTAATATCAATTATTTCTCAAAAATATTGCCGAGATATACTGCTATCTATACAGACTATCATTATTTTTTCTGTGTTAACACTGTACCCTTTGTACATAATTCTCGTATTACACTGATTATGTTATGCATTTAGAGAGCTTCCTCTTTGAGGGTAATGGTGATCTATTACTTATCTTCCAATCCACAGCAATGAGTAGAGTGGCAAACATATAACATTTAATAAATACTTGTGGAATGGATGAATGAACATATAAATCATTAATGGTTAATATGAAGAACAAATGGAATAAAATATATGAAAATATTTGAAAATTAAATTTATACCTTCATGTGGTAATGAGTTTATAAAAACATAAGCAGTGGTACAATTTCAGCCACTATTGTGATTTGTCTGTATATATTTCCTTATAGATTGGATCTGGAAACATAATTATAGAAAGCAAGTAGTACAGGGCTCTTTCTGATAAATGAGGGAATGAAAGTCAAAATAGGAATCTCTCTAGAGAAACATTACTTTGAACAAAGCACCAGGAATAAAGATCCTGGGAGATTTCTATTTGGGAAGAAAACTGTTAGGACATTACTCAGTGTAACATTTTATAAGTAAATCTGGTCAATTCCACAAAATATATAATTCATATATACCAAGGCAGTATCATTGCAATGCAGAGGAGAAAGAAATCAAGACCTGAGACTGTCCTGCAATGACTATGAAATTATCAAGTAGAGTACTTCCTACCACCGCAGAGGACACTGAGATAAAATTTTGTCATTACTGAAGGAATGAACCAGACATGCATATTTTTGGGCTCTACCAACACTGGCATCAGCCCCCAAACTCAGTATGAAGGATGATATGACTCATCCTTGCTTTCTTACTGCTTTCTGACAATGCTATCCTTATCACACATGCCAACACTAGCAGAACATGAAGAAAATTAATGCCAACCCCAAAAGTCTGTATCATGTTTACTAGATTTCATTTCAAAGTCACAGCTACAGCCTGCAAAATGCCCATGCAGCACCTTCTAAAAGACTTTTAAGGTTAATTTCATCATGCCTAACATTATTTGCTGCTGTTTGTTGTTTTCCAGTTAGCATGAAAGTTGCTTTTTTAATCCATCATGTACTCGATTGTGACATACTTGCTCATTTCAACTTTTCTCCTTTTACTCTACATTTCATGACTTCTTTCCTTCTCCAACCTTCCACTAATCTCTTGAAATGCCCATTCTGTGATCAATCAGCACTATATCCACAACCCCATTCTCTGAACACTTCCTTTACCTTGTTGCTTTAAATAAACTCTGACCAGGGAGTTTCCTGGTTGTCTAGTTGTTAGGATTCTGTGCTTTCACTGCCACGGTCTGGGTTCATCCCTGGTTGGGGAACTGAGATTCCTCAAGCTGCAAGGCATGGCCAAAAAAAAAGCAAAAGACTTACCATTTCCAAATGACACTGCTTCTTCCATAATAATCACCAAGTGAAAATATTAACTTATTCACATCCTTCATAATTCAGAGCAAGAGTAAAGATGGTGTCTTTTACACTCACTACTGCTTCCATATCACTTCTCCTCTACCCAGAATATAAAGAAAAAAGTATTTTTTAGCACCTTATCATCAATCCTGGATTATCAACTTCCCATCCTATAAATCATTGATGACTTGGGTATGGATGACACATTAGATCCTGACAATATTGCTGTTGTATGTGATGTTCATTGATAATCCTTGAATACCCTGGCCTGTGGATTTGGCAGCTAGGATTTTTCACATCATATTTTCCAGTGACTTTCTCCTCACCATCCTCACTAACTGATTACAGTAATGATAATTTATATTTTTCTTAAAAAATAGAGTCACCAATCTATAATTTAAACACTACACTATGCAGTACAACTCTTTTTCTGCATTCCCATTGGCTTACTCAAGTACTCCAAATCAGTTTTTCTTCTTCCTTATTACACTGGAAAACATTGACTTCTCCCATCTAATCTTTCTATAGTGTTTATTCCCAACCCCATTTAGCAAACATTGCATGATTTATGTTGTCAATTGCTCCTGTGGATGATTTCATTTTATTGTATCTCTGATGTCACATCACATGCAACTGCCAAAATTCTGACCCTATAAAAAACAGTGAAGGGTGTAAGAATCTTGATTATGAGGAAGTTAGACTACATGTATTTCTACCTTAGACTAATTATAATTTGGAGAACTATGAATAGTTCTGAAGACCTTTGTAAGCCTCAGTTTGCTCAGCCACCAAATGAGAATAATAACAGTAGATACTTCGTAGAACTACTATAAAAAGAAATAATTCAGTAAAAGGTTTTATCAAGTGCCTACAAAGTATTTCATAGTTTCTACTATCATCATCATTGCAGTTATTGTTTTTATTTTTGTCCGCTTACTCTGTCATTTCATATGATAGAATAGAGTCAGAGTTTAAATATATGATCATTTTAAATTTATGGTCATCAACTTAACTGTTTTTTCAGTGATGAATCACAATATTACTATATTTCTTTTTTTATCCTTGCGCTCTCAAGGAAACTAATTTTCCAATTCTCTCTACTGTCCTCCAAGCCCTTATTACTTCTAACTCTGCCCATTTTCATCCTCATAACCTTACATTTTATTTAAAAATACAAATATAAACTAATATGTGAGAACATCCTTTTCTCTCACCCTGAAATCTCCAAACCTATAAGAATAAACATGGATCTAATGGTATCACTAGATTTGGTCAAAAATCTTTCCTACTAGGCTATTAGCTGCGAGATGTCAGTGAATGTTTCTGTTCTGCTCTTTACTCCATCCTGACAGAGTAGCATAGTATTTAACAAATAGGATTATGACATTTTAAATCAATAAGTAGGAATTTTACTTATCTTATTTTATGAATTATCACAATCTTAGGAAAGAGCAAAATTTTATATAGCTCTTGTGGACTGAATTATGTCCCTCTAAAATGCGTATGTTGAAGCTCTAATTCCCAATTTGACTATATTTAGAGATAGGGCCTATAAAGGGATAATCAAGGTTAAATGAAGTCATAAGGGTGGGTTCATAATCTGTTAGCAATGGTGTCCTTAATAAGAAGAGAAAGAGGCACCAAAGAGCTCTCTCTACTTACATGTGTACAGAAAAAAAGGTGATATGAGGACATACCAATAAGGTGGCCATCTACAAACCAGGAAAAGACATTTCATCAGACACCAACACTGCTGGCACACTGATCTTAGTTTTCCAGCATCCAGAACTATTTTTTAAACTATCCAGCTTGTGGTATTTGATTTTGGCAGACCTAGCAGACTAATACAGTAGCTTTTTAACAAAAAAAATAAAAAACTATTCTAACTTCCTTTGGAAATTTAAAGTTTATTTAAACATTTACAGTTTTCATCACTTTATTTGATGTTTGATGGCAACTAAAAGTATTATTGAAAACCATGGGAAATTTGTGTCACATTATATTTGTTCTGAATTAGTTTCCTGGTAAAGACATTATATGGAGAATGTGTGGATTGTATGGTGTCCAAATGATACTCAGTTTTAAAAACAACGGATTCCTGATTTGTATGGGAAAGAAAGAACATGGACACAGAAAAGTAACTCTTTTTCCCTTATCATTACATAAGAAAATCTGTATGAGTGTTGAGTTAGGAAATAAGATTTTTTTTAAATGATTCCAGTATGTATGTGTTTAAAGAAGGCTGACAACTAAAAAAGTAAACCAGAACCTCCCCAAACAACCAAAACTTAAAGAGACCATTTGAGGACTAGAATGCTCCAGGGACATTTGTGAATCTGCCTACTGGCAAGCTGATACATTATTACAGCATTACCATTACAAGTAGTGGAAGGACGATCAGCTGAATGGCTAATGGCAAATGCTCATTAACGATTTCCTAGACTGTTTATATTTGTGGAAATATATGCCTTCTTAGATAAAGTACACCCTGCCATCCTCTCCCCACTGTGAAAAACTCATTTCTACTAACTTTGTCCTCTGTTATCTGTTCATGTGTACTACAAGTATAGTGCTCCCAAAATTTTACATTGTCTATACTTTAGCAGTGTTCAATTCCTCTGTTCCATGCTTACTTTAAATTCTTTCAATATTAACCAAAGATTCTTTTAAAAAATATAAACCAAACTTGCTAGCAAACAGTATGATCTTTTTTATATGTTAAGTCAGGGATTTACAACCTCAGAGTCCCTGAAATTTGGGGCAGGATTATTCTTTATTGTGCACGATGTTCCTGTGCTTTGTAGGATGCTTAGCAGCATCTCTGGCCTCTACCCACTAATTTCCAGTAAAACATTTCCCCACATTTTGTTGAAAACTAAAAATGTCTCCAGGCATTTCCTGATACCTGCTAGAAGACCGACTTATTCTTGTGTGAGCACGACTGTATTTACTCCTTACTTGCTTTTAATATAAATTAATAATGAGTAAACTTCACTTACACAAGAGGTGTCTATTCAACTTCAGGTACTGTTCATTTTATTATCAAAATATAACTAGGTAAAATAGTCAAGTTTTTTTCTTTACGGGGACATGGTAAAATAACACAAGTTAATGACAGACTGGTGAGATCCAAGCACATAAACTTTAATTTTCTCCAAAGGTCAGCTTCCATTCTTGATAAATGCTAGTCTTTATTTTAAACACTGTGTTTTATGATGCTAGTTCACATCATTTGAAGTTATATCCCATGTGTAGTAGGCTATATCCAAATGTCAAGATTAAATTTTCCAATTTGTTGCATATTTAGGTATTTCTGTTTCATATGTAGCAATAGCAAATAGACAGGTAAAAAAACACATTGGTTTATTGTCAAACCTATCTGATCATTTGGACAGCAGAAATCACTGGTCCAGGACATGATTGATATATTATTTTTCAGTTGCATCAGACCAACGCTTCAGGGATTCAATTTATTGAGGGGGGAGCTGTAAAGAAAGCTGAATGAATCAGAGAACACTTTATTCAGTCTCAGAATGAAGAAACCTTAAAATTGAAAGAGATCTTAGTAATTATTCAACCCAAATTTGGCAGTTGTTTTTCCTCACATATATTTACTCAGGAATAACTTGAGTATACCCAGACATGCTTAAAGAATCCAAAGTCTTAGTGAAACCAATTTCACAAAATTAGAAATATTACTATGTTTTCCATAGGTTGCAAATTCAGGAAACTTCTTTTCTTTTTTCTTGTAGTATAGTTGATTTACAAAGTTATGTTAGTTTCAAGTGTACAGTAAAGTGATTCAGTTATACAAACATATATATATATATTTGTGTATGTATTCTTTTTCAGATTATTTTCCATTATACATTATTACAAGGTACTGAATATAGTTTCCAGTTCTATACAGTAGGTCCTTGTTGTTTATCTATTTTGTATATGGTAGTGTGTATATGTTAATACCAAACTCCCAGTTTATCATTCCCCCCCTTCCCCTTTGGTAACTCTATGTTTGTTTTCTGTGTCTATAAGTCTATTTATGTTTTGTAAATCAGTTCATTTATATCAGTTTTTTAGATTCCGTATATAAGTGATATCATATGATATTTGTCTTTCTCTGTCTGACTTATTTCACTTAGTATGATATAATCTCTAAGTCCATCTATGTTGTGGCAAATGGCACTATTTAATTATTTTTTATGGCTAATATTCCATTGTTTGTATATATGCCACATCTTCTTTATCCATTCATCTGTCCATGGACATTTAGGTTACTCCCATGTCTTGGCTATTGTAACTAATGCTGCAATGAATATTGGGATGATGTATCCTTTGGAACCATGGCTTTCTCCAGATATATGCCTAGGAGTAAGATTGCTGGATCATATGGTTACTCTGTTTTTAGTTTTTTAAAGGAAACTTCTTAATCACATTTAACACTAAAGCATTATCAATCATTCTAAATATTTTTGCTTGAAGACAGCAATGTTTAAGAAGTGACTTAGCAATGTTTAAGAAGTGACTTATTATCTTTCCATTGTAAAAATGTACCAGAATATTTTAAATAAAATATTTGAAAAGACTAGTATATAATCCATGGATTTGTTTTACCCTGAACATTCTCTGCAAAACAAACCTAAACAGGACAAATAAATATCTCCTCTTGAAGCATTTTTTTTAACATCTTTATTGGAGTATAAGTGCTTTACAATGGTGTGTTAGTTTCTGCTTTATAACAAAGTGAATCAGTTATACATATACATATGTTCCCATATCTCTTCCCTCTTGCGTCTCCCTCCCTCCCACCCTCCCTATCCCAACCCTCTAGGTGGTCACAAAGCACCAAACTGATCTCCCTGTGCCATGCAGTTGCTTCCCACTAGCTAGCTATTTTACGTTTGGTAGTGTATATATGTCTATGCCACTCTCTCACTTTGTCACAGCTTACCCTTCCTCCTCCCCATATCCTCAAGTCCATTCTCTAGTAGGTCTGTGTCTTTATTCCCATCTTACCCCTAAGTTCTTCATGACATTTTCTTTTCCTTAGATTCCATATATATGTGTTAGCATACGGTATTTGTTTTTCTCTTTCTGACTTACTTCACTCTGTATGACAGACTCTAGGTCCATCCACCTCACTACAAATAACTCAATTTCGTTTCTTTTTATGGCTGAGTAATATTCCATTGTATATATGTGCCACATCTTCTTTGTCCACTCATCTGATGATGGACACTTACGTTGCTTCCATCTCCTGGCTATTGTAAATAGAGCTGCAATTTTTAAGTCTGCCTGTAGTATTGTCAAGTTAAAAGAAAAGGTTTATAAATATATCCTGAGAATGTTCAAGCATTTTTATATCTTGTAAAAGAAGTACACATTTGAAGTTAAAGTCTTGTCATTGAAAGCATCTACTAATCAACTACTGATATTTTTTACAGTTTATTTTAAATACACTTACTTTCAAAAAAATCATTCAAAATATTTCAGTAAAGATTTCCTACTTGTAGATATGTTTAATGAATAAAATGAGGTTTAAACATTATTAATATCTGTGGATATCATGGTGAAATTACCATGATTTGCTCCCAAAACAAAGAATGACTTTGGAGAAGTGTGCCCATGAATGTCTATGTAAGACCTCAAATGCTAAAAAATATTTTTAGAAAAATCAGGACAAAATTGTTTCATACTTTTTTTAATCCTTTATGACTTTCACCTCTTATTTTCTTGCTTTACTGCAATTTCTAGGATCTCTGTCATCATATATTCTTTCAATAGAAGTGTTAATAGTGACCTTCCTTGGTCTCAGAGAGAAAGTTAACAATACCTCATTGTTACATATGTTTTTCCATGTACTTTCCCTTTTATGGCTAAGTTTTTTCTCCCAGCGGTAATAGGAGCTGGCTTATTTGTGAAGTTTTTCTGTCTTGTTGATCACATGAGTTTCCATTTTTCTGTTAATGTTACAAATTATAACATATTTTAAAAGAATATATTTCTCTTTTACTTATGAAATAAGCTTTTCTTTATCATCATATTTTATTCTTGTTATATACTATTGAATTTGATTTGTTAATATTTTGTTAAAAGTTTTTGCATCCATGTTTATAAGAGCTACTGATCAGATGTTTTCTTCCTGAGTTTTGTAAAGGGCTTGTCATCTTTTGGTATGAAGGTTGTGTTGGCTACATAAAATTAGTTTTTCTTAGCTAAAATTTGGAAAACACTTACAAAAGTAATTCTTAGTTCTTTCTTAAAAATGTAGAAAAATCTATGGGAAATCATCAGGACTTTAGATTTTCTTTTTATTTTTTTAAATAATGGATTCATTTTTATAGGATATATAACAATTTAGACTTTCTATTCTTTTTGAGTGAGTTTTAAGGTTTTTGAGTAATTTGTCTATATGGACAAGTTTATTGGCAAAACACTATAAGTAATTTTATTATTTTCATGTCTAGGATCTCTGGTGATGATCATTTGGGTTCTTTCTTTTTTTGATCATATTTTAAAAGAGTTTATCAATTTGATTAATATGTCAACATTGTCATTTTTCTTAATTGCATTTTACTTTTCAATTTAATTGATTTCTTCTTTCACCATTATTGTTTATTTTCTTTATGTTCTTTTGTTTGGTTGATGTTCTTTTTAGAGTTTTTTTGAGATGGAAGCTTAAAGAGTGTACATTTATTCAAAATCATAATAATTAAAGACAGTATTGTGTTGATTACTCCAATTTTCCAGTCCACTAAGGGATAGGTAATTCATGCAAAATGCACATGTTACTTCACAGAAGTTCTACAAACTACAATTAGCCTAGCTGCTACAAGAAGTAATATAAAAATATTACATTTTTTTACATTTCATTTAAGCAAACATGAAATGAAAGCTTTTTCTCATTCCATATGAAATATATTAAGAGATCACTGCAGATATAACTTATCCAAGTGTCCCATGGATTGTATACTACAGATCCAAAGTATAAAAAAGATGCCATGCTGAAGAACCTGTATGAAAAAATATCAGACATCTAGATTTGAGTTTGATAAATCAAGGCCTATATTACAAAAGTGTGAGTCATGGCTCAATTTAGAAAAAAAGAATGCAACATGTAAAAAAGGAACTATAGCTCTGTAGAGAATTATTTATTGACTGGTTGATGAGATAGTGTGAAAATTACAAGAAAGCTCTGAGTGACAATAACTAAGTATCTTTAAATAGAAAGAAACCATCATACAAGTGGAAACTTCCATTTCCTTGAAGTTTGAACACTTTCCTATTTGAAGGAAAAAAAGGAAGACCGAGATGTCCAAGAGTGCAGCTCTCTTAAAGCAAGGTTAACCTCTTAATTCTTACCTTTAGTTCTTTTCAAAAGATATATATACGTATATATCTTATACGTATTATACACAACACATATGTACTTTTTAAAAGTTACATAACACAACATAGCACACACTTTAAGTAGAATAGAGATTGGGAGTAATTTCTCTGAATATTACTATAGGAAAAATTATAATTCTCATATGATGAGAGTTAATGTAATATATTGTGAACTATAAAACTGATTAAAGCACAATGAGAAATTTACATAGGTTAGAACTAGTGTAAATTACTTGTGATCTACTTTTAAAATATGTTGTATAATACTATATGAGATATACTGAAAGACTCACATTTATTTAGAGTAAACCATATCATGAGAGTAATATTTGAGGAAGTGTTTGATTAGGAGCAACATCATGCCTTTGAAAGAAATTTGCAGATTTTTAAAGGAAGTCAAAGCAACCAGCTGCTAGTCCTGTATTATTCAGTAATATTTTCATTTGCTCACTGGTTCTGACAAAGCAAACATTTTCCCCTTACCTTAGTGTTTTGCCTTATTTCAATGGGTACAACCATTAAAATACAGATAAGAATCTGCATTGTTTATCAATTCATTAATATTAGTTTGAAATAATATATTTATTGTTCATACCACATACAGTCTTCAGCTTGTTTCCATAGAACAATATCCATATTGCTGCCTTACATGGTTATTGAGTTACAATGTGTCACTCTGCCATGGCAACTCTCTTGGTTATACATTACAATAACAAGCCATAGGAACATGTTTTCCAAAGTTCCAGTTATAAAATAAATAAGACACAACATGGTGACTATAGCTAAGAATACTGCATTGCATATTTGAAAATGGATAAGAGAGTAGATTTTAAAGATGTTTATCACGGGCTTCCCTGGTGGTGCAGTGGTTGAGAGTCTGCCTACTGATGCAGGGGACACGGGTTCGTGCCCCAGTCTGGGAAGATCCCACATGCCGCGGAGCAGCTGGACCCGTGAGCCATGGCCACTGAGCCTGTGCATCCGGATCCTGTGCTCTGCAACGGGAGAAGCCACAACAGTGAGAGGCTCGCGTATTGCCAAAAAAAAAAAAAAAATGGTTATCACATGAAGATTTTTTTTTTATGTATGGTGACGATGTTAATTAGATTATACACCTGAAACAACACCACCTGACCCAGATAACACAGTGTCAGAAATCATAGAAAGAATGAATGTTAGAGTTGGATAGGCGCTAGAAATCATTTATTCAAACTCATTATTTTCTATGAGGAATGCTTTCTTTGTGCAGTAACTGACAAAGATAAAGTTCCAAAGTCTGTGATATGCCTGAAGGTTTATTGTATGTGATGGAAAAACAGATAACTTCCCACCAACCTGCCCCCCCCCACAATCCCAGTGGGAATAAAATAGGGTTCCTAAGGTTGTAAAAAAAAAATGTGTTTTAGAGTCCAAGGCCAAGTTTGTCTTTTACTAGCTTTTTGATCTTGGGCAAGTTCCTAACACTCTGGGAAAGTTATTTACCGTCTCTATCTTTTGGTTTACTTATCTGTAAAGATGAAACTAATTATGGAATCTGTTTTATAGGGCTGTTATAAGGATCAAACTACAGAGTGCAAGACAATTATTTTAAGAACTCAACAAACTGTTAAATTTTCTTTATGGTCTACCTTAAAAGACTGTATATTAAAAAAAAGTCTATATCATGTAACGCATAATAATTACAGATTATTTAATAGAATTTAGTGATTAAAACCGGAAGTTATTGAATAAATCTGTCTGACTTGAAATCCTGTTTCTTTCAGTTTCTAGCTGGTTTCCTTGGTGAAATTACATAACTTCTCATGTTATTGTGATGACTACATTACTTGATTATGTATAAAAACCTTTACAATGCCTTGAATACATATATCAGTACACAACAAATATTAATATTTATTAATAGTATTATAATATCAGAATATTGATAATAATTATAATAGATTCAGCTTGGATACTAATTCACTGCTTAAACTTGGGAAGACATTTTTCTGGATTTTAATTCTCCATCCTTGTGCTAAATGAGAGATGGGGGAAAAAAATTCCTGGTACATTAATGCTCAAAAATTCTATGGTATACTGTATCAGCTTTATTGCACAACAATGTCTATTAAGGCAACTTGACACTGAAGCCATGGCCCATTAACATATCTCAACAAATTATGACTTATGCTATATCAAATATCTTACTAAAACAAGTTAAAATAGAATCTCGTGAACATTTATGTATAAAAATAAATCAAAGGAAAGGATTTCCTCATCATAAAGTCAGTCTTACTCATTTGACTTCACATATGCTTCCTTGAGTGAGAGATAGAAATATAGTTAAAAACAGTAAGATTAAAGCAGAATCTATCCCCATTATTAACACAAGCCCAAGGAAAAAAGTATATTTCTTAGTGACTAAAATAGAAAAAAAAAATACATAAGTTGCTCCTGTAGACTTTTATCCTATCCAAATGCATGGAAATGTCCATGTGCCTGTTCAGGGTACCGGAGGACTGTTATTTGACTTTCAGCAATCTGGTGCACGCTAATTGGAAGCCAAAACTTGAGGCAGCATCTGGGAAAGTCAGGACATTGCATATGCAGTCCACCCACAATGAAGGAGAAACCAAAAGTTAAGTGTTTTTGCTCACCCACTCCATGCTGAGCCAAAGGGTATAGTTGCTAGGAGTATTTTGCATCCAAATAGAACCACCTCTTTGTTTTTGTGTGGTCGGGGTGGGGTGGGGGGGCGACGATGGCAGGATTCATGAAAGCTGAACTCCGGCAGTTCCCAGAGCTAGATGACTCAGGAGCCAGTCCTACAAGTGGTAACCATAACAGTTGGGGTGCCAGATGTGTGGACACACTTTCCAGGGAGAAGCTAGAGACATGGTTTTGCTTTTGGTGCCACCTGGGGGGAGACAGCAGGGATCCAGCTCACCAGCTCTATAAGGCTACTGGGAGGATCCTAGTCAGCTCCCATATGCAGGCTGATTAGAGGTCAGAAGCTTATGTAGCAGCTAAGAAAGCATGTAGTCAAATCTCTTCCAGGGAGAAACTGGGAGATTGGTGTTTTTGCCTGTTGCCCTTGCACTGAGCCCAGGCGTATAGCCTTGAAGTGTGCTCTCATGCCCATTTAAACTTGCTTCTTTTTTTGCTATAGCAGTGCTGTAAGTCTCCTGAATGCAAACTCTGTTAGCTGTCAGTGCTAGGTGATTTGGGAGGCCTATCCTTCAGGTAGTTTTCCGTAGCTAGTAAAACATGAGCAGGTCCACCACATCCTGGAGGTGGTCATCTTTCCCTCCCCTGCTTGGACACTGTTAATCAGAGCACATCCAGATATCCTCCTTCTTCTAGTCAAGGACCACCAATAATTTTCCAACCTTATATCAGGACCAAGCAACATAAAACCACCAGCACAACTTGGTGCAGGCACACCAAGACCTAAAAGGTGACTCAAAGTAACCTGGGGTTCATTAGGTCATAATTATAATAAATTAGCATTGCAGTTTTTGCCCCCCGCCCCCACCATGGATGATTACAGGTAAATGCCTGCACAGTAAGGGAAAAGTTATACAACCTAAAACTGTCAATCAACTTGTCAGTCAAATAACCTAGGATGTGGGGAGGGACTGCAACCACTCTAAAAAACCCAACCCTACCCTCACTGCAGGACTGCTTCTGGTTTCCAGACAGCCCACTCTCTTCCTTTCTTGAGAGTGTACTCTTGCTTTGCTTGATAAAACTCCTGCTGCTTGAAACTGCTCTATGTCTCTCATCTGAATTCTTTCCCTTAAGAGGACAAGAACCAAGGAAATCACCATTCTGTCGGTAACAGTAGCAGCCATAAGGGTGGGGCACTAGATGTGTGGACAAGCTCCTTTAAAGGAGAAGCTACCAACTTGGTTTTAAATATTATTGTAGTGAGTGGGATGGAGAGGGTGGAGAAATGTCTCCCTAGCTCTTTTGTGCTCTGGAAATAATTCCAGTCAACCCCTAGATGCAGGCTAACTAGAAGCCAGAAAACTTCTAGTCATTCAGAACCTGGGAAAGAATGCCATCAAACTCCATCAAACTCCTTCTGGGACAGAACTGGGAGACTGGTATTTTTGTCTGTTCCCTTGGCACTGAGCCAGGAGCAGTAGCTATGCTGAGCACTCATACACCTGTTTAAGAAATTCTTTTTTTTGACTATAGCCTGTTGGGACTCGTGAATGTAAGCCCTGTTGGCTATCAGAGCTGGGTGATTTGGGGGTCTGTCCCTTGGGTGGAAGTCTTAAAAGATGGGATGCTAGTTTACCCAAAATCTTTCCTCTTCAGAGAGAAGCTGGAAGTTGAGGATTCCCTTCCAACTGTAAGTGAAACGGAGTCCCACTAAAACTGAATTCCCTTGTCAAGTTTATGATTAATCTCTGTATCTAAAGCTTTATTCCCTTTCTTGTTCTGCCCCTGTTCCCTTCAGGACTGAGGAGTATCAAAGAAAAGGGGGGATTGAAACCAAGCAGGACTTTACAAGACCTTCCCAGGTACAAAAGCCCCTCCATGCCCCCTCTTTCTTATTTGTAGAAAAAAGCAGTTTAGTCTCAGGGCTTCCTAGAGTTCAAAAGAGAAGATTCAAGCAGTTAATGATTATAACAATAGAGTCACAAGACTCCTAATTTCTACTGAAGGCACATAGATAACAATCTGATGCATATCTTTGAGTTGTTCAGCAGAAACTAAAACCATCCACTATGGAGGATGGTGACTACATCCTGACCACAAGCATGTAGATCCCAGACTGATTAGAACCAGGAGATGAATGATTGAGGTTCCTGAAATATGACCCTGTTACCTCACTACCAACCAATCAGAAGAATGTCCACAAGCTGATCAGGTATCCTATGACCCTCTTCCCTAACAGTGTACTTAAAAACCTTTGCCTAAAAACCACTAGGGAGTTTGTGTCTTTTGCGAATGAGCTTCCTGTTCTCTTTGCTTGGTTCATTGCAAATAAATGCTGTACTTTCCTTCACCTAGTGTCAGTAGATTGGCTTTGATGCACATCAGGAAGCAGACTCAAGTTCAGTTCAGTACATAAGTCTCTGAGATGGGATTGGGGTTTATGGCAAGAGTGTGTCTCAGCCTTTCATCTCCATTTTAATGTATTTTCTCAGTTGCCCAATGAGTAGGAGTCATTCAACTAGTTTCTGGATTTCTCGCAGAGGAAATTTACCCATTGTAGCTGTATATTTGGTACAACTGTAGGAGGAGGAAGATTCAGGGGCCTCCCATTGGGCCATGTTGGTGACATCTATCCTTAACTCTTGTAAGATATTCAGTTTGATGATGATTGTTTTTGCCAGTAGAAATAGAAATGAGATCACCATTCATACATCAATGTGTATTTTACAACTCTTATAAGAATTATTCAAGATCGGTATGAAAATAATTTTTAAACTAGAAAACATGTCTGTAAACAGACATACCTTCTTCCTTGCCTTTCATTTCAAAATGAAGTTAGATGAAAAAAAAAAATCTCATGTCCATAATTTAAATTGTTGTGAAAAAGGATATAATGTACATTTAAATTGGGCAAAAGATAATTGAAAACTTAAAACATCAAAAGACAATTATAAACCTTTATTGAAGTTTAATTATATAAGAGATTCATGTTAGATGTTTTTTATCAACTCATTAAATATGTTTTAATTCTGTACTTACAAATTTAAGGAATAGATTTCCTTTCTAACATAGGGTGCTTGGGGAAATAACAAAGTAATAAGACAGTGTTTGAAGGAAAGTTCATTTAAGAAATTAAATTACCCAATATAATAAATTTCACACTGAGTGACATTTGAGCAATACACCATAATACTTAAGGTGGCATGTAGTTATTGTAAATTAATTTCCACTCTGGTTATTTTGCTAATTTATCTTGTTTAGCAAAATAACAGCAATATACCAGAGAACTGCTAAAAATTTGTCATTGATTGATTGATTGATATTTTAACTAAGTTGCAGTTGTAACACCATCATATACCTGTTGTAAGTATTTTTATTAGATTTTGTATGTGCGAGGGTGTTTCATAATAATTTGGTAAATAAACAGTAGCTTCAAATCTAAAAAGAATTTATCACTATGCCCAGGATATATTCATTTCCATTCATATCTCTTCTTTCTTTTTATCCCAGACAAGTTGCAGGAGAAACTCACAGTTCCTTGTTTCATATATATGATTCTGTGTATCAGCATGCAGTAGTATCTTAAATCAATGCATTTTCTAAATCAATGTAAACCTAGGAAACTAAATAAAGTAATATTAAACCTTGCAAAATGACGGATCTTGGTGAAAATAATAAAATCACAGTTTTACTGTTTATGAACAAATTTTTTACCTCTAACATATCAATTTTACCCCCTGTATATTCAGGTTTGCTTTTCTCTGTCACTTACAATTATTATTTAAATAAATAAACATTTAGAGAAAAGTGTGTGAAATCATGATATTTCACATATAAAGAGAAGTAGGAATAAGATGGTGGCATAAGTTTGAATATTCCATTTTCCTCCTGGATATCATACAGTAAAAGAAAAACTCCTCAAACTACATCTTCAGCAAAACTAGGAGACTTGGATGATTAAAAAATTTAAATTACTTGAGACTAGAGTCAAATTTACTGATAGCAGCAAAACTGATGGATAGTAAGCCACAAAGGTATAAAGGGACAGAGAATGCAGAGGCATCTAGCTGTGTTAGATCCGGAAGTCAATATCAGGCAAATGTTCCTACGAAGAAAAGATACCCCACCCTACACAGTGAACAGCTCTGAACAGAGCTGAGTCTTAAGAGGACATCATGGCTTGTGGAGTTGGAAAATCAAGGTTTGGTGAGGGACTGGGGGTAGGGTGGGGGGGAGAGAATTGAAGTGGCAGACCTTAGAAATGGAGTGGTCATTTTGGAAGTCTTAGGTAGAACCAGCCAATAAATGAATGGGGGAATTCAGCACTGAATCTAGAGTATTCCTGAAACAAGTATGTTTTGGGAACAGAAGAGGTGTAACTACATAAAGAAGCTATATTTCAGTGAAACAATCCATGTCTGTGGGTACAGAAAAAGAAGCCCTTAAGCTGATTAAACTAACAAACAAGACTTCATTTCACCCTCTGTCATGGGAATCTCCTGCTAACAACTGATATAGCAAAATACAACTCATTTAAATAACAGTAAAACAAATATGAACATAGTATGCATACAAAGATACCACAAAAAAAAGCAATATAAAAGAATGCAACAAATTCTTGAACATATCCTTGTGATTCTGAAAAAAATGTTATAAAACAGGGAAAACTTATAACCTCATATTTAAACTTGAATTTAAAACCATCAGAAAATGTCAACAATGAAAGACAACTGGAAACAATAAAAATAAAAAATCAATGATATATCTAGACAATAAGATGTATTGACCAGATATCATGAAGGAAAGACATAGAAGAAAAATATACATCTTTAACAGAAAGGCCACAGATACCCCAGTGAACATAAGGTGAAAATATACCATAAAACTTTTAATATGACACATTTTTCACTGGTCAAAAGGAAAAAAAAAAGTAAGAGACAAAAATGATTGAAAAAGTAGTAGGAACTATAGAAGACAGGCAAAGGGAAACCAACAGATGGATAAGTATAATTCCTGGAAAGAAAAGCTAAAACAATGGAACAAAACCTTAGAAACATTCCTGGCTTTAAAAAAAAAAAAAAGAGAGAGAAAAACCTCTGAATTCAGATTGTCAAGGATATATAATTTCATGTAATAGTTACCTAAATGTGTCAATAGTTTGATATATCTTTCTAAATTTATTGGCATTTCAGACAATAAATTATTTGGGCAAACTACAACAAAAAACAACTCTCTTATAAAGGAAAGAAAATCAAGTAAGCATTAGAATTCTCCAAGTAATAGTCAGTGAAAAAAAATTACAAAATTCTCAAAGAGAGAAAGGATGAAAAAAACATTCTCTATCCAACAAATTTCTCCTTCAAATACAAAATTTCCAAAGAATTTAGGACATTGAAGAACTCAGGAAATATTGATTTTAGCCTTACTAATGAAGTAGGACAATAGTACAAAATCCAGCCAATCAAGAAGTTACAGGAAATATTAGGCAAAATCTAAAAAAAGCAAAAAAAAAATGTGTAAACATAATATATTTAATCACTGTATTGGTCAAAGATCTCCAGAGAAATGGAAGAATAGGAGATAGATAGATAGATAGATAGATAGATAGATAGATTTATTACAAGAATTGGCTTATCTAATTATGGCAGCCCAGAAGTCATCTGCAAGCTAGAGAACCAAGAAAGCTGCTGGTGAAATTCAGTTCGTCCAAAGGCCTGAGAACCAGGACTGCTCATGTCTCATGGCAGGAGAAGATGGATATCTTAGTTCAAGCAAGAGAGTAAATTTATCCTTCCTCCATTTTGTTCTATTCAGAACCTCAGTGGGTTGGGTGATGCCCATCCACATTAGTTAGGGTGATCTTCTTTACTCATTCTGCCAATTCAACTACTAATGTCTTTCCAAAACACTTTCACAGACACACCCAGAAATAATATTTTACCAGCTAATTTAGCTCTGTCAAGTTGAGACATAAATTTAACCACTACAATCACAGAGCTACACAGAAATTATTCAACTGGCAAAAGGAGAATGAGTAAAGAGAAAAATGCAGAAAGTTGGATAAAATCTATATAAATTGTAATGGGTTGATAAGACAGGAAAGTTACCTTAGTGGTGAGAATCAGAATTCTCATTAAATACTATACACAAACACACACACATGTGTCTTGGTGAAAGAATATGTCAAATTAGGAAAAGCAGTTAAGGGATTAACTTTGCAGAAGCTTTAGAAGTAGAAAAAACAAGAAAAAGAGAGAGAAAGGAAAAGAAGAGGGAAGGGAGAGAAAGGAAGGAAGGGAGGGAGGGAGGAAGGGAGGGAGGGAGGGAGGAAGAAAAGAAGGAAGGATAAAGAAATCACTTCAGTCCATGAAACTAATTTCTATATGAAAAGAATATCCAAATATATGGGGTCTACAAATAGTGAAATATGTTAATTTTGCTATGTTGAAATGTATTTTAATTCAAATAATAGATTAATTAAAAGATAACACTAGGGCTTCCCTGGTGGCGCAGTGGTTGAGAGTCCGCCCGCCGATGCAAGGGACGCGGGTTTGTGCCCCGGTCCAAGAAGATCCCACATGCCTCGGAGCGGCTGGGCCCGTGAGCCATGGCCGCTGAGCCTGCGCGTCCGGAGCCTGTGTTCCGCAACGGGAGAGTCCACAACAGTGAGAGGCCCGCGTACCGCAAAAAATATATATATAATAATAAATAAATAAATAAAAAAGATAACACTAACTCAAACTTTGCTATCTTGTCATAAAGCAGACTACTAATCTCTGAGAATTGCAACATATATGTAGGAAATAGCTTTACATACTTAATGTAGTTCAATACACATTTCTTGATAACAACTACGTGCCAAGCAATGTTTTAAACATTGGAGATACAAAACTTAATGAACCGTATTCTTCCCACTGTTGAAAGCCAACATCTATTAAAAGAAAAAAAAAAAAAAAGCATTTAAAAAGAGAATTTTAACATAGCATATACTAAGACAGAGTTTTCCAGAATAATTCAAACTACTCAGATGGTGAACAGTGAGAGCTGTTAAGCCTGAAATTAGAGGTTAGAAATATTATGCGTGCAGAGTATGGTGACTAATTCCCTGTTACTAGAGTCAGAAGATAAACAAAGCAGAGTAGGTAAGTTGGTTGATGGAAGATATTTTTCAGGTGATGAAAACTTCTGAAAAGTAGATGATGGTACTATTAACATATTAGCTTTACATGAGAAATCATACTGTAGGTGAATACAGAGACTTCTACTTTAGAAAAGTTATTTCATTAATATATCTGTGGAATAACCAAGTAGTAAAATTCAACTGGAATTTGACTTTAGGCAATTGATGCTACGGAGATTAATTTGGCCTAAAGAAATAGAGATGGGGCCATCAACATATAGAGCAGTTTCATACTTTTTTCTACTTAATTCTCAAGATATGCCTATAAATTAGGCACTAGCATCTTTGACAGATGAGAGCCAGTCTTTGAAATATGAAGTGATACATGTAAAGTCACACAGCTAATAAGTAGAGCACTGGGATTTTTCCCTCCAGGTTCCTGATTCCAATCTCATATTCTTTTCCTTACCAAGACTTCCTCTCCAGATAGATAGGGCAAGACATTGTTTCGTAAAGTTAATGTGGGAATTAAACTATATTTATTCATCATCAGAAAAACATTCTATGATTCTGTTTTAGTTAAATAGATTTAGAGAGAGACTCAATTCTATTGCATCTCCACTTTCTGGTTGAATGGATGCTGAAAGATTACTACACACCCAACTGATAATAGGTTATGGCATTATATTATCTACAAAACTGAGTAAAATGTTTTCTTACTTTTGAGCACAAAATTATTGGTGATGTATGTCAACACTTAGGTATAAAAGTAGGCTTATTTTCCCCTCAGTTTAAGCCTTGTATATAATCAAGCATTTTGAAAACAAAGTAAAATCAATCCACCTGGACCTATACACAATCTGTTTTTCCCTAGGGCCACACAGTTTCAGTGTCCTTTACACCTGCTTTCATTTGTGTTTCCAGTCTATGGTGGGTTGTAAAAATACAGGGCCTGGAGCATATGTAACCTGATAGATGTAGAAAGGTTGAATTGGGAATAGGAAATAAGTGGTCACCATTTAATAACATAGTCATTCAAATGAATTACCACTGTAATCTGAATTGCATTTCTTATATAAATGCTATGCTACAAGTATTATTTATTATCTCAGTATCATGCCTTTATTAGCACATAAAGTTGACTTTCTAATGGTACAAGTTTATTGGCAGTGAGGAGCTTCAGAATGTAAAATCTTACTGTGTGTGTTTTGTTCTTCTCATGTAATTTATTTATATATTTTTGTAAATTTAAAGTATTAAGAATGAATTTAAACAACTACAAAAAAGAAAGATTCTAATAAATCAGTTGTTTTCATGAAAAGATGAGCTTCATTCTTTGTTTCTTCCTTCCCTCATTCCTTCCTTCCTATTTGTATTATTATTTTTTTATTTGTAACATCTCTACAAAATTAATTCTTAACTACTTCTGCTGACTTGGCCTATGATACTTCTGGACACACTGCTTTTTTTGTGTCTGAGTATGCCTTCTGAGTATATTTTGTCTTAATATAACTTAGATTCTGTAGTTAAAGTGAATTTTCTCTTTAATCTGTTTCTGATAGTGATGCATCATTAGTATATCAACACAGAGATGGTATACTACTGTAAGCCATTATCTAATATGACGGAGTGCTGATGGTTTTTTGAAACACTGGAGGGAATCCATTTCTGAGTAGTTCTGAGTTAATTATTGACATAGAGAGAGTGGGGGTTTGCAAGGACAAAAAGACAACAGTGAAACTTTTTCTACTTAATTCTCAAGGACTAATATCTTTTGTCAATCAGTTCAGAAGTAAAAAGTCAAACAAATTTTACAATAAAAATTTAGCTTGGAAACTAAAGAGTAAAACAGGCTTGACATTGAGAGTGACCTATATTGTGTTTAAACTTCTTTACTTCCTAGGAGAGTGAACTTCCTGACAAACAGTCAGACCTTAAGCACACAATGATCTTATCTTTCAAATTATAATTTTTTTACTAATATTATCATTGATTTGACATGTTCTTGGTGACAATGCCTAATTTATTTTGAAACTCAAATGACATTAATGGAAAACTTAAGAGTTTGATATTTACCAAAATGGATTGTAGGTTAAAATAAAGTTGAGATAGGCTCATTTGAACATACATTGGAACTTTAATTATAGAATGATTATCAAAACTGGAACGCAGTAATATCTTTCTCACCTACTTACTGAGAAAGATGCATATATGCTGTGCAATTGATTAGTTTATGACATTGAATGTATATGAATGCAAAAGAGAGGTGAAGAAGTGTTGAGATGCTGTCCAAAATTCTCAATATATCATTGTGTTTTCTTATATTCATATTTTCAAAAGTGAGTGGTTAATTTTTTCTCATCTCTTTTTGTTTTTTTCATTTACAAATGACAGTATATAATAATTTTGTAATTTGTCTTTTAAAATTCCAGAATGATACTTCATTGATTTGGTATGCTTTCAATCACATTCATGGAATATTAACTTATCAACTGAAATGGACACATTGACTCATATTTTCAAATGAAGGATATTTTACATGTATAAGTGTTTTATTCTGAGGCATTGTACTTCAAGGTTAAAACAACTACCTGGGTTCACGTTGTTGAAGAACAGGCATAGCCAGATACAACGCAACTCCGTTTTAACACCTATAATTATTTATTCCTTTCAACAAGCTGAGTGGCAACTGTGAACAATCAAAAGAGAAGAAAGGGTGGGATTTTCTTTCTCCCTGCCTAGGCCACCATCTGCTCCCAGCTGGTACATCTAGTGGTGACATGAGCCTTTAGAAGGACAAAGTCTCTCCATCTACACAAAGGATTGGTGCTGCCTTATCATTAATGTGTTACAGTTCCCAAACAAGGCCAGTGCACTAGAAGAGATTCAGAGAGTTAAATCATTTTTTTCTGTTCTGACCTTTCTTTTTTAATTGAAGTGTAGTTAATTTACAATGTTGTGTTAGCTTCAAGTGTACAGTGAAGTGATTCAGTCATATATAACTGTATCTGAAAAAGAATATATATATATAACACATTATTTTAAGATATTGAATATACCTCCCTGTACTATACAGTAGGTCCTTGTTGTTTATCTATTTTATACATGGTACTGTGTATATGTTAATCCCAAAGTCCTAATTCATCTCCCCCCTCCCCCCTCCTTTTCCCTCTGGTAACCATAAGTTTATTTTCTATGTCTGTGAGTTTATTTCTGTTTTGCAAATAAGTTCATTTATATCATTATTTTAGATTCCATGTATAAGTGATATCATATGATCCTATATATTATCATGAAGCCTGAGTGTCTTGAGTGAACTTCACTCTTGGATTCACTGTTGACAAAATTACATACAATAGTATATGTTTAATAAGCTGTTAACTACCTTTTACCATTTTTTATCAATACTTTTCTGGTCTTTTTAGAATTTTCCAAAACATTTACATTTCTAGAGTGCAGAAAGTGCTTACCTCTTGGGCCACTTGCTTATATTGGCGCGAACAGTTCTTAAAATTGGCTTTTTGCATCTATCTAGGAGGCTGTTGATCTTTTTGGCTTTACCATCTTCACACCAAGGCCTCCTCCAGTTTCACTGGGATAGGAAGAAAGAGGCGACTGGAAGGTCTTGTACAAAGGTTAATTCATGTTGTGGCCCTGAATTGAAATACATCACTTCTACCAAAGTCCTTGAGCTGAACTAGGTGGAGATCCCTGCCTGAAAGTAACAGGGTTGAGAAATTCAGTGTTCCCTGACTGGAAGGAAAGGAAAGTTGATATTGAAGAACACTACTAATGTCTGTCACATCAAAATGATATTTGCCATCATGACTTCCTGAAAGAAATTTCAATACTTTAAAACACAGAGCTATTCGCATTAAAAAAATATATATGATTACAAGGAAAACCCTTTTAAAATTACATTTGGGTCTGGTAGGCAAAACAAGAAATGTAATGCTATTATTTATACACTGATTTTATCTAAGTTTGAGAATGTTAAGCACAGAACATCAAATATATTTAGCCATACTGATGAGCATAAAAATAATTTAAGCATATTATTTCAAATGGATTTAATTTTGATATATTTAGTTATTCTCTAAAAAAGTTATGATTATTTGAATCCATGTTTTAAAAAGTCACAATAATACAGGTCCCTTAGTTACAAACTGAAGTCATGTATTACATATATCTATGATTAATGGTGACTGTTTGATTGTAATTCTTATTAGTTTCTATGAACATTGAGAAATAGCACAAATAGATAAAAAGAATTATAGTGCACAGTCAAATAATGCTTTGAATTATGACCATATTAAGGTTTTTTCTAAAAAAACCTTTAATATCCAATTTACTTATTTCAAATGATTTCAGAACTCAGTTGTGCAGAACTTTCCCTGTATAACTCCAGATTTATATTCCCCTATCTCTGTTAATTTACTGTTTATAGAAGTTAAATTCTCAGAAAATAAACTAATAAATTAATCCTTTCATATCAGTTTTTCTTTCTATGTGAATATAATTTGTCAATAAAATAAATGTACTTTATGTATGTGTTTTAAAAACTACTGAAATTAATTTCAACATGAGCTTTACAAACTCTGTAATAAAGATTGACAAACTAAAGATTAAAAATGATGTCTATAACAGCTTTGAACTTTCTCGAATACCTTACTCAAAATGGTTTTATGTGTTCTGCATCTTCCATTGCTCATTTCTCATACAGCCATTGTGAAAAGTTAAAGAGTTACTGCTTGGATTTTTTTTTTCTATAAACAGCTAACTATGTTGCTGTTTATGTATAGGAAGCTTTATGTTGTGGATAATTTTTCTCTGATTTTATCCTGCCACTATCAGTAATTCTTATGTGATTCTAATTAGTTTTGTCAATTTCATAACCTTTCATATGAACTAAAATTAACCATAGAGATTAGAAAATATGAATACATATGTTTGAGTATGGATATTAACCATAGTAACAAAAATAACCTAGTACAAAGTTGTGAGTAAAATAAATAAAAGATTTCTGGTGTTTATTGAGTTATCAGTGAAACTAATATTTACTTATTTCATTCACTGGGTAAGCCATGTATAGTAAATTTCTGAATATTCATATATTTAAAGGAAAATTAAAAGACAATAAAACAAAGGGCAATTTCTAAAATTTTGCTGATATGCTCAACTGAGGATAAAATATTGAGCTACATTTTTAGTATATTTGTGATTTACTTATCATCAGTATGTCACAAGATGATTTAATCTATTGATTTAGTTTAAAAAGCTACTCCATATATTTGGTATGAGAAAACAAGGATTCTCTTTGGAGAAGAAATTTCAGGATGATAAAGAGAATATAGTCAACTAAAGCCCAACACATAAAGAAACAAGTTAGCACAGGATGACCCCCAATGATATGGATTTTGGGATTAACAAAAATAATCTATTTTTAGAATTTTTTGAGAAAATAACTCTTGATGAAATCTATTTGAAAGCATGGATGACTTTTTCACACATAAACCTACAACAAATATGATTGATAAAACACTGAAAGTTATCGCTTCGATACCAGGAACTAGGCAAGGACATTTAATAGTTATCATTTCTTTTCAACTTCAATTTGATTTCGGTTACTAATCACCCCAGCCAGTGAGGATAGGCAATACGATATATATTAATTATAAACTTTTAAAATATATATATATTTACAAATAATTAAAAAAACAAAATCTATTAAGAAATGATATAATTTTATACTTAACAAAATTTCAAAAGTTAACTAGAAAAGTTCACTAGAATGAAGACTTTGACAAGTAGATGGAGGATACAAAGATGTTGTTTAAAAAAAGTCATATTTTGGGACTTCCCTGGTGGTGCAGTGGTTGAGAGTCCGCCTGCTGAGGTGGGGGACATGGGTTCTTGCCCTGGTCTGGGAAGATCCCACATGCCGCGGAGCGGCTAGACCTGTGAGCTATGGCCGCTGAGCCTGCGCGTCCGGATCCTGTGCTCTGCAACGGGAGAGGCCACAGCAGTGAGAGGCCTGTGTACCACAAAAAAAAAACAAAAAAAAAGTCATATTTTTATGTGTAAGCAACAAAAATTAGCAAGTGGAAGTTTTTAAATGTCATTAATGAAAACAGTCCAAAATATGAATTCTGAAAATGAGAGCTATATCATATTTACAGATTAAAATAGTCAATAGTATAAAGATACCATTTCTTCCCCAAATGATTTTACAAGTTCAAAAAATTCTAAAATAGTCAAGAAATTTAAAAAGAAAATCAAACATAACAAGTTGATTTTTAAATACATTTGAAACTGAAAAAGACCAAGAACAGACAATATATTATTGGGAAAGAATGCATTTGAAGAATTTTCTCCACAAATGACAAGATCTTCTATAAAGTTGTAGTATTTAAGATTATCAGGTACTGGTACAAGGCTAAAGAGAGTAAAGGAACAAAATGAACTCAGAAACAGACCCATGCATTTCTAGAGACAATATTTGAATGAGGCAGGGAAAGGGCAGACTTTCTAATAAAAAATGCTAGGATATTTGGGGCAGTAAATAAATTTTAAAAGTTGGATTCCTACTTCATACCATATGTGAAATTCAATCCCAAAGAGAATCAATACCTATTTATAAAAGAAAATCTAAAAAATATTTTGAAAGAGTGCTATCTCTATGATTTCAAGGTAAAAATTATAGTAAAACAAAATACAGAAAGTATTAATCACTAAGAAAATAATTAATACTTTGTCTTAGAATTAAAATTTTTATCAAATTAACATTAATGAAGTGACAGAAAATATTTTCCACTCTTAAACTCAACAAAGGACAAGTATCAAGTGTATATTAACCATTTGTATAAATAATAAGGAAGAAAGCAGACAAACCAAGAAAAACATCAGCAAAATACTTTCACACTTCAAAAGAGAAATACAAATGGACACTATGTTAAAAGGTACCCAATATTATTAAACATAAACTAAAAATTAGAACCATAAAGATATTCTCATAGATTTACTTTGGAATGATAGGAAAATAAAAATTGGATAATACTAAATATTGGTGATCAGGAGGAACATAAATAAATTTCATATACTTTTAGGAGTGTTAATGCTACAAGTAATGTGGAAAATAAGTTGGCATTATCTAGAAAAGCTGAAATATCTCCCAGAACTTTGACTACTAAATATATACCTAGAGAAACTCACGTATACAGACACCAAAACCCATGCACAATAAAATTTATGAAAACTTTACATGTAAAAGCTCCAAATTGGAACCTAGAAGCTCATCAAATATCAACTACGAAATAAACTAATAGAGTGAGATACATTCTCTATTGATTTACTCTAGAGCAATGTTAAGCATCCCATAAACACTATAGTTTGATCTCACAAACACAGTGAGTGAAAGAAGCAAACTAAGGAGAATATCTACCCTACTATTCCATTCATAGAAAACACAAAGACAAGCAATATAAAACTATATTACTGGGCTTCCCTGGTGGCGCAGTGGTTGGGAGTCCGCCTGCCGATGCAGGGGACACGGGTTCGTGCCCCGGTCCGGGAAGATCCCACGTGCCGCAGAGGGTCTGGGCCCGTGAGCCATGGCCGCTGAGCCTGCGCGTCCGGAGCCGGTGCTCCGCAACAGGAGAGACCACAGCAGTGAGAGGCCCGCGTACAGCAAAAAAAAAAAAAAAAAAAAAAAAAAAAAACTATATTACTTAGGGATATAGACTTACGTAATAGAATGAAAAAGAAAAGCAAAGATGAACTTTTAAAAAAGTCAATGTAGTCTCTCTCTAGAGGGAAGTTAGAAGTGTAGACCATTAGCGACCTTTGGGAGGCTTCTAGAATACAGGTACGGCTCTATTTCTAGATTTGACAGTAAACTACTTATACTTATCTGTTAGTACACAGATGGTTTATGCACTTTTGTAGTCTACATATTATTTCATAATAAAGAAGGAACAAAAAAACACAAGCCTCATAAGGTTGTTGTGATAATGAGAATTACATGTGCTGACACTCATGATAATTTCCTTAGTTTAGTGACTGCCACATTTTCAGAAACAAATTGAAAACACTACTTTGCCATTTTTATCAGTAACAGTATTGGTGGCCGTAGTTACTTACATTTTGAGAAACTGAGTTTTGTGCAAGCATTCAAACACACAGAAGATAAAATGTGATTCAGAAGTTGTGGATTGTGTTTAATAAGTATATAGTTTTTCTACTGATCTATGCTTTAAACAATTATTATTATCTCCTACGTGCAAGGCATCTTCCTTAGTGAGGTAGGTACTAGCAGGTAGCAGTGCCATATTCAGCCAGGATCCCTGTTTTTATGAAGCTTAGATTTCACTGGAAGAAATGTGATTTTAAACAAGTAAATCAACATTTAGAAAAGATAATATGATTACTATGAGGTAAATAAAACTGAAATATGAGATTGAAAGCAACTGAAGTACTGCTATAAATCAATGTATAAGGAACAACCTAACAGATATATGAAATGGTAATATTTAAACTGATTCTTAATATGACAGTTATTTTAACAGACTGACATAGGATTAGTTCCACCACATGTCAAAATATTTTATAAACTATGGTATTTAATACTGGTCCAAGGCTAGATAAAGGAATCAATGAAAAACTGTAAAGAACTTAGAAAAAATCACTTAATAAATAAATGAGGTTGTTTGTAGATTGCAGTGGAAAAGACACACTTTCCAATAAACTGTACTATGATATTTTGATAATAACTACGTAAAAATAATGTAGGGCTCCCATTTCATAAAATACATAAAATCTAATTTGTCTGCTTGAAAATTTGCTCTTCAAAGGCAAGTGTATTTCTTGTTTCTTCCAGCGATAGACTTCAAGTGCTCAAAACAGTACCAGGCTTAAGGTAAGCACTCAATAAATATTTGTTAAGTAAATGAGAGAAACTAAGAAATATCGCAAAATTTGAAATATGTATCCCTTTTTATGACAATTACATTTTTTAAAGTTTATGTTTCAGAAATGGATTTGCCTCAGAGGGATTCAATATATTTACAAAATAAATGTAATGCTAAAATTGTAAACACCATATTTGTTCATCACTGAGTAAAGCTTAGATAAATTCTGACAAATAAATATTATAAAATATTTTTTAACTATTAAAAGCCAGTTAAATCTATATGCACTTACCTGAAACATCATTTATGTTATTCTCTGTTAAGAGAAAACTGACATTGTATAGCATTATATTTCATAAAAACCTTTCTTAAAATCAAGTTTTTCTTTCTCTCATTCTCTCTAGTAATCACGTATTAATGCATACGAAAATATCTGAAAAAATACACCAAAATATTCATGATGATAACATGATTTTCAACATAGACTGGGGTTTCTAAATGTTTAAATTAATTACTTGGTTAACTAGAATACTTTGAAAAAACAAGGTACTAGTTTCATACTTAGAGCCCTAAAGACATTTTAAAGGTCAGCAGTATATGGATATCTTTTTTTTTTTTTTTTTCGGTACGCGGGCCTCTCACTGTTTGGCCTCTCCCGTTGCGGAGCACAGGCTCTGGACGCGCAGGCTCAGTGGCCATGGCTCACGGGCCCAGCCGCTCCGCGGCATGTGGGATCTTCCCAGACAGGGGCACGAACCTGTGTCCCCTGCATCGGCAGGCGGACTCTCAACCACTGCACCACCAGGGAAGCCCATGGATATCTTTTTTTTTTAGAAAAAAATAAATAAATAATAGAATTGAATTTATTTGGGATTTAATATTCTTAAAACAATTTAAAACAAGCACAAAATTCTCATTAGACTATATACTTTAAAAAAAAATCTTGTTTTGGGCTTCCCTGGTTGCGCAGTGGTTGAGAATCTGCCTGCCGATGCAGGGGATGTGGGTTCGTGCCCCAGTCCGGGAAGATCCCACATGATGCGGAGTGGCTGGACCCGTGAGCCATGGCCACTGAGCCTGTGCGTCCGGAGCCTGTGCTTCACAACGGGAGAGGACACAACAGTGAGAGGCCCGCGTACCGGAAAAAAAAAAAAAAAAGGTTTTAATTCCCTTTTCTCTTTGGTCAAATTAAACGTAAACAAAACCAAAAGACAGAATAGGAGAAAATATTTGCAAATGAATAGGATAAAATATTTGCACATGAAGTGACCAAGGGATTAATCTCCAAAATATACAAACAGCTCATGCAGCTCTATGTCAAAAAAAAACAAAAGCCCAATCAGAAAATGGGCCAAAGGTCTATATAGACATTTCTCTAAAGAAGACATACAGATGGCCAAAAAGCATATGAAAAGATGCTCAACGTCACTAATTATCAGAGAAATGCAAATCAAAACTACAATGAGCTATCACCTCACACCAATCAGAATGGTCATCATCAAAAAGTCTACAAACAATAAATGCTGGAGATAGTGTGGATAAAAGGGAACCCTTCTGCACTGTTGGCACGAATGTAAATTGGTGCAGCTGCTATGGAGAACAGTATGGAAGTTCCTTATAAAACTGAAAATAGAGCTACCATATGATCCAGCAATCCCATTCCTGGGCATACAACTGGAGAAAACCACAAGCCAAAAAGATACATGCACCCCAATGTTCATTGAGGCACTCTTTACAATAGCCAAGACATGGAAGCAACCTAAATATCAATCTACAGAGGAAAAAAGAAGATGTAGTACATATATACAATGGAATATTAACCATAAAAAAGAATGAAATAATGTCATTTGCAGCAATATGAATGGACCTAAAGATTATCATATTAAGTGAAGTATGTCAAACAGAGAAAGACAAATATTATATGATATTGCTTATATGTGGAATCTAAAAAAATGGTACAAATGAACTTATTTACAAAACAGAAATAGAGTCACGGATGTAGAAAACAATCAAGGTTACCGGATGGAAGGAGGGGGAGGAATAAATTGGGAGATTGGGATTGACATATACACACTATTGTATATAAAATAGATAACTAATAAGGACCTACTGTATAGCACAGGGAACTCTACTCAATACTCTGTAATGACCTATATGGGAAAGGAATCTAAAAAAGAGTGGATATATGTATACGTACAACTGATTCATTTTGCTGTACAGCAGAAACTAACACAACATTGTAAATCAACTATACCCCAATGAAAATTTTTTAAAAGTACAAAATTCTCATTAGTATATATATTTTTTAAAAATCTTGTTTTAATTTTTCTCTATTTTCAAATTAAACATGATCTTTCAAATTAAGAAATAGCAGGACTTGAAACAAATATAGTTATTTATATAAAAATTCTGACAGCTTACTATTAGCTCTTTTATAGAGTTATTTTTGTATAAAATTACATTTCACTGTAGCACTAGTCATAAGATAGAATTTAGACATAGGAATTAATAAATAGGTTCTTAGTATAGATTTGGAGCTGAAGATATCTAATAGAAGTTGTACTGTTCAACAGAAGATTATTCACAATCCTGAACTAATTTTACTTTTAAAATATTTCCTTTGGGTCATTCTACATGACCCCCTTGCATAAGAATAATTCTGCCTGATATTATAGGATTCCACATAGCACTAATTTGTCTTTGTTGGAGGTCTTTGGCATCCAAAATGAAATTAATTCTTAAATTTACTTCTCATAGCTTTCATACATTTTTCTCAAGTTTGTTGAGTGTCCTTTTTATTATTAACTTGAATTCTGTAGTGGGTAAGTTGCTCACCTCCACTTTGTTTAGTTCTTCTGGTGTTTTATCCTGCTCCTTCTTTTAGAAACTGTTTCTGTCACCTCATTTTGCCTAATTCTCTGTTCTTATTTATATATATTAGGTTGGTTATGTTTCCTGATCTTGGAGAAGTGACCTTATGTAGAAGACATTCTATGGAGCTCAGGAACACACTCCCTTTGGTCACCAGAGCCGAATGATCTAGGGGTGCTCCCTGTGTGGGCTCTTTTATTGTGGTGGGTCTGGACCCTGGTCTGCTTAGCTGCCAGTCCTTGCCTCATGTGGAGGCTTCTCACCCTCTGGTGAGTGGAGCCAGGTCCTGTAGCAGCTGCCTGTGGGGGCTGAGATGTTGTGGGGCTCGAGCCAGCCTGCTGGCTGGTAGTCAGGGTCCCATGGAGCTGGCTTGGCCCAGGAGTTCCAGAGATTGATGTCAAATGGCTGGTGGGTGGGCAAGCCCCAGGTACTAATAGGTTAGAGGGAGGTCTCCAAAGTAGTGCTTGCTAGTACCATTGTCCTTGTAGTACTAAGAGCTTCCCAAAATGACCGCCACCAGTGTCTATGTTCCTGGGGAGTACCAGTTGCCTTCTGCCTTTCCAGGAGGCTCTCCAAGATCAGCAAGTAGGTCTGTTCCAGGCTCCTTTCAAATTTCTGCCTCTGCGCTGGGCCCCAGAGCATATACTATTTTGTATGCACACTTTAAGAGAGAAGTCTCTCTTTTATACAGCACTTTAGATCTCCCATACACAAGCCCCAGTAGCATTCAAAACCAGATATTCTGGGGGTTCAACTTCCCCATGCAGGACCATCAGTCTGAGGAGCCCAATGTGGGGTGCATACCCCTTGCTTCTTGGGGACAACCTCTGAAATTGTGATTATTCTATTTGTGGGTCACCTACCCAGAGGTTTGAGTCTTGACTATACCATGTCTGCCTCTCCTACCCATCTCGATGTGGTTCCTTCTATACACCTTCAATTGTGAAAAATCTTTTCTGCTAGTTTTCAGGTCATTTTCATTGATTAAATCTCTGTAAATAGTTGTAATTTTGATGTGCCTATTGGAGGAGCTGTGCTCAGGATCTTCCTACTCCACCATCTTGACCACACCCTATATTGTATATTTTAAACAAGCTAATGAAAAAATTACAAATTATACAGTGATAATATATGATATTGGTAAATGAAATTACAAAATACAGTTACACTTTGAGTTGAGCCCTGAGGGTGGAGGCGGAGTGAGGAGGGAATGATTATCTTTTATTTTTAATGAAGGTTGTTAGCATTTAATAAAAACTGAGACTCTAAAACATTTTCTTGTTTAATTTCCAATTGAAAATATATTTCAATCATTTCATGTAGCTTTAATTCCTATTTTTAACATAAATTTTCTAAATCCCTGAGAGCACTCTCAGTAATACCTTGGAGCCATCTGTCAGGAGTGCAGATGATATAAAAGAGGTAAGATTAATGCAATGATTCACATAGCTATTGAGGCTAAGTCTTGCCAACTGGAAGACTTGAACAAAAACATGGAGCCCGGCAACAGCTATAGCAAGCAGGCAAACTGTTTTTCCATACATTCAAAAGTCTCCTTAGTATGGATCCAGAATTTCACATACATAAAATAATGCATTTGCCCTCTCCCAGTTTGTGTGATAAACAAACACAAGCAACAACCAGTTACCAGAGGCAAAAGCATGAGGAAATATTATTTGGATTAAATCTCCTGAACAATGCCCATTTATATTTTTTGTCCTTGAAAAGATATAACCTCACAAATATTATAGTTATTCAATATAAGTAGCCCTATACAGTCAATATGGCATGGGGGTGAGATATTGATTTAAAAATATAATACACAACTTCCAAAGGATAAAAATAGAATTTTAAATGAAATAAAATTAAGAAAATAAAATCTTCATAAAGGTAGAAAGAATACATAAAAACATTAGTAAAAATCTTGAGAAAGATAAAGAATAAAATAACATGATAAAAATCTAAATATAACAATGAAATAACAAATGTAAATTAAAAAATTAACAAGTAAAATGATAGGAATTGACTGTCAGATTGATTTGGGAGTATGAAAAGAAACAGGAAAAGGCAGATAAAGTTTGAAGAACAGAAACCTTTTCTGATTATGCCTTCAATTCTTGTCTAGTTCTGATTTCTTAGTACTTTCTTGGCTACGCTAAAATTTTCTTAACTACTCTGTGCCCACTCCAGCATCTGAATATGTTTAAATAAACATATGCAATGATGAAGACTTGTATAACTTTAAATTATTAATCACTAGACCCAGGTGGACCCTTTATGTCACTTGGAGTTCATGATAAGGTCTTCTAGTCCATTCGCTCTCCTGTTTCATAGAGAAGTATCAAAAAAATGAGTTTCTTACAAGGTAGCTTTTTCTTGCTGTCCGAAGTAACAGCGTACCTAAATACCAAAAATATGTTCAAGGTCATGTAAATTGTTACATTTGCCATCAAGTTTGGTGTAGCAACATTCAGTTCCAGCTCTCTCTCCTCTCTTGTTCTCTGCACTGTAATCTCTAGCTACATCCCTCCCCTGAATAACAGCTCTACTCCTCACCTCATGGCATCTGCCTGGCTCTGCAGAGGTCCTCAACTCCCTGCACTGCATGCTGGAAACTCAGAGTAGTAAACTGACACAAGTAGGGCTCAGCTTCTTTGTTTTCCATATTTCAGGGGTCACTGTCTTTCATTCTCTCATGTCCAGTGTCTTGCAAACTGTTGTTGCATATGTTTTCTCTGCTTTGTGATTGCTTCCTGTGGGAGAGTAAATCAAGCTTCTGTTACTCCATCTTGTCCAAAAATGTAAATGGAAAGTACATAGGTTTCTGAGCACAGAATTTTTCTGCCTATGAGAACAAAATTGGTGAAATCACTACTGCATTATTTAGAAATGAAGGAAAACTCATAGTTCCATATGATAGACTATAATTCCTTATGAGGTAAAAACAAACACACAAACGAAATATTAATTCACTGGCCAGTCCTTCAAAGCTTTCTAATTTCTGGGAAGTTCCTATGTAATAGATCAGTATCAGAGGACAGGACCATTACAAGCACCTTCAGGCAATGTGAAATTTATCTTGTGCTAACTGTACTCTATATTTAAACAAAGTTTCCCAAATCATGAAGTTCATAATTATTCCCTCTTTATATATGTGTCATTATATATGTCACACTTTATTATATTCCATCATTTTGTTGTTATTGTTGTTCATATTTTTATTTACTACAATTGATTGTAAGATTGCTCTTGGGTTGGATTCTGCCTTCTGTATCTATTTCCAAAGGTTTGAGGAATATTCAAAATATTCCTTTTACTGAATTACATATGATATGTAATTGAACTGAAGCCTGTAGGGATATGTTTTGAAGATTATAAGACAACACATGCTGCAAGGTATGTCGGATACCTTTGAAATTTTCTTATCTTGGAGTCAATCCCTTTGAACAATTCTGAAAGTATTCAATATTAGTGTTTTTTGTTGATAGTTTGAGGGCAACTATTGTGTTTTTGTTGATGTTAATATAGTCTAATATTAAGTAATATGCATTAAATGTTAAGAAAAAATGCAAAATAAACAGAATCTTTAAGTAATAAGTAAAAATGGAAAATTATGTAAGTAGCTCTGTGTATGTATGCATGTGTGTGTGTGCATATACATGAATATATGCAATAAATCCTAAGAAAATCAGTTGTAGATGAATTTTAAATTAAATCCAGCTTTTTGATTGTACTATAAATATGTCAATGCCAAATATATTTTATATACAATGTACTTTACAAAGGTAAGATTATTTTTATATTGTGTAGAATGACAGCTTTGAATTTTACAGTATTCACTACTCTTAGAAATGTGGAAATTATCTTTAATGTATATTAAAAATTAGAACAAAATGAATATTTTTAAAACAATGGTTAAGGCACAGAAGTATGTTTTGAATAACTTAATTTTTCTTGTATTTAAAGGAGAATTCAAATAAATTGAGCCAACATATATGGGTATAAAATAGGATGCAGGTGATGATGTTACTGAAGTGATAACAGTTTGAAAGTTATTCAGAATGGTAAGACTATATAAACTGAAATCATGAAGTGGGTCTTATATTTGGCCATGAACACTGAATGAGCAATTTAGCATTTTGTGATTTTGTTTGTCTACCTTCCTTTCTTCTTCCCTTCCTTCCTTCTTCTCTTCTCTTTTTCTTTCTTTTCTTCCCTCCTACACTTTCTTTTGTTTTTTTTTCTTTTCTTCCTTCCTTCCTCCCTCTCTCTCTCCCTCCCTCCCTTCCTTCCTTCCTTCTTTTTGAAATATTCTTTTAACATGCTGAGATGATATTTAACCACTAGAAGTTTATCTCTAGTGGAAACATAAAAAAATATTAATTCTCTTTTGCAATCCCTTTATTGTTTCTGGACAATCATCAGTTTATAACCAAAATGTATACTATTTATTTTGAAGTAAGACAGAGTTGATTTCCAACCTGAAAGAAATGAATAAATATGCACTGTTTTAGAATTTTGCTCTAATGAAACTTTTGCTCATGGTTTAGCCTTTTTCTTTTCCTTTCTGATGAGCAGCTTTTCATGTGTCAGTGATTCTATATTTTCTCATCATTTACAACTATTTTCAGTACTGAATTAATTTTGAATGATATTTTATTTTGTTCAGTATATTGAAAGGATTACCATACCTTAAGTGATTTTTAGCACTTTAGGTACAATTTTTTTCTAAAAAGCAGCTTCTGAGGAGTTTTAATTTTTTAAAATTTTCTGGTAAGGTAAATAATACTTTTCAATCAGCTTAACATAAAGTGCACTTACTACAAAAATTATTGATGTATATCAACATTATACATAAAACACTACAAATTCCCCAAAGCAATATTCTGCATTCTAGAAATTAAAAAAACAAAACAAAATAATGCATCTTTCTATTAAAGCAATACTCCTAACTGACACAAATATCTTCCTTCTACACTATGTAAATAAAATATATATCAGTATATGTTCTAATGTCTTAACACTGTTATTTTAACATGTGGAAATTTATTTTAACCAAGTAAATACTCAAGCTATTTTAGATATTTTTTTATTAGAAGTAATGGTAATGCTATCATCACTGTTATTTATTTTTAGTCATATTTATGTTCTGGTAAATAAAATATTTTAAAGATATTGACATTAAGGTATTATGTCAAAAGCTAATTTATACCAAAATGGAGTTGTAATTCATATAATCTCTTTAATATCTTTTATCAGAACACAACATTACTGCCTCTTGCAATTCTTTATGATACTGTAGGTGTTAGAATAAGACTATGTATCTTATTCCTAATGAGTAATATTATTAAACATTTTTAGCATTATATTATTTTTCAAAAATATGTATTCATCAATATGCTCAGTGAAACACTTAATCTAAATGAATTCTATTGTAGTTGGTTTCTTAAAATATTATTACACTTATCTAAGTCATTTCTGACAATTAGATAAAAAATGCATGTTAAGTTAGGTGTAAGTTTTTTGGATGATTAATATTTAAATTAATAGGATTACATATTTTAAAAGATTTCAAATGCATATGAGTGTGCACATGCAATAGTATATGAGCTAATATAATTGAATCAAATATGTTCACTTGGAACACTTGGAAAATAAGTAAACTTTAGCAGTTTTCAATTATGGCATGTTATACTATTTAGAGATTTTCAGGTACAAGGGAATGTTTCAAGAGATTTGCATCTTATAAATAGTGTAACCCTCACCTCATGAGTTGGCACGGTGTTTTTCTTTTTAAAATAAGATAATTAGGGCATGGAGGTTTTGCCCAAGGAAACTGTTTTCATTGGGTCTCATGTGTTATTTAATGCCAGTGTTTCTTTATTGATTTTTTGTTTGGATGATTCTTCTATTGACGTAAGTGGGTTATTAAAGTCCCCTACTATTACTGTGTTTTTATCAATTTCCCCTTTTTGTTTATATTCACTTTATGTATTTAGGTGCTCCTATGTTGGGTGCCTATATACTTACAATTGTTATATGTTCTTATTGGATTGACCCCTTTATCATTAGGTAATGTCATTTTTTTGTCTCTGGTCACCAACTTCTGTCTAAATTTTGCCACCCCGGCTTTCTTTACATTTCCATTTACATGGAATACCTTTTCTCATCCCCTAACTTTCAGCCTGCATGTGTCTTTAAACATGAATTTAGTCTGTTGTAGGCAGCATAGATATGGGTCTATGGATGTTGTTGTTTTATCCATTCTGCCATTCTAAGTCTTTTGATTAGAGCACTTATTCCATTTACATAGTTATTGATAGGTATGTACTTACTGCCATTTTGTTAATTGTTTTCAGATCGTTTTTGTAGTTCTTTCTTGTTCCTTTCTTCTTCTTTTGCTGTCTTCTCTTGTGATTTTATGACTATCTTTAGGGTTATGTGTGGATTCCTTTCTTTATTCCTGTGTGTATCCATTAAGCATTTTGGGTTTGAAGTTACCATGCGGTTCATATATGACAACATATTAATATATGATATTTTTACATTGATAATATCTTAAGTTTGAATACATTCTAACATCCCTGCTTTTTTACTTCCCCTTTCCATGTTTAATGATTTAACATCATATTTTACATCTTTTTATTTTGTGTATCCCTTAACTACATATTGTGGATATATAATTTTACTAGTTTTGTCTTTTAACTTTCCAACTACCTTTATAAGTAGTTTATCTATTACCTTTACTGTGTGTTTGCCTTTATCAATGACAGTTTTTCTTTCATAGATTTCATATTTCTAGTTGTGTTTATTTATTTTTTTCTTTTTCAATTAGAGAAGTTCCTTTAACATTTTTTGTAAAGTCAGTTTAGTGGTGCTGAACTCTTAGCTTTTGCTTGTCTGTAAAACTCTTTATCTTTCCTTCAAGTCTGAATGCTAATCTTGCTGGGTAATATATTCTGGGTAATATATTGGCTGCAGTTTTTTTTTTTTTCTTTGCATCATTTTGAATATATTATGCCACTCCTTCTGGCCTGCAAAGTTTTTTCTGAGAAGTCAGCATATAACCTTATGGGAGTTCCCTTGTGTGTAACTCTTTGTTTTTCTGTTGCTTCTTCTCTCTTAATCTTATTTTTCCATTTTAATTTTATGTCTTGGTGTTTGACCTCTATGAGTTTATCATGTTTGGGACTCCTTCGACTTCCTGAAACTAGATGTCTGTTTCCATTTCTAAGTTAAGGAAGTGTTCAACTGTCTCCTCAAATACATCTTCTCCCTTTTTCTTTCTTCTCCTTCTGGGATGCCTATAATGTGAATGATAGTATGGTGATGTTTCCTGGAGATCTCTTAAAATGTCCTCATTTTTTAAAAGTCATTTTCTTTTCTCTCTTCTGTTGTGGTAATTTCCACAACTCTGTCTTCCAATTCACTCATTCATTCTTTTGTATCATCTAATCTACTGTGGACTCTTTCTAGTCTTTTTTTTTTCTTTCAGTTATTGTATTCTTCAGCTCTCTTCATTCTTCTTTATATGTTCTAACAATTTTGTTAATCTCCTCATATTCTTCATCCAATCTTCTCTCGAGTTTGTTGAGCATCTTTATGATCATTAACTTGAAATATTTTTTAGATAGGTTGCTTCTCTCTCCTTCATTTAATTCTTCTGGGTTTTGTTTGTTTGTTTTGTTTTTTTTTCTTCTTCCTTCATTTGAAACATATTTCTCTGAGTCCTTATTTTGCCTAATTGTCCAGTTAATTTCTATGTTATTAGGTATGTCAGTTGCATTTACCAATTTTGGAGATGTGGCTTTATGTAGGAGATGTCCTATGGGGCCCAGAAGGAGACTCCTCTCTGGTCACCAAAGCTATATGCTCTAGTGGTGCCGTTCTTTTGTTGTGTGGGCATGCAGGTAAGTATCACTGGTCCCAGTCTGCTTACTGCCAGGTCCTTCCTTATATCATGGCTGCCAGCAAGCTGGTGGGCCAGGCTGGGTCTTTGCAAAGCTGGCTCTGCAGCCTGGGAGTCCTAGGGAAGGTGTCAGTCCACTAGTGAGTGGGACCATGTCCTGGGGCATCTGGCTGAGAGGCCCAGAGGGTCCAGGTTTATTGCTGCCCTGCTAGTGCAAGTGGCCAGGTAGGGCCACTGGCTGCAGGGCCTGGGAGTTGTGGGCCTCATTCTGGCTCACTGGTGTGTCAGTAAGCCCTTACAGCTAATAGGTTAGGACCATTCCAAAATGGTCCTTGCCAGCATCAGTCTCTTTGTGGTAGAATGACCTCCCAAAAATGGCTGCTGTCAGTGTCTATGTTCCCTAGAAGAGTCCCATTTGCCTGCTACCCCTCAGGAAGGCTCTCTAAGATCAACAAATTGGCTGACTCACTCTTCCTTCAAATTATTGGTGCTGACTTGGGACTTGGAGCACGTGAGGATTTTTGCACGTACTTTAAGAAGGAAGTCTCTGTTCCCCACAGCCTCTGTCTCTCCCATTTGCTAGTCCCACTGGCCTTCAAAGCCAGGTGTTTCTGGAGCTCATCTTCCTGATGCAGGACCCCTGGGCTGGTGAGCCCAGTGTGGCCTCAGACCCCTCACTTCTTAGGAAGAACCTCTGTAATTGTGATTATCCTCCTGTTTTAGGGTTGCCTACCCAGAGTTTTGGGTCTTGACTGGACCACATCTCTACCTCTGCTACTTATCTCATTCTGGTTAATTTTTTATATCTTTAGTTGTGGAAAATCTTTTCTGCTAGTCTTCAGGCTGTTCTATAAATACTTGCTCTGTAAATAGCTATAATTTTGGTGCTCTCATAGGAGGAGGTGAGCTCCAGGTCTTCCTACTCTCATCTTGGCCAGCCCCTTCAAGTAAGTTATCCAAATTCTTATTCTTTATTAACTCATATATTTTAAGGGTATGATAATATATGTAGTTTTCAAGATGCTTTGAAGATAAATAAATTTTTAAAAATTTCCCCAGCTTTGAGATAAAATTGACATAGGCATATGTAATTATAAGATGTACAATGTGATGATTTGATACATATATATACTACAAAATAACTAAAGTAAGATTAGTTAACATATCCTTCACTTCACACATATAATTTACTGGTGTGTGTTGGTAACAATGTTTCAGACCTATTCTTATCTCCTTTCAAGTATATAATACATTATTAATAACCATACTCACTTGCTGTGCATTAGATTCCCAGGATTTATTTATCTTAGAACTGGAAGTTTGTATCCTTTGGTCAACATCTCACCCCCTGTCCTTTACCCCCTGGCAACCATCATTCTACTCATTGTTTTTATTTGGCTTTTTAAAAGATTCTACATACAAATTAAACCATATAGTATTTGTCTTTCTCTCTGACTTGTTTCATTCAGCACAATACCCTCAAGATCCATCCATGTTATTGAAAATGGCAGGATGTCCTTCTTTCTGGTGGCTGAATAATATTCCATTGCACATATACTATATATATCACATTTTCTTTATCCATTCATCTATCAGGGCATGCTTAGGTTATTTCCATGTCTTGGTCATTGTGAATAAAGTTGTAGTGAGCACATGTATACAGATATCTCCTTGAGATAGTGATTTCATATCCATCAGAATATACCCAGGAGTAGATCATATGGTAGTTTTATTTTTTAATTTTTTGTGAAACCTCCATGCTATTTTCCATATTGCTTGTACCATGTACATTCCCACAAAGAGTGCACAAGTGTTTCTTTTCTCTGCATCCTCACCAATACTTGATATCACTTGTCCTTTTGATACTAGCATTCAAACAGTTGTGAAGTAATAGCTTGTTGTTATTTTAATTTGCATTTCCATGAAGATTAGTGAAGATGTGCAACTTTGTATGTTTTCTTTCAAAAAATGTCTATTCAGTTACTCTGACCATTTATTAATTGGATTATTTGATTTTTGTTATTGAGTTCTATGTTTATATTTCAGATATTAACCTCCTATCAGATACGGTTGCAAATATTTTCCCCCATTCCAGAGGTTTCTTCTTCATTTTGTTGAGTGTTTCTTTTGCTAGTTCAATGTAGTTCCACTTGTTTATTTTTGCTTTTTTTGCTTGTGCTTTGGTGTTTAGCCAAAAAATCATTGCTGAAACTGATGTCAAGGAGGTTTTCTCCTATGTTTTCTCCTAGGAGTTTTATGCTTTCAGGTGATACATTTAAGTCTAAAGACAAATGAATTCTTAAAATACTGGACAGAGTAAATGCTTAAGAAATGTTATTATCATCATTTATTTCTTTGTCATTTTTCTTCACATTCATTAATCTTTTGTCCATAGTCAAGATTAGTAGGGATTAAAAGATATCTGTCATCTTTATGCAGAATGTCCATATATTTTTTTACAAGACAGAAGATTTTCTGTTTGTTTGTCAGTTCTTTTTCTAAGTTCATATGTAATTGGTATATCTAGGAAGGAGAATTGTACTGAATATTTCTTCCTAATTTTTTTAAAAATTCATAGTCAATCTTATTAAATCTCTATAATCAGAATTCAAGGATAACATTAAATTCATGGAGGCTGTTATCTTTACAATTTTTTTTACATATGTTTCATTTTGCTCATGTGCTTTAAAATATATTTGCTTCAATAACTATTGTGTTCATTATATAACAAAAATTGTACTGGTCATTGGGAATCTTAAAGTGCTAATTGCATCCTCACCATGAAAATATTGCATAGTCTTAATTTTGTCTTGACATTGAGAAGCCTGACTGCAAAAGCCTGGAAAGACTGTGAAATTTCTTTTTCAGTGCAAACATCCTTAAATGCATTAATTGGAACAGTTTCTAAAAGTCAGTATCAAAAAGCTCCTAGTGGATTCAACAAGAAACTCCTTAATCCACCTCAATAAATGTTGCAGAGTTGAAAATTTGACTGTTTTTCTCTATCTGGTATTGTTTTCATCACTTCTGGAAGGAGGAATATTTGTATTTTTACTAGAATGATAATGGCAATAAAAATCATTTGTGTCACAAAGAGAAAAAATTACAAAGAAATCCTACCAATGGGTAAAGAATCAACCTGGCACAAATTTAAGCCAAAAGAGTAATTGGGAGTGGCAGGGGGCTTTCAGCATACAATCACATTATGTTTTGCTTACAAGCAGCAGGCACAGAAAAGACTCTCTCTTTTGCAGCAGGCACCGTTAGTTACCTTGTCAGCATCTCTTCTAACTTGATCCTTGTAATATAGTCTCAGATTGCTCAACAGATAACATGCAGAGATGTCTGGGATGAATCTGAATATTTATAACTAATTGTCATAATCATATCTCCCTTTGCAAGTTACTCAGTTGTTCACCTAAGTATGAGCCTATGAGTCTTGATCCAATGTTCTACGAAGTCTGCTGTGGGGGAGGGAAGGTGAGGTAAGAAATTTTTTTCCTAAAGAAAGACACGCAATGAAGATATTCTCTGAGGATGAATCACTAACTTCTGTCACATGTGACTTCTCAGAAACAACCTGTGACCTTGAGGACAGGAGCTAATTATACAGTGAAGGTGCCAGAATGGAAGGTTTGGTTAGTGAGGCTTGGGCCTTTTGAGAATATTATTATGAATAATCAAACCCTGAAGGTTCTTACCTTTGGATTTATCATTAAATACCAATAGATTTCCTTCCAGTTTAACTGCTGGCTTCTCCAACTGGGGTATTAGTATCCCTAGGGCAGGGAAGGGGGTTTGTTGGAAGACAGTCCAAACTACTCCAGCATAAATATTGCTAGGGAATCAGTTTTCAAATGTACTCTATTTAAAAAAAAATTATAAGTCTAAATATTTACTTCATTTGGCATTATTCTAGCTCTAGATCTCATTTTACAATTCTTCTTCCACTCTAAAATAGAAAAATAGCAACAGCATCCAGGGGGCATACAATTTATAAAGAATACAATGACAATTCAACTTGTGACAATGGTTGACTAAGTTATTTCATACCAGTTGAACAATCTGGAATGTGTGTGTGTGTGTGTGTGTGTGTGTGTGTGTGTGTCTGTGCTGTTTGAACTTTTGTTTCAATGGAATATAGAAAGTCACATGACAATAATAATTACAAACTAGATAACTTACAACACAGTAATTTTTTAACCCATTGTAGAATTGAGGACTCAAAGAAACACTTGTACTCAAAGCTAGAAGAGCCTGCTGACTGTCTCATCCTTTCTGGAGCAGTAGGAGAAGGAGAAGCTGCAAGAATCACAAGGTAAGAACAGAATAGCTGAATTTCTAATGAATTTTTTAAAGTTTGAGCATATGCCAGCGTGATAGTTTAGAGTCACTAGGAGACCCAGATGTAAGGAGAGTCTGTACTCACTCATCAAGTTTTCTATGCAGGCGTTTACCGAGTGCTCATAAGAAATATTAGGGGCAGGGTAAGAGCTGAGAGCTATTCCTCACTTGGAGCCTACAGAAGTCTTAGTGTTGGTCATGAGTGCCTCCAGGAACTCCAGGTCTTCTACTGTCTCTGATTGTGGGAGACGCAGGTTATTTGAGGGAGAAATGCCCCAAAGCACAGGTACAAACAGGAGGGCCCTGGAAGCTGAGCATACCATCCAGGCACTGGAGATGTTACGTGAAGTATGAGACAAATGCTTCCTGCAGATGAATGAGGTGGAGAAATGCAGAGAAGGGCCCACATGCCAGGGTGCCAGTGCCAGAGTGCTAAGGGTGAGGGCAGTACTGAAGAACTGAGGCAGACATGCTGGATTCTCACATCAACGATGAATTGTTAGCCCCAAATTCTATATGAAGCAAAATCTTCATCCAAAAATCAATGCTACATCAAGATTTTTTCAGAAAGATTCAATGCTGAAAGATTCATTGCTGGTTAACCAGTACTGTATTCAAGAAATTTTTAAAGATGATTTTTGAAATGAAAGGAAATTATACTGAGAGAAGGTCATAAGGATGAGGAACACCAGAAAGTGTAATATGTCAGTAAATATAAAGCACTTTTTAATATCCAGATGTGAAATCCCTGTAAAAGATTATCCATGTTGCAGAGTAAAAATAATATTAATGCAGTATGGTTTCACAGCATATGCGAATGTAAAATAGTTGACAACAAGAGCACAATGTATGTCAGGATCAATTGGAAACATATATATATATATATATATATATATATATATATATATATATATATATATATATATATTTTCGGCACGCGGGCCTCTCACTGTCGTGGCCTCTCCCGTTGCGGAGCACAGGCTCCGGACGCGCAGGCTCAGCGGCCATGGCTTACGGGCCCAGCCGCTCCACGGCATGTGGGATCTTCACGGACCGGGGCACGAACCCGTGTGCCCTGCATCGGCAGGCGGACTCTCAACCACTGCGCCATCAGGGAAGCCCGGAAACATATTTTTTTTAATTCTCACATTATGTGAGAGGTAGTAGAATATTTTAGAAGATAACTGTACTAAGTTTAAATGTATATTGTGATATAGAGAAAGCACTAAAAACAACACAATTAGGCATAACTAAATCAGCAGAGGAAAAAGTGGAACAAATGCTTGACTCATCAAAATGAAGGAAGGAGATGAGAAAATAAAAAGCAGATGGGAAAAATAGAAAACAAACACCAAATTCAGATATTTCAACAGATATATTAAATTAAATTACAGTCAGCTCTCTGTGTTTTTGAGTTTCACATCCACTGATTCAATGAACCATGGATGGAATTTCAATCTATTGTTGGTTTAATCCATGAATGCAAGACCCAAGGATACAGAGGGCTGACTTTATTCTTTTCACTACACCATTTTATATAAGGGACTTGAGCATCTTCAGGTTTGTTATCCACTGGTGTTCCTGGAAGCAATCCCCCATAGATAACCTAGGAATTGTAACTGAGCAGGACCTGTGGGTCCTTACCAGAATAGCACTCCCCTCTATGTCCTCCACCTGCCTTTTGTCTGTAGAAAAACTTTAGTCAAGGAATAAATGTAATCAGAGAAGTGAGAAAATGCAGAAAGAAAGCAAAACAGTCAAGCAAGACAAAATAATAATAGTATAGCCATTTGGCAAAGTCAGGACTTTTGGTTGCTTCTCGAGGACTACAGATAATATTCTGAGCCAAGTCCTTTGAGCCATTTTGCAGATACAAAACCCTCACCAGGGGGAAGAAGTTAACTGTATGATGCCCACAAGCAAGTAGACCTTAGACTGGTTGGAACCAGAAGGTTAATGATGTTGGCGCTCAATTACCTTGCCACCAACCAATCAGAAGAATGTCTACAAGTTAATCACATACCCCACAACACCCCTCTCTCACACTGTCTTTAAAAACCTTTCCCTGAAAACCTTCAGGGAGTTTGGGTCTTTTAAGCACTAGCTGCCCTGGACTCCTTCCTTAACAGCCTGCAATAAATGCTTCACTTTCCTTCACCACAATCAGGTGTCAATAGATTGGCTTGGGTCTGTGTGATGGCAAGCAGACCCAAGTTTGTTCAGTAACAGAAAGATTGTATTTTAAATATCTAATGGAAAGACAGAGATTGTTAAAACTCAATGGTCTTCAGAAGAAGCAATCTTTACACCTAAATACAAAAATATGTTGAAAGTAAAAAGATAACAAAAATATGTATCACTCAATCATGAATGATTAGAAAACTGGTATGATTATATTAATATTATTTCAACACAAATAACAAAGAGATAAAGAAGGATGTATCAGTGATATTAAAATGGTAAATTCCAATGTAGTACACATACCATCTCCCTTCTGGTTAATGGAGTTTTCACAATTTACTGAGAAAACTCACATTTTGAGCTATATTTGGCTATCAATGCCATTTTGGCATTTTCCTAAACTGAAAAGTTTTAAACAAACTTTAAAAATAACACCTATTCTCAAAGGTTAATGAAATCTACATCTTTAAACCTCTATAGGTAGTTTATATAAAAATCACCTTCCCTTCCTGCTTCTTTTTTATTTTTTTTCATAAATTTTAAGTTCTAACCACGAAGAAGATATGCTGTTACAGATTTTTTTCTTATTCATCATCTGTACCTTAATTTGAAATCCTCACTTTAATGTTTCTCACACTTTAGTGTGTATTGTAATCTGATAAACTTGTTAATAAATAGTCTGAGAAACACCCCCCTAAATTTCAGATTAATTATGGTTGTGATGGAATCCAAAAGTGGTGTTTTTTATAAAGTTTCCCCTTTTGATTTTGATGCAAGTGAGCCAAGAGTTAATATTCAAAGAAATACTGTTTTAGTCTTTTCCATTCTGTTGTTTGCCAGACTGAGTGTCCTTGAGAATTTGAGCTCTACTTCTTTAGTTATTACTCCACTAGATAGTAGCTCTGGATATCTGAATAATAATTGCCGTTCTTTTTCACTGGTGGAAGGGGTCATTCTATTCCCCAAGTGTGAACCACATGGAAGTTATCAGAAGAGAACTCTATACAATTCTGGTAAGGAAAGATAGGATGTAATGATTATATAAATACATGTTAATATAGGTCATATAAAGATGTAATTGTTACAGTTGGGCATGATGGAGAATATTTGAATGTGATGTTAGAAAAAAGCATGAACTGCTAAATTATGTGTAAGCGGTATATGAGAGAAATATACAAAAAGGATGAGGAGAAGAAGCCAGATACTGTGACTTTATAGAAGAGACTTCTAAAGGAACTTTGGACTTGGAGATAGCAAGATAGTTTTCTCGGTAATTTTGTGAGAAGGTTTGTTTTCTTGGTAATATTTGTGATTGTCTTCCTTTGATAAAAACTGAGGTTGCTTGTTGTGATGATTGATTATCTGATTCATTTTAGATCAGGGTCAAACCTGTCTGAATGAGTAAAAGAGTCAGAACAGGAATCCAATAGATTGTTCTATTAGATTTTTGAAACACCTTGGTAATACACCTTCACCACGTTCTCTGGACTAGCTTCAGAGCACTGAAATCTTCAAATTGTGTACCTTCCCTGAAACAAAATACTACATACTCATTTTATCTAGATATTTTATTAACAAGATAAAGCTGATTTTATTCCTTTTTAAGCATATTATTACCTTAAATATACAACAGTAGTTTCTATAATTACTTTATTCTTCTTTTCCACACATAGGTGGGAACACTGTAAGCAAGTGATTTGTCCAAGCCAGGAAAGTGGAATGATATCATTCATAATTCACCCAGAACTTTACTAGATGCCACACTCCTTCCTATTTTGAGGTGTTTGGAAGCAGTTTTGCTAATGGTGGAGATAGGAGATGCACTCCAGGAAATTATCCAGGCTTGAGGCAGATATAGTCTTTCTAATCCAAGGAGGACCTGCTTTATGTCTAACCTATCATCTAAGAAAACTGAATTTCTTCTGATTAACCTCCTAATTCCATGTCCCTCATACTTGTTTATATTTACAGTGTGTGGTTCTTTTACTGTTCACATCTCTACTAACCTATCGAGAGATATCCTAACACTTACCTATAGTTTGATATCCCTCATGCATTTTTGAAGTAGTTCTATGAAGTCATTTCAGAAAATAGATATAGATAAAAAGAGAAATGCTATTTTTAATTGACAAAATAATTGTTGAAGGGCAGTCACCTTGGAATGGAACTCTTAAAGATGTATTGGAGTGATCAAGAAAAAAATAAGTAGTAGAGAAACAGTAGAGAAAATAAATGTCCATATGAAGTAATAACAAAATATCATTTAGAAAGTGCATTTTTTAAATGAACCACTGGTTATCAGAGAAAGCAAAAAGAACACTGATATTAAAATGAAAATTAACAGCATAAAATATTGATATTTCTCCAAATTTTCCCCAAGGTGAATTTTGCCCATTCTAAGAGTTACAAATATTTGATGAAACTTTAAAAATTACTTATTGAAAGTAATTTTAATATTTAAAAGTAATTTTGCCAGTAAGGCAAATATTAAAAATATAAAATACAGTGATGATAATCCAGTTTATTATTTTGTTATTTGCGAATAAGACTATATTTACCTATTATATGCTATTTGCAGGGAAATGCTAATAAATACAAGTCTGAATTATTTTCACTTATTGTGAGTTTTACTATAAAACATAGAAATTATAAAATAATACAGTGGATTTGCTAAAAATCCACTGTATTATTTTTATCTGATGCTGCAGTTTTCATATAAATGGTCACTCCCAAATGTAATATGTTATATTGTATCTTCAAATCATATATATTCTCACATAATTAAATTAGCCAGTGTGAATCACTTGTTAAATGGGTTCAAATCAAAATAGAACTTCATGTGTGATTAAAATAATTGAGTAGAATGTTTAAATTAATTTATAATAGCAGTTAATAATACGCTGTTAATTTTTTTCTTTATTATGTTTTTTAATGATATCCCCCAAATGATTAAATTTCCCCACATGGTTTATGAAATACACATTTCTGTCAAAAGTATTTATAGGTCAAAAATGGTTTGGAAAAGTTAATCTGGATATAACAATTATATCATTGTAACAAAGTGTTACCTGGGTATTATCAATGTAAAGTATAATGCTTTCATTTTCATTGTTGAGGATTACTATTAAGTCACACAATATGTTTCCACTGTTAGGAAGTCAGACATTGCAACAAATGGAAAAATTGCCATTTGCTAGAATTTTCACTGATTTGATCTAAATAGTTCATTTCTTGGAAGTACAGATTCAGAAGAGGATGATGAAACTGTTACATGGAAGTTGTAATAAAAATCGATTAATTTGTACCAGTTATTAGTTTAATAATTCTATTTAACACATAATAATATATTCTATTTCAGTATTTTGCCTCTGTAACATTCTTACTATACAAAAATATTATATTCTTGCTTTTTCATATTTTATATTAAAACAATACGTTATTCTGCTGTTTCGACCCTTGCAAGATTTCTCATAGATAACTGAGAAGATTGAGAGCCAGCTAGATTCTCAGTAAAAATGTTTCAATGAATGTTGCAGAAGGGTAATTTGTATGGAAATGACATTTTCTGGAAGCCTGAGAAATGTAACAAAAAGAGAAAAGGAAACAACCTATCTTTGTACTGATGACAATGTTTATAATGAGTCTGGAAATAGTAAAAATTTAACCAGCTCCTGCAATATTATAACTTGCTTTTGATTTCTGTAGAGGCTTTTCAAGTAGATGTGGGTGTGACTAAAAAAATATATATTTGAAACTCTTCAATTCAACTTAGGATTGATACAAAAGAGTTAATTTATGTTAACTGTGTATTTGACCATCATTAACAATGCAAATATGCTGACACCTTCATATTTCATTCTCAAATTGAGACCAGCAAATTTAATATTAGTTTGGATGATTCTCTCACATACTCTCACTCTGTATGTTTATGTACATGCACATGTATATGTATATGTGTGTTTTTTCACCAATGTGCATGTAGGTAGATATAATGATTTGCTTTAAAGAGAGACAGTGGTGTTGACAGACTGGAGAAGCAAGTTCATGAAAATACTTCCTGGAGAAAACATATGGAACATTACAAAATTTTTTCAAACCTTAAAATCTTCTATTGGTATGCATTCCAGCATATTATTAATAAGTATTAGTTAGAATAAAGAACCCTGTGATGTGTTGAATTTTTAAATAAATGTTTTTGCTCAACTAGAGATTTTCCTAAATTTCCAAAATTTCAAACCTATGTTTCTGTCTCATTGATTTATTTTTCAGCCACATGTAATATAATGGATAAACAGAATATATTAATTTGTGCTGTAAATTAAAAGGTCTCAGTTGATATAACTGCATTCTTTGAATCACCTTTGGCTACTACATTATTTATAGACAGTCATAGAGATACATCCTTATATTTATAAATTATACGTATACATACCTGTTTTTATAGGTATTCAAAGAAGGAAATATATCTTAAACCAAAGAAAAGACATAAAAACTGAAAACAGAAAGGAATTTTTGTCATAAAAGTCTATATCTCAGTGTTTAATGTACTCACCTGTTGTGTTAAACACCTGTTATGAACTTTAACTTATTGAAAGGCTTCATAAGGTTTGAAAGGCTAAAGAAGAAAGACCAGTCAATGTGGCATTTTGCCTGTAATGAGCAGAGGGATTCTTGGCAGCATTAGTCCTTCAGTATGTTGATGTCATTCAGCCCAACTCTGCCTTTGATCTGACCCAGATGGTGTTTTGCCAGCTTTTTGTTGTGTCTTGCTGTTAGGGATGTGGATTAAAACAAACTGACCAAGTTGCAGTCCCAACAAGAAAGAACACTGAAAGGCAGGAGGAATCGTCTGGAGCATGCAAAAGAGCAGTCCCTCAGTTATTTTTCTGTCTTAGCTACTGAAGTTTGTAGTCTAAGGCTTCTTTGATCCACAATACCAGTGGTTAAAATACAGTTGTATATGATTTATAATTTTCATGTCTATTTGAAAGAAAATCCAGAGGAGGAACTCTATAGGTGCTTACTCTTCCAATAGGAAAAAAAAGTGCCTAATAACAAAATTAATAGCCTAAATATTTGATATGCAAGGAAACCATGTGGATATCATGCTATGCTTTGCTATGAAAGTAAATTGAAAGCAATAAAAATAATGAGTCTTTTGACATAGCATGCCATTTGATAATAAAGAGCAGATTATGTTATGAACTTTGTACTGGAATATTCTTAAATATCATGTTTACTAGTATCTAATTATCTCTTTCTCTACCCGTGTTTGAATCGCATGGTGTAAGACATTATTTTCTCCATTTCCTCTCTTATTTCTAAAATATAAACATGATGATAGCTAACCGCAAATTCGAGCTAATCTATTTTGGTTACTTTCCCTGCTAAGTTAACTACAGGAGATTTAAGTTCTGATTCTAACTCAGCTATTACTTTAATTGTGACATTGAGTAAATTATTTAAGCTTAAAAAAGTAGTTTAGTCATAGGCAGAAGGATAAGTTAATTAAGAAGATGCCCAAGGATTCTTCACCTAACACTATAAGGCATTTTATTCATTTCTGTTTGATTTCATACAATGTTCCTCTGGGGAGGACTTTTACAAGGAAACTTGTAAGACTTCTAAAGTCCTCTACACCCATCACCCATACTCTTGAGAAGATTCAGACTATTCCAGATTGTGTGTTTCCCACTGACCAAAATGGCCTTAATATTCCACTAGGCGTGGTTAAACTTTACACAGATTTCTTCCTGACTATAGGCACTTCATCTTATTTTTTTCTTAGAGAACTTACTTAGAAAGCTTGCAATTGTAAATTATTTCTCTGCCTTTTTGAAATGTATGCAAATCTACTCCCAGTCCCTTGCCAATTTTACAAGTTGCTCAAGCACTTGGAAACCATCCCTTTGGTGTGTAAACTTCTAAGGAAGTAGGACCACTATCTCTCAATTCCTGTGGGAGGGTAGGAGCAACTTTGATGGGCACCAGTTATCAGACACAGAGCCCAAATCACAGAGAAAAAAACATTTGCAAACTCAATGTTCTTTACATATCCCATTGATTAACCTTCCCCCTAAAGTCCTTCAATATTTTTTCCACTATTTCACCCTAATGCTTAAGCACTTTTATTTCAGTTGTGTTGAGTTGAACCTTTCTTCCCTATTGCAATAGTTTGGATAGTCTTCCTTGTCTGTCTGTTTAAGTTTGTCTGGTACAAAATTTGCTTTGACACTCCTCACTTTTGTGTGAATATTTTTGCTAGAACTAGGGGGGAAATCCCATTCTTATTTTCCCAGTTACTGACACAACTTTCTGTACTCAAGTTTCTAGCTAATTCTTTTTTGCACATCCTATACTCATATTCCCTAATTTTGCTCACATTTTCCCCTGATGCTGCCATTATCCATGCTAATTAAGTGAAATTCTGTTACTCTTTCAAAGTTTTGGCAAATGATGCCTACACCATGAAACATTATCCCACTTATTTCTTTATTTAAAAGTGATTTTTCCTTGTCTGAATTCCTACTGTACATTTTATACTTCTCTCTCAACTTAGTGTTACACATAATGTATTATTGTATGTGTATGTATAAATACACATATATATGTATAACAACACTGATATTATATAATGTGTCATATATGTGTATTTTAGATACACAATAAATACATATATATGACACATTATATATGTAATGTCAGTGTCATTTAGTCTTCTTTTTAATAGATGAATTTGTCTTATTTTTTTGCAAGAACCTAAGTAAGCATAAATTATCCTTCAAACCAGTGGTTCAAAGAATTCAACTTTTAATTAATTTAAGTTTAATTAATTCAGTTTAAACAACATTAAACTATTGGTTACCATATTGGATAGTAAAATTCTAGATTCTTTTAGATAATATAAATATTAATTTAACTTACTAGAATTGGTCTAATATGCATATGTTTAATTTTAATAATTATCTAATTTAAAAAATATGCTTGTTTCCAAAATCTACATTCTTACTTGATGATATTTTACAGATTAAAAATATTATTATCACAAATAAAGATTGATAGGGACTTAGGCTAGTTTAAATTAATTTCATCAGCTAATTCAACTTTATATTACTTCCAGCTAGATAGTGAAGAGGCAAAACAAGAGGAAGAAGATGCTTGAATTCTATGTTACTTTAAGTAATGACCTTGCTTTATTCCTATAATTAGCTAATATAGTTGCTCAAATGCAATAAAATGGGAATAAATTTAATGTTGATGGTCTAGTAAGTTGTTATATTTACATGTCCACATAATAAAGACAGAAAAGTATTTCCTTTAAGAGATAAAGGAAGCAAATTTGGATTTACTCTGATACTGGTTTGGCTATTAGAAAATTAAAATAATCTGATATCACCATTAACTTCTACCAGACAAATTAATTTTCTAATAACATTTGGTGGGGGACAAATATTATAAGTTTACTTTTTTTAGCCAACACAACTCTTCATCAAACTATAAAGATTGTTCATATTGATTTCCTTTATCTTATTTTTTTGCACATATTTTTATTTAGTTAGAACAGTGATTTGAGCTTGTGTTTCAGAATTGGATGGAAAAAATACAAGGGGGTAAGTACAGACACATAGATTGAATTAGGAGGGTTATTTAGAGGTACAGATAGGTGTTAGAGCATCTTTTCATCAGTGTGTGAAGAAAAGTGAATGAGAGAATTTGACTTTCGAGAAATTATGTTATATGGTATAACATATATTATTAAAAATGAAAGCTAAACAATCTTTACTATGCCAACTACAATTTGGCACTTGCCTTCTACCTCTATCTACAAGGATTAAATCATGAGCTACTGAAGCTGCTGACCTTCAACATCCCCTGAATGGAGTTCAGGGTGGAAATCAGGAATTAGGCACTCTGTGCTCGGGGGAAAAACTGGCAGAACAGGTCTTCAGAAAAATATTTTCAGGAGAAGATTTTATGAGCCCAATTCTTGCATCTCCTCGTATCTAGAAAAGCACTCAAATTTTTCATGGTGATGTCTGCTCCTTGTAACTAGCAGTAATATTCACAAGGCTAGCAGCAAACGTCTGCAAAACTGTGTGCATGATTGCATGTAACTCCCTTCACCAAAATCACATATATACAGACCATTTCTCCGGCCTCTTCCGAGTGGTTTCTCAGAGCTATCTGAAACGTTGCCCCCCAGGTTATAGTCCTCATTTTGCCCCAAATAAAACTTAACTCACAACTTTCATGTTGTGCATTTTTTTTCAGTCGACAACTACTACAAGTTTAATTGGCGCTTGATTGGTTATATATAAATTTATTTATATATAAATAATATATATATATTTATTTATTTATAAAATATACAAGGAACTATGATAGTATACAGACATTGATTTCACAAGGTATTTGATACAATGCAACAGGTAAAACCATTTTAGTGTAATATGTATGGGCTAGAGAAATGGTTTGAACACTTAATTTAACAGAACAGCTTTTATTTTCCAAATAAAATTAATACATATGTATACATATATATGTAAATATACATTATGTGTCATATATAAATACATGTAAATACATTTTACATGCATATATAAATAAATGATAATGATTGGAAACTCCCATAACAATAGTTTCCCATATATATCTGAATTCCAGTTTAAGAGTGTGATATATATTTTCAAATTGTCATTAAACTTAAGAGAAAACCTTCCACCTCTCCTATTTATCATGTTGTTTTCACTTTAACAGAAAATACATATGCTTTTCAGGTTACCGGAAACTGGGAGAAATACTTAATCCATTAGCAACAGCATCATTAAATAAAATGATTTTTTAGCCTGTAATGACAGTTGGAAATGGGATTTTTTATAAATAAAGGTTAATTACAAGACAATCATGTTCATTCATTTATGTTCTGCCTATGGCTGCTTTCCTACGACAAGGATAGAATTGAGTTCAACAGAATGGTTTAAACTCACAAAGTGTAAAATATTCACCATCTGGTTCTATACAGCTTTAAAAAAAGTTAACTGATACCTTTTCTTATCTGAAAAAGATGAGGAGTAAAGTAAATAAAAAATTTTAGCTATCCACATCTTGATAGATATGTAGATTTATGATGAGTTAATGTGGAAAAGATACTGAGATTTTAGTGTCCATAAACTCACTATAATTCAAGGTTTGTGGTGTCCTCACTCAACATGCGAATACAATTTAAAGATTGCATTACTTTGATGAATGTTTTTTGTTTGTTTTTTTTGTTTGTTTGTTTTTCTTTTCTGCAGTACATGGACCTCTCACTGTTGTGGCCTCTCCAGTTGCAGAGCACAGGCTCCAGATGCGCGGGCTCAGCTGCCATGGCTCACGGGCCCAGCTGCTCCACTGCATGTGGGATCTTCCCGGACTGGGGCACGAACCCGTGTCCCCTACATCAGCAGGCGGACTCTCAACCACTGGGCCACCAGGGAAGCCCTGATGAACTTTATTTAATCAGAAAAGCTTCCTTTGGTGGATTAGATCAGAGGTTGGCAAACTATTGCCTGAATGTCAAATCCAGCTTGCAGCTTGTTTTTGTATAGCCTTGGAGTCATAAAAATATTTTTATTTGATTATTTAAAAATATAACACAAAAACAAAGAATATATTACAGTGGCCAAACTTAATATATTTATTATACATATTATACAACTTTTTACAGAAAAAAATTTACTATCTCAGGATAATGTGTTTGTGTTCTGTATTAAACAAATGATGTTTTGAAAAACAAACATATAAATAAACAGTACAAAAGATAGGTTTAATTTCTCCTACAAAATGAAAACTTTAATGCAACAGAAGCTTTTATTTTTTAGAAGAGACTATTTAGGGAAATATGCTTTAAGACTTCTTTTATTTGAAGATCTCTCTTGCAGACAAGAATCCCTATTAATTTGTTGTTTACAGGGCAGAATTAGAAGGTGGAGGCAAATGTATGGAAGTCACAAACATGCAGACTTCTAAGAGTGTTTTCTATAATAAGATGACAAATAGAATAAAATAGCATAACGGTATAAAATAGTCTATTTAGAGTGAAATGGAATTAAGGACTCTAATGTACTTTTATCACATTTTTAATTTTCAAGAACATGTTACATTTCCTGAATATTATTATTTTATCATTAAATTTTATTATTGTTTTATACAGAATTATCTTCAGTAAGTGTGAATATAAATATATTTTTATAAACTTCTCTTTCCAAATTTTTTATTCTTTCATTTTCATCTGTGAGATTTGATTTCTGGTTTTCATATTAGAAGTTTTATCTGAAATGCCTATTGATTCTTGACTTTTCCTCATATTTGATAACTGACCACTGAAATGCTAATTGGGAGCCTTATGCATATAGGTGGATCTCGTCTTCTCTGGAGTTTGTTCTGGTTGTGATGCTATCTTTGAAATCAAGAAAGTTGTGTTTTTAGGCCTTTTCCCTTATGTTCTTCAGATAGTTCTTCCTATACTTAGCATGTAAAGGATGTCTATAGGTCTATCTTACAGAAATCTCTTAGATGAAGATTAGAGTTTTCAATGTTTGGTATTGAATTAAATATTTAACAGCTGGCTTGGCCTTCTCTAGGTTCAGGAATGCCCAAGGATTTGACTCTTACTTAAACTCTCCTTCCACATTAACTCAAGGATGGTATAAGTACACTAAGTACAAGGTAAATCAGGGTTCTGCTCAGTTATTATCTACCAATCCAAGCACCTGTGCCTGGTTACAGGTAGTGTTTATTAAGGAACATGTAACTGATAAATAATCTATAACTGATGAGTAATATATAATTAATGAGATGCAGCTCCATCTGTGAATGGGAGCTTGTTATGTACTTCTGAGGGAGGGTATGACCAGCAGGGTATAAAAACTGGAGGAATTCTAATGCTAATGGATTCACTCCAAAGGTATGCAGTCTGCATTTTCCTCCATGGGGAGCCCAGTCTAGTGTTATTGGAACATTCAGGTAACATGTATGGGAGGCCTAAGAATTTTGCCATGCTGTTACAGTGCATGCTGTGTTGTTGCATATTCTGTACCATTTCTCATCACTAAATGTTTTGATGATGCCATGTTGCCTTATAAGTTTGACTGTCCATTCAAATCCAGGAACCCTGCTTCTGGAGCAGAGTGATCATTGCTGGCTGCAGACTTTTATTCTATTCCTCTCAGTTACAGTATGATAATGACTTACACCTGACTTAAATTTAGCCCTTTATTACACTGCTACTGTGTCCCTTTCTTTTGCTTTTTTTTTTCTGAATATAAATCATCAGGCCATGTTAACCCCACATTCACTTCACTTTTCAGGAGCAGCTAACATTGCCAATTCCTGAACCCTTGGATGAGTTTTTATATCAATTTGTTCATTCTTCACCTTACATTCTGTTGATTTAGTGTTCAGCTCAATTGCCTCTTCTAAGTTACCACTTCCATCAGATTATGGCTTCCAATATTGTGTTTTTGATTTTTTTTCTTCCATTTGTGTTGATTTTGAAATTATGGTTTAAAAATATATATACTATCCTTTTGGAGTAGGGGTTCCTCATACATTTGCTCTATACATCTCTTTGGCAGGCTAGTAAAGCCTATGGAGTTATCCAAATAATGATTTAAATTCATGAAATAAAATATATAGAAATAAAACAGAAAACAACTGCACTGAAAAGTGGTCATACAAATATTTTCAACAGCATTTTAAATATAAGAATAAATGTATCTCCAGTCATGCATTAAATAAAAATATTGAGTTTCAGGTCTAAAAAGTAAAATAATTTGGTAGTAATCAGTATAATCTAAATTTCTACATCTTCAATGGGTAAAATATGTTATGAAGCTACTTTTTTTTAATGTTAATGTTTTTAATGATAATAAAGCCATAAATATTGCTAATACTACTGGAGTTTTTGCCTGTACATGTAATTGAAGGAAATAGACAAATGAAAATAAATATGTACATCAAAGTTTAAATTCATTAAAACTCAGGGAGCCTGGTTATGAATTTCTGATTTAGAGGGTCTTTAAGAATGGAGAACTTAAATCTGTGTTTCATGTTCCACCTTAAACTGGAAGTATCATAACTTAAATCCATGAAAATAAAAGCAATTTTCCACAATAATAATTGTTGAAAACACATTAAAAATGTTGGAAATAATTCATGGTTGCTGTATGTTATGTTTCACCACTCTTGTTCAGAAAAAAATGCATAATATAAATATATTTAATGGGGCAATATGAATTATTTTGAATGTGATCATGCAGGCAGAAGGCTACCAGAATAAAGATGCAGTTCTGATATTTAAACTGAATTGAAGTATATTCTTGTTATTAAAAAAGGTCATGCTTCAGTTGTTGAGGTAAGTGGGATGAGAAAAGAAAACATGTTTTGAGGTTGTCATTATTCACATTGTGGAACTTTTAATGTAATACATCAGGGGGCATGGAGTATGATTTGCTGGCACATGAGTGTTTCCAAATATGTGGGAGAGAGAGAGCTTCTCTGAACATTTGCTCATATCTTTGTGGTTTTGGAAACAGAATCTTTCCGAGTTCAAATACTATAGTACTATATATTTTCTTTGTCTACTCGACAATTTGTATAGTTAAAAAGTATATATATATATATATATATATATATATATATATGTACACATATATATAAAGCATATATAAATTTTATATATGTATATTGTCTGAAATGCTTTATTAAAATCTATAATTTTAGGAAGGATAAAAATATATACGGACTTCTGGTTCAGCCAAAATGTAATAGACTAATTTTTCCCTGCTCCTTTATGCCAAGTACAACTAAAACCCTGGATATAACACACCAGGCAATCTAAGGACAACTGTGAGGTGGTGTGAGGATGAACTGGTTTGACCCCCCCCCATAACTGAAGGAAAAACACAACTACAAAGTGTCTTATGTCTCCCCATGCAACAGAAGGTAGGAGACCTTGGCTCAGAGTGTTTACAGTTGCTAATCTGGCAACAATAGGCAGATAAAATCATTTAATCTCTGGATCAAATCTGAGTTCCTCTGACAACAGATGAGCCTGACAAAACTAGCCCTGCTAAAAATAAGTGAACAGGTGAAATATTCTCCTTGCCTGCTGGCTCTCAGACTTCCCTACCCGACTAAGAGATAATGGGATAAATGGGTGGCACTGGCAAGAGAGATTCTACCTTAACAAGTGTTCCTTAGTTCCCATGCCATGGAGTTATCCATACTCCATACAGAGACACCAGGGTGGCCAAGAAGCACTGGCAGGGAGGATCACACCACAAGAACCTACCAAATAAGTACTCTTCATGCCTGACATCATGGGGCTGGATAGGGAGACAGGGACCATACCCCGACAGCTGTGGACAAAGGATGTTGTGACTATCAAGCCATCAGCTACTGCAGCCACCACACTCTCTCAACAGTGCATCCTGAGGGGATACAGGATGGAGAAAAACATGATACTGGCCTTAGATAGTTAAGGCGCATATTAAAGAAATAATTTCATTAAGCCCAGACTGTTGTATCTTCCCGTACTTAGAAAAGTGCTAAATTCATTAACTTGAGATGTCTGTTTTTTCTTTAATTAACAGCAATCTTTTGATGTTCTGGCTACCTGTTTTTGTTTGTTTGTTTGTTTTGTTTTGTTTTCTGCAAAAACTCCTATATACACTGGCTCCTCCCTTGCGTCTTCAAAACAGCCCCTCAGAACTATCTGAGAGTCTGCATTCTGTGTTTAATCTTCAGTACGTCTGCCAAATAAAACATAATTCTCAATTTTTAGGTCGTGCATTTTTTTTTTCAGTTGACCCAGCAAAGGTCTAACCATAAAATCTTCTTTGTCCCTGAAGTTCTGAGATATATCTCCCACTTTTTCGGTTCTTATTTCTGCTGAAACAGTACCACAAATTTAGTGTCTTAAAACCATGCAAATTAATTTTCTTACATTTCTGGAAGTCAGAAATCCTAAAGTAAAGATGCTGTCCGTGCTATATTCCTTCTGGAGTTTCTAGGAAACAATCCTTCTCTTGCTTTCCAGCTTCTAGACTCAGTCTGAACTTCTTGGCTCATGGCCCCTTCCTTCAGCTACAAACTGTATGATTCCAACCTCTGTCTCTGTTACCACATATCATTCTCTGATGCTCTGTCCCCCTTTCTATCTTATAAAGACTCTTGTAATTATATTGCACTCACCCAAATAATCCAGGATAATCTTTTCACCTCAAAATTCTTAGCTTAGTCACACCAAAAAGTCCGTTTTGCCATGTAACGTAACATATTCACAGTTCCAGAGATTAACTTGTAGATGTCTTGGGGGGATATTGTGCCTACTATAGTCTCCCTTGTGTCCCCCAATATTCATGTGCTCTCCACGTGTAAACTATATTCACCCCATCCCAACATTTCCGTAAGTCTAAAACCACTATAGCATTATTTCAAAATCCAAAGTCTCATCTAAACTTTATCAGCCTCAAAGTCCCAAATATCATCATCTAAATTACATATAAGGGAAGATCTGACTATAACACTTCCTGAGACAAAATTCCTCTCCATGTGTAAATCCAAGGAACTCAAGAAACAATTTAACTGCTTAAGATAAAATTGTGGGTCAGGCATAACATTTAAAAACACAACCATTTTAGGGGCTTCCCTGGTGGCGCAGTGGTTGTGTCCGCCTGCCGATGCAGGGGACATGGGTTCGTGCTCCAGTCCGGGAAGATCCCACATGCCTCGGAGCGGCTGGGCCCGTGAGCCATGGACGCTGGGCCTGCGCGTCCGGAGCAAAAATTCACATAAAAACACAACCACTTTAAAAGAGAGAAAATGGACGGAAAAAAAAAATTCTTAGAAATTTTGAAAGTCAGCCTGACAAACTCCATCAGGTTTTAAGCCCTAAGAAGAACAGTTTCTGGTTCTGAAGTCAATTCTTCCCTGACTTCATGCTTCTTGGTTCCACCCTCAGAGTCATCCTTCTTTTACAAGAAAGGTATTGTAGCATGTGTTTTCATCTGAGTAGTTTTATTAGCCATTAACTTGCCTGTAGAACTTTGGGGGTTTGCCAGCTTTAGTTTATTTTGTCCTGTCTCTGTCCCTTTCCATGCAAGACAGCAGCGTTTCTGCTGTTATAACATTCACAAGAGCATTGTGCATCACAATATGTGTCTCAAGGAATCATTTAATTAGACACAAGATTGGTACACAGATCTTTCCTAGATAATCTCATCTTTATTTCTGGCTTTCTTTTGAGAGGAATCTGTGAATGACATGCCTAATCTCTTCAAAGAATCTTCAGTGCAACAGGACTTTTTGTTCCTTTAGAAGCACTCTCAGAATATTGTACAATCCAAGTATCTCTGCCTGGTTACAGATAGTTACTTATTAAGTAACATGTAATTGATAAGTAACCTATAATTTATGAGTATTTATAATTGATGAGACGCAGCTCCACCTGGAAACAGAAGCTTGTTATGTACCTACCTGTGAAGAAACACAAAACCAGCAGCGTGGTGTCTCCAGAGCATGCTTGCCTTACAATTAATCTTCTAATTTTAGCATCTCTTGAAATCTGGATAAGTGAAGAAGTTCCGCGGACATCAAATCCTGCTTCCTTTTTTCTTAACAGTTCTTCCTCAGTTCATTTCATTTCTTTCACATTATAGTAACAGCAGTAAGTGAAAACAGCAAGAGTAAACCAGGCTTCATCTTAAACACTGCTTAGAAATTATCTTTGGCTAAATGCCCTTGTTTGTCACTTAAAAATTCTACTTTCTGTATAACTCTAAGATACAATTCAGCTAAGCTTTCTACCATTATATAAAAAAGAGATACTTTCCTACTTATCAATAATGTATTCCTCATTTCCTTCTGAATCCTCACCAGCAGCATTTTTAATACCCATATTTAATGGCTAACAAGAGTCTCTATACAACAATTTATGTTTTCTATAACAAGATATGTTTTCTCTTCCATACTCCTCACTCCTGGGTTCTTACTAGCAAAGTTCTTAATATCTATATTTGTTCTGATAGTCTGTTTTTGATTATTTAAATATCTTCTAAGAAAATCATGTTATCTATCATGTTCTACACTTCCTACTGCTTACTTACTAACAAAGTGGTTAATATCCATATTTCTACTAACAATCTCTTCAAGGAAATCAAGGTTTTTTCTATCATGCTCCTTAAAACTCTTTCAGCCTCTACCTATTACCCAATTGCAAAGCCACTTCCACATTTTTAGTTTTTGTAATAGCAGTGTCCCACTTCATTATTCATTGCTACTATAAGCATTACCAAAATATTGTCTTAAAACAACTCAAATTTATTATCTTACTGCTTTGGGGTCCGAAATCTTAAAATCAAGGTAAGGGCATGGTTACATTTATTTTGGAGGCTCTAGGGAAGAATTATTTCCTTGCCTTTTTCAGGTTCTATAGGACATCTGAAATTCTCAGCCTGCAGCTCCTTCTTCTATTTCAAAGTTTACCACTCCGATTCTCTGCCTGTTGTGTCTCCTCTGACTCTCTGTCTCAATTGTTTAAAGATCCTTGTGATTACACTGGGCCTACCCAGATCATCCAGGATATTCTTCTCATCTCAAGACCCATAACTTAGCCACATGTTCAAACACCTTTTGCCATGTAATATAATATATTCACAAGTTCCAGGGGTTAGGATGTTAACATCTTTGAGGAACCATTGTTTTGTCTATCATACCCACCTAAAGACACTGGACAGCTCAAACTGGGGAAAACCTCTCACTACCATCATAAAACAGCAGGGGTCTTTGGATTTCCCAGAGGTAGCATATAACTGAAGAAATCCAAAATTACCTGGCAAAGTCTCTGAAAATGAAAATGTCTTTGGAACTAAAGCACACAAGAGTAAGGCAAGACATGTTTGTTAAACCTAAACATTGAATTCCTGCTAAAGTAAAATATTTACATAAGATCCAAGTCAAATGATATAATAGACAAAATGTCCAGGCTATCATAAAAAAATCACTCATCTTACGAAGAAACTGGAAAAATAAATCACAATAGATGTTAACACTAAGATGAATCAGATGTTGGGAGTATCTGACAAGTGTTTTAAAACAGATATCTTCAAAATGTTTCAACAATAAATTAAAGATTCTCCTGAAATAAATTAAAAAACTCTGCAAATTAATATGTTATAAAAAACCAAATGTAAATTACAGAACAAAAAATACAAAACAAAAATTTCACTCAGTTGGTTTAGTAGTAGACCGGAAATGACATAGATAGAATCAGTAAACTTGTGGAAAGAAAATATAATTCACATAATCTGAACAAGTATGGACTAAAAAAATGGACAAAGCCTTAGGAACAATGTGTTAATAGCAAAGGGTACACCATGTGTGTCATCAGAGTCATAGAGAAGAGAAGAAGGAGAATATACCTAAAAGGGGGTCTGAAGAAGTAATGGCTGAAAACGTCCTACATTTGGAAAAATAAATAACCCACAGATTCAAAACACTTAGCAAACCCTAAAATGAAAAAAACTAAAAGAATTCCTCCCCAGACATACAATAATTCAATTTTGAAAACTAAAGACAAAAAAAAATCTGGAAAACAGCCAGAAAGAAATGACACATTACTTATAGGGGAACATTAATTTGAATAAGTGTAGATTTCCTATTTGAAAGTAAAGAGGCAGAAGGAAGTAGCACAATCTTTTTCCATTGTTGGATGAAAAGTACTGTCAACCTCAAATTTTTTATTCTTTGAAACTATCTTTCAGAAATGACAGGGAAATAAAGACATTTTCAAATGAAGGTAAGATTTAAAAAAAAAGTCTATAACAAACCTATTCTTAAAGATTGACTAATTCAAAGCCTTGGAAATAAGAATCACATTGTTCACAGTAGGATCTGGGATAAGACCATCTACTATCATCCTTTTCTCTTTGGATTCTGTAGTTCTCTCTACTCCTCCCACAGCCTACATATAAAATGCTCCACAGTCCATCTGTGTAATACTCACCTTCACAAACATAACTTGCTTTAGTTGAATTTAATTTTCAGATTCAATTCTACTGAAAATCAAGTCTAAACAGATAAAAATAATACTCACTCAAGATTTGCTATAGTTTTTTTCAGTAATTGTGCCACTCAATATAAACTAACATTTATTTAACTAAACACAAAAGTTCCTTGAAACCAAGGATAATGCAATGGTATTTTGGGTAGTCTTTATAATGCTTTTTTTTTTTTTTTTTGCGATACACGGGCCTCTCACTGTTGTGGCCTCTCCCGTTGCGGAGCATAGGCTCCGGACACGCAGGTCCAGCAGCCATGGCTCACAGGCCCAGCCGCTCCGTGGCATGCGGGATCTTCCTGGACCGGGGCACGAACCCATGTCCCCTGCATCGGCAGGTGGACTCTCAACCACTGCACCACCAGGGAAGCCCCCATAATGCTTTTTATTAAGAATTAATCTGCTCAAGACTTTGAGGTTGTTTTCACTTATGATATTTGAGAATATTTTACTTTATACATTAGAATTTGTGAAGAAATGATCAGATTACATCTAGCATATTGTTTTAATTTCCACTTACCATGTTTTATAATTGCTTACAAACTGAAGAGACTCAAAAGGAGCTGCTAGTTGATTGACCAATTTCCCTATGTGCATAATTGGTATAGTACATGCCACATAAATTTACATTACTACTACAAATAATTATTATAACAAGTAATTATGTAGTGCTTACTATGCACCAAAATCTAATCTATGTGGTCCACATAGATGAATTTATTTAATTATTCAATATGCTTATTTAATAAATAGTGAATCTGTGTTATCACAAGGGTAAATAATTTGTAAAAGGTCATACTTTAATCAGTATTGGTTAACTGCTATAACAAACAAGTCCCAAATCTCAGTGAAATAATAAAATAAAGGTTTGGTTTTATTTAGGTCAAAGCCAATGGAAATATTTCTGGTCAGTTGGCTCCCCTACAAAGCCCTCCTTGAAGTGGAAGTGAAGGTCACTAGCTGATGCCATGTTGTACCTCTGCCATCTTGTGGTTTCTAGTTGACCCTGACACCACTGAGTCTGCAGTCAGAGAGAAGAAAGCATGAGGAAATCATACAACACACTTAACTGGGACCTGGAATTGACACATGTTACATTAGACAAACCTAAGTCCACATCCTCCTTTATGAGATATGAGAAATTAGAAGATATGATAAAATATGTTTCTTAGTAAGGCAGCCACTTTCAAGAAAAAAGATTCTTACTATGGAAGGGAAATGAATCTCTAGTTGTTACCCAGTCATCTATGATGCAGTGAGTAAACTGAAATATAACCTCAGGAATTTGACTCTCAAGACTGTGCTACACTATTCTGTGATAAACAAAACTAGGATAAATAATACATATTTTATAGTACAGAATATATAATAGTATAGTATATAATACAGGGATACCTTGGAGATACTACAGGTTTGATTCCAGACCACCACAATAAAGCAAATATCACAATAAAGCAAGTCATGTGATTTTTTGTGTTCCCAGTTCATATAAAAGTTATGTTTACACTATACTGTAGTCTATTATGTGTGTAATAGCATTATGTCTAAAACAACAATGTACATACCTTAATTAAAAAATATTTTATTGCTAAGAAATGCTAACCATCATCTGAGCCTTTATCAAGTCATAATCTTTTTGAAAGAACATTATCAAAGATCACTGACCACAGATCACCATAACAAACATAATAATAATGAAAAACTTTGAACTATTGTGAGAATTACCAAAATGTGAGATAGAGACACAAAGTGAGCTGTTGGAAAATGGCACCTATAGATTTGTTTAATGCATGTTAATCACAAACCTTTCATTTTTAAAAAACATAGTATCTGTGAAGTGCAAAAAAAAAAAAAAAAAGAAAGCACAGTATTCCTGTATATGTGAATAGATAATATAGTGTAGTATAATGATGTTTGGTATATACTAGTCATTCAATAAAGGTTGGCTATTATTCTATTATTAAAGAATTAGTAAGAGAAACCATTTCAACAAGTATAAAAATAAAAGAATGATTCATTAAAAGGTTACAAGGATATCGTATTGAATACAAAGGTAGGGATGAAATACACTTATGATGAAAGAAAATATAGAAAAACTTAGCAGAGAAGTAGAAACTATGAAAAAAGAAACAAATAGAAATTATGACTGAATAAAAAAAACTGAATTAAAAATATAATAATTCACTGGATATGTTTAACAGCATAATATATGGCAGAGAACAAAATTAACTTTTAAAATAGATCTATAGAATGCTAGATTTCATAAATGTTAACTCAGAGTATTAATGGGGTTATTTAAAGAAAGTCATAGTCATGAGGCAATCAATAGCTTACATTTAGTTGGAAAAATGTCCAATAAAATTAGCCTATAATCAAAATTTTAAAATAATATGTATAAATATGTACACATATGTATGTTTTTACTTTAACTTGTCATTATAAAAGCATATTTCATCTTTCCTCCATATTCTTGGATGATGGCTTTCTTTTTGATATGTTTTCATAAAAGTGTAGAAAATGAAATTTTGTATTTAGTCCCAAATTTGAATTGATTAAAAAAAATAAAAACCAAAATGTCAATTTTCAGATAGAAAATCCAAAAGTATTTTGTAAGAAAGAAACACTAGATATAATACACAAAATATTGTGAGAGATGCCCAGGGAATAACTTTTTTCAGTTGGAATTTTCATTGCAATATATCTTACAAATTGCTGAAGGTTGTAGCAAGCAAGAATTGTAACATGATTTAAAATAGTTTGCCCTTTACAGAACTCTGACTATATGTATTTGTGATCATGTATTTACTTTGCAGCAGGCTTCAAGAAGGAAACATACACACATACATAAACACAGACACAAAATCTAAGTATACAAAATACAAGAAAGTGACATACGTACTTGTATTTTATTTTTATATAAAACCAAACAGATACAATTACTGAAAAATTCAACTGAAAAATCTTGATATTTATATGAAACATGCCAAATCAGGATTTTGAATTAAAATTTCTAATTTAATCTAGATAGCAAGAATGAATTTGGTATAACTTAACTATGGATTAAAACTTAATAAATTTACAAATATATATATACCTCAAATTTGGAGTTAAAAATTTGAAGAAAACTGAGCATAGTATTGATGTGATGAGAAAATTAAGAAATGTGTAATACTCAACAATTTATAATGAAATTAGAATATTTGAACTTGATTCTTATGCAATATTAGAGAAATCCTTCGGGCATGTAAACAGAATCTTCTATATAAAATATTACTCTGTCTCTAATCAAAACCAAGATGTTAATCTAAATGTTAAGACTGATTGCAAATTAAGGCATCTTCTTAGGAAACAATGGAGGAAACATATTTTTAAGAACAAAAGTATACATTTGAGGTTCAGTTGAAAGATGCAAATAAAAAATTTTAAACCACTTTATTGAGGTATGATTGACATACGAAAAGCTTTAAATATTTAATGTATAGAACTTGATGAGTTTGTAGATAATATATGCCTATGAAAACTTCATCAGAATCTATGCCATAAACATATCCATCACCTCCAAAAGTTTTCTCCCATCTTCTTTATCATTATTTTATTTTTTATGAAAAGAGCACAACATAAGATCTACCTTCTTAGTAAGTTTTTAAGTATACAATACAATACTGTTAACTTTAGGCACTATGCTGTTTCATACCCTTTGACTAATACTTTGCTGTTTCTCCCCACCTCTAGGCCCTGGCAACCACCATCCTACTGACAACTCTCTGCTTCTATGAGTTTCACTATTTTAGATACCTTATATATGTGGTATCATGTAATATTTGTTCTTTTGTTTCTGGCTTTTTTACTTAGCATAGTGTCCTCCAGGTTTATCCATGTTGTCACAAATGGCAGAATTTACTTTTTTTTAAGGCTGAGTAATATTCCATTGTATGCACATACTACATTTTCTTTATTCTTTTATCCATCAGTAAACATTTAGGTTGTTTCCATGTCTTGGATATTGTGAATAATGCTGAAATAAACATGGGAGTAGAGATATCTCTTAGAGCTCCTGCTTTCGATTCCTTTGAATATATACCCAGAAGTGAGGCTGTTGGATCATATAGTAATTCTATTTTTAATTTTTTGAGGAAAATCTATAGTGTTTTCTGTAGTGGCTGCACCAATTTCCCTCAACAGTGTACAAAGTTTCTCTTTACTCCACATCCTCACCTACACATATTATTATTATTTTTGATAATGGACATCCTAAGAGATGTAAGGTGATATCTCATTGTAGTTTTGATCTATATTTTCCTGACTTTCCTGATGATAGGTGATGTAGAGCACATTTTATATATCTGTTAGTCATTTGTTGTTGGCCATTTGTATGTCTTCTTTGGAGAAATGTCTATTCAGGTCTTTTGCCAATTTTATAATGAGGTTTGGTTTTTTGCTATTGAGTTGTATGAGTTCCTTACATATGTTGCATTTTTAACCCTTTTATAAGATATATGGTTTGCAAATATTTTTCTCCCACTTTGCTTTTTCATGTGTTGCTTGTTTCCTCTATTGTTCAGAAACATTTTAGTTCCCCCTTGCTTATTTTTGCTTTTGTCGCCTGTGTTTTTGGTGTCAGATGCCAAAATTTTAAATTATTTTAAATAGATGTACCTAAAAATAGATGCCAGATTAAAGGGAATGAGAAAAGAAAAGAAATGATATAAAATACAAAGATAAAAATAAGAAAAAAGAAGATAAAAATGATAATTATAAGATAGAGGTAATATAACAGTAGTAACCATTCTTGTTTCAGAAGAAAAAAAACGACCCTCTGGAAAGTGCTGCATGCATTGAAGATTTTGTGACCATTTGGTGGTAGATAGGAGAGAGTGGGTGGCTCTATAAGTTCCTCTGCTATAAAGTTATAAAGGTGGGATATTTTTGGAATCTGTGGGAAAATTCCCTTCTTAGCTGTACTGTTCATGCTGTTAATCTTCTAAAGAAATCCAACTGTTATTTCTCCTACTGCCGACATACTTAATTATTGTTGCACAGAGCAAAGCAATGATAAGATCTGAACAAAACAGATGGCTCAGCATTGCCAGAAAACTTATGTTTTTGACATGATTTTTATAAGACACAGAAGAAAGTATAATTTTGTTGAAAATGTCCCAGACTAATCAGCATATTTTTACAACACATATAGACATGTAGTATTAGCGTACTATAACATTATTTCATATTTCTTCAATGATGTTTTTCTAAGTGCTTTATAAAAGCATAAAAGATGTGTAAATCATTTCTAAAGTATCAGATAATTAAGAATATTTGTTTGTTCATGAGTATAGCCAACTTGACAGGGTAATGCTCCTTTGCATCTTTGCATGCCATCTTTGAAAATCAAGTGGAAATCTGGAGTTTTAATTCAATTAATTTGGGCTTTAAGCTTGTAGAGTTCTTTGGATTTATTGAATGCATTTGCCATGTTAATTTCTAATATATTGATTTACTTATTGAATTAAAATTAATTATTGTGCTCATGTTCATTTCTAGGCAATATATTATGACTAGTAATATACATATTGATAGGAAAAGGCCTTGCTCTTTGGTGAATTATTACTCAAAGGGGGAGGTTGACATATAAATCTACAGTGTAAATTTTATTGTTATTAAGTAAGTATGAAGTTAGAGGCAAGACTTGAGGAACATAAAATTTGGGGCATTAAAGTCAAAATCTCAAAGCTAGGAAACTTTCTAGTATATATGATGACATTTATATTTTGCAGAGAATTGGAAGTGTTGTAAAGGCAAAGATAAATGGAAAATGAATTCAAGTCTGTAAGAAAAGCATAAGAAAAAGCACCAATACATTATAATGTGTGATGTAGGTAGCCAGACACAAACATGTAATACTTAAGGAAAGAATGTTGAAAGATAAACCTGAAGGGATAAGTAGTATTGAGTTTTGTTGGGGCCTTGTTTGATATGTGAAATATTAAATTTTATTCTATTAGTGAAAAAGAGCAATATACATGTATAGAGGGATAAAATGAACCCCTTGGCTATAATATGAAAGAAGAATTTAAGGGAGATATTGCTGAAATCAGAACAGAGTAAATGTATTGTCAATAGTGAGATATGCATGCTTGCATGATTAGTAAGTTAATAAATAAGTTAATGAAAACATGTATATATGTGCTAAAACACTGTTGACTAAATGAAATCATACATTTTAGCTTTATTTTCTAATTTTTAAAATTTTTATAATTATTCTTTTTTTTAAAAAAAGATAAATAATAAATATGTTCGGGCTTCAGGTGAGGAGTCTGAAACTCAGAAGACTTAGGTGACTTTTCTATGGATGTATAGGAAGTAGTGTCACATATTTCACTTCCAAAACAATTTGTTTTACACTCTACTAATATCTCCATCAATATATAGAAATAATAACTTAAAATTCATCTTTACAGGAAATGTGGTTTCCTGTAAATATTAAGTAGTTATTATAGGTCATTTTTTGTAGGTAGAGTGGGTTTTTTTTTTTTTTTTTTTGCGGTACGCAGGCCTCTCACTGTTGTGGCCTCTCCCATTGTGGAGCACAGGCCCCGGACACACAGGCTCAGTGGCCATGGCTCACGGGCCCAGCCACTCTGTGGCATGTGGGATCTTCCCAGACCAGAGCACGAACCCATGTCCCCTGCATCGACAGGCTGACTCTCAACCACTGCACCACCAGGGAAGCCCAAGAGTGGGGTTTTAAATCATTTTACCATTTAAACAGATCGTTAAATTGATTAGATTGGTAAGATTGATTGATAGTGTTATATTTAATAAAATAAACCATCTGTAGAATTCCTTTTAATAATTTGTAAAAGCATATGATATCCTTTATTCTAAAATTAACTTTGATAGTTTTAACAACTGAATCACTTATTCTTAAGCAAATACTATTATTAGATTTTTCTATAATTATTTGAAAACCTTACAATCAAAGTAATATGGATATTAATTAAAACGTGTGAGTCTGCTCCTAAAAAATATGGAAAACTGGTAAATAAATTTTAATTTACTTTCTCATATTTTTGTTGATTTTATTTTTTATTTATGTTCAAACAATAGAGTGCTATTGGTAGAAATACATGAATTATTAATGATTTTAAATCTCAGTATAAAGTTTCCACACAAATTTTTAATGAAACCGCTATGTGCTAATATAATTTTTAGTGTTGAACTCATCATATACCTCTTTAAAAGCACTTTATTTTTCATCTGTGGAAGGCACCACACATATTTTTATTTTATTTTATTGCTTCTCCTCTTGTCATCTCTCCCATTAGAGAAATTTCCCATATATGCTCACTCTATTGGCTCATATGACATTGTCATTATCCTTGAAATTATGAGTAGTGTGGTTTGTATATATCTGTCTTTTAATTTGTATTATTGTTATTGTGATAGAAATTGCGTTCAATTTGATACTTATTGTATTCCACAGTTTTCAAGATGTACCCATATTGCTAATAGTCTAACTCAGGACTTGTGCTTATATCACACTCTACTGTCAAAGGCATGTAACATATTGCATATTTCTCATATCTATTTCCTTGATGATAGAATATGGGATGCTACTATCTCATTGCTACCACAAATAAAGCTTCCATGAAGACCCAAGTATACACCTCTTTGGGGATCTGTGTAAGAGCTTTGCTGTGGTACACAACAAGTAGAAGAATTGCTTGTGCTCCCTCACAGGGAATGATCATTTTAAAATTGATTAAATACTGCTAATTTTGTTTCCAGTTTGGATGAATGAGTTCAAGGAAAGCATGAAGTTCTCCATATCCCCAGACCTTGATATAAACTTGCTTTCACATTTAGTCAATCAAATATATATTAACTGTATTTTATATTTTATAGTGTTTTCTTTTGTCTTAGGGTAGCTTTTTTTTAAACATCTTTATTAGAGTATAACTGCTTTACAATGATGTTAGTTTCTACATTATAACAAAGTGAACCAGCTGCACATATACGTTTATCCCCATATCTCTTCCCTCCTACGTCTCCCTCTCTCCCACCCTCCCTATCCCACCTCTCTAGGTGGTCACAAAGCACCGAGGTGATCTCCCTGTGCTATGCAGCTGCTTCCCACTAACTATCAGTTTTACATATGGTAGTGTATATATGTCCATGCCACTCTCTCACTTTGTTCCAGATTACCATTCCCCCTCCGCATGTCCTCAAGTCCATTCTCTAGTAGGTCTGCATCCTTTTTCCCGTCCTGCCCCTAGGTTGTTCATGATCATTTTTTCTTTTCTTTTTTCTTTTTTTTTTTTAGATTTCATATATATATGGTAGCATACAGTAGTTCTTTTCCTCTTTCTGACTTACTTCACTCTGTATGACAGATTCTAGGTTCATCCACCTCAATACAAATAACTCAATTTTGTTTCTTTTTATGGCTGAGTAATATTCCATTGTATATATGTGCCACCTCTTCTTTATCCATTCATCTGTTGATGGACACTTAGGTTGCTTCCACGTCCTGGCTATTGTAAATAGAGCTGCAATGAACATTGTGGTACATGACTCTTTTTGAATTATGGTTTTCTCAGGGTATATGCCTAGGAATGGGTTTGCTGGGTCATATGGTAGTTCTAGTCTTAGTTTTCTGAGGAACCTCCATAATGTTCCCATAGTGACTGTATCAATTTACATTTCCACCAACAGTGTAAGAGGGTTCCCTTTTCTCCACACCCTCTCCAACATTTACTGTTTGTATATTTTGATGATGGCCCTTCTGACTGGTGTAAAATGATATCTTATTGTACTGTTTATTTGCATTTCTCTAATGATTAATGATATTGAGCATTCTTTCACGTGTTTGTTATCTGTATATATTCTTTGGAGAAATGTCTATTTAGGTCTTTGCCCATTTTTGGATTGGGTTGTTTGTTTTTTTTGATATTGAGCTACATGAGCTGCTTGTAAATTTCAGAGATTAATCCTTTGTCAGTTGCTTCATTTGCAAATATATTCTCCTACTCTGAGGATTGTCTTTTCATCTTGTTTATGGTTTCCTTTGCTGTGCAAAAGCTTTTAAGTTTCATTAGGTCTCATTTGTTTATTTTGGTTTTTATTTCCAATTCTCTAGGAGGTGGGTAAAAAAAGGATCTTGCTGTAATTTATGTCATAGAGTGTTCTGCCTATCTTTTCCTCTAAGAGTTTTATAGTGTGTAGCTTTACATTTAGGTCTTTAATCCATTTTGAGTTTATTTTTGTGTATGGTGTTAGGGAGTGTTCTAATTTCATTCTTTTACATGTAGCTCTCCAGTTTTCCCAGCACCACTTATTGAAAAGGCTGTCTTCTCTCCATTGTATATCCTTGATGCCTTTATCAAAAATAAGGTGACCATATATGTGTGAGTTTATCTCTGGCTTTCTATTCTGTTCCATTGGTCTGTATTTCTGTTTTTGTGCCAGTACCATACTGTCTTGATTACTGTAGCTTTGCAGTATAGTCTGAAGTCTGGATGCTTGATTCCATCAGCTCTGGTTTTCTTTCTCAAGAGTGCTTTGGGTATTCAAGGTCTTTTGTGTTTCCATACAAATTGTGAAATTATTTGTTCTCGTCTGTGAAAAATGCCACTGGTAGTTTGATAGAAATTGCATTGAATCTGTAGATTGCTTTGGGTAGTATAGTCATTTTCACAATATTGATTCTTCCAATCCAAGAACATGGTATTTCTCTCCATCTATTTGTATCATCTTTAATTTCTTTCATCAGTGTTTTATAGTTTTCTTCATACAGATCTTTTGTGTCCTTAGGTAGATTTATTCCTAGGTATCTTACTCTTTTTGTTGCAATGGTAAGTGGGAATGTTTCCTTAATTTCACTTTCAGATTTTTCATCATTAGTGCATAGGAATGTAAGAGATTTCTATGAATTAATTTTTGTTTCTGTTAGTTTACCAAATTCATTGATTAGCTCTAATAGTTTTTTGGTAACATCTTTAGGATTCTCTATGTACAATATCATGTCATCTGCAAACAGTGACAGCTTTACTTCTTCTTTTCCGATTTGGATTCCTTTCATTTCTTTTTCTTCTGATTGCTGTGGCTAAAACTCCCAAAACAATGTTGAATAATAGTGGTGAGAGTGGGCAACCTTGTCTTGTTCCTGATCTTAGTGGAAAAGGTTTCAGTTTTTCACCATTGAGAACACTGTTGGTTGTGGGTTTGTCATATATGGCCTTTATTATGTTGAGGAAAGTTCCTTCTATGCCTGCTTTTTGCAGGGTTTTTATTATAACTGGATGTTGAATTTTGTCAAAAGCTTTTCCTGCATCTATTGAGATGATCATATGGTTTTTCTCCTTCAATTTGTTAATATGGTGTATCACATTGATTGATTTGTGTATACTGAAGAATCCTTGCATTCCTGGGACAAACCCCACTTGATCATGGTGTATGATCCTTTTAATGTGCTGTTGGATTCTTTTTGCTACTATTTTGTGGAGGATATTTGCGTGTATATTCATCAGTGATATTAGTCTGTAATTTTCTATTTTTTGTAATATCTTTGTCTGGTTTTGGTATCCGTGTGATGGTGGCCTCGTAGAATGAGTTTGGGAGTGTCCCTCCTTCTACTATATTTTGGAAGACTTTGAGAAGGATAGGAATTAGTTCTTCTCTAAATGCTTGATAGAATTTGCCTTTGAAACCATCTGGTCCTGGGCTTTAGCTTCTTGCAAGATTTTTAATCACAGTTTCAATTTCAGTGCTGGTGATTGGTCTGTTTATATTTTCTATTTCTTCCTGGTTCAGTCTTGGAAGGTTGTGCTTTTCTAAGAACTTGTCCGTTTCTCACAGTTTGTCCATTTTTTTGGCATAGAGTTGCTTGTAGTAATCTCTCATGATCCTGTGAATTTCTGCAGTGTCTGCTGTTACTTCTCTGTTTTCATTTCTAATTCTACTGATTTAAGTCTCCTCCTATTTTCTCTTGATGAGTCTGGCTAATGGTTTATCATTTTTGTTTATCTTCTCAAATAACCAGCTTTTAGTTTTATTGATCTTTGCTATCATATCCTTCATTTCTTTTTCATTTATTTCTGATCTGATCTTTATTATTTCTTTCCTTCTGCTAACTTTGGGGTTTCTTTGTTCTTCTTTCTCTACTTGCTTTAGGTGTAAAGTTAGGCTATTTGAGATGTTTCATGTTTCTTGTGGTAGGATTCTGTGGCTATACACTTCCCTCTTAGAACTGCTTTTGCTGCATCCCATAGGTTTTGGGTCATCGTGCTTTCATTGTCATTTGTTTTTAGATATTTTCTGATTTCCTCTTTGATTTCTTCAGTGATCTCTTGGTTATTCAGTAGTGCACTGTTTAGCCTCCATGTGTTTGTATTTTTTACAGATTTCTTCCTGTAATTGATATCTAGTCTCATAGCATTGTGGTCAGAAAAGATACTTGATACAATTTCAGTTTTCTTAAATTTACCAAGGCTTGATTTGTGACCCAAGATATGATCTATCCTGGAGAAATTTCCTTAAGCATTTGAGAAGAAAGTGTATACTGTTGTTTTTGGATGGAATGTCCTATAAATATCAATGAAGTCTATCTTGTTTAATATATAATTTAAAGCTTGTGTCTCCTTGTTTATTTTCATTTTGGAAGATCTGTCCATTGGCGAAAGTAGGGTGTTAAATGTCTAATTCTATTATTGTGTTATGGTCTATTTCCCTTTTTATGGTTGTTAGTATTTGCCTTATGTATTGAGGTGCTGCTATGTTGGGTTCATAAATATTTACAACTGTTATATCTTCTTCTTGGATTGATCCCTTGATCATTATGTAGTGTCCTTCTTTGTCCCTTGTAATAGTCTTTGTTTTAAAGTGTATTTTGTCTGATATGAAAATTGCTACTCCAGCTTTCTTTTGATTTCAATTTGCATAGAATATCTTCTTCCATCCTCTCACTTTCAGTCTGTATGTGTCCTTTGGTCTGAAGTGGGTCTCTTGTAGACATGATATATATTGGTCTTGTTTTTGTATCCATTCAGCCAGTCTATGTCTTTTAATTGGAGCATTTAATCCATTTACATTTAAGGTTATTATCAATATGTATGTTCCTATTACCATTTTCTTAATTCTTTTGGGTTTGTTATTGTAGGTCTTTTCCTTCTCTTGTGTTTCCTCCCTAGAGAAGTTCCTTTAGCATTTATTGTAAAGCTGGTTTGGTGGTGCTGAACTCTCTTAGTTTTTGTTTATCAGTAAAAGTTTTAATTTCTCCATCAAATCTGAATGAGATTCTTGCTGGGTAGAGTAATCTTGGTTGTAGATTTTTCCCTTTCATCAATTTACATATGTCCCACCATTCCCTTCTGGCTTGCAGAGTTTCTGATGAAAGATCAGCTGTTATCCTTATGGGGATTCCTTTGTGCATTCTTTGTTTTTTTCCCTTGTTGCTTTTAATAATTTTTCTTTGTATTTAGTTTTTGATAATTTGATTAATATATGCCTTGGCGTGTTTCTCCTAGGATTTATTCTGTATGGGTCTCTCTGTGCTTCCTGGACTTGATTAACTATTTCCTTTTCCATAGTAGGCAAGTTTTCAACTATAATCTCTTCAAATATTTTCTCAGTCCCTTTCGTTTTCTCTTCTTCTTCTGGGACCCCTATAATTCTAATGTTGGTGTGTTTAATTTTGTCCCAGATGTCTATGAGACTGTTCTCAATTCTTTTCATTCTTTTTTCTTTATTCTGCTCTGCAGTAGTTATTTACACTATTTTATCTTCCAGGTCACTTATCTGTTCTTCTGCTTCAGTCATTCTGCTATTGCTTCCTTCTAGAGAATTTTTAATTTCATTTATTTTGTTGTCCATCATTGTTTGTTTGCTCTTTAGTTCTTCTAGGTCTTTGTTAAATGTTTCTTTTATTTTCTCCATTCTATTTCCAAGATTTTTAATCATCTTTACTATCATTACTCTGAACTAATTTTTAGGTAGACTGCCTATTTCCTCTTCATTTGTTTGATCTGGTGGGTTTGTACCTTGCTCCTTCAACTGCTTTGTGTTTCTCTGTCTTCTCATTTTGTTTAACTAGCTGTGTTTGGGGTCTCCTTTTCACTGGCTGCACATGTGTAATTCCTGTTATTTTTGGTGTCTGCCCCCAGTGGCTAAGTTTGGTTCAGTGGGTTGTGTAGTCTTCCTGTTGGAGGGGACAAGTGCCTGTGTTCTGTTAGGTGAGGCTGGATCTTGTCTTTCTGTTGGGAAGGTCTCCATCTGGTGGTGTGTTTTCATGTGTCTGTGACCATATTATGATTTTAGGCAGCCTCTCTGCTTATGCGTTTGTTTGTGTTCCTGTCTTGTTAGCTGTTTGACATAGGGTGTCCAACACTGTATCTTGCTGGTCATTGAATGGAGCTGGGTCTTGGCATTGAGATGAAGATCTCTGGGAGATTTTTGCCATTTGATATTACTTGTGGCTGGGAGGTTTCTGGTGGACCTATGTTTGGAACTTGGCTCTCCCACCTCAGAGGCAGAGGCCTGTCACCCGGCCTGAGCTCCAAGACCCTGTCATCCACACAGCTCAGAATAAAATGGAGAAAAGAAGAAAGAAAGAAAGAAAAATAATAAAGTTATTAAAATAAAAATAATTATTATCTTTTTTAAAAAAATTAAAAGTAATTAGAAAAAGAAAGAAGAGAGCAACTAAACCAAAACACAATTCTACTGATGATAACAAGAACTTAAAACTATACTAAAAAAAACAAAACAAACAAACAAAAAAAAAAACGACAGAAGGAACCCTAGGACAAATACTTAATGCAAAGCTATATAGACAATGTCACACAGAAGCATACATATACACACTCACAAAAAAGGAAAAAGGAAATATATTTATCATTGCTCCCAAAGTCCACTGCCTCAATTTGTGATGATTTTTTGTCTATTCAGGTATTCCACAGATGCAGCAGGGTACATCAAGTTGATTGTAGAGATTTAATTCACTGCACTTGAAGCTGCTGGTAGAAATTTCCCTTTCTCTTCTTTGTTCGCACAGCTCCTGGGGCTCAGCTTTGGCTTTTGCCCTGCCTTTGCTTGTAGGTCTCCTGAGGGCATCTGTTCTCGGCTCAGACAGGAAGAGGTTAAATTAGGAGCTGATTAGGGGGCTCTGGCTCACTTAGGCTGAGGAGAGAGAGGGACACGGAATGCAGGGTGTGCCTGCGGTGGCAGAAGCTGGTGTGATGTTGCACTAGCCTGAGGCATGCCATGTGTTCTCCCAGGGAAGTTGTCCCTGGATCATGGGACCCTGGCAATGGTGGTCTGCACAGGCTCCCAGGAGGGGAGGTGTGGATAGTGACTTGTGCTTGCACACAGGCTTCTTGGTGCCTGCAGAAGCAGGCTTAACATCTCATGACCGTCTCTGGTGTTGTGCTGATAGCCGCGGCTTGCACCCATCTCTGGAGCTCATTTAGGTGTTGCTCTGAATCTCCTCTCTTCATGCACCACGAAACAAAGAGGCAAGAAATAATCTCTTGCTTCTTCGGCAGCTCCAGACCTTCTCGTGGACACCCTCCTGGCTAGCTGTGGCACACTAGCTCCCTTCAGGCTGTGTTCATGCAGCCAACCCAAGTCCTCTCCCTGGGATCTGACTTCCGAAGTGGGAGCCTCAGCTCCCAGCCCCCACCCTCCCTGGTGGGTGAGCAGACAATCCTCTGGGGCTGGTGAGTGCTGGTCGGCACCCATCTTCCATGCGGGAATCTCTCTGCTTTTCCCTCTTCACCCCTGTTACTGTGCTCTCCTCCATGGCTCTGAAGCTTCTTTCCCCCTCCACCACCTGCAGTCTCTGCCCTCAAAGGGGCTTCCTAGTGTGTGGAAACCTTTCCTCCTTCACAGCTCCCTCCCACTGGTGCAGGTCCCATCCCTATCCATTTGTCTCTGTTTTTTCTTTTTTCTTTTGCCCTACACAGGTACGTAGGTAGTTTCTTGCCTTTTGGGAAGTCTGAGTTCTTCTGTCAGCATTCAGTAGGTGTTCTGTAGGGGTTGTTCCACATGTAGATGTATTTCTGATGTATTTGTGGGAAGGAAGGTGATCTCCATGTCTTACTCTTCTGCCATCTTGAAGCTTCTCCCTTATAGTGGTTTAAAAATATGTTTTCCTAAATGTTAGTGAAGTTGAGTAGCTAAAATAGTGTGTGTGTGTGTGTGTGTGTGTGTGTGTGTTTCATATGTTTGCATGTAGTTTTACATAGATAAGTGCATTAAAAATCTAAAAACAAAATCAAAGCCAAGGATCAGTATTTTTGGTGGATTTCTGTACTTCTTTTGTTAATATGTATAAGTATCTATATTGCCTTGCTGGTTTAAGATTTTACATATATATCTTCTCCAAAAATGAGACCTACCTGTTAACTCCATCTATAGTATTCCATATGGAGCATATATAATTACTTTTAATGATTTCAAAGCCAAAACATTTTATCATATGAATTATGCTTTTGGGTTTCCTTTAGAACTATTTCACTTAATGTAACAAATATATTTTCCTATATTTTCTTCCATTACATTTTAAAATTGTCTTTCTCATTTAGGTCATTTTTTCCAACTGAAAGACACATTTATGTATGGTATAAAAACTCCTTTATTTTAGTCCATATATTGGGACTGTTTTAAAACAGTAATGTCTGCACATTTGTAATACTTCTTTGATCACATATTGTGTTTTCATATGTGTCTCTTGCTGGACACTCAATTGTCTTTTGAAATTTAGTTTCCTATTTATTTCCCAGTAACATCTGTTTGCCTGTATTTGTTCATTAATTAGTTAACTCACTTGTTTATTTATTTGTTTATTTTTATTACCATGAGTAGGTAACATATTTTAACATCTGTAGAACAAATCTTCCTACATCGTTTTTTTAAATTCCAACATTTCTGTAGGTATTGTGAACTTTTTCCCTAAGATTGTTTGTAAAATATATTAAATTAAAAATCCATTAGATGGGGCTTCCCTGGTGGCGCAGTGGTTGAGAGTCCACCTGCCAATGCAGCAGACATGGGTTTATGCCCTGGTCCGGGAGGATCCCACATGCCATGAAGCGGCTGGGCCTGTGAGCCATGGCAACTGGGCCTGCACGTCTGGAGCCTGTGCTCTGCAACAGGAGAGGCCACAACAGTGAGAGGCCCGCATACGGCAAGAAAAAAAAAATCCATTAGATGTTTAATTAAAATTGAATTGGATTTCTAGATTGCTTTCAGAAGACCTGGCATCTGTATCATATTAACTTGCATCATAAAATGAAGACTATGTATGTATTTATTTATATTGCCCTTTAAAATTTTTAACCACATTTAAAAATTATCTTCATACAAATATTCTTCATCTTTAAATAATATATCTAGAAAATTGCATTTACAAATGCAGAGGACAATACATATCAATATGATATGTTCCCTCTTTACCTATCAATCATAAATAAGTTCAAGTTATTAATTATTCAAATGCTCTGTATCATAGCATATTTTGTGTATGCTGTAACACTTCTTTTCTTTTGATCATATGTGCCTAAAATATACTTTTTTTCATTCTTTTATTTTACACTTTTGAAGAAATGCCTACTTTTAAATATGTTTCTTTGGGATAGTTGACTTTTCTTTTTTCTTAACAGTTGTTTATTTCCCCATTTCTCTCACTCTCTACTTTGCTCACTCTCTCTCTCTCTCTTTTTTTTTTTTTTTTTTTGCCAGCTCTTGATCTAATGTACTGTGACAAGATTTCAAAAATATCTGAGAGTCTTTGATCTGATCTGTAGTTTACTCAATTACACTTCAGAAAATATTTGTTACCTCAGAGCTCATTTTTACCATCTTTTTATTTTCCATTGATCAGCTTCTACATATTGTTTTCTTCTTTTCCCACCATCCACTTTATAGATCAAATTTCTATGTGGATTTGCATGTTATCCATTATATTTTATTCTTCTAGCTGTTACCTCTATCATATTGTTACTTATACTTGTGTTTATTCCCTCCTTTCTCATAAATATCTCTATCTCACCTTTGTATTGTCATCAGAAAGACAAATTAAAATGTTTTTATTGCCCTTTGGTCTTTTCTTCTCCTTTCTCTTACATTTTGGTATTATTGCACAATATTAATTCTCAGGATCTAAAGATAAAATTTTGCTATTACTTTTCAAACAGCAAATAGTTATTATTCCTCTTGGCTTTCCATATATCTGCTGAAACATTGTTTCAGTCAGCGTCCAATCAGAAAAGCAGAAATCTATTATTGTGCTTTAAACAGATGAATTTAAAGACTGGCAATTAGGTACAACTGTGATTGACGTGCTGGAGGGGAATAACAAAACAGGCATCTGAAAAACTAAAAAAAAAAAGGTTAAAAGCCAAAATTTAAAAAGTAACAAGGAAGCAAACAAGCAAACAAACAAAAGAACAAACCAAACACTTTACTAAAATCCTGGTTAATGCTCAGTGTTGTGAATGGATTAGTGAAACTTTTATTATTATTATTATTTGTTGTTGTTGTTTTTCTTTGCGGTACGTGGGCCTCTCACTGTTGTGGCTTCTCCCGTTGCAGAACACAGGCTCCGGACGCACAGGCTCAGCGGCCATGGCTCACGGGCCCAGCCGCTCTGGGGCATGTGGGATCTTCCCAGACCGGGGCACGAACCCATGTCCCCTGCATCGGCACGCAGACTCTTAACTACTGCGCCACCAGGAAAGCCCCCTTTTATTATTTTTATAGATCTAAACTCCAAGCTTCCTAAACACTGTTCAAATTTATTTTGAAGTAAAATTCAAACTGAATGATCTGTAGAGCTCTGCCATAAAAGTCTTTTTAAGCAAATCAGAAGCATTTTCTCTTAAAGCAAAATCAGGCTTCATTTATATGGCTGGAAGTTTTATTATCATTAATTTTAAATTGTTAAAGATTATTTTTAGCTTTCTTTAAACTGTTTTGTTCCTTCAGGGACTTTTTATTAAAAATGAACCAACTGGTGTTGCATATAGGGAACACATGCAAACACTTTGGCTTGTTAATGGTATGTGTGAGTAGACAAAGGAATAACTGCTGTGATAAATATTCTCAAATAATAATACAAAAATGAAAAGCAAAAGAAAGTGTGGACGAGAAAAACTGACTCCTTTCTCCCTTCCTATAGGGAGATCACACATAAAGAAAGTTCCTTTTCCTTCCACCTGGTGGGGTTCCTTAGTGTGATTGATGTCTCCAATTCCAAGTGATAATTATAGCAAGGAGTGCAGCATCACTCTGCTCAGTGGTGAAGGTGATTCAGTGTATTTTCAACTGGCACTGCAGGGGAGCGGAGATTTTTCTTTTTATGTATCATTTATAAATTGATATGGCAACCCCACCAAGCAGTAGCTTTTAAAACTTAATGAGGATGAAAAATTGTGTGTATGTTCAAGCGTATACCTGTGTGTGTAAGTGTATGTCTAACATTTGACGTTTCTAAGAAGTTGACAGGAGCAAAAATCCAAGCACTTGAATATATTTTGATGTTTTCCCTTATTTCTTTGTAAAAACAACTCTATCTTTAATTTGTATATTGATAATAAAAACTCAGGACAAGTGATTTTTTAAAGTGTCCTTGTTTGAGATTATAACACACCATCGCACTGTGACTGTATGATATTCTAACTACCCTGGCTATTGACTATAGTTGATAGATTTTGTAGGTAAAAATATGATTCTCAGTTAAATTTAAATTTCAAATAAACAATGAATAAATTTTAGTATAAGTATGTCCCAAATATTGTGTGGGGAAAGTTATACTAAGAAAATATTCATTGTTTATCCAAAATTCAAATTTAACTGAGAATCCTGTGTTTTATCTGGCAACCCTAATATTATCTTCCCCAGATTTAATTCTCAGAAAGAATCATTTTGAGGAAAATATAAATTATTTCAATGTGTATGTATGGTTACAGAACAAATACTTAGATGGATTAAATAGAACTTTGAGAGTGGGAAACTTGATATTTTTCCTGCCTCTTTATTTCAGTAAAGTCAAGCAGTGAACAATGTTCCATAAAGGTCAATTGGCAACTGTACCATCTGCTCTGGGTCCCTAGAATAAATTTCCTGCTGGGGCCCTGCTACACATGAGCACATGTTATTTGCACAAAGACCAAAATCTTATATTGTATTCTTGCTTGATCCCTGCAGTGGTTGCTGGCTCAGCAGCATCAGTAACGGTGTTTGTGGCCAAATTCTGGACCTTCATTATGCTGACTGCTGCCAATCACAGGAAGAATGAGTCTAGCAAGTTAAAACAACATGAAATGAAATGCTAGAACATATGTGCTATGGACGAACAGGTAATAGCCTCAGATTACTTTTACCAGACCTGTTTACTCATGCCCCAGGTTGTGTGAGTATTGACTTTTAAAGACTCAGAGCCACACCCTTTCCCAGAGAACTGCCCTGGGAAGATTGAAATACCTCAGAGAACATGTCTTCTATTGCCCCCACCTATCCAGTCAATGAATGATGGATAATAGGCTGCAAAATATCTCAAGGTAGGACAACTTTTGATGCAATTAATACTCTTGATCTCCCTATGAAATCAGGCTGAGTCTAAACTTCAGGTAAAACCATAAATTTGCTTGGTTTTTTCTCCTGCTCTGTTCTCACAGATTTCACCAGAGAGCACTAACTCAATAAACAACTTATGCCTAAATCACCATCTCAAATTCTGCTTCTGGGCATCTCAAACTAGGACAATATCCTATTGTCATAAAGGAAACTGTTTATTTAGAGAAAATCAAATAGGAGGGTCAAAGAATTATCTGTTGAATGTAAAACCATATGAGAAAAACTATACATACTCAATACTAACTATACTCCTTAGCTCCTCTGTATCATCTAATCTACTGTCCATCCCTTGTAGTGTATTTTGTCAGTTACTGTATTCTTCATCTCTGTTTGGTTCTTCTTTGTATTCTCTAACTCTTTGTTAGATACTCCTAACTTCTCACTCTATTCATCCAATCTTCTCTCAAGTTCTTTGAGCATCTTTATGATTATTACCTTGAACTTTTTATCAGGTAGATTGCTTATCTCTATTTTACTTAGTTTTTCTTCTGGGGATTATCTTATTTCTTTCTTTGGAACATATTCCTCTGTCTCCTCATTTTGCCTTATTTGCTCTGCTTATTTCTATGTATCTGGTATATTGGTTATATTTCCCAACCCTGGAGAAGTGGCCTTTTTAGGAGATATCCTATGTGTCCCAGACACACATTCCCCTCTGGTCACCAGAGCTATATGCTTTAAGGGTGTCCCTATGTGGACTGAGTGCGTCCTTCTGTTTTGACAGGCTGACCACTCTGCCTGGTTTGGTAGGCATGCTGGCCCCTGATCTGGTTGGTTGTCTGGTCCTGTCTTGTGCAGAGGCTGCCTGCTCTTGGTGAGCAGGACTGGTCACAAGTCAGCTAACTGCAGAACCCTGGGGTTCCCAGCTCTAGTATTTGCTTGCTGGTGGGTGCTACTGGCTCCTGACATGGCTGGCTGTGGGTTCCAGGATGTCCCAAAGCTGGTGTCCCCACTGGTGAGTGGAACTGGATTCTCAGGCAGTTGGTTGAGATGTATGAGGTGTCTCAGTGTCGACCTGCTGGTGGGCAGTGTTGGGGCCCAGGGATGCCCAGGCTAATGACAGCCTGCTGGTGTTGGATCCAGATCTGGGGTCTTTGGCTGCCAGGTTCTGGGGATCCCAGAGCTAGTGTAGTCCTGCTGGTGGGTGGGGCACTTTCTGGTACAGCTGACTTTGAGGTTTGGGGTATCCTGAAGCCGGTGTCTGCCTACTGGTGGATGGGGTTATATCCCAGGATGGTTGGCTGAGGGGCCCAAGTTGTCCCAGAGCTGGTGTTGGCTTGCTGGTGAGCAGAGCTTGGGTCCATGGAGGCCTGGGGTTACTGTGGCCCACTGGTTGGTGGTGCTGGGTCCTGGGGTCTCTGGCTGCAGGGTCCTAGGGGTTCTAGAATTGATGTTGGCCTGCTGGTGGTTGAAGATGAGTTTTGACAACTGGTTTGGGGATTCTGGTGGGTCCCGGGGCTAGTGCTTGTGCACTGATATATGAGACCAAGTCCTGAGCCCTCTGGTAGACAGGCTGGTTCTGGGAGGGCTGTGGGCTCAGCATGTCTTAAGGCAACTGACATTCTGATTGGTGGGGCTTTGTCCCCACCCAGTTGGCTGCTTGTCTTGAGGCATTACCTGAACTGCTGCTAAGAGTACTCATGAGCAGGGTCAGCTCCTGGCTCTAATAAGCTAAATGGAAGATTCCTAAAATGGTGCTTGCCAGCACCAATGTACTCTTGGGAGAATGAGCTCCCATAAATGTCTGCTACCAGTGTCTGTGTCCCCAGGGTGAGTTCCAGTTGCCTCCTGTCTCTCCAAGATCAACAGGTGTGTCTGACCCAGGGTCCTTTCAAATTACTACTTCTTCCCTGGGTCTCAGAGCATGTGAGATTTTGTGTGCACCCTTTAACAGTGGAGTCTCTATTTCCCACATCCTTCTGGCTCTCCCTAAAGTAAGCCCTGCTGGACTTCAAAGCAAATGTTCTTAGGGCTCATTTTCTGGGTGTAGGAACCCTGGACTGGGTAGCCTGATATGAGTCTTGGACCCTTCGTTGCTTGAGAAGATCCTCTGCAATTGTAATTATTCTCCCATTTGTAGGTCACCCACCTAAGGGTATGGGTCTTGACTAGACTGCATTGCCACTCACCTACCCATATCATCAAGGTTTCTTATTTATATTTTTAGTTGTAGAAGATATTTTCTGCTAGTCTTCTGGTTTTCTCATTAATAGTTATTCTGTAAATAGTTGTAATTTTGGGGCTTCCCTGGTGGCACAGTGGTTGAGAATCTGCCTGCTGGTGCAGGGGACACGGGTTCGAGCACTGGTCTGGGAGGATCTCACATGCCGCAGAGCAACTAGGCCCGTGAGCCACAACTTCTGAGCCTGCGCGTCTGTAGCCTGTGCTCCACAACAGGAGAGGCTGTGATAGTGAGAGGCCCGCACACCGCAATGAAGAGTGGCCCCCGCTTGCCACAACTAGAGAAAGCCCTCACACAGAAATGAAGATCCAACACAGCAAAAGTAAATAAATAAAATAATAAACTCCTACCAACAACATCTTCTTTGGAAAAAAAAAAAAAGTTGTAATTTTGGTGTACCCATGTGGGGAGGTGAGATCAAAGTCTTCTTACTCCACTGTCTTGATCACATTCTCTCACTTAGATCCTAATAACAAAGTAGGCACTGTGTCCCATGATGAAATAAATTTGTGGAAACAACATTGAGATAATATAACAATGTCCACATATGGAGGCTAGGGTGAGAAATGCTGAGTGCCTTCACATAGAAATTTAGAAAAAACAGAGGCAAAATTATCAAATTATGTTTAAACACTCTTTCATATTCAAGATGTTGATAAGTATATTTGTATAAAAGATTTTATAAGGGCTCAAATACATAATTGCTTTCTTTTGATAAAAATGAATTGCCTCCTGAAAATACTTTTATGGAAATATATAGATGACAGTGCATTTTACTGACTTTTTTTTTTTTTTTTTTTTTTTTTTTTTTGCTGTACGCGCGCCTCTCACTGTTGTGGCCTCTCCTGTTGCGGAGCACAGGCTCCGGAAGCACAGGCTCAGCGGCCATGGCTCACAGGCCTAGCCGCTCCGCGGCATGTGGGATCTTCCCGGACCAGGGCACGAATCCGTGTCCCCTGCAACGGCAGGCGGACTCTCAACCACTGCGCCATCAGGGAAGCCCCTGACATTTTTTATTAAGTTACATTTTAAAAAAAAATCTTATCAGCATTCATATAAGTAAACAGTGTGTTTTACTGCTCATTTCCTAATAATTTAACCTGGCACCATCTGACAAAAAGATTGTAACTATTGAAAACTACTTTAACATATTAGAAGTATCTCTTCTTGCAGAAAAATAATATGTTCACTTATTAAGATATGCAAGATATGGATATAAAGTCCATTTTGAAGATACATATTTTGCCTATGATTTCCCCATAGTGAAATAACATGTTAAAAAGAAAGGGTTTTTTGTTCGCTTGTTTTATTTTCATTTTGTTTTTACAATTAGCTAAACTCAAAGCACTCAGAACACAATCTTTTTCCAGATTTTTGTGTTCTTACAAAGATATACAAGTTTTCAAATATAAAATTACTGACATCTTAATTGCATAAATATGAGATATGAATGAGACTGTAACTCACTTCCAGAAACTTTTTTTAAATCAATATTTTCTAACAGGAAAGTTTAGAACTAAATTAAATCATAAACATAAAATGACATTTTTCCCCATCCATATTTGTTAAAGGCACCAAATATACCTGAGAATACTACCATATATATAAAGAAAATAAAAGCCAGAAAAAAGTCACAGAACCTTGAAGGAAATAGCTATAAAAAACAAAAATCACTCCAATACTAAACACACATGACCTCCATAATAGACAATTGAATTCTGAATCATGTCTCTGAGCTCATAGTGTTTTGCTGCATAGGCATTTTATTTGGCTGCTGTTTTCTTCAATTTTATTCCTAGGCAGAAAATCTGCTGAACCTCTGGAAGCTGGCAACTCAGCCAGGCAATTTACTTGTGCCCATATAACTGAACACAACATAGTGTCAACATTTACCTCTGCCAATTCCTGATGGCAAACACACTTTGGCTAGACTGTCACAAACCTGGACTAATGAGAAATATAAAGCCTCAGAAGGATCAAAGATTCAGTCTTTTCACATTAACAACAGAGGTTGGGATACCATATGTAATTGTTTCAATCTGCCTAGACAACTGTTCACCATCAATATTGCTCTACCCCCACAAACACAATCCTGGCCTCATCCATTGCACAGAAAATTTGTAAATAGGTTTGTGGTTGGGATTCTGTGTGATCTGCTGAGTGTGCATGTCTTATATGTTATGTGAGACAATATCCCATAGTTTCTTCCATGGCCAACTCTTCCTAAGATATGCCTGTGGTCATTTAACAACAACTAAAATTGTCTGAAATTACCCCAGCAGCCTTTGGTCAAAATACAGTGTTCTTCAGATGAGCCCCAAGTGTCTGGTCTATTCTAACAGAACAATTTCTTAGTGTCTAGTGGTATCAACATTTGCTTTGAGCTTTCAGTTGGGTGAGGCAAATAAAATATTTTAAATGATGATTTCCAATTACTTCTTGAAAAATAGGGGAAGTCCTGATTTTTTATTTTTTATTTTTCTGAAGATGAACTTGTTCTTTGGGGAAAAATATTGCCCGTATTCATCCACATTTGTGGCAACACTTACAATACAAAAATAAATTGTGTAGCTATACAATACTCCAGCCCAAAGGAGCACAGATTCCAAATCTACTTGGTTCAGACTGCAGCTTCACTCTCCAAATAAGATTTATGACTCCACTTGGGACTTGCATTATTGGGCAGTGAGGGAACTTTACTAAGGAAGGGGAACATGTATTTAAGTCATGACAGAGTTCTGACAGATTTTCTCCTAGAAAGGATGGGAAGATTGAGAGTTACCTTAAATCCCCTTAAGACTCTTTTGATGGGAAGCAGTGAAGCAAGTTTAAGGTAATGTCGTTTTCTGCTGTTGTATCAGTACTATCTAAGATAAATTTCACCATCTAAGCTGCAATTTATCAACGTTTTTAGTGATAGTACAACAAATCATCCCAAAAAGAAAGTTGTTCAAGTTGCTTTCCCAAAACTAATTGTTTTTCTGGTATTATGAAATTTAGATAAGTTGTAATTTTCTCAGTATGTTTAAATAATTTTATAACAGGAAACAACCTTAAGGGGACCCAGGTTGCCTGATTTTTAATACAATCTGTAGCCGAAAGGCGAAGCTGTTTAAATATTAATTCTGCAATGGCATTCATGACTAGTTTCGGAAAAATATACTTCGGTTGCTACTACTGAATCCTCCCTGAATATGTTTCATGTTAATTACTTGCTTTAATAAAGGTTAGGAGTGGATGACTTAGAAATAAAACCCAACAGTAAAAACAATCATTTTATCCTTTTCTGCACTTATTTTCTTTTATCATTTATCCTTATACTTCAATTCCTTTGTGCTTTTTTAACTGGCTATGACAATGGTGCAGAATGTTAAAAAGGTATATCTTGGTTCAAAGTCAGGTAATAATAACCTTCTCTGGTAATGACCAACATAGAAGTTAAATATTAACCATTTTCAAATTTTCCTTTTTGACTTTGCTGGCGGTAATCTAATAAGATGTCAATGTAAAAGTTTCTTTTAATATTCATGCCCACAATTATATGAATATGCAAGACTCTTCGTGCTCCTAATACAGAACAACAGCAAATATAAAGCGAGTCTGTGGAGAACTTCAAGATGGCAGGCAGATAAGATGTGGACATCACCTTCCTCCCCCGAAATACATCAGAAACACACCTACATGTGGAACAACTCCTACAGAGCACCTACTGAACGCTGGCAGAAGACTTCAGACTTCCAAAAAGGCGAGAAATTCCCCATGTACCTGTGTAGGGTAAAAGAAAAAAGAAAAAACAGAGACAAAAGAATAGGGACGGGACCTGCACTTCTGGGAGGGAGCTGTGAAGGAGGAAAAGTTTCCACACACAGAGAAGCCCTTTCACTGGCAGAGACGGGGGCTGGGCAGGGGTTGGTAAGCTTCAGAGCCACGGAGGAGAGCGCAGCAACAGGGGTGCAGAGGGCAAAGTGGAGAGATTCCCACACAGACGATCGGCCGACTAGCACTCACCAGCCCGAGAGGACTGTCTGCTCACCTGTCAGGACGGGTGGGGGCTGGGAGCCTGAAGGGGACTACTACACCACAGCTAGCCGGGAAGGAATCTGGGAAAAAGTCTGGACCTGCCTAAGAGGCAAGAGACCATTGTTTCCTGGTGCACGAGGAGAGGGGATTCAGTGCAATGCCTAAACGAGCTCCAGAGATGGGTGCGAGCCGCGGCTATCAGCGCGGACCCCAGAGACGAGCATGAGATGCAAGTCTGCTGCTGCCGCCACCAAGAAGCCTGTTTGCAAGCACAGGTCACTATCCACACCTGCCCTCCTGAGAGCCTGTGCAGCCCGCCACTGCCAGGATCCCGTGATCCGGGGACACCTTCCCCGGGAGAACACACGGCATGCCTCAGGCTGTTGCAATGTCACGTTGGCCTCTGCTGCCGCAGGCTTGCCCCGCATTCCATAACCCTCCCTCCCCCCAAGCCTGAGTGAGCCAGAGCCCCCGAATCAGCTGCTACTTTAACCCCGTCCTGTCTGAAGCGGGAACAGAAGCCCTCAGACAACCTCCATGCAGAGGTGGGGCCAAATCCAAAGCTGAACCCCAGGAGCTATGTGAACAAAGAAGAGAAAGGGAAATTTCTCCCAGCAGCCTCGGGAGCAGCAGATTGTATCTCCACAATCAACTTGATGTACCCTGCATCTGTGGAATAACTGAATAGACAACTAATTATACCAAAATTGAGGCGGTGGACTTTGGGAGCAACTGTAGACTTGGGGTTTGCTTTCTGCATCTAATTTGTCCTGGCTTTATGTTTGTATTAGTTTAGTATTTAGAGTTTATTACCATTGGTAGATTTGTTTATTAATTTGATTGTTCTTTTCTCCCTTTATATATATATTTTTTTCTTTTTCTCTTTATGTGAGTGTGTATGTGTGTGCTTCTTTGTGTGATTTTGCCTATATAGCTTTGCTTTTACCATTTGTCCTAGGGTTCTGACTGTCTTTTTTTTTTTCTTGGTATAGTTTCTAGGACTTGTTATCATTGGTAGATTTTTTTGTTTGTTTGTTTTGGTTGCTCTCTCTTTCTCTTTTTTTATTACTTTTTAATTTTTAATAATCATTTTTTATTTTAATAACTTTTCTTTTCTTTCTTTCTTTCTTTCCTTCTATCTTTCTTTCTTTCCCTTTTTCTTTCTTTCTTTCTCCCTTTCTTTCTTTCTTTCTTTCTTTCATTTTTTCTCCCATTTCTTCTGAGCTGTTTGGCTGACAGGGTCTTGGTGCTCCAGCCAGTTGTCAGGGCTGTGTCTCTGAGGTGGGAGAGCCAAGTTCAGGACACTGGTCCACAAGAGACCTCCCAGCTCCACATACAAGCAAATGGCAAAAATCTCCCAGAGATCTCCATCTCAATACCAAGACCCAACTTCACTCAACGACCAGCAAGCTACAGTGCTGGACACCCTATGCCAAACAGCTAACAAGACAGAAACACAACCTCACCCTTTAGTAGAGAGGCTGACTAAAATAATAATAAGGTAACAGACACCCCAAAACACACCACCAGATGTGGTCCTGACCACCAGAAAGACAAGATCCAGCCTCATCCACCAGAACACAGGCACCAGTCCCCTCCACCAGGAAACCTACACAACCCACTGAATCAACCTTATCCACTGGAGGCAGACACCAAAAACAATGGGAACTACAAACCTTCAGCCTGCAAAAAGAAGACTCCAAACACAGTAAGTTAAGCAAAATAAGAAGACAGAGAAATATGCAGCAGACAAAGGAGCAAGATAAACACTCACCAGACCAAAGAAATGAAGAGGAAATAGGCAGTTTACATAAAAAAGAATTCAGAGTAATGATAATAAAGATGATCCAAAATCTTGGAAACAGAATGGAGAAAATACAAGAAACGTTTAACAAGGACTGAGAAGAAATAAAGAGCAAACAAACAATGATGAACAACACAATAAATTAAATTAAAAATTCTCCAGAAGGAATCAATAACAGAATAACTGAGGCAGAAGAACAGATAAGTGACCTGGGAGATAAAATAGTGGAAATAATTACTGCAGAGCAGAATAAAGAAAAAAAGCATGAAGAGAATTGAGGACAGTTTCACAGAAGTCTGGGACAACATTAAATGCACCAACATTCGAATCATAAGGGTCCATGAAGAAGAATAGGAAAAGAAAGGGACTGAGAAAACATTTCAAGAGATTATAGTTGAAAAATTCCATAATATGGGAAAGGAAAGAGTCAATCAAGTCCAGAAAGTGCAGAGAGTCCCATACAGGATAAATTCAAGGAGAAAAATGCCACAACACATATTACTCAAACTATCAAAAATTAAATACAAAGACAAAAATTAAAAGCAGCAAGGGAAAAACAACAAAGAATATACAAGAAAATTCCCATAAGTTTAACAGCTGATCTTTCAGCAGAAACTCTGCAAGCCTGAAGTAAATGGCAGGAAATATTTAAAGTGATGAAAGGGAAATACCTACAACCAAGATTACTCTAACCAGCAAGGATCTCATTCAGATTCGACAGAGAAATTAAAAACTTTACAGACAAGCAAAAGCTAAGAGAATTCACCACAACCAAACGACCAAACCAGCTTTACAACAAATGCTAAAGGAAATCATCTAGTCAGAGAACACAAGAGAAAGAAACTACCTACAAAAACAAACCCAAAACAATTAATAAATGGTAATAGGGAGCTTCCCTGGTGGGGCAGTGGTTGAGAGTCCGCCTGCCGATGCAGGGGACACAGGTTCGTGCCCTGGTCCAGGAAGATTCCTCATGTTGTGGAGCGGCTGAGCCCGTGAACCATGGCTGCTGAGCCTGCGTGTCTGGAGTCTGTGCTCCGCAACGGGAGAGGCCACAACAGTGAGAGGCCCACGTAACACACACACACACACACAAAAAAAGGTAATAGGAACATATATATCAATAATTACCTTAAATGTAAATGGATTAAATGTTCCAACCAAAAGTAATAGACTGGCTGAATGGATATAAAAACAAGAACCATATATATGCTGTCTACAAGAAACACACTTCAGACACATACAGACTGAAAGTGAGGGGATGGAAAATGATATTCCATGCAAATGGAAATCAAAAGAAAGCTGGAGTAGCAATTCTCATATCAGAAAATATAGACTTTAAAATAAAGACTATTACAAGAGACAGAGAAGGACACTATGTAATGATCAAGGGATCAATCCAAGAGGAAGATATAACAATTGTAAATATTTAAACACCCAACATAGCAGCACCTCAATATGTAAGGCAAATGCTAACAGCCATAAAAGGGGAAATAGACAATAACAAAATAATAGAATGGGACTTTAACATCCCACTATCACCAATGGACAGATCATCCACAATGTAAATGCATAAGGAAACAAAAGCTTTAAATGATTTATTAAACAAGATGGACTTAGTTGATATTTATAGGGCATTCCATCCAAAAACAACAGAATACACTTTCTTCTCAAGTGCTCATGGAACTTTCTCCAAGATAGATTGTATCTTGGGTCACAAATCAAGCCTTGTTAAATTTAAGAAAATTGAAATCGTATCAAGTATGTTTTCTGACCACAACGCTATGAGACTAGATATCAATTACAGGAAAATATCTGTAAAAAGTGCAAACACATGGAGGCTAAACAATATACTACTTAATAACCAAGAGAGCCCTGAAGAAAGAAAAGAGGAAATCAAAAATACCTAGAAACTATGACAATGAAAACACGATGACCCAAAACCTATGGGATGCAGAAAAAGCAGTTCTCAGAGGGAAGTTTACAGTAATAGAATCCTAATTCAAGAAACAAGAAACATCTCAAATAAACAATGTAACCTTACACCTAAAGCAATTAGAGAATGAAGAACAAAAAAACACAAAATTAGCAGAAGGAAAGAAATCATAAAGATCAGATCAGAAATAAATGAAAAAAAAAGAAGGAAACAATAGCAAAGATCAATAAAACTAAAAGATGGTTCTTTGAGAATATAAACAAAATTGATAAACTGTTAGACTCATCAGGAACAAAAGGGAGAAAACTCAAATAAACAAAATTAGAAATGAAAAAAGAGAAGTAACAACTGACAGAAATAAAAGGGATCATGAGAGATTACTACAAGCAACCATATGCCAATAAAATGGCCAACATAGAAGAAATGGACAAATTCCTAGGATAGCACAACCTTCTGAAATTGAACCAGGAAGACATAGAAAATATAAACAGAGATATCACAAACACTAAAATTGAGACTGTGATTAAAAATCTTTCAACAAACAAAAGTCCAGGACCAGATGGCTTCACAGGCAAATTCTAACTACTAGAGCTAAACAATGAATTTGGTAAAGTAGCAGGATAAAGGATTCATGCAGAGAAATCTTGCATTCCTATACACTAATGATGAAAACCCTGAAAGAGAAATTAAGGAAACACTCTCATTTATCTTTGCAACAAAAAACTGAGAATACCTAGGAATAAACCAACCTAAGGAGACAAAAGACCTGTATGCAGAAAACTATAAGATACTGATGAAAGAAATTAAAGATGATACCAACAGATGGAGAAATACACCATATTCTTGGATAGGAAGAATTAATATTGTGAAAATGACTATACTACCTAAAGCAATCTACAGATTCAATGTAATTTCTATCAAACTACCAGTGTCATTTTTCACAGAACTAGAACAAAAAATTTCACAGTTTGTATGGAAACACAAAAGACCCTGAACAGCTGAAGCAATTTTGAGAAAGAAAACCAGAGCTGGTGGAATTAGGCTCCCAGACTTCAGAATATACTGCAAAGCTAGAGTAATCAAGACAGTATGGTACTGACACAAAAACAGAAATATAGATCAATGGAAAAGGATAGAAAGTCCAGAGATAAACCCATACACATATGGTTACTTTACTTTTGGTAAAGGTGTCAAGAATATACAGTGGAGAAAAGACAGCCTTTTCAATAAATGGTGCTGGGAAAACTGGAGAGCTACATGTAAAATAAAGGAAATAGAACACTCCTTAACACCATACACAAAAATAAACTCAAAATGGATTAAAGACCTAAATGTAAGGTCACAAACTATAAAACTCTTAGAGGAAAAATTAGGCAGAACACTCTATGACAAAAATTACAGCAAGATCCTTTTTGTACCCACCTCCTAGAGAATTGGAAATAAAAACAAAAATAAACAAATGGGACCTAATGAAACTTCAAAGCTTTTGCACAGCAAAGGAAACCATAAACAAGATGAAAAGACAATCCTCAGAGTAGGAGAATATATTTGCAAATGAAGCAACTGACAAAGGATTAATCTCCGAAATTTATAAGCAGCTCATGTAGCTCAATGTCAAAAAAACAAACAGCCCAATCCAAAAGTGGGCAAAGACCTAAATAGACATTTCTCCAAAGAAGATATACAGATTGCCAACAAACACGTGAAAGAATGCTCAATATCATTAATCATTAGAGAAATGCAAATAAACAGTACAATGAGATATCATTTTACACCAGTCAGAATGGCCATCATCAAAATCTACAAACAAAAACGCTGGAGAGGGTGTGGAGAAAATGGAACACTCTTGCACTGTTGTTGGAAATGTAAATTGATACAGCCACTATGGGGAACAGTATGGAGGTTCCTCAAAAAGCTAAAAATAGAACTACCATACCACCCAGCAATCCCACTAGTGGACATATACCCTGAGAAAACCATAATTCAGAGTCATGTACACAATGTTCATTGCAGCTCTATTTACATAGCCAGGACATGGAAGCAACCTAAGTGTGCATCGGCAGATGAATGGATAAAGAAGATGTCGCACATGTATACAATGGACTATTACTCAGCCATAAAAATAAATGAAATTGAGTTTTTTGTATTGAGATCGATGGACCTAGAGTCTCTCATACAGATTGAAGTAAGTCAGAAAGAGAAAAACAAATACCACATACTAACACATATATATGGAACCAAAGAAACAAAAAATAAATGGTTTTGAAGAACCTAGGGACAGAACAGAAATAAGGACACAGATGTAGAGAATGGACTTGAGGACATGGGTAGGGGGAAGGGTAAGCTGGGACGAAGTGAGAGAGTAGCACGGACTTACAAATATTACCTAATATAAAATAGATAGCTAGTGGGAAGAAGCTGCAAAGCACAGGGAGATCAGCTCGGTGCTTTGTGACCTCTTAGAGGGGTTAGATAGGGAGGGTGGGAGGGAGATGCAAGAGGGAAGAGATATGGGGATATATGTATATGTATAGCTGATTCACTTTGTTAAAAAGCAGAAACTAACACACCACTTTAAAGCAATTATACTCAATAAGGATGTTTAAAAAAATAAATAGAGTCTTATCTTGGATTTTACCCTATATATTCTGAGGTGTGTGAGTCTTTCAAAGTAAAGTATTCTCTTGTTTATGATACATCTAGCTCAATTTCAAAATCTTTGACATTGGCTAAATGTAGTTGCATAAGTAATATATAGTGTATTAACCTTCACAGTAAATGTTCTTGTTTTGTGAGTTTAGTCATAATGGGCTTTTTCAAACATTGACTATCTCTGCTGAATAATTGTTTTCCTTCAGAGTCATTTAAACATGTTTTTGTTTCCACTTTTGTTTAAATAAAAGAATGGTCACCATGAAATATATTAACCCCTCCTCCCACTCTATTTTTGTTTAGTCTTTTGGATCTTTTTTAGCAATAATATAACCAGTCTTAAAGTTCTTCTCAAAATAGGTCAAGTAATTCAATTATATTAATAATTGTTTTTTCAAGGTAAAAACGCTCCCCACACCCCACTCCCAAATCTGATCTTATCACTCTGTTGAATGACTTTACTAAAACTTCAGTGTCAGATTCAGAGAATCGGTTTATATTATACTCAGTAAGGCAAAATTTTATTTAAAATGAATATTAAATAATTCTCTTCTCCACACATATCTTAAAATATTCTTGGTAGTGATGATCCATCTCCCTTTTATGTATTTTTTTTCATTAGTCTCCCCAGACAAATTAATATTAGACTTTCTGTCTTTTGAAACTCCCTGTCCCAAAAGTTTTCAGTAAAATTTTCACTGATTGCTTTATTAATCTGTATTCTGCTGGTATCAAAGACCAAAGTTCAACTCCATGTAGGTAAAACAAAAGGGAACTTAATTAGCTCAGATAACTTGGAAATCCAGGAAATATACCTGTGCTCAGGCACAGTTAGACCCTTCTGTTCAAAGTATGTTGTGATATTTTACCTTAGGTTCTGCTTTGTGGCTTCACTGCTCTGGTTGTTTCTTACAATGGAGAGGATTACTTGTTGGGTCAACAAATATCTCTGACCAGACTAGCAAGAGACCAAAGCATATCTTTATCTATAAACTTTAATAGATAAATATACTATAATAAAAAGTTAGGTTTCTCTGACAACAGTTTTATATTAAATATTGAATTAATTTTTTGTTTTAAATCCTACATTTAGTTTGTTTACATAGACCTTGAAGAAAAATCAGTTTAATAGGTTTTTCAGAGGAGAGTTCCTTGGTCAGAAGAAAAACTTCCTCTTATTTTCTTCTTTTTCTCAGTATTTTTCAATAGTCATCAATTTGAAAAATGACCAGTTAACAATTTTACAACTCTGTAGAGTGATTATGGTCACTAAAATACTCCCTCATGTGCAGGTAAGTGTGTATAAATGGCCTGTTTTGTACTAGCAGAAAACAGAAAATATGCAACACAGCTAAATTCTCTCTATTTCTTACATTCAATATTTTTCCCTGAAGCCTTATTGATGTTGTGTAGAACTAGTGATATGCTGTTATTTCATTTTCTCTTCCATCCTTTCTTCCTTATTCCCAGTTTGAAGAAAACAGGAGAATATGGATCACCATTTCTGAATCCATATAGCTTTAAGTAATTCCAACCTAAGATATCATCAGTAATAATAATACAAATAGCTTAAAGAAGTCATGGATAGAGGACTGTTTCAGAGTTTATGAAATGAGACCACTTTATTTGAAATAAAAAATTTATTTTGTACTTGATATCAAAATGGAGCAACAATTAGAAACTACCAAGGTATAAAATCAAAGCCAGAGACAGAACTCCAGACTCTCTCTATACCATCACATATCTTCATAGTAGCATTAAAATAGGTATTTTCTAGTTTCAAATCCATTTATAGAAGGAGAAACTTTATTTCAGAAAATATTTAAGGATTATTCATTATGTGCCATGTACTGTTTACAATGTTAAATAATGATGAAAAAGTTGAAATGTACCCTTCACAATCACTCAGAATGAACAAGCAAAGGGAAAAATGTATAATATTTATAAATTAAAAAATATATATCAGACAAGATTCTAGACTCAATTCTCGATAGACTTTACAAGGGAGATCATATGATATTTGGGCAACTTGAAGGATAAATATGGATTTTCCATGATATAAGGGCAAAATTATTATTCCTAAACCTTTGGTAATAAAACTAATAAAAAAAAAAACTTCCAAAAGTTTAGCAATCAAAAATGTATCACTTTTGTATGTCATTTTGTGATGAGGTGACTTTGACCATGCTGAGATGTGATGACAGTTTATTCTCCGGCATGGCATTCCTGGGGTACAATCTCTTCTTCATCCTACAGAAATAAAAGATGCTTAGCATGGACATACAACTGTCTTTTGTGTATGTGTGTTTAACTCTAAAAATGTATTTATTTTCCAGACTTCTACGATGGTAATATAGCCTTAGAATGATAGTATCACTCACAAATGAAAGGTAGGGAGTCTTCTTTTCAATCCCATATAAGCTTATATTTTATACGTTTCATATGATTTTTGGCACTATATGTGTGCAATTTAAATAATAATGATAAAAGAGACCCATGTACTAGCCATCTAAGATAAAAAATAAATTTGCCAAAACCTTAGAAACGTCATTGCTCACACCTCTTTCCCTCTGTCCCTTGCTTAATAGAAAACCTCTTCTATTACATTCTTGATAATTATTTCCTTTGTTTCATATATTTATCTCTCATGTGCACTTAGAGATAACATGGTTTAGTTATGCTTATATATTTTTGTGACTTTTATCCTCTACTTAAAGTCATGTTTTTGAGATACATTGATGTGAATGCAAGTATTTGTATTAACATTTATGCCTGTGTAATTAATACTGTATGTTTTGGTGGCAACACATTTTTATTTTCTATTCTGTTATTGATGGTCATTAGGTCATATCCAGCTTGGGTTTATTATGAAAAATGCTATGAATAATCTCCTGCACATCACTTGGTGCATAGATATGGGAATTTCTCTAGGGTATATACTTAGAGTAAAAATGTTAGGTGTAGGGTATGTGCACGTTTAAATTTACTAGGTAAAGCCAAACTATTTTGTAAAGCCCATAAAAATATCTACTCTAAACAGTGATATATAAGAACTGTCACTGGTGCATGGTTATACATTCACAACCTGGATATTTTATATTACTCTTCCTGGTTCAATTGATTTCTTCCTTTATTCCCTGTATTCCTATAAACAGGGACTTAAATCTAATTATTTTATTAAATTCAGGTAAAAAATTTTTGGCGGGAATACCACAGAGATGTTACAATACAATTTATTTTGCAACATCTCAAACATTGCATAAAGTCAGAATCTCAATGTTCATGATCCTAAAGTTTGATCATTTTGTTATGATCATGGCTGAAGTTTTCTCCATTTTAAAGGTATATATTTTTAAAAATATTTATTTATTTATGGCTATGTTGGGTCTTCGTTTCTGTGCAAGGGCTTTCTCCAGTTGTGGCAAGCGGGGGCCACTCTTCATCGCGGTGCGCGGGCCTCTCACTATCGTGGACTCTCTTGTTGCGGAGCACAGGCTCCAGACGCGCAGGCTCAGTAGTTGTGGCTCACGGGCCTAGTTGCTCCGCGGCATGTGTGATCTTCCCAGACCAGGCTCGAACCTGTGTCCCCTGCATTGGCAGGCAGATTCTCAACCACTACGCCACCAGGGAAGCCCTAAAGGTACATTTTTGTACTTAGAAAATAATGTCTGAAAGACATATTGAAGCAATATGAATCACTTTTCAGCAGCTAAGTTTGGGGAGGTTTTATAATCATAATTTTCTAATCTAATCACTCCTTTTATATTTATTAGTGAGCAATCCTTTTAAATCAAGCAATATAATGACCCTTAAGGAGGCAGGGTAAATGCTTACTTATGTCCTTTTAATTACCGATTTTCTGAATAAAGATGTGATGTCATAGATACTTCAAATGGTGTAAATGAGTCTCTTTTATCAATTTTTGAGCATCATTAAGGACTCATTGATTTATATTTAATATTTTATAATTAATGAGAATCATTGAATAAAAATGTGGCTGTTGTGAGTACCACAAATCTCACCTCTGTGTCCCTTGAAAACTCCTTTAGTCTCTGAGTTCCTCTTTGTTTTCTGGTATAACATGGTCCTAGGGCTTACTTGGTACGTTCGTGACACAGAACTTATCTAAAACATTTATCCTCAAAACCTTAGTGGAAAATTATACTATGAAGGAAGATCTGGAAGCTACATCTATTTATTGCTACTGAGATATTTTTACTTTCAAGATTTGTAAATAAAAAATGTTTAGAAAAAATGTGTACAAATATATAAATTCATAGATAGATGGAGAGATAGATCAAATAATTTAAAATTAAATTGGGTGTGCTTAATTATTTGTAGTCCTTTCACATAAACCAAAATTTATAATTATTAATAATATTAATAGATTTTACTTAATGTGTCACCCATCATCATTCATGAAGCATTTTTAAATTATAATTAATATATTAATAGTGACAGACTATTGACAAACTTTATTTCTTTGTAGTTTTTCCCTTGTAACATACCCCATTACAGATGTACAATAAGATAGTATATTGTTCTGAAGTTACTTGAAAAGATTTACATTTTTTCTGTGGGGTTAAGTCACCAATTTGAAATCAGGAATCAGTTGTCCACTTCTGTTGCCAGTCACTAAACAGAATCATTCTATTGTCCCTTTGCAGAGCATTTAATCTAAAAAAATTCTAATTACTCAAAATATGATTTTTTATGGGCTTGCTGTCTACAAGAGTCCAATCAAGGAGACACTCAGTCTCATTTATTGGCTAAAGTTTTATTATGCTTATGAAATAATTTCTGATTTAATAGAAATATAAATTCAGACCTATTGAGATGTTACTGTTTCTTCAGTAATAGAACATTTCAGTTCATAAATACAGGTTCAGCCATCTTTTGTTATGACCAAACAGTCAGATGTGCTTTCTTCAGTGTGGTTGCGTTGTGCCAATATGTTTCTTTCTTTCTTGTGTACCATAGTTGTTTCATAATAATAGTTTTTAATTCACAGATATCTTTAAAACATTTTAAAGGTTAAAGTAAATTACAAATAAACTATCATTCTAGGCAAGTGACACAAAGGAGAGTTGGGGCAGAATCAAATATATAAGTTTATATTTCTTACCACTGGAAAATTTTGAAAGAGTATGGAAAAGCTGAAGATATGGCTCAAAAAACTTCTAATTGATTTTAGATGAAATCAATTCAAAAATTAGTTAATAAAAGTATCTTCTAAAATTCAGACATATACAAGTATTCTAAATATTTTGGAAAATAAATGAAGAAAGATTGCATGGTAAATATGCCAAAAGGAAATAAAGCAAAATGTTACCACTGGCTAAATCTAAGTGGGATGATTTATTTTTATTTTAAAATTCTATTTATATTTGTTTTCTGCAATCTTTGCAATGCAATTCAGGATCCAATCTTTACAATGAATATATATTACTTTAAAATAATGAACTAATTATGGCAAAGTCACTTTGCCAGCTATGTTAAAATCCAAGGGTAAAGAATGATTAAAATGACAATGACACTGCCTATCTTAATTTCTCAATGGCTAGTGCAATATTTAGAAATATTGATTTAGAAATAATTTAGAAATAAAAGACATAGACTGACCCAGTATGTTTAAAAAAGAGAATTATAAAAAACAATAATTCCTTTTTTTCTACCCAATACGTTTAACTGTATCTTGTCTTAAATATATGTTCCAAATACCAATACCAAATCAACTTTTCTTATAACTGCAGTGTGATTTCATTTGAAATGTATCTGACTCTTATCTCTCATTTCCTTAATCATAGAGAGAATACATTTACAGCATCATATTTGTTATTCAAATCATAGAACATGAAAGTTTATCACACTTTTTTTCTTATAATCATTTGAAAATTTTCATATGTTAGCTATAAGTCCATTTTCTTTTTGTGTTTTGATATCTTGAAAATATGATTTGGAAAGTTATCTAAAAGAAGAGATATAAAAATTAGGTAGGAGACAGGTTCTACATTGATCTTAGAAACAACTCTCTTTTAGATTATTTGAGAAATGCAAAGCAGGAGTATTCAGTATTTAGCAGATGCATTTATTGTTATAAGCAAACAAAGTAACATCCCCAAAGTAGTCGAATACATGAAAATATATATATTTTCGAACATATGAAAAGAATATTTTTACCACTTATTTTATTATGTGAATAAAATGTTGATAGACCCAGAAAGATATGAAGGGTATCCAAGACTGATTAGATTTTTGAAAACAGTTTCAATGATATTTTAAAAAATAAGAAAATTACCCACAATAGACTTTTCATATTTGTTATTTATGAATACAACTTTAGATTTAGCTCAGTTTTTTCATAATCTTCTGGATAATTTCATCTTTTAGACTACCATCCAACTTAAATATGAATAAGTACTTTATATACTTCTAATAATCTATGAACCAAGAGAAGAAGATTTACTGGGTTCCATGTATTTGGGAGATTCCATTCATGAAGTACTGTTCCTTAACTAGAGCAAATCCTCAGTACAAGGACCAAAACTTTCATTAATTTTTCATGATGAGAAAACAGCCAGTAGCTTCATTATGTTTACATAACGAAGCATACAACTCAATCTTAGGTTTTTATCCTCAAACGTGTAGGATTTTTCTCAATATTCTTTGAAGTTACATTAATATTCTACCTATGGATATTTTGTTAACTCAATTGAGATTATCTATCTGTCTATCTATCATCTATCTGCCATCTATTCATCATCTTTCTATCTAATCTAATCTGTCTCTTCCCAATCCTTCACCATATTTGATTTTAAATATTTTTTACATTATCACACAATCACTGTTACTTCTTCCAACATGCTTCCAATTAATCTTATTTTTTCTTAACACTTTAAAATAATTTATATAAATACAGTTAACCCATTTAAAGTGTTCAAGTCAATATTTTTAAATGTATTCACAAAGTTCTGAAACCATCAACACTATCTAATTTTAGAATAGTTTCATCACCCAAAGGAAACACGGTTCCCCTTAGCAGTTATTTCCTGTTCTACCCTAAGGCCAGCTCATAGGCCTCTACTCATATACTTTCTGTTTATATAGATTTGTCAGTTCTGGGTGTTTTATATAAATGGAAGAATATAATGTATTATATTTTTGACTGGCTTCCTTCACTTAGCAAAATATTGTCAAAGTTCATCCATGTTGTAGCATGTATAAGTAATTTATTCCATTTTATACTTGAATAAAATGCTATTGTATGACACTTTATACCATTCATCAGTTTAAAGGCATGTGTTGTTCCTGCTTTTGGTCATTATGAATAATGTTGCTATAAACATTTGTGTGCACTTTTTTATATTGCATAGATTTTTATTTAAAGTTTATACCTAGAAGTGGAATTACTGGGTCATATCATAAAACTATATATAACATTTTGAAGAATTGTCCTACTGTTTTCTAAAGTAATTGTATAATTATACATTCCTTTGACCAACCTACAAGCATTCCAATTTCTCCATACCCTCAACAATACTTGTTATTATCTGTCTTTTTGATAATAGCTACCCTAGTGGGTGTAAAGTGGTATCTTATTGTTGTTTTGATTTGCATTTCCTTAATATCTGAAGCTGTTCAGCAAATGTCAAGTGCTTATTGATCCTTTGTTTATTTGTGTACATAACTATTCTGATGATCATTTAAGTGGTATTTTTACTTTTTTAAATATTTAATATTTTTATAATTGAGTTGTAATAGTTCTCTAGAACTATTACATTCTAGATACAGATATTTTATCAGGTAAATATTTTGTTTCATTATGTGGCTTGCCTTTTTATTTTCTTAAAGCATACATGTTTAGTTATTCATATTTTTTTCTTTGTATCTTGGCTTTTATTGTCATATCTTATAAAGCTTTGCCTATCCCAAGTTCATGAAGATTTATTCTTGTGTTGTCTCTGAGATTTTTATATTTTTAGCACTTACATTTAGATTGTTGATCCATTTAGAATTAATTTTTGTGTTACAGTGTAAAGAAGAAATACAACTTCATTATTTTGCACTTGGTATCCTGTGGTGTCAGCAATATTTATTGAAAAACACTGGAGGTACTCCCCCCCATAGAATGCCCAGGTATCCTTTTCAATTGTCAATTTATTATTCATATAAAGTTACTTTCTTGACTCTGAATTTCATCCCATTGATCTAAATGTCTACCCTTATGCCAATATATTACTGCAGCTTTGTAATAATTTTTGAAATTAGTAAGTTGGAATGCTCCAATTTTATTCTTTTTCAAGATGCTTTTGGATACTTTAAGTATATACATTTTCATGGGTTCAGCAACTAGAATTTTCATAGGAATTTGTGTTAAATATGTAGATCAATTTGGGGAGTATTGTCATAATAACAACACTAAGTCTTCTGATGCATGAACTTGGGATATCTTTCCATGTATTTAGGTCTTCTTTAATTTCTCTCAACAATATTTTGATCATGATGTATAATCCTTTTGATATATTATTGGATTACATTTACTAGTGTTTTGTAAATGGTTCTTGTGCATATATTTATAAGGGATATGGGTTTGTGGTTTTAATTTTTTGTGATGTCTTTGCTTGGTTTTACTGTTTGGGTAATACAGGCATACCACATTTTATTGTACTTGCTTTGTTTTGCTTTGAAGATATTGCATTTTTTGCAAATTGGAGGTTTATGGCAACCCTCCATAGAATGTCTATCATTGCTATTTTTCAAACAGCATTATTTTTTATGACTTGCTTTCATCCTGATGCACTCTTTAATGGTCATATCACTTGCTTTCCTCCTGATGAATTCATTATGTCATACCTGCTAACTATGAATGCTCTCAGTTGTTGCCTAAATGGGAATATGTTATTTCCCTTTTATTTTGTAAGATAGTTTTGTAGGATATAAGATTCTAGGTTGACAGATATTTTGCCTTTCAGAGCTTTGCATAGGTCATCCCACTGCCTTCTGGTTTTCTCCGTTTCTGATGAGAAACCAGCTGTAACTGTTATTGAGGTTTCTTGTATGTGACAAGTCAGTTTTCTTTTGCTGCTTTCAGGGTTTTCCTTTTATCTTTTGCCTTCAACAGTTCTACTATGATGTGTTTGCTTGTGGATATCTTTCTATATATTCTACTTAGAGATAGTTGAGCTTATTGGATGCATAGATTAAATTGTTTGTTTAATTTGGAAGTTTTTGCATTTAGGTGTTTGAACATATTTATAATAGTACTTTGAAGGTTTTTTGTTGTTGTTGTTTGTTTGTTTTTTCTCTGAAGTACCATATTTGGGTCACGTTGAAGGCAGTTTATATTGCCTGTTTTATTTTTTCTGTGTATGAGTCAAAGTTTAATGGCTTGTTTGTTTTGTATGTCTCATGATATTTTATTGAAAACTTTGTTGTTATTTGTTTATTTATTTATTTATTTAGTGATTTTGATAGACCCTTTCAGGAAAGTCTATTACCCCTGCAGAATCCAGCCTCTAATATTGCATCTCAGAAGTTGCACTATCTTCATGATACCCCATACACTATGGATGACAAACTGCCCAGTCTGCCTCTATTAGTATCACACTCAGATGTTTATTTCCAATGATTACTAGTTGATTACTATTCCAACTAAGTCAGCCTCTTCTGCAGGATAGTCTTTGGGCACAGTCTTCGGGGTTTGACCCAATCCCAAGAAAGCTCTCTTTTCCCTGGTTCTTTCTGATAAATGACTAGCTGGTCTATTATTTTATTTGTTGCTATAACAAGGAACTACCAGCCTCATCTTAATTATTTATCACTAAGACCTCTATTTTTGATAGTGTCCTTGGGCGTGAAGATCCCCAAACTCTGCTGCAGATAAAGTCAGTCACTTTATGGAGAGCTACAAATTTCTGTTATTATGGCCTACCACTCCACCTGGGAAGAACCTATGTGCCATTCATCCAGAGCTGGGGGCATGGAGTGCCTCATTTGCCTTACATTTGCATTCCTACTCTAAGGAGAGCAGGGGGCATGGATGATAGTCTCTGGTTTCTTGGCTTCCTTTTCCTGTCATTGGAACATCTGCCATATGAGTGATGTGGTAGGATGATCAAGGCCTGGGATTCTCAATCTGCTGCAACTGCAGTAGTCTTGCACTCTATGAGTAGAAGCTTGGTAGATGAAGCAGATTGATTGATTTTGCTCTGCTTGCCTCAAATAAAGGTTTTGCAACATAGATCTGGGAAATGAGAAATTTTTGTCTGCCACTATCAGAGAGAAACCATATATATATATATATATATATATATATATATATATATATTCATTTTCTGTGTGATCTTAAGACAATGACAGGGACCCTTTTTTTTTTATACAATTACATTTGTTTCATTAGAGAGAGGGTCCATGAGGAGCTCAACCTGACTTTCTAGGAGTGGTTCTCCTCCTACTATATTTTAATAATTATACTCTGAGGCAATGTGTTAGTCTAAATATCTTGTAGTTTGATGCCATATATATGTGGTGTCAAATACTAATGTTGATATATGTTTTCTATGCTATGACAACCAGGACAAATAATACACAATATTCTAATTCTTTGTTGTTTTATTAATTTTTAACCAAAATTATGATAAAGCTATCTGCATCATTCCTTCAACAAGATTGTGTCAATATTAAATAAAATAAATAACTACCCAGGATGCCTTGAACTTAGAAACTAAAATTTATCTGCCCAGTCTAGAATCTTCTTCATGTAAGGTAAATGTACTTCTTCTCTCCTAGGAAAGATCATGGACCCTTAAAAAAAGAAATAATGAAAGCTCCATACTTATATTTCTAAAGAAAGCATATAGCACAGAGACAGAATTGGCAGCAAACCAGAATAAATGTAGAAGCACTCTTAGGTAACTTGTGTCTACTCTTTTATTTAGGCTCTCTACTTCATTTTGGATTTTAGCCTTAGGATTATTTTTGTAGTGGTCTTTGAACCTTACATTACAGTTCAAGAACATTAAAAAAAGAATGATATTTCAATTTACATAAGATGTCCTTCTCAAGATCTTTAGTCCATTATGCACAAGTTCCTCTTATTTCTTCTCCCACAGTTATCCAATTATTTCACTCATTTTCTGAACAATCTAACCCTTAATGTGAATAATCCCAACTATGTAGTTTGTTTTCCTGATCTGCGATGTTCTGTATGTGGTCATGATGAGATGGTCATGGACTATGTGTATGCTGTACATACATGTTACTTTTGCATTTCCTCTCACATAGACCATGGATCTATGCTTATCAGTTTAATAACATTATGCGTTGACTTTAATTTCTGTCTAAGTCTCCACTGAGACTGTTTCCAAGTCTGATATGTACAAGTCATTGATCATATTTTTTTATCATAAAATAGTCATCATTTGAACTAGTAGTAATATAGTTTTCCCTTCAGTGTATTGATAGCCCATAGATTAAGTTCTAAACATTCAATTACACATTTTAAGCAATAAATGAGGATGATAATTTTCTTGAAATTGATCCTTTTCTTTGGAATAATAATCTGCCACATAGGAAGATTTTTGTATGAACATAAAAATTCTCATGACTTTAAACCATATGAAAATTAAGTCTCAGACAGTGCCTAAGTAAGATAATTTTATTGTGGCAGTAAAAGCTGATATCTGATTAGTAAAGACTGGTCTTCATTACCAAACATTATGTTCAGACTCCTTTTCTATCCTTACTTATAAGGAAATTTATGCTTTGCATGACTCATAAAATGTTTCTGGATTTTTAAAAGAACTTACTAAAAATTAAAGATATTTTGTTTTAATGTTTATAGAAGTGAGAACTATTTATATTTCATGGGATTATAATAACATTAATAATAGTTAACACATATATAGAACATATTCTGTGCCATGCATTGTTGTAATTCTCTTCTTTCCTCTGAATCCCTTACATAGTGAACAATGGCAAGTGACAGAACTGCCAATAAATGGTTAATAGCAAGTCTGCAATCTTTTCTTTCATTTTATAATTATGGTGAAAGAAGGAGGATGTGTTCCAGAAGTAAACAAATAAAGACAATCCAGTCAAATCTTTACATGTACGTGCTAATGATAGAACTCTTAGAAATTATACAAATGCTTTTGCTAGCTGGAAAGTTCTTATGTATGGAAAGGTTTCATCAGAACATTCCATGCCTAGTGTGTATAGCATACTTTGTAAACAAAGCTGGAATCATGGAATTTTGAGGCATGTTTCATAGCAAATATCACATTAGCTGTGCAACTATCTGAGTATAAAGTGGACATATTTCAGGGTTGAACATTTCTCTTTTAAGTCATGGTGATAAATGCAAAAGTTAGATTTTCAGTATATTAATTGTGGCCTGAGCATGTCCTGATAACACAGGATAGGAGATGTAAAGACATTCCTAGACTCCAACTTGTTCCTCCTGAATATTCTTTAGTTATTACTTACAATTAATAGTAAAGCTTGATGCTGGGTAAACTTTCTAATTTGTGATAGTTTGATTTGATGTTCTTTGTTTTATCGATTAATGCTGCATTTTTGTCAAAAAAGTCTACTTTATCTGGGCTTCCCTGGTGGCGTGGTGGTTGAGAATCTGTCTGCCAATGCAGGGGACATGGGTTTGAGCTCTGGTCTGGGAAGATCCCACATGCCGCGGAGCAGCTAAGCCCATGCGCCACAACTACTGAGCCTGCGTGTCTGGAGCCTGTGCTCTGCAACAAGAGAGGCTGTGATAGTGAGAGGACCGTGCACCATTATGAAGAGTGGCCCCCACTTGCCACAACTAGAGAAAGCCCTCGCACAGAAACAAAGACCCAACACAGCCAAAAAAATTAAAATATACATTAAAAAAAAGAATATTGTATTTTAAAAAAGTCTACTTAATCCATATCTTTCTACCTCACTTTTTCTGGTAAACAGGCCTTCATTATTTTATCTTAATCAGTTGAAATTTAAACTGAAAGGAATATACTTATTGAACATATTTACATTGTGTAAAATATAGAAAGGAATATACTTATTGAAAATATTTACATTGTGTAAAATATATATATACTTAGAATAAGAGATAATTTATAATTTACTTATTTGTTTTCTAGAGAGATAAGCAGTTTTTTTGTAACTCTGAATTTATATAATTAATCCAAAAAAGTCTAAGTACAGTCTTAACTAAGAACTAGCTGTTGTTTATGTTTTAATTACTTTAATAATAATTGTCATGCTGCATTAATTACCAAGCAGAATTTGCAAACATTCTTTCCTAATTCCCCCCCACTATTTTACCAACCAGAGGGCTTCATGGCAATCTCACCCTGCTGAGGTTCAGAGCATAAAAAAAAATGAATACTTAAAATTAAAATATAGCTTGTCACACAGAATGAGCACTTGATGCCATTTACAAGGACTAGGTGAATGTTTATTCAGGCATGTTTGATGTCCCAGCAGGAATTATTTCAGTTAAATATCAGTGTCATTGCCATTAGAGAATACTGAAATAAGAGCAAAAGACACACACACACACACACACACACACACAATAGGAATTTAAGGCATCTGAACTGAACCAGATTTGCAGGAGGATGGGTTCAATTTGTCTGCATTACCTAAAGTAAGAGAAAGTAGCCTCAGAAATAGAGCAAGAAAGTTTGACCTTTGTTGTTACACTGAATGTGAAATTCCTGCAGATACCATTATTTGGAATTTTCTCCTGGTGAGTGAAAGATAATACCTTTTTAGGAAGGTTAGGAAATGAGAATGATTAGAAAAAATGCTTTACGTTTTTGCACTTAGTATATAGTTTCTTGAACTAATAAGTTAGAAGTTATTTTAATGAAGAAAAAATACACAAGATGAATATTTGGTTTAATCACACATGTAAATATGCCTAACTGAAGGGAGGGAGAGAGAGAGAGGAAAGAAGGAGGAGGAGGAGGAGGTGGAGGAGAGAGAAAGAATAAGAATGTCCTATTTAAGGGGCTTCCCTGGTGGCACAGTGGTTGAGAGTCCGCCTGCCGATGAAGGAGACACAGGTTCGTGCCCCAGTCTAGGAAGATCCCACATGCTGCGGAGTGGCTGGGCCCGTGAGCCATGGCCGCTGAGCCTGCGCATCCGGAGCCTGCACATCCGGAGCCTGTGCTCCGCAACGGGAGAGGCCACAGCAGTGAGAGGCCTGCACACCGCAAAAAAAAAAAAAAAAAAAAGAATGTCCTATTTAAATATATTTTTATTTTTAAAATACTCCAAGATACTATGATTTGTAAATATGTATATGTGTAAAACACAACAATTATAGCAGCTTAATGTAAGCAAAATTAAGGCATGTTTTAGTTCCAAAATACCACTCAACAACACAGCACATCAGCAACCGTTCACACAGAATGATGTAGATAATTAATCTAATTTTCCCTCCACTTCATTTTGTGTTCTATTAGTTTTCTTATTCAACCTTCCAAGTCACAAATCTAATTTAAAAATTCTTAACTAGTCTAACGCATAATGTGTTCTATCTGCGTTCAGTGTCTAGCAGTGAGCAGAGAAGCTGGAATACTAATTTGCTTCAGAGTGTGCAAAACACTCAATAATCAAATAATAAAATCCCAGATCCAGCACTTCTTAATGACATGACCAAATGAGTCCAATGCCTTGAAACGTGAGCATAAGTTAAAAGAAATTAAAACAACGAAGAATAAAATAATGTGAAAGAAGAAGAAAAAAATCAAGCTACCTGGTGCCATATATTCAGTATACTGGGTCTCTACTAAGAACAGTCCCTATTCAAGATAAAAAGACACTAAAATTAAAAAGACAAGTTTGAATAACAAATTTGCTTACTAGTGTTGCTATTTTAGTACTGCTTATTACTTATTTTCTTTCTCTCATTTTTCTTTTCTGCCTATCAACACACACACACAAACACACACACACACATACACACACATGCAGTTACCATTATTTAAGTTTAATATTTGAAATTATTTTCAATAGACTCTTTGTAAGAGTCTGTATTATATTTTTCAAGGTGGTGGGGCTTTCTTTTTCCTTTCCTTTCTTGCTGTGTTCACATCCCCTTTGGTAAAATAAAGTTTATTTGGATATACTCTCTTGAATTCAAAGTAAATAAAAAACCCACACATTTCAGAAAATGAAGAAATAGGATATGTCAGAAAAATTAACCATGTACTGAGTGATTAAACTATTTTGTGTAAGAATGCCATTTCTATTTTGTTTAAATGTAATGCAATTTACCAGACCATAAAGAACTCCTTAGATGAAATGGCTGTTTTCCAGGCAATGCTACTCTGCTGCTGATTGCAATATATTCTGACATCTATGACAGTTTTATAGTTCTTCTATTCTGTGCTCTGAAGTGTCCTTACTTTGATGAAGGCTTACTCCTGGGAAATGTACTAAAATTTTGTAGACTGAAAGGACGATAAACAGTTTCATAGGAAAACAGTATCACCACGTGGCACAATTGCGTTGCTAATTTGTTTTATGTTAATATAGTAAAATATTTCAAAAGACCTTTACATCAGGATTTAGAGGAGAATTTTTTACACATGTGAATACTCCAGGTAAAATATAAGAACAAAAATCATGAAAAAGAAATAAAGGCTCACCATATCTTTGATAGCCTCTTCTGTCCAATGCAAAATATATTAGAACAAGGTATATTATGTGAACTGTTTGAACTATTATATAACAGAGCTTAAAATGGATTTGAGTACAATAATTTTAATAAAGATTATCTTAAGCTAAACAACATAAATGTATATTTTGTAGAATAGTTTATTATAAATAGTGACCAAAGATATTCATTGCTTTAAAAATACTCTTAGGGGGCTTCCCTGGTGGTGCAGTGGTTGAGAGTCCACCTTCTGATGCAAGGGACACAGGTTTGTGCCCCAGTCCGGGAAGATCCCGCATGCCACTGAGTGGCTGGGCCCGTGAGCCATGGCCACTGAGCCTGCACGCCTGGAGCCTGTGCTCCACAACGGGAAAGGCCACAACAGTGAGAGGCCCGCATACCGAGAAAAAAAAAATACTCTTAGAACATGTTTAGTAAATAATATCTGAAAAAAATTTTAGAGATTCATGAATTGTTTGTGATAAGTACTGTATTTCCATTTTGATAAAAGCAGATATATAAAAAGCAAATTCCTATTTAGAATGTGTTATATTAAATAACTATAAGGAAACATACACAGAAAATGAAGTCTGGCCTGCAACATCTAAATGATCAATTCACAAGAGAAGAGTTTACAATGCTATCAAATGATAAGAACATAAATGGATGTGTGCGTGAATACTCATATTGAAATAAGTTATGGAACATATTGGCATATGTAGATGCGCAGATATTCTTGTGATATTCATGTATAAACCAATGGAAAGTATTTCAGTTAGATCAGTGTCCAATTTAAAGAGAGCCTCCTAAGTGATTTTTTCAAATCACAATTAGTTAATAAATAATTTTATACTGAAGTAATGATACAATAAATTTTAAGAATATGAGCTTTAGGTTGTTAGCTTTTTCATTATAGAAGTATGAATTAATCTTAGAAAAAAATTAGAAATGAGGAGCCATCCCAATAAGTTATTTGAATAAGGAATTATTTTCATGAAGAATAAGTAGACTGCATAGAGCCCAGGATAAAGATAAATATTATTATAATTGTCAATTTGTTTCATGAGCTATAACTTTTGAAATGTATATAAACTGTTGCACCTCAACTAGATGAAATACTTATATAAATAAATGTGTTTGTATATTGGATAGGCTTACTTTTTTCATGGGCAGCACATGTAAATTGGAAAGGAAAAATATCCATTTTATGGCAAAGTTACAAATATATAAATGTCGGATATACTAATTGGATATTATTCTTTTTTGCATAGTTTTCATATTAAAGGCTTTTATCCAATTTTTTGGGAAGGATGAAAAACTAACACCAGCATTTTTTTGCAGCATTGACTAGTTTCAAGATCTAGGGTTGAGAGATTGGAGCATAGCTATAACCCATAAGTTGCAGTAAAAATCCTTGTGAGGTTAAAAGGATTTACTTGCTAAATCCATAGTTCAATTATCTACATTATTTCTCATCTGCTTTAATTCCCTATTTGTTTATTTGTTTTTCTTGGTTATGGATCACATTCTCCTGCATTTTCTCATGTGCAGTAAGTTTTGATTATGGATATTATGAATGTTATGGTTTCAAGTGTCTAGGTGTTATTTTAGGGAGTGTGGAAGTTTGTTTCTGGAGTGAGTTAAGTTACTTAGAAAAGAGTTTATTCTTTTTCTACATATATTTTTGTTTTGTTAGGAAGTTTTTACTAGAATAGTTTTTACTCTTAGTTATGAGCCCTTTGGAGTCTCTGCTGAATGTTGCAAGCTTTCACACAAGAATTCTCCACTTATGAACACCTTAACATTTGACCCATCAATCCCACTTTTATATAGTCAATAAAAATAAAAATATATGTCCAAAGAAAACTGTACTTGTTCATAACAGCTTCCTTCACATTTGTCAAAATCTGGAAACAAAACAGATGTTTATCAATTAATGAATGGATAAACAAAACAATGTATATCCATAGAGTTGAATACTGAGCAATAAAAGATCACTCAATAGAGATAAATATAAGAACATAAATTAATTTCAAAAAAACATTAAGCTGAATGAAAGAGTCAGACACAAATTATACATAGTGTATCATCTCTTTACATGAAATTCTGGAGGAGGCAAACTTACCTACCCTAACAGAAAGATGAGTGGATGACTAGGGCTGAGATTTGGGGGAATTGACTGAGAAGGAACAGATGGAATATTTTGGAAACTGGAAGTATTTCATGTCTTGATTATGGTAGTTCTGTTATGGATGTATATATTTGTCCAAACTAAAAAAAAAAAAAGACATTTAAGACAGCTGCATCTCATTATATGTGAACTATTTCTCAATAACTTGAACTAATTCACTTGGGAAATGAGAGTAGCATGCTAGAGGAGCCCAGGCTTTGAAGTCATATATAATGGGATCAAATCAGTTCTCATATGTGTGACAATTGGCAAGTTAATCATTCTCTCTAAGTCTTAATTACCTCATCTATAAAATGGGGAATGATGGCAAACATCTCAGATTGACTGTAAGTAACAATTCCATGTAGAGCACCTCTCACATAAAATATACTGAAAAATATGAGCCCCTTTCTCTCTCTTTCAATATACTTTCTTATTCTAGGATACAAATCATCTAATGATGACATTATGAATTACTCAGCCAAAATGATGCTCCTCCAAAAGTGTAGAGCTTATATTTGAAGTACGTTTTAATTAGCATACTTAATATTTACATATGTCAAAGCTAAGGCAAAAAGACTGCCCAACATTAGCATGGTCTGTTTGATGTTGACCTTTCTAATAGAGTTACCTATAGCTCATAGAGTGATCTGATTTCAGGGATTCAGTAAGATAGTTAATGACTGAGATTTTATTGCCCAAGCTAAACTAGCTTCTGTTCACTCATTCATGATTATAAATAAATTTGCAGGTTATATCTTAAAAGATATATATGAGTTGTTCCTAAAGAATTCTACTCTTCAAAGCATGAAAATAAGTAAGAACAGAAAACATAGGCAAATGTTTAGGCAAAAATACACATGTGTGAGGGTATATTTTGAAATCTCTGAATAAAGTATTTATTAAAATCTGTAGTTGCTACAGTCTTTAACATTTGAATAGTTTAAGAAGTCATTTAACTATTCCATAAAAATTGCATAGATTTAGATTTTCGTTTTCTTAGGCTATCCTATTTTCCAATAAAAATCATCACTGGGACCCATCTTGCATCATTAACTGACATCTCAAATTCATCTGCTGGTGCTATAATAAATAGCCTAGGGAAAGGCTATATGGGAGTACATAGTACATTAAGTAAGCCTCTGAACACAGAGAACTAATAATTTTATACTTTCTTAGAGAACAAATTGTTTGAAAGAAATAAACAAGTTTAAAAGGAGGTAATGAAAACTATATCTGGAAAAGTAATATACTATTGAATACATTTCAACAACTTTATTATTATGCAACAATCTTTTCTCCCTACCTATGATTCCTTAAATTATTTCCCAGCACATTATCTCCAAAGATGCAAAATAAAAGAATCAAAACTGCTAAATAAAAATAAGCAGGCTTATTTTCTTATTAGTCTCTCACAAACATGCAAAACTGTGTTGCAAGTAAAAATACATTTTTTTATCTCATATCTTTTTTTTTTTCCTTAGGAAGCCTTGCAATTACCCACTGGACTAGGAGCTGAATGAACAGAAATTATCTATGAAAGGTGAAATAAAACTCTGCTATTTTCTTTTATATGTGTATCAATCAAAGAGGGAACACATTTTGGAATCAAGAAAGGAATTATTACTACTGAAGATAAAAATAAAATATTTCTACCTCTAAGTTATTAAAACTATACAATATATACTGAGGACATTCTGTAAACTGTTCAATATGCTAAATATTTTGTATCCATTAAAATATTTTATTTCATTAGCCTCACCTGATTGGCAATAATATTCCTTTTACAGGTTATTTGCATGAAGTCATCAGGTTGAGTTATCAAAAAAATTCAGGCAACATACAGGCAGATTTAGTACTCTTAAGCCTAGGAAGTATCAATTAACTTTAATAACTAAAAAGAAAAGAGCCAAATGAAATCTACTATTGTAGCTGAATAATCAAACTTGATATTTCTTTATAAGGATCTGTGAAAAAATACATCTCTGAATTTATTTAAATAAAAATGTTTATAATGCATTATTTATCATGTATAGAATATAGAATATAAGAATGGAAGTATAGAAAATAAGCAAGAGACAGTATTTAACCAAATTTTGTAATATATAATCATTTAAATATAAAATGTCTCCACCAGTATCATCATTTTTATGTGTCTGTGTGTGTGTTCCTTGTTTGAAACCTTACAATTGATCCCAGTGTAATATTAATTAAAGAATAGAAAAAAATGATATAGAATACTGATTGAAAAAACTTGATAACAATGTTCAAGAGTGAACTTCAAATTAGTATTATTTGACTATCTCAATTGTCCTCTTGATATACTTCTGTGTGATTTGACTGATGAATTATATATTAGTTTGTAAGTATTTAAATCAATCATATTGTCCAGGTACTTTTCATATTCATTGTCAATCTGCCTTACATCGGGTGAAAATGCATTAGAAAAACACTGAAAGAAGTTCTTTAACACTTTAAAAGTAATTTCAAAATGGATTGCCAAATTTCACTTAAAATAATAAAATTAGTTTAATTAATTTCATTATGAATGGATTTGGTATTCATCATTTGGGGATTATGTATAAAATAACACTTATAAATGAGGAACCATATGCTTAAGATGAATATTGGCTTATGTAGTAGAAACTTGGCATGCAAAATATTAAGGAGGAGCCAAAGCACTCATTTAAGAAATTACTACATCAAAAAAAAAAAAAAAAGAAATTACTACATCAATGTTTTGCCCATATTATTATCTTTAAAATAAATATATGTTTAATAATTTTAATTCCTGTTAATTTTGAGGAAATATGGACATACACATACATAACCAGTTAATATTTGTTTACTTATTTAATACTTATATGTTATTTATTATAAGAAATTGGCTTATGCAGTCGAGTTAGGGAGGTGGCTAAGCACATCCAAAGTTCAGGCTGTCAGGAAGTGAGGTGCATACGCAGACTGAAACCACACAGTCACAGGAGGAGGCTGCTGTACACAGGGAAGATTAACTCTCTCTCTCCAGGAAGAGCCTACACCCTCTTTTAAAGAATTCCGAATTATTTAGTCAGGTCTGTCAGACGTAATCTTCCTCTGAACTGATTAGGTCAAACAATCTCAGGATAATCCCTTAATTGAAAGTTAACTGATCAAGGAACTGAATTACATCAAAATCCCTTTTATTTTGTCATATAATATTATGGAGTCACAAAAGTAAAACCTCTCATGTCCTGTCCACACTCAAGTTGAGGGAAGTATAAAGAGCGTGTACACAAGGGGGTAGGAATCTAAGTGTCATCAGTGGTTTTATGTTAGAAAACCACCAAGGTATTATTATTATATTATTAGCCTAAAAGAGAAAAAAGCCATAAAATTTCATCCATCAGTTTTTAAACATTTGATCATTTCTTTAATAAAGGGAAAGTTTCCTAACTTGATAGGTAATACCAATCATTACCTGGAATATCAATGTAAGTAAAGTAAAAGTTATAAATCTGAAATCTCACTTCTGTATATATATATAAATTCTCACACAAAACCATAATAGGACAAATGTAAATCAAAACCACAATGAGATATCACCTCACACGTGTCAGAATGGCTACCACTAAAAAGAAATAACAAATATTGAAAGGATATGGAGAAAGAGGAACCCTCGTACACTCTTGGTGGGAAAGTGAATTGGTGCAGCCACTGTGGAAAATAATATGGAGGTTTCTCAAAAAAAAACAAAAATAAAACTACCATGTGACCCAGCAGTTCCACTCCTGGGTATATAACCTCGCCAATAGAAGCACTAATTCAAAAAGATACATGCATCTCAATGTCATAGCAGCATTATTTATAATTGCGAAGATATGAAAGCAACTTGTGTCCATCAACAGATGAATAGATAAGAAGATGTGGTATGTGTGTACACACATACGCATGCACACACACACACAATGGGATACTCCTCAGCCATAAAAAAAGAATGAAATTTTGCCATTTGCAGCAACAAGGATGGACGTGGAGGGCATTAAACTAGGTGAAATAAGTCAGACAAAGGCAAATGCTCTATGATATCACTTATATGTGAAATCTAAAAAATACAGCAAACTGGCGAATACAACAAAACAGACTCACAGATATAGAGAACCAACTAATGATTACCAGTTGGAAGAGGGAAGTGATGAGGGGCAATATAGCGATAAAAGATTAAGAGGTACAAATTATTATGCATAAATTAAGCTACAAGGATATATTGTGCAACATGGAGAATATAGCCAATATTTTATAATAACTATAAATGGAGTATAAACTTTAAAAATTGTGAATTACTATACTGTATACCTGTAAATTATATATTATACATAAACTATACTTCAAAAAATAAAGTATGCACACACAAAATAAAAATACAAAACAAAATATAATGAGATGTAAGCAATAATGTTCACTGAAAATTTTTATTTCTTTTCTGGTGATAGCCAAGAGTTGAAGCTGTATATTTACCCATGACAGGGGAAATAAGTATGTAAAATTTCATATAGATACAATAATTACAAGTAGTAACACAAAGCAAATTTCTTGTTAAAATTATCAGTGATGGGGGCTTCCCTGGTGGCGCAGTGATTGAGAATCCGCCTGCTGATGCAGGGGACACGGGTTCGTGCCCTGGCCCGGGAAGATCCCACATGCCGCAGAGCAGCTATGTCTGTGAGCCATGGCCGCTGAGCCTGCGCATCTAGAGCCTGTGCTCCGCAACAGGAGAGGCCACAACAGGGAGAGGTCTGTGTACCGGAAAAAAAAAAAAATCAATGATAAAGGTAAATAAAGGAATGATATCTGTAGCAAAATATCATTTGTGCAATTTAAAAATTCACTTATACAAATCAATACTATATACTTAATAAGAATTCCTACAGATAAGAATAAATAATACCTATTAACCATCACAGACAAAGAGAGGCTAGGAGACATGATCACCAGGGAATAGTGGTTATGATGTATATGGGATCTCTGTACTATCTTTTCAATTTTTCTGTAAATCTATTTTGAAATAAAAAGTTATTAAAAGGAAAAAAAATCTCCTTATTATATCTATTAAAAACAAATCCAGGCCATCTTAATAGAAGGTATACTTTATAATATTAACATGACAGTATCATTAATATCTGGCTAATTTATTTAGTTCTATAATGGTCTTAGCAGTTTTGAATCAACATCTACTTATTTTGATATTTATATATTTATATACCTAAGATATGGATATACTTATGTACTTTTAATTCCATGTTATAAATCAGAAAAAAAAGAGATTCTAAAGATTAAGTGATTCACTTAAGGTAGAATAAGCTTCCCAAGTGAAATGCTGTGTATCGGTGACAGTGAGCCAATATTTTGATTACCTTCAGGCATTGGGACACCTGGGCTAAATCTGGAGAAGCAATGGTCAGAGTTAGCAGACTAGCCCAATGTCATACCACTATTTTTATTTACTATATGTCATAAGATATGAAAAAGTTGAGAAGAATTACACCATACCAGCCCTCCTCCATGTTTATATATAGCATTTAAAAAAAAGCATAACAACTCTTTACCTCAAATGTTTATATAAAGCACATCTATAATGTGATTGCTGTATAACTGCTTGCAAAAATATCTGTTGATATTAAGATAACTGCTTGCAAAAATAACTGTTGATATTAAGATGCTTTATGATTGATATACTGAGTGGCTGCATGGTATCTGAATTCTCTCTCTATGTCTCAGTAATTCCCAACATTTGAAGCAAATGTTAAATTCTGTTCTATAAGCTGAATACAGATTACCAAGGTTCTCTTGGTTCTATGACAGTGGGCAAGAATTAAGGCTAAGATAATCAAATTCACCTGGCAGAGAATCAGAAGTCACTGGTGCAATGATGTAACATCAATATACATTTTCCAGAATCACGCCTGTATCTGTATTGTCTAGAGCCCAATGTCAGGGGTATCTATGGGGCAAGATGTAGCATTTCTCATCAGAGAAGGAGGAAGCCTTTTTTATTAACAAAATTTTTTCCAGTATATATAAAAAGGGAATTCACCATTAATTTCCCTTTTTACTAGGCTCTAGGTTGTCAAGGAAAGGAAGTTAACAGACATGTTTGGAGATTGGAGAGGATATTATACAATGAAAGTCTCTCCCTTAGTACAATGGAAATTGTGTCATCACTAAAACATGTTTCTCCCTTTCTGTCTGCCTAGTGGAGCACAGGCTCCAGACACACAGATGCAGCGGCCATGGCTCATGGGCCCAGCTGCTCTGTGGCATGTGGGATCTTCCCGGACCGGGGCACGAACCCGTGTCCCCTGCATTGGCAGGTGGACTCTCAACCACTGCGCCACCAGGGAAGCCCTCCCCTTGCTACCTTTGAAGCCTAAAAGGCCACAGAAATTAGAGGCATCACGTGAAATCTTTACCATGTCATTTTTATTCTTCCATTAGAAAAAAATGTTTTTTCTTTTACATGTATCTGAATGAATTTTATAATGATGAACAAATGTTTTAATAATCAAATCTTTCAAGCTAGTGACGATTCAAAAGCTGACTATTTGATCTTGTCAGCTTTCCAGAATGTCTTAAAAAATGAACAGCACATTTTCAGATCATTATAGCAGACATTTTAAGTTGATGACATGATATTTTATCTTCAAATGGAGAAAGTGCCCAAGAGTAAGCAATTTTCAAAATTTATAGCCCAACAAAGATAGGAACATATGAAAGAATTGTCATACTGAACTATGATGAATAGTTTCAAGCTTTTCTGATTAATGGACTGTTCAGAAAGATGTGCATCTGGGAGCACTGAGTTTAAAATTAAATGTGAGGAATTCCTGAGTTCTAATTTCATATCTTCAAACAGTATGACTCTGTAAACAGTATGAATCTGTAAAAGCTGTGATGGATTTTTTTAAGCAGGATTTAAGATGAGCAGTGTCAATTTCAAAGGAGAATAATAGTGATTTACTTTGTGTTCATTACTTCATAGAGGCAACTGAAAAGGGAAAATGAAGTCAACTATTTGTTTGGCATCCAATCAATACAGCGTTTAAAAACTTTTAAAACTTTTGTCCACTCTAAGTGTTCCTCATATATGAGTAGTATGTCAACTTAATACTGCATTACAAAATCCTTGCCAAAATCTCAAAACTTTGCATAATTAATTGTTCTTTAAAACATTAGCTGACTTTGATAATATTTGAAGCACACATTAAAAAAAAATAAAGGTACGTACAATCTTGGCTATTCATTTTCTATGTATATCTGTATTACAAAAATGTCAAGAATTTTTTTGTTAGAATTGATGTCTTGGAAGTCTTAAGATGTATTTTTTTTTCAACATCTTTATTAGAGTATAATTGCTTTACAATGTTGTGTTAGTTTCTACTTTATAACAAAGTGAATCAGTTATACATATACATATGTTCCCATATCTCTTCTCTCTTGCATCTTCCTCCCTCCCACCCTCCCTATCCCACCCCTCTAAGTGGTCACAAAGCACCGAGCTAATCTCCCTGTGCTATGAGGCTGCTTCCCACTAGCTAACTATTTTATGTTTGGTAGTTCACGCCACTCTCTCACTTTGTCACAGGTTACCCTTCACCTTCCCCATATCCTCAAGTCCATGCTCTAGTAGGTCTGCATCTTTATTCCCGTCTTACCCCTAGGTACCTCATGACCTTTTTTATTTCTTAGATTCCATATATATGTGTTAGCATAAGGTATTTGTTTTTCTCTTTCTGACTTACTTCACTCTGTATGACAGACTCTAGGTCCATCCAACTCACTACAAATAACTCAATTTCATTTCTTTTTATGGCTGAGTAATATTCCATTGTATACATATGCCACATCTTCTTTAGCCATTCATCTGTTGATGGACACTAAGGTTGCTTCCATGTCCTGGCTATTGTAAATAGAGCTGCAATAAACATTCTGGTACATGACTCTTTTTGAATTATGGTTTTCTCAGGGTATATACCCAGTAGTGGGAGTGCTGGGTCATATGGTAGTTCTATTTGTAGTTTTTTAAGGAACCTGCATAAGGTTCTCCATAGTGGCTGTATCAATTTACATTCCCACCAACAGTGCAAGAGTATTCTCTTTTCTCCACACCCTCTCCAGCATTTATTGTTTCTAGATTTTTTGATGATGGTCATTCTGACTGGTGTGAGATGATATCTCATTGTAGTTTTGATTTGCATTTCTCTAATGATTAATGATGTTGAGCATTCGTTCATGTGTTTGTTGGCAGTCTGTATATCTTCTTTGGAGAAATGTCTATTTAGTTCTTCTGCCCATTTTTGGATTGTGTTGTTTGTTTTTTTGTTATTGAGCTGCATGAGTTGCTTGTAAATTTTGGAGATTAATCCTTTGTCAGTTGCTTCATTTGCAAATATTTTCTCCCATTCTGAGAGTTGTCTTTTGGTCTTGTTTATGGTTTCCTTTGCTGTGCAAAAGCTTTGAAGTTTCATTAGGTCCCATTTGTTTATTTTTGTTTTTATTTTGTTTTTATTTCCATTTCTCTAGGAGGTAGGTCAGAAAGGATCTTGCTGTGATTTATGTCTTAGAGCATTCTGCCTATGATTTCCTCTAAGAGTTTGATACTGTCTGGCCTTACATTTAGGTCTTTAATCCATTTTTAGGTTATTTTTGTGTATGGTGTTAGGGAGTGTTCTAATTTCAAACTTTTACATGTAACTGTACAGTTTTCGCAGCACCACTTATTGAAGAGACTGTCTTTTGTCCACTGTATATTCTTGCCTCCTTTATCAAAGATACAGTGACCATATGTGCGTGGGTTTATCTCTGGGCTTTCTATCCTGTTCCATTGATCTATATTTCTGTTTTTGTTTCTGTTTTGATTACTGTAGCTTTGTAGTATAGTCTGAAGTCAGGGAGCCTGATTCCTCCAGCTCCATTTTTCATTCTCAATATTGCTTTGGCTCTTCGGGGTCTTTTGTGTTTCCATACAAATTGTGAAATTTTTTGTTCTAGTTCTGTGAAAAATGCCAGTGGTAGTTTGATAGAAATTGCATTGAATCTGTAGATTGCTTTGGGTAGTAGAGTCATTTTTCACAATGTTGATTCTTCCAATTAAGTTGTATTTTTAAACATTAAAAATAAAACTAAAATAAATATATGTAGAATTTTTTAAGGAAACTACAAAGAAGTTAAAACAATATGTAACAAATAGCTTGATGGGGGTAAAAACAGAACTATGGAATGAAAATCCTTAACAGCAACAAAAAGAATTTATCATGACATATGTGAATCCAAGACTCATTCTTTGTGAAGGGATAAGACAGCTGACTTTTTGACTAAATTTTAATTAGGAGACAAAATTATTATTATTCAAATTGAATAAAGGACACCTGAAATGTAGATGAAATTTCAAATAACAAAATGGATGTAGAGCTAAAGATAATGTATAGAAAGTATTAAAAAATCTAAATAAACCCACACCAAGTAAGAAAAACATGTTGGGAAACCACACAGTCTTCCCTTATAAAACAGAAATAAACAGATAAAGAAATAAATAATTGAACACATATATAATATTAAAATGCTCAGATTGTTGAATAAGTTTGATGAAAAATTCATTAAATTTCTTAAATACCAGGAATGAGTCACTTTATAATTTAATAGGAAAAAACAATCCCACTTATAATAATATTCAAAAATAACATAAATATATTTTAGGAAGATGGTGACTCTGACTACAGCTTTTTAAAATATATTATTTATTTATTTATTTATTGACTGTATTGGGTCTTAGTTGCTGCATGAGAGGTCTTTCATTGTGGTGTGCAGGCTTCTCCCTAGTTGTGAGAGGGCTTCTCTCTATTTCTGGCATGTGGGTTTTCTCTCTCTAGTTGTGGCACATGAACTTCAGAGCTCATGGGCTCTGTAGTTTGTGACATGCAGGCTCCCTCACTGAGGTGCAAGAGCTCACCTGTTGTGGCACACTGGTTTAGTTGCCATGTGGCATGTGGGACCTTAGTTCCCAGACCAGGGATCGAACCCACATCCGCTGCATTGGAAGGTGGATTCTTTACCACTGGACCACCAGGGAAGTCCCTAGCTATAATTTTTTACTCTGTGCAAACCCCAACCTAAAATCAGACAGAGCAATTAAGCAGCAAAATCTGAATTCATCAACAGTGTTCACAATAAACTAAGTGACAAGTCATCCAAAGTAACACCCCAAAGAGCAATAGCTACAAGACATGTGTGTTATCCATGTCTAAACAAAGCAGAGTAGAGGGAGGTAAGAGAGGGCCTGACAGACCAGAGACCTGGGATCCCAAACTAGTGAGTAGGGAGTGTTTTTTTTCCTATTCAAATAGCATCTGACAGCGAAGTTTGTGACAGGAACTAGAGGAGCAGTCTAGCTCCTAGAATCCCTGAAAACTGAGTTGGCAGAGCTCTTTTCCAGTGTAGGAACACCAAGTAAGGAGAAGGTATTGGGCTGCCAACAAAACTGAGTATGACAGGAAAAACAGACACAAAAGAAAGGATAGTGGAGGAGGATATAGAACGAGGGAATCTGATTTTGGGGACATTAGATTTTGGAACAAGCCACTAGATTTGGGGACATTAAAGTAAAAAAAAAAAAAGACTGAAGAGGATATTCTGTGAACTCAGAATAGCTTTCCTGAAAAAGTTTCATTGTAAACACTCAAGAAGACTAGTTTCACACACAAAAATAAACAACATAAAAGAATTGAGGTTAAATCCCACAACCTTTTTTTAACAAAATAGAACAGCATTACTTCACTATAGAACATGAAGATTTGCTAGAAAAAGATCTGCTCACAGAACTGATATAAAACTATTAGCTTCTACAGCAAATGGGTGAAGATGTTAGTAAAATGATAAAAAAAACATGAAATAACACAATAGAAAAAAAGTAGAAAAAAACTCAGGGATGAGATAACAGACTTCAAGAAAGAATTAAATCAAATATGTCTCTATTTAGAAAGAAATCATGAACAAAGCTTAATTTTACTCTTTATTATTGATGTACAAATTATTATTATTGATTTACAAATTAAAATTTATAATTTTATAAATTATATTATTGATGTACAAATTAAAATTTATAATTGCATTTGTCTCATATATGGCCTACTCAAACATGGTCTATTTCTTTTGCTAATTGGTTATTGAGGTGAAAAATAAAGCCAACTGGTTATTGAGGTGAAAAATAAAGCCAAGGACCTTTGACATTTTATGGACGAGTTTGATATTTATTTTTCACTATTATGAGCACTTCTGATATTGTCTAGTTACTTTACATTGCTTCTCAATGTTCTTAAGTAAAAAATGAAGAATAGAATGTGGGCATATTAATTTTTGTACAATTTAAAGGATAAACCAGCAACATATCATGTTTGCTAAGTGGTCCTTACTAACCTTTTCATCATATGGATTGAGTGAGATAGGTATATTAAATCTTATAAATAGTTTTGGTGAGTTGCTAAAATCACATGTATCCCTCCTAGAGACCAGATATAAGTGACATTTCAATTCAAATTTATATTTCAAGTTTAATATTTTAATCTCAAATTTTGTGTTTTATTTGGAGAGTTTGATGATATAACTGTGATTTTAATAGATATAAAGCTAAAAATACATAAAAATAGATTTTTATAGGTCTTTGGTGTAATTTCTGAGTCGTGATATAATATAAATATAGAAGGAGAATGAATTACTCTCATGGCAGTAGCTTGAATTGACAGAAGAGTGTTCACTGGCTTCAAAATTATAGCTGATTATTACCAAAAAGATGATATTGAAATATCAGTAAGTGAAATATCAGTAAGCTCAATCATTGCATTTTATTCCTAATTTAGTCAATTAGTGATGTATGATTCCAAGCAAAATCTGAACAGAGATTACATTACCTCCCATGAGTATAATCCAGCTACTTCACCCTTATGGTAGAGGAATTACTCAGTTATAAAGATCTGCTGAAGAAGGTCAATGGTATAGACCTTATGCTAAGCTTTTCTGTACAATTTAGGAAGTTGTGACCTATTTGTGTCTGTTTCTATAACCCAACTACCTATTTTCTTATCAATTATTTGAGGTATATTTGTTCTGAGAAAAGGGAAAAAAAACAATGCATGGAAAATGTGATCAGTTTTAATGTTTTAAATGCATATTGGTTGACTAGATTTTTCCCTGTCATGAGGGAAAAAAAAAACTGCACACATTCAATACATATACATTTTTGTTTTAAATATTTTGCCTATGTGTAATTTTTTGGAGGAAAGAAATATTTATTATAAAGCAACTAAGTTACTCTTTTCATACTATATGAACTATATGTGCTACTGATAACATTACTACTAATCCCTTTCATTCAAGCTAAATAGACATATAATATAGAATAAAACCATGTATTTACATTATTAACTCTGCCTTAAAATGCTAAAAATTCAAAGAGGTTAAAGGGAAAACATTTTATCTGTTTAATCACATGGAGTATTTCTGTTATATTCAGACTGATAAAACTTGGAAGATAAAGTATTTTTTTGAAAAAGTAAAAATTTAGAAGATAAAACATTATGCATTATTTGACCATGGTTCTGAAAAAAGCTAAATTGAAGGAACTGTACATCATCTCTAGTCAATCACAAAGCATGAACTATTGTTTAGAATTACATAAAGAGAAATGGCTACATAACTGGTGTTTTGATTTTTGTTTTGTTTTGTTAGCTTTAGGCCCATTGTAACACTTGGAAACAAGTAAGATGCTAGAAATATTTCTGATACTTTTATGTACATTAAGATTTTAGTTCTCATTGTCAAAAACACCACAGAAACACTCTTTAATGATTTAAACATTGAAGATTTGCAATTGATATATAGAGAAACTGTGTGGGATTGCTTACTTTCTGGGACATTTATAATAAAAGATAAAATGTTGGATTAAATCCTATTAACTACTGAAGTGGATACTGTTATTTGTTCTCTCATCCTGTTCTACCAGGAGAACGCTAAAATAAACTTTCCTGGAATCTATTGTAGCCGAACGAAGCTACACCAATTAGAGGCAGTTGGATAAGATTTGGATGGCAGAAATTAAACAGAAGACACCTCTGTGTTCATGGCAGTTGTTGTTCACAAATCCCCCAAATGAGAGTGTTTGTAGCAGCTAAACTGTCCATTCATGTGTGTTGCAGGTGTGAGGAAGTTATGGTAGTGGCCATGGTGAGGGTGATGGCAGTGACTCCTTAGTACTAGACAGCAAGCTCACAGCTGGGATCTTGAAAATAAAAGCCCAATGCCTGTCCTCTTGCTTCTGATCCAGTCTTCAAAAGATGTTACAATCACTATATTTAATTATCCATGGCTTAAATTACTGAGGATTATTTTTTCTCTTGTATTAAACCTTAACCCACATAACTACCAATGCTTAATACTGCATTTATGGGGTGTAAAGAACTTGAATTTACTTTCTCTAACAGACATTTCTTTTACTCTTATGTATGAACAGCATTATATTTTATATGAACAGCATTAAATAACATACTAAGTATTATTTGATAGTGTTTGGGGTTATTTGGTTTTGTTTTAGAAAAATATAAATTTACCTAAAAAGAAATGTATTATTTTTGTCTCTGAGTTTCACTTAGGATCAGCTTCACACTAATCTGGCTTAGGAAAAGGTAAATACAATGACAATAATAAAACTGTGTAACTCTTTATCTTTGCCAAGTAATTTTCCAAGCCTTCATTTTTCCAAACATTGGAACATCAAAACCCCAAAATAGGAAATATTATTTATAGTCACCATTCAAGACTCTAAGTAATGATTCCTGAGAATTTAAGAGCATGGCCAGTAATATTTATGTCACCCCAACATTTATATGTTAGAACTAACTCCCCATGTGATGGTATTGGAGGTGGGGGCCTTTGGAAGATGATTAAGTCACGTAGGTGAAGCCCTCATGAGTGGGATTAGTGAGTGCCCTTATGAAAGAGACCCTATGTGAGGACACAGTGAAAAGACAGCCATCTATGAACCAGGAAGGAAGCTCTCACCAGACAAGGAGTCTGCTAGTGCCTTGACCTTGTACTTCCCAGACTCTGGAATTGTGTGAAATGCATGTTTGTTGTTTAAGCTACCCAGTCTAAGGTATTTTTTGTTATAAGAGCCTAAATATACTGGGACATATGGATATTATTCTTGAGGACTTTGATATAAAAACAAGGTAATTATTAAAACTGAATCTTAAAAAGAAACTTTAACTTATAATTTTGGAAATAATTATCCCAATTAAAATGGAATATAGAAACCAGAGGAATAACTAAGATATGACAATCACTAATTGTTAATGTGTCTGCTGGTAGACTAGCTTTATATCCTCTTTCTGAGGATGGTATGAATGGAATAGAATAAGCTCTGTAATTATTATTCTCAAACATTGTTGGAAAAATTTCTCATAATTTTATAATTTAATTTATTGTAAGTCTATATTCTAATGTTATATAAACTTACTAAATGAACTTATGTAGACACACATATTGCACACGCAGACACATACACACATTTATAGATTTGTTATCCTTGTATATGTGAAAATGATCTTAGATAATCAATGAGGTAGAAACAAATGGAGAGAAATAATGAAAACTCAGATAAAGAGGCAAGAAAAGGAAAGGGAGAAAAATTATTTTTAAGCAGCAATCTTCATTTGTACACAGATAAACAGTAGATTCTCCTTTTTGGTGAAATGCTTGTACTTTTGTAAGCAATTTTGAACTTGGTATTAAATAAGAAATCCCTAGATATGCTTGTGTACCATATCTTTATAATGAATAATGTAACCATATTGTACACAAAAAACTTACTTTTTGCTTTACCAGGAGATACATGTTTATAACAATATTATGAACAACTGAGAATCATACTTCTTAAATTTCTCCTGTTACAATGCAAGCAGTACAATGTATGCACGTGAAAACTCTTTATATCTATGGGCTATGGGAATCTTATTGATCATGCAACAGACAAATAGCCTGAATGTGCCCAGGATTTAGCTTTACCAAAATGAGATAAAACAGAAAGAACAAGTCAATAATACAGAAAATTACACATCCTAATATTAAAAAATATATATATCTTAATTATCAACCATTTTATTATTTTATGAATAAGGCACATTTAGTTTAATTTTTTTAATATGTAATAGAGATGATTTTGTATAAAATTGGAAGTCAACAGATATATACATTTATGTATTATATATAAGCAAATAATGTGATATGAAAATATATATTGTTGTATTATGTGCATTCTTTTCATTTTTCTTTCTCACAATATCTCGTGGAGATTGATCAATCTCAAGATGTTTAGACGTCATTTATTACCTAGATGTGCTGCATAGTAGCCTAGGATATGAATCTATAGCTGTGGTCTACAGACATTTACACAAATGATCAGCTACTAAATATTTTAGACTTTGTGGGTTAAATGGTCTTTGTCACAGCTACTCAACAACATCATTGTAGCATGAAAACAGTCATAGACAGTATGTAAATAAATTGATGTGGTTGTGTTCCATAAATTGTTATGTAGAAAAACAGGCAGGCCCTAGATGTTCAAATCTCATCTATACAATTAGTTTTAAAGGTCTCTCCCTGATAGTCAATTTTGTCCTTTCTGAATAATATGCAATTACAAACAGACCTGCAATAAGTATCTTTATTTATGCATCATATTTTCACATATAATTATATTCACACATACATTAAAATAATTTCATAGAAGTTTTAATTCCCTTTGCATAGAGGATCATCAACTTATACTCCAAGCACTCCAAACTGGTACATGAAAAATCATATCTAATTGTATTTTTTAAATATTTTCCTCTACTGATCAGTGAAATTGAGTATAATTTCATTGATTGGTGTAATTTATCTTTACCTTATACTGCAAATATATATATTTTGCTTATTTTTCTAAACATAATTCAGCATTATCTTGTCTAGTTTCAAAAATATTTTGTTCAAAATTTTATCTAAAATAAGTTTATATTAGATATGTTTATGAAAAATCCTTTTAATGGATGGTCCTGAGGGGCCAATAAATTCTTACAGTCAATAGCAGTCAAGCAGTTCCTATGCCTAAAAGAACATCAATCAGACATATGTATTTACACTGCTGTTAATGCTTTTACTGGCTTCTTAGGGAAATGGAAATTAACCATTTTTTGACACAAGTAGCTGGCTTTCTAGAAGGATGGAATAACCTACTGAATACTCAAGTATGGCACCAGCTAGAATAGAACAGCGTGTGATGAGACAGCTGTACAGGAAGATGCAGTATGTTCCCTGAACTACTGGCAATTATGTGGTGTTCTTTCTTATTAAACTTAAATAATTTTATCATTGAATAAATGTAGGAATTTTTTTTTCATCATGACACTATTATACTTTCATGACATGTTCCAAAACATGGACCATCCTTCTTTGAAGGCATTAGTTCATAACGGACCAATACTTCCACATGTGAACAATATGTCTGTTGAACTTGAAATTGTGACTGGCCCTGTTCAGTTTTTGTTCTTCATGCTCTGCCACAATAGTGAAGTTAGAGGGTTAATGAACAATTGTGGTCATTGGTCTTGATGATCAATAGGAAATAGCTTTAATGACACTTTATTTCTTTTGACATATAAAGAAACTGAAGCTGGTCATTTTCAGTAAAAACTATTCTACAGATGTGATTTCATAATTTAGTAAATAATTTGCATCTTAAGTGATAATTTAATCAAATTATATCTTACATTGGAGACTCAGAAAATTGCAGTGACTTACCCAAATAAGATGTATGATAAAGTTTTCCTAATTCTCAGTCTAATAATTTCTACTTGATGCTTGACTTCATCTAGGATTCAATTAAGGTCACATATCTTTAGAACTGACAAATGTTGAATTGTCATCCTGAATAATTTTTTTGAATTTTTAAAATAAAATTTTAGCATAATGTACTTGGCAAAAATTGTGAGCATAATTTTACATCACTTTATTATTGCTTAAAGATATAGACTAGACTAGGCATTAAGATTTTCTTTAATACAGTATTTCATAAAATATGACTTTTAAATAATTTATAAAGAAAGCATAAGTGATATTTACAATGAATATTTGAAACATTTCAAAAAGATTTTCTCTGTCCTTTCAGATTTGCAGACTTTAACCTGACTAAAAAATGTGTTCAGAACTACTGCTTTGGGCAATAATAAAAGTTTTCCACTGAGTTTATTTTAAAATTATATCTTATCAGATAGAGTGGTTTTGTTATTATACTTGAATAATATAATTTAGATATATATATATATCTGTTAAAAATATAAACCACCTACTTACCTTTTTCAGCATACAGCGTTTACTATTAAATGGCATTAATTGGTAAGAGGTGAAAGATTACATGATTTTGGCTTCACTGAACCTAAAATTATTAAAAGTATTCAGAATCATTTTATTTCAGTCTGGCAAGCATCTACCCCAAAATAAAATCCAAGGGAATTGAAAAATGCAATAATAATAATAATGATACTGTAACATAAGTTTTATAATGTGGTATATATTATTGCTGTCAATAATTTTACCTATTGCCAATCCATTTTGTTTTAAAATAATTAATTCTCAATAATTATTTTAATTAATTTAAACTTCTAGAAATAAAAATATAGGTTGTTTTGAAGAAATTGTCTAGGTGAGAAAAACTGGAAACAATAGAAAACAAATAGTGAAGTTATCTCTCTTTGATGCCACTAAAGAAAAGGTGTAATAGAAATTTTGAAAGGTGAGCAAGATAGTCACAGTTCTACTTTCTTTCCTCCAGTATGCCTGGGACTGAGGCTGAGGAGCTAAATAGAAAGTAGCAGTTAAATGTCTGAGAAAATTAGCACACGTCCAACATTTTCAACAAAGTGGGGAACACTAATGGAGTTCAGGCCAACCAAGATGGAGAGACTCTAACAAACAACAAAGTTCCAGGTGGGACACAAAAGGGCTACAGCTTAAGACAAACCAGTAATGTACCAGTTCCACAAAGACTAAGTGTAGGCTCAAATCAGTTCAATCTCTGATTTGGTTGAGGTCATATATCCTTAATATACTCTATGTCAAAGTCAGAAGTAAATTATGCTAAAATAATAAAACATCATCTAGAATATAAAATTGTCTTTAAACATACCACAGTGTTGCACATTCAACAAAAAATTACTAAGTATACAATAAGGCAAAAATACATGATCAGAACTCTGAATATTGCAGGACAGAGTAAGTTCTCACTGCACCATGACTCCCATGATTAACCACTATAAGCTCTGGAAATAATGTGGAAACAACTACTAACAGGGAGTTGAAAAAATCAGATTTTGGAAGGAAGTGAAAACTTAGATGAGAAGAATAACATGGAATTATTTTCCCATTTTTCTAGCATTTTGCCTAAATATATGTACATACCTTATATACATGCATACAGTATAGGAAACTTTGATAGAACAATTTGATAGAACAAGTAGTCTTTCCAGACTCATGAACCTGATGATAAATTTAAGAGAAACTGAAGATACTGGAAAGTGAGGAGGGAATCATAGAAAAAAAAAAAAAAGGAGAGAGAGAGAGAGAACAAAAGTGAAGTAGGCTCATATTATATGTATAAACACTTCCTAATCCTTGACGATCCCACTCATATGCAGGGCAAATGCAAATCAAATCATATCAAATGATTTGAGAAGCCACTTAAGAGGTACAGCTTAAAGTTTTGATCAAATCAGGGTATAACCCAAAACTGCTTGATATAAAATAACAGCAATGGAATAATCAAGTAAATGTGACCCTTTCTCAAGACAATTATGGACAGTTATGGACATCAACATTATAATAACTTACATGTTGGAATTAGGAAAAAAAATAATTGAAAGCAATTCTTATTACTATGCCTACAGGTAAAGGAATGCTTGCACACTATAAATGAAAAGATAGAGAATTCATCTGACAAAGAGGAAACTAATGGTAGTTATAGAATTAAAAATAAATACAATATGATTTACTTGAGAAGCATAAGTAAATAACAGTAGGTAACAGAAGAAAAAGTCAATGAATCTGATGGCACTACAATGCACCACAATCACTCTGAAGAATAAAGGGAAAGAGAGATAGCTGAAATATGTATATGAACAGTCTCAGGTATATGTGGAAGATAAAAGAAAATCAAATGTACACGTAATTAGTGTCATGAAGAAGAAGAAAAAGAGAATAAGGGAGAGAAATATCTTAAAAAAAACAATGGCCATAAGAAAATATATGGAAGAAAAAATCAAGGCAAATATAAATCTTTATATTTGATAAAGGCAAATATATAGAAAAAGTAGTATATCAGCCAATTAAAATGTTAGTAGAAGGTTAAAAGACAAAAGTCTTAAATCAACTACAACTGCAACATGTCATTAAGTGTTACATAAAGTTAAAAGATGTAAAATATGACATCAAAAATATAATAAGTGAGTGGGGGATAGTAAAAATGGACTTCTTTTAGAATACATTCATATTTAAGTGGCTTATCAGCTTAAAATAAGCAAATATATATAAAGGTTGATATATATAATTCTCATAGTAACCACAAAACAAAAATCTATAATAGAAACACAAAAAATAAAATGTCCATAAACAGAGAGATGGATAAAGTATATATGATATATATAAACAATGGAATATTACTCAGCTATACAGCAGAATGAAATTCTGCCACTTAAGACAACATGGACGGACTTAGAGGGTATTATACTTAGTGAAATAAGTCAGACAGAGAAAGACAAATACTGTATGATATCACTTATGTGTGAAATCTAAAAAATAAAACAAACTAGTAAATATAACAAAAACAAAACAGATTCACAAATATAGAGAACAGACTAGCGGTCACCAGTTGGGAGACAGAAGTGGGGGAGGAGCAAGATAGGGGTAGCGGATTAAGAGGTGTAAAACAAATAAGCTATAAGAGTACATTCTACAGCACAGGGAATATAGCCAATATTTTATAATAACTGTACTTTGATTATAACTTTTAAAAAATTTGAATCACTATGTTGTACATCTGACACATAATATTGTAACTCGGCTATGCCTGAATAAAAAATAAAATAAATAAAATAAAAATAAAGTTAATAAAAGTGACCATATTACTTTTAAAGTAATTTACAGATTCGATGCAATACCTACCAAAATACCTGTGGAATTTTTCATAATACTAGAACAAATAATCTTAAAATTTGTATGGAACCCAAAAGACCTCAAATAGTCAAAGCAATCTTAAGAAAGAAGAAAGCTGGATATATCATGCTTCCTAACTTCTAAATATAACACAAAGCTGTAGTAATAACAACAGTATGGTACTGTCCAAAGTAGACACATAATTCAATGAATCAGATAGGGAGCCCAGAAATAAACCCAAGATTATACGGGCAATTAATCTATGACAATGGAGGCAAGAATATACAATAGGGAAAAGATAGTCTCTTCAATAAATGATATTGGCAAAACTAGACATCTACATGTAAAAGAATGAAACTAGATATTTTCTTACACCACATACTAAAACAAACTCAAAGTGGAATAAAGAATTAAATATAAGGCTTGGAATCAAAAAACTCCTAGAAGAAAACATAGGCAGTATGCTCTTTGACATTGATCTTAACAGTAATTTTTTGGATATATCTCCACAGGCAAGGGTAATCAATGCAAAAATAAACAAATGGGATCACATCAAACTAAAAAGCTTTTGCACTGCAAAGGAAACCATCAACAAAATGAAAAGTATGCCTGCTGAATGGGAGAAGATATTTGCAAATGATATAGTTGATAAAGAGTTAATATTCAAAATATAGTAAAAAAAAAACTCATGCAACTCAGTATAAAAAATGATTAAAATATTGGCAGAGGATTTGAATAGATTTATTTTCCAAAGAAGACATACAGATGGCCAACAGGCAATGAAAAGATGATCAGCATCACTATCATCAGGGAAATGAAAATCAAAACCACAATGAGATATCACCTCAAACTTGTCAGAATGTCTGTCATCAAAAAGTATATAATAATAACAAGTTTCCATAAGAATGTGAAGAAAAGGAAATCCTCATGCACTGATGGGGATATAAATTGGTACAGCCACTATGGAAAACAGTGTGGAGTTTCCTCAAAAAATTAAAAATAGAGCTACTTCACAGTCCAGCAATTATACTTCTGGGTATTTATTTGAAGAATATAAAACATTGATTTAAAAGATATATGCACCCCAGTGTTCATTGTTCATTGCAGCATTATTTATAGTAGACAAGACTTATAAGCAAACTAAGTGTCCATTGATAGAGGAATGAATAAAGGAAATGTGGTGTATATATATATATATATATATATATATATATATATATAATGGAATATTAGCCATAAAAAGAATGACATTCTGCCATTTGCAATAACATGGATGTACCTAAACGGTATTATGTTAAGTGAAATAAGTCAGACAGAGAAAAACACATATCATAAGATTTCATGTACATGTGGAATCTATAAAACAAAGCAAACAAACAAGTATAACAAAACAGACGCAGACTCATAGATACAGAGAACAAACACATGGTTGCCAGAGTGGAAGAGAGTAGGGAAATCAAAATAGGTGAAGTGAATTAAGAGGTACAAACTTCCAGGTATAAAATAAATAAGTCATGGGAGGTAATGTACAGCATAGGGAATAAATACAGTCAATAATACTGTAATAAATTTAAGTGGTGACAGGTGGTACCTAGACTTATAGTGGTGATCATTTTTTAATGCATAAAAATATTGAATCACTATGTTATACCTCTGAAACTAATAAAATATTGTAAGTCAATTTGATAAAAGGAACAATGGCCTCAAATTTTCCAAATTTGCTGATTAAATTCAACAATTTTCCAAATATCAAGAAAGACTAAAATGAAAAAAAAAAAAACGTTTTTAGTACATCATAGTCTAAATCCTGAAACCACAAATGAAGAGAAAATCTTGTAAAAAATTGTGAAATATATTACAAACAGGGGAATAACAATTCCTAAACAACTGAATTTTTTTAGGAACAATGGAGAATAAAAGACAGTACAACAACTTTAATGAAAAAAAAGAATAAAAATTATAAGCCTAGAATTCTATATCCATCAAAAATAAGATCAAGATGAAAGAAATGGAAGATGTTTTCTACATTAAATAAAAACACTTAAAAATTTGGTTGCTAACAGATCTCCACAAAAAGAAATACTGAAAGAACTGGTAATAGACTGAAATCTGGATCTCTGAGAAGGAATACAAAACATTGAAAATAGTAATTGTTTGGGTGAGTATTGAAGGGAATAAGTACTTTTATCTTTCATTATTTCTTCTCTTTCTTTTTAAATTACATAAAGCTTTTTAGAGGAAAAATAAAACAATATTTTGGAATTTATAATAAAATGAACTGTAAATTATTTAATATTGTTTTTAAAAGTCTATGTTAACACTGGTAGATCATGAATAATTATGGTATACATTGAAATCCCTAAATCAATAATATTAAAAATAAAAATAATAATATTGGCTGGAAAGCTGAAGACTTATCACTTCTGAAATTACATAAATAATACCAAACTAATTTGACGGATATAGCATGTTCATGGATTGGAAGACTAAACATTAAAATGTCAAATCTCTACAATTTTATGTATTAATTCAATCATAATTCTATTAGGAGTATTTTTGAAAATGACAAGCAACATAAAAAATTCATACAGAAATGGAAATAAAAATAATCCTATAAAAGAACAAAATTGAAACATTTATAATACATACTCCAGACTAATGCCAAGGTAATTAAGATAGAGTGGTTGTAGTGGAAGAACTGACAAACTGGTCAATGGATCAGAAGAGAGTGCCCAGATATAAATACACATTATTACAATTATTTAAGTTTTGACATAGTAGCCAATTGGGAAGGTAAAGTGTTTTCAACAAGTGAAACTGGAATTACTGGATATCAATATTGGGGGAAAAGTGAACATCTACCTCTGCCTCACACTGTTGAAAAATAATTTGTATTGTTTCACAGACCTAAAGGTAAAAAGCTAAATACTTAAAACTTTTATTGAAAAACTTTAGACAATACTTCTGTGTCTTTGGGTGGGCATATGCAGCTTAGACAGGAAAGCAAAAGAAACAAGCATAAAAAAAATTGGTGAATACATCTCCATTAAAAGTAAAAATTTTGATTACCAAAATGCAACATTAAGTAAGTAATTAGGCAATCTACAGACTGGGAAAAATATTCACAGATCACATCTCTCAAAAAACTGGTTTTCGAGTTATAGAAAAACTGTCCACAACTCAATAAAAACGAGGAAAGAGAAACCAACCCCAAAAAATAGGTGAAAAATTTAAGTAGACACACATAAAAGAAGACATACAAATAGACAATATATGCATGAAGAAGTTCTAACATCATTTGTCCTTATAAAAAGGCAAATTAAAATCATCAGGACATATCACTACACATCTACCAGAATGGTTAATTGAAAACAATAACAGCACTCATGGAACTTTACCAAAAGAGACCTATTTAATCTGTGGATTATATGAGCATATATTTATAATTCTATTTTGATTTACTGAATGTGTTTTTTAGTGCATCTCTTCATGCAGCTTTTTTAGTTGTTGTTCTAGGTATTTCACTATTTATACACAACTGATCAGTCTATTGGTGTTCTCTTTTCACCATTCAAGTTAAAAATAGAAATCTTATTGCCCTTTATATCCCTTTGTGTCTCTCACTTTACAATATGTCTTAAATAGCTCCTCTTCATACATACACTTAGGACTACATTAGACAGTGTTAAATTTTTACTTTAACCAGCACACATAATTTAGAAAACACAGAGGAGGAATGTGTATTTTATTTACTCATGTTTTGCTTACTGTGATCTTTCTTCATTCCTGATTTCCAAGATTCCATATTTTAGTGTTTCCTTTCTGTTTAAAGAACTTTCTTTAGCCCTTCTTTTATGATAGGTGTGTCTGTGATAAATTATTTTTGTTTTCCTTCATGTGACAGTATCTTGATTTCTCCTTTATTCCTGAAGGGTATTTTCAGTGGACATATTGTGAGTATACTGTGTATATACAGTGATTTTTCTTGTGGCACATGAAAAATAGTATTGTTTACCTATTATTTCTGGCAACCATGGTTTCTGATACAGAATATAATATTTTTTCAAATTATTTTTACTCTATAGGTAAACTGTCATTTTTCTGTTGATGCTTTTGAAATTTATTCTTCCTACTTAGTTTTTAGAAAGTAATTATGATGTATCTTGATGTAGATTATTTGACTTAATACTATTTAGAACTAACTCAAGTTGAATCTGTAGGTTTATGTCTTTTGCAACATTTGGAGAGTTTTCAGCCATTATTTCTTTAAGTACACTTATAGCTCCTCCTCCTTTACCTCCCCTGCCAGGAAAATCTCAAATCTATGAGTGTTAAATCTTTTTTTATTCTCCTATAAGCCCGTGAGACTTTGTTCACTTTCTTCAGTGTATCTTTTCTATGCTGTTGAAATTGCATAATTTCTATTATTCCATCTTCAATTTCACTGGGATTTTTGTTGGTTGTCATTGATGATCTTCCGCTCTGTCACCTCCATTCTCCTGTTGAGTTCAACCTGAGCTTTTTATTTTGGTTATTGCATTTTTAAGTTGTAATATTTCTATTTAGGTCTTCTTAATATATTCAATTTCTTTGAAGAGACTCTGTTTTTTTATTTTTTTAATTTAATTTATTAAAAATTATGTTATAATTGCTCATTGAAGAGGTTTTATAATGGGTGCATTAAAATCTTTTTCAGATATTTCTAATGTCTCTGTTTTCTCAGTCTTGTCATCAATTGATCCTCTATTTTCAAATCCATTGTGACATATTCTTGATTCTTGTTATGATGATTGATTTTCAATTGAAGCTTAAATATTTTTGTATTGTGTTATTTGACTTTTGAGTCTTGTTTAAATGTTCTGTTTTAGCTGATCCATTCTGACATTGTTCTGCCAAATGGTGAGAGAAGTCCAGGTTACACACTAAGTCTCTATTCATACTACGGATGGGGAGGAGGAAGTTTCTTGTTATTACTAGGCTAAGGTAAGGTGGGAGTCATAACCATTTAGATTCTTGGAATATGTTGCACCTTTTCAATGCCCTCTTTTTTTTTTTTTTTTTTTTTTTTTGCGGTACACGGGCCTCTCACTGTTGTGGCCTCTCCTGTTGTGGAGCACAGACTCCGGATGCGCAGGCTCAGCGGCCATGGCTCACAGGCCCAGCCGCTCTGCGGCATGTGGGATCTTCCTGGACCGGGGCACGAAGCCGTGTCCCGTGCATTGGCAGGTGGACTCTCAACCACTGCGCCACCAGGGAAGCCCTTCAATGCCCTTTTAATGTCTCATTTTCCAGATTTCCTAATTTTTCTGGCAAGACTCTTGTTTACCCCAGCTATTATTTCCACCCCAGGCAGCTTTGATGTTAAGGAATTGCCACTGAATGTTTCTATGAATGCTCTAGGGATAGGGTTTCTCAGTGAGAGAGTTCAGACAACAATATAGACAAACTCTGTGTCTGGATAGTTTTCAGGAAACTGCCAACCAGTTCAAATAGTGACAATCTCTGGAGATGGGGCTTTTGACAAACTAAAACCTTCACTAACGGCTGTTAAGCTTCTAGTTTTGATGGCTATCCTTGTTACAAGACTGTTAATTTCAAGGGTGCATGGGGTAAGGGAAATGGGAAAGGGAAAGTTAAAACACCAAGAAATTTGTATTTACTGTGATTCAGTCATTTTTCTTGAATAACCACTCTTTCAGTTTGCCTGTGGTTAATTTCTAGAGTTCTAAAAAGTTCATTTTGACAATTTTTACCAGTATCGACAATTTTTGCGACTTTGTAAATAACTTAAAGCTAGAAATAAGAGTATTTGGCTGCTACTTAATGCCTAATGATTTACAAAAAAATGAGAAAGTCGCCTTTAAGTCAGGGGAAGAGACTTTGCACGGAGATCATTCACATTTACAACCGTGGTTCAATTCCTCCGACCAATGCTTACAACTGAACGCTAAAAGGATGAGCCCCATTCATGCCCGGCATCTCTCTTTAATGGCAGATTTCAAAGCATAAGCAGCGGCAGAGCAGCAGTTGCTCAAAGCTACAACTTTGCCAGGCAGGTTAAGGTCACGTGATTGCGCATTTGTTTCCCCCAGACGCGGGTATCACGGCGATGTGCCTTTCACCGTCAAAGCCAGGGTCTGTAAGGAGTCAGGAAGGGACGTCTGCCGTGAACAGACCAGAAGCTTTGTGCGGCTCCTTTCTCCCTGAGGTGTGTGGCCTGGAGAACTCCACAGTACGTTCTGTCAATAGCGAGAGTTCCGAGTCCTCAGGATGCACGCTGGGCCTGGGGGAATGGGGATCACCTGGGACTCTAGCGCTTTCAGCTGACACCAAGGCCTTGTCTGGAAGTGTCTGCCAACTGGTCCCCACCAGGGGAAGCACAGTCTTCAGCCTGACCTCAAGTGACCTTTTGGACGCGTCTGATTCCAAATCTTATCACTGAAGAGTCAGTCTGCATTTGTTTTTTGTTTGTTTGTTTGTTTCTTTTTAAATAAAAGAGCCTAGCTAAAAAAAAAAAAAAAATCACTGCTTTTATGGACTAGCATATTCTATAGCTCTTACTCCACCATTCCAAAGTGTTTTCAAGGTTGTTTTAAACACCAAATTTGGGGGATGTTTGTTTTGTAGCAACCAGAAAACTGTTACTAGATGGTGAGGGAGAAAACTAGAAATGAAGCATGATGCATTTTAAAGACTGCATATTTAATATGGTTTAGGGAAAAAATACCTTGTGCAACCTATTATCTTTTTTTTTGGATTCTGATCACTGACCATTGGTTTAATACTTTGTCGACTCTATAGACTTTTTTTATCTTTGTTCTTTTGTTTTTGTTCAGTAGACTTTATTAATCAACATTCCCCACCATATAAACCATGTATATCAAAAAAATGTGTCTCTGGTGATTATAAAATGAAAAGATGTTCCTTTGTTAATTAAATTTCTTTTTGTTTTTATTCTGCTTTTCCCCTTAGGCCACTATCAATGTCAAATTTGTTTTAGCCAAGAGGCACAAACATAATGTTTCATCATGAAATATATAAAGGTATACATTATGAAAGAAATGTTATCAAAATCTCATGTAAAATGTAGATATTTATATTTATGACAGCTCTATAACATAAATGGCATTATCTTCACAAATTTATTAACTTTGCTTCTTTGACATAAAACTCTAAAAATGATTAACGATAGAAATAAAAATACATTATTCATTAATTGCACAAATCTGTAAAATAGCCTATTTTTAGAAATATTTATCATTTTAGATTATAATGGATTTGTTGCTTTGTTTCTATATAGTAATCAATTGATATACTTCTTTTGGGAGCTCATTAATATATTTATTTTGAGATAGAGAGAATACAGATTATAAGTTAAATTAACTGATATTGACATCACAACTTTTATTTTAAGGAGAAGATTTACATATATATTCTTTCCAATAAGGCTATATTCTGCTTATGAAGAGAACTCAAATCAGATTTCTATTGTTTATTTTTATCTCAAATATTCTAAACCATAATCTATTTCTGTCACTGTGGGCTACAATAAAGGTAAGGGTTGATTTGGATTTTTAAAATTTTATACATATGGAAGGTTTTCTGAACTTAAAATTTATCAAATTCTATCATGAAAACATTGTAGTGTCCTACATATATATAGGACATATATATATATATATATATATATTCATTTTAGATGGAGTGGAGAATTTATAGCCAACTCTTGGAAAACATATTCAGTTTTCCCTGTCCATGTGAGTATATGGTTTAGTACATTCCCTGATGTACAAACTTTTAAAACATATTAAATCAGGTAAATGGAAAGGGAAAAAGGTCTTCTATATGAAGTTTATATGTACTTGAACTCAGCAATAATTTGAATGATTTTTGCTATTATTAAAAAATATAGACACTATGTTTCATGATTTTGATAATGATATCTTTTCATTTATTTCCAGCATTTGTTATTTCCTTTGTTGGGGGCACATTAAAAAAAAATAAACATTATCAAGTGCATCACCCCTTTATCATAACTGAGCTTTGCAAATCCTAAATAGTAAAGTGGTACAAGATTTGATTTTAAAATATCTTAAATTAAAGAAATGAAACTTATCTATTACCATATTCCAAACTGTGTTTGATGGGCTCAAAAACACTACTTTCTTAACCTTTTAGTGCCTTCTCTGCATATTTGTTTAGGAGAAATGTAAATTTACTCTCTCTGTACTTTATAAATTCCCCATGGAGTCTCTTCTCACTAAAGTGTTCAATTGCTACTTGTGAGGATGATGGTAACACTGATCAAGGCTGTGTTGGGACAGCATCAAGATACATTCTAGTTAGATTTCAACTGATGGGACATGCTGGGGATTTCAGGTTTAACTTGCTTATTAAATAAAAAGTTGGAAATGTTGTCCAAGGACATTTCTAAGTGTTATATTTCTGTTTGCACCTAAATTTTCTGAAGAAAAATATTTCTAATCAAAAGCATTTATTTTAGAGTTCAGTAATTATTTTTCACCAAAATAAAACACACTCTTGCTATTTTCACACATTGTCTTTTTTTAGGTGCTTCAAGTTACCTGGTTTTTAATCATTAGTTAAAGTATTCAAATCATAACAATGCTATATCTGTGGTGATAAAAACAGAACTTTTCAAACCTTTCTAGTTGTCCTTGATATATATTATAACTTGGTTTTAAAGGATGTCACTTTTATTTCTTCCCCAAAAAGAAGTGGGAGCAGGAAAATCTGCCTTTTTATATCACACCTGATAAAGTGTAATGCAGTTTAACACAAATCTCTAGACTGGATATTAGGCATTATGGGTTACGGTTTCAACACTTCCACAAACCTCTCTCTCAATTGAATCCAGTCCAAATTGTGAGGAATAGAATTTGTTCCAATTTTGGACAATCAGGTTGCCCTTATATCTGAGTATTGTGTCTAATTGCAATCATAAAAACATACAAATGCAAAAGGACTAAGAATTGACTGAAGTCCTTCTATTCTTATAAGACAGGGTTTGCTACTCTTTCTTCAAAACAGCTGTTTTTAAGGGATTAGAATTTGAGTTTGCTGAGAATGCCACTGAAGTATTTTGACTGCCCTGACCACAGTTTGAAAAATTCTATCATAATCCATGGAGATAAATCAATTTTCCTATATAAATAGATAACATATCATTTCCCACCCCACTTGTGAAACCAGGAAGGTAATATTGATACCAATGATATATACATTTGAAAAAGGGAAAGTCTAAAAATTTAGTAGGTGAATTTCACACTGTGGCAGGACTTTCACACATTGGATGAAAGACAAATAACATGACAAATGGCAAAATATGGGAATAAATGTCACTATAAAATCATTTAATGTATAAAGTATATATATATATATATATACATATGTATGATTGTAGAAAATGTAGTATACTTCTTTAAGTTGTTAATAATAGAAAAAATTTACTATGTGGTATATGGAGACTCACTGTACATTCTTAACTTTTCTGTAAACCAAAAATGTTTTAGAAAATAAAGCCTATTTTAAAACTTTAAAAATACATGTTCACCTTTAACTTTCACCCATAAAATTTTATTATGATGCTTGGAAAACTATTGGATGTTAATATAATGCATTATCACATTTCATCCTTTTTGTGTAGTGTATTCATTAAGCAATATTTTGTTCTTTTTCCATTAAATTCATGCCTTCACAGGACAATAGGATTAATGAATAAAGAGTTGAGAAAATAGTTTGAATATCTTGCAATCTAAATGGCAAGGCTTATTTTTTTTTTTTTTACATCTTTATTGGGGTATAATTGCTTTACAATGGTGTGTTAGTTTCTGCTTTATAACAAAGTGAATCAGTCATACATAAACATATGTTCCCATATGTCTTCCCTGTTGCGTCTCCCTCCCTCCCACCCTCCCCATCCCACCCCTCCAGGCTGTCACAAAGCACCGAGCCAATATCCCTGTGCCATGCAGCTGCTTCCCACTAGCTATCTACCTTACTGCGTTTGTTAGTGTGTATATGCCCATGACTCTCTCTCGCCCTGTCACAGCTCACCCTTCCCCCTCCCCATAACCTCAAGTCCGTTCTCTAGGAGGTCTGCCACTTTATTCCTGCCTTACCCCTAGGTTCTTCATGACATTTTTTTCTTCTTAAATTCCATATATATGTGTTAGCATACGGTATTTGTCTCTCTCTTTCTGACTTACTTCACTCTGTATGACAGACTCTAGGTCTATCCACCTCATTACAAATAGCTCAATTTCGTTTCTTTTTATGGCTGAGTAATATTCCATTGTATATATGTGCCACATCTTCTTTATCCATTCATCCGATGACGGGCACTTAGGTTGTTTCCATCTCCGGGCTATTGTAAATAGAGCTGCAATGAACATTTTGGTACATGTCTCTTTTTGAATTATGGTTTTCTCAGGGTATATGCCCAGTACTGGGATTGCTGGGTCATATGGTAGTTCTATTTGTAGCTTTTTAAGGAACCTCCATACTGTTCTCCACAGTGGCTGTATCAATTTACATTCCCACCAACAGTGTAAGAGGGTTCCCTTTTCTCCACACCCTCTCCAGCATTTATTGTTTCTAGATTTTTTGATGATGGCCATTCTGACTGGTGTGAGATGATATCTCATTGTAGTTTTGATTTGCATTTCTCTAATGATTAGTGATGTTGAGCATTCTTTCATGTGTTTGTTGGCAGTCTGTATATCTTCTTTGGAGAAATGTCTATTTAGGTCTTCTGCCCATTTTTGGATTGGGTTGTTTGTTTTCTTGTTATTGAGCTGCATGAGCTGCATGTAAATTTTGGAGATTAATCCTTTGTCGGTTGCTTCATTTGCAAATATTTTCTCCCATGCTGAGGGTTGTCTTTTGGTCTTGTTTATGGTTTCCTTTGCTGTGCAAAAGCTTTGAACTTTCATTAGGTCCCATTTGTTTATTTTTGTTTTTATTCCCATTACTCTAGGAGGTGGGTCAGAAAGGATCTTGCTTTGATTTATGTCATAGAGTGTTCTGCCTATGTTTTCCTCTAAGAGTTTGATAGTTTCTGGCCTTACATTTAGGTCTTTAATCCATTTTGAGCTTATTTTTGTGTATGGTGTTAGGGAGTGATCTAATCTCATACTTTTACATGTAGCTGTCCAGTTTTCCCAGCACCACTTATTGAAGAGGCTGTCCTTTCTCCATTGTACATTACTGCCACCTTTATCAAAGATAAGGTGTCCATATGTGCATGGGTTTATCTCTGGGCTTTCTATCCTGTTCCATTGATCTATCTTTCTGTTTTTGTGCCAGTACCATACCGTCTTGATGACTGTAGCTTTGTAGTATAGTCTGAAGTCAGGGAGCCTGATTCCTCCAGTTCCTTCTTTCGTTCTCAAGATTGCTTTGGCTATTCGGGGTCTTTTGTGTTTCCATACAAATTGTGAAATTTTTTGTTCTAGTTCTGTGAAAAATGCCAGTGGTAGTTTGATAGGGATTGCATTGAATCTATAGATTGCTTTGGGTAGTAGAGTCATTTTCACAATGTTGATTCTTCCAATCCAAGAACATGGTATATCTCTCCATCTATTTATATCATCTTTAATTTCTTTCATCAGTGTCTTATAATTTTCTGCATACAGGTCTTTTGTCTCCTTAGGTAGGTTTATTCCTAGATATTTTATTCTTTTTGTTGCAATGGTAAATGGGAGTGTTTTCTTGATTTCACTTTCAGATTTTTCATCATTAGTATATAGGAATGCCAGAGATTTCTGTGCATTAATTTTGTATCCTGCCACTTTACCAAATTCATTGATTAGCTCTAGTAGTTTTCTGGTAGCATCTTTAGGGTTCTCTATGTATAGGATCATGTCATCTGCAAACAGTGACAGCTTTACTTCTTCTTTTCCGATTTGGATTCCTTTTATTTCCTTTTCTTCTCTGATTGCTGTGGCTAAAACTTCCAAAACAATGTTGAATAATAGTGGTGAGAGTGGGCAACCTTGTCTTATTCCTGATCTTAGTGGAAATGCTTTCAGTTTTTCACCATTGAGGATGATGTTGGCTGTGGGCTTGTCATATATGGCCTTTATTATGTTGAGGAAAGTTCCCTCTATGCCTACTTTCTGCAGGGTTTTTATCATAAATGGGTGTTGAATTTTGTCAAAAGCTTTCTCTGCATCTATTGAGATGATCATATGGTTTTTTTCCTTCAATTTGTTAATATGGTTTATCACATTGATTGATTTGCGTATATTGAAGAATCCTTGCATTCCTGGAATACACCCCGCTTGATCATGGTGTATGATCCTTTTAATGTGCTGTTGGATTCTGTTTGCTAGTATTTTGTTGAGGATTTTTGCATCTATGTTCATCAGTGATATTGGCCTGTAGTTTTCTTTCTTTGTGACATCCTTGTCTGGTTTTGGTATCAAGGTGATGGTGGCCTCGTAGAAGGAGTTAGGGAGTGGTCCTCCCTCTGCTATATTTTGGAAGAGTTTGAGAAGGATAGGTGTTAGCTCTTCTCTAAATGTTTGATAGAATTCGCCTGTGAAGCCATCTGGTCCTGGGCTTTTCTTTGTTGGAAGATTTTTAATCACAGTTTCAATTTCAGTGCTTGTGATTGGTCTGTTCATATTTTCTATTTCTTCCTGATTCAGTCTTGGCAGGTTGTGCATTTCTAAGAATTTGTCCATTTCTTCCAGATTGTCCGTTTTATTGGCATAGAGTTGCTTGTAGTAATCTCTCATGATCTCTTTTATCTCTGCAGTGTCAGTTGTTACCTCTCCTTTTTCATTTCTAATTCTATTGATTTGAGTCTTCTCCCTTTTTTTCTTGATGAGTCTGGCTAGTGGTTTATCTATTTTGTTTATCTTCTCAAAGAACCAGCTTTTAGTTTTATTGATCTTTGCTATTGTTTCCTTCATTTCTTTTTCATTTATTTCTGATCTGATTTTTATGATTTCTTTCCTTCTGCTAGCTTTGGGGTTTTTTTGTTCTTCTTTCTCTAATTGCTTGAGGTGCAAGGTTAGGTTGTTTATTCGAGATGTTTCCTGCTTCTTAAGGTGGGCTTGTATTGCTATAAACTTCCCCCTTAGAACTGCTTTTGCTGCATCCCACAGGTTTTGGGTCGTTGTATCTCCATTGTCATTTGTTTCTAGGTATTTTTTGATTTCCTCTTTGATTTCTTCAGTGATCTCTTCATTATTAAGTAGTGTATTGTTTAGCCTCCATGTGTTTGTATTTTTTACAGATCTTTTCCTGTAATTGATATCTAGTCTCATGGCGTTGTGGTCAGAAAAGATACTTGATACAATTTCAATTTTCTTAAATTTACCAAGGCTTGATTTGTGACCTAAGATATGATCTATCCTGGAGAATGTTCCATGAGCACTTGAGAAAAATGTGTATTCTGTTGTTTTTGGATGGAGTGTCCTATAAATATCAATTAAGTCCATCTTGTTTAATGTATCATTTAAAGCTTGTGTTTCCTTATTTATTTTCATTTTGGATGATCTGTTCATGGGTGAAAGTGGGGTATTTAAGTCCCCTACTATGAATGTGTTACTGTCGATTTCCCCTTTTATGGCTGTTAGTATTTGCCTAATGTATTGAGGTGCTCCTATGTTGGGTGCATAAATATTTACAATTGTTATATCTTCTTCTTGGATCGATCCCTTGATCATTATGTAGTGTCCTTCTTTGTCTCTTTTAATAGTCCTTATTTTAAAGTCTATTTTGTCTGATATGAGAATTGGTACTCCAGCTTTCTTTTGGCTTCCATTTGCATGGAATATATTTTTCCATCCCTTCACTTGCAGTCTGTAGGTGTTTCTAGGTCTGAAATCGGTCTCTTGTAGACAGCATATATAAGGGTCTTGTTTTTGTATCCATTCAGCTAATCTGTGTCTTTTGGTGGGAGCATTTAGTCCATTTACATTTAAGGTAATTATCAATATGTATGTTCCTATTCCCATTTTCTAAATTGTTTTGCGTTCGTTATTGTAGGTCTTTTCCTTCTCATGTGTTTCTTGCCTAGAGAAGATCCTTTAGCATTTGTTGTAAAGCTGGTTTGGTGGTGCTGAACTCTCTCAGCTTTTGCTTGTCTGTAAAGGTTTTAATTTCTCCATCAAATCTGAATGAGATCCTTGCTGGGTAGAGTAGTCTTGGCTGCATGTTTTTCTCCTTCATCACTTTCAGTATGTCCTGCCACTCCCTTCTGGCTTGTAGGGTTTCTGCTGAGAGATCAGCTGTTAACCTTATGGGGATTCCCTTATGTGTTATTTGTTGTTTTTCTCTTGCTGCTTTTAATATGCTTTCTTTGTATTTAATTTTTGACAGTTTGATTAATATGTGTCTTGGCGTATTTCTCCTTGGATTTATCTTGTATGGGACTCTCTGTGCTTCCTGGACTTGATTAACTATTTCCTTTCCCATATTAGGGAAGTTTTCAACTATAATCTCTTCAAATATTTTCTCAGTCTCTTTCTTTTTCTCTTCTTCTTCTGGAACCCCTATAATTCGAATGTTGGTGCGTTTAATGTTGTCCCAGAGGTCTCTGAGACTGTCCTCAGTTCTTTTCATTCTTTTTTCTTTATTCTGCTCTGCAGTAGTTATTTCCACTATTTTATCTTCCAGGTCACTTATCCGTTCTTCTGCCTCAGTTATTCTGCTATTGATCCCATCTAGAGTACTTTTAATTTCATTTATTGTGTTGTTCATCGTTGCTTGTTTCATCTTTAGTTCTTCTAGGTCCTTGTTAACTGATTCTTGCATTTTGTCCAATCTATTGTCCATTCTATCTCCAAGATTTCGGATCAACCTTACTATCATTATTCTGAATTCTCTTTCAGGTAGACTGCCTATTTCCTCTTCATTTGTTAGTTCTGTTGCATTTTTATCTTGCTCCTTTATCTGCTGTGTGTTTTTCTGTCTTCTCATTTTGCTTATCTTACTGTGTTTGGGGTCTCCTTTTTGCAGGCTGCAGGTTTGTAGTTCCTCCTGTTTTTGATGTCTGTCTCCAGTGGCTAAGGTTGGTTCAGTGGGTTGTGTAGGCTTCCTGGTGGAGGGGGCTAGTGCCTGTGTTGTGGTGGATGAGGCTGGATCTTGTCTCTCTAGTGGGCAGGTTCACGTCTGGTGGTGTGTTTGGGGGCGTCTGTGGCCTTATTATGATTTTAGGCAGCCTCTCTGCTAATGGGTGGGGTTGTGTTCCTGTTTTGCTAGTTGTTTGGCATAGGTTTTCCAGCACTGTGGCTTGCTGGTCGTTGAGTGAAGCTGGGTGCTGGTGTTAAGATGGAGGTCTCTGGGAGATTTTCGCCGTTTGATATTATGTGGAGCTGGGAGGTCTCTTGTTGATCAGTGTCCTGAAGTTGGCTGTCCTACCTCAGAGGCAGAGCCCTGCCTCCTGGCTGGAGCACCAAAAGCTTTTCATCCACAGGCTCAGGATAAAAGGGAGAAAAAGTAGAGGGAATTAGTAGAAGTATGAGGAAAGAAAGAAGGAAAGGAGGGTAGGAAGGAAGGAAGAAAGAAAGAAAGAAGCAAAGAAGGCAAGAAGGCAAGAAGGAAAGAAAGGAGGGAGGGAGGGAGGGAGGAAGGAAGGAAGGAGGGAAAGAAGGAAAAAAGACAGAAAGAAAGAAGATACAGTAAAAATAAAATAAAGTATAATAAAGTTATTGAATTAAAAAATTCTTATTTAGAAAAAAAAATGGGACGGAAAGAACCTTAGGACAAATGTTGGAAGCAAAGCTATACAGACAAAATCTTACACAGAAGCATACACATACACCCTCACTAAAAGAGGTAAACGGGGAAAAATCATAAATCTTGCTGTCAGAGACCACCTCCTCAATTTGGGATGATTCATTGTCTAAAGGAGGGAAGGAAGGACGGAAAGAAAGAAAGAAAGAACGAAGGTAAAGTATAATAAGGTTATTAAAATTAATTATTAAGAAAAAAAATTAAAAAAAAAACATGGACGGATAGAACCCTAGGACAAATGGTGGAAGCAAGACTATACAGACAAGATCTCACACAGAAGCATACACATACACATTCACAAAAAGAGGAAAGGGGAAAAAATCATAGATCTTTCTCCTAAAGTCCACTTCCTTAATTTGGGATGATTGGTTGTCTATTCAGGTATTCCACAGATGCAGGGTACATCAAGTTGATCGTGAAGCTTTAATCCGCTGCTTCTGAGGCTGCTGGGAGAGATTTCCCTTTCTCTTCTTTGTTCTCACAGCTCCCAGGGCTAAGCTTTGGATTTGGCCCTGCCACTGCGTGTAGATCGCTGGAGGGCGTCTGTTTTTTGCTCAGACAGGATGGGGTTAAAAGAGCCGCTGATTGGGGGCTCTGGCGCACTCAGGCCGGCGGGGACGGAGGGGCACAGAGTGCGGGGCGGGCCTGCGGTGGCAAAGGCCGGCGTGACTTTGCACCAGCCTGAGGCGCGCTGTGCGCTCTCCCGGGGAAGTTGTCCCTGGATCCCGGGAACCCGGCAGTGGCGGGCTGCACAGGCTCCGCGGAAGAGGGGTGTGGAGAGTGACCTGTGCTCGCACACAGGCCCCTCGGTGGCGGCAGCACCAGCCTTAACGTCTCCCGCCCGCCTCTGGGGTCCGCGCTTTTAGCCGCGGCTTGCGCCCGTCTCTGGATTCCGCGCTTTCAGCCGCGGCTCGCGCCCGTCTCTGGATTCCGCGCTTTCAGCCGTGGCTCGCGCCCGTCTCTGGATTCCGCGCTTTCAGCCGCGGCTCGCGCCCGTCTCTGGATTCCGCGCTTTCAGCCGCGGCTCGCGCCCGTCTCTGGGGTTCGCGCTTTTAGCCGCGGCTCGCGCCCGTCTCTGGAGTTCCTTTAGGCAGCATTCTTAAACCCCTCTCCTCACGCCCCAGGAAACAAAGAGGGAAGGAAAAGTCTCCTGCCTCTTCTGCAGGTGCAGGCTTTTCCCCGGACTCCCTCCCGGCTAGCTGTGGTGCACTAACCCCTTCAGGCTATGTTCAAGCCGCCAACCCCAGTCCTCTCCCTGCGCTCCGGCCTCAGCTCGCAGCCCCGCCCACCCCGGCGGGTGAGCAGACAAGCCTCTCGGGCTGGTGAGTGCCGGTCGGCACCGATCCTCTGTGCGGGAATATCCCCGCTTTGCCCTCCGCAGCCCTGTGGCTGTGCTCTCCTCCGCAGCTTCGAAGCTCCCCCCTCCGCCTCCCGCAGTCTCTGCCCACGAAGGGGCTTCCTAGAGTGTGGAAACTTTTCCTCCTTCACCGCTCCCTCCCACTGGTGCAGGTGCCGTCCCTATTCTTTTGTCTCTGTTTTTTCTTTTGCCCTACCCAGGTACGTGGGGAGTTTCTTGCCTTTCGGGAGGTCTGAGGTCTTCTGCCAGCCTTCAGTAGGTGTTCTGTAGGAGTTGTTCCACGTGTAGATGTATTTCTGGTGTATCTGTGGGGGAGGAAGGTGATCTCCGCGTCTTACTCTTCCGCCATCTTCCGCCTTCCCCCCGCAAGGCTTATGATGATTCAAAATGAAATACCAATAAATTTACTTTAAGAATATCATGAATCAGATATTCAAATATTGAAAATGTAATGCAACTATTTTATAGTAATTTATGTTGGTTTTTAAAAATTCCCATTTTTCAAATATTCATCAGTTCTAGATGCATCAGAGAGCAGAATGTTTGTGATTAAATAAGCTTATTTTTTTGACAGATACATAACTATGTACCCTGAGGAAAGCAACAGAGAAAACAGACTTTGTATAATATCTTCAATATAATTAATCATTGATATTTGGAGCTTAGAATTAAAATGATTCAGAAGAGTAACAACCTTGGGTAGATTAAAATCCAAAAAGGGAGCCAAGCCAACATGTAGCTCAGTTCATGACTCTTACAAAACACTTAATGATTGCTTATTATTTTAAGCTTTGTATGGTTTGAATCAATATGGAGCCTAAAATGATGTTAACTTAAAATCCAGAAAGACTCTATTCAGTGCTCTGTGATGACCTAAATGGGAAAAGGAAATCTTAAAAAAGGGGGTATATGTATAACTCACTTTGCTGTACAGCAGAGACTAACACAACATTGTAAAAGCAACTATACTCTAATAATTTTTATTTTTTTAGAAATCATTTTCTCTGTATCATTGGAGAAATGGGAAATTATGACTCCAGAATACAGTATGGGAAAATCCCCATTTTAAAAATATAATCAATTATATATTACATGTATTATATTTTGGCATTTATTATAACCCTCCTTATTTGCCATGAAAACAATACTTTACCAGTTGAGTAATATAAATTAATAAAAACGCATACATTTAAAAACTGTATTTTAAGGTAAGCCTTGAAAAACTGTTGCTTTTAGTAAATGTCAGCTAATGAAAATAATTAAGTAGAAACTGTATCTGGGAAACATTTAATACTCAGCAAAGGGAAAACACCATTGTTAAGTCTATCGTGTCTTCTAGCTTTAGACTTTATTTCCCCTTCTTTCCCTCCTTCTTCTTCCTCCCCCTCCGCCTTCTACTCCTCTCCTCTTCCCCCTCTCCTTCCTTCCCCTCCCCCCTCTTCCCTTTCTTCCTCCTCTTCCTTTTTCTCCTTCTCCTCCTTCTCCTTCTCCTTCTCCTTCTTCTCCTTCTCATTTTCTCCTTCTTCTTCTCCTTCTCCTTCTCCTTCTCCTTCTCCTTCTCCTTCTCCTTCTCCTTCTCCTTCTCCTTCTCCTTCTTCTTCTTCTTCTTCTTCTTCTTCTTCTTCTTCTTCTTCTTCTTCTTCTTCTTCTTCTTCTTCTTCTTCTTCTTCTTCCTCCTCCTCCTCCTCCTGCTCCTCTACCTCTCCTGCTCTTGCTTCTTCTTCTTCTGCTTCATATTTATTAACTCAATTTGAAATTTGGACCTGCTAAAATCCCTTGCTAGAGATTTCAAAATACATTTATAATTTCATGGAGTTATCTATACATATAAGTATATCACTTTTCTCAACACTTGAACATGTTTCAATGAGTTTTCAGCATAAGTGGAGGCTATATTAGTGGATTAGGGTTTTAAAATATAAGCTATTCATTACAGAATAAATTCAGGATTTTTTTCAATTAATTATCAAGTGTCCACTCGAGGAACTGAAGCTAAAATACAACAAACAAAAGATAACTACAAGATGTGAAATATATGCCATACATATCTTAGCACCAATATAAAAAGCAAATAATAATAAATATAAACTCCAAATTGAATGTTGCAAAGGTAAATACTTGGAATTAAAAGAAGTCTCTCTTTACAAAAGCAACTGTAGACATTGCCCTTCACTGTAAGTAGCTACAGAAATTTTATAAATTTACTGAAAGATATTAATTCCCTTAAGCTCAAAAAGACAATGAATATTTATACCATGTCATTCAATCAGTCTTCCATTCATTCAACAAGAATTTATAGTCTCCTATTTGTTCCAGATATCTCTGAAAGGTAGAAGTTTTGATAGAGGCCAATAGCAAAAGTTATCCTGTCTCATGAAACTTGTATTTCAGTGAATATGTTTTTTATTTTAATATCATATTTTAAAACTTTCAGAAGGTATAGAACTTTTGACATTTACCTTTAATAATACAAATTTAAATGTAACTATATTATTTTATGTTTTATATGACCAAGATTCTGTCTTTATAATTTCTTCCCTTGTCTCACTTAAGATAATGCTTAAGATAATGCTTCCCTTGTCTCACTTAAGATAATGCTAGTTTCATTAATTCATTCTTTCATTAACTCATTTATTCAATAAACATTCATCATATGCAGGGTATTCCATGATTGGCACTAGAATAATAAGCCATGACCCTCTCTTCAAGAAACTTACAGTATACTAAAGCAATCCAAAATGTTAAATAGATATATGCAGGATTAATTTGTCCCTTAAAGCACTACTTCCTTCTAATTTAATCTCAGATTTCAATACCTATGCCCTTTAAAATTGAGAAACATGGACATTCTACAATGGAAAGTAAAGTTTCACTTCAACGTTTACCAAGAAATAGAGTTTATCTCTTTTGCATCCCCAATGACTGAGACAGTGTCTGGTACACAGTTCGTTGCTCAGAAAATAGTGCTTAACTGGTTAAATCATGATTTAAATAACCTTTATTTTAAAAAAAGTAAATTGGATAACAAGAATGTGTTTGGAGTTAATGTCTTGTTAAGAGAACAACACATGATTCTACCAGGCTGAAATGAAAAGGAAGATAGGAGAACAGACCACTGTTACCATCTTGAAAGAATATTTTACTTGAAACAATACCAGAGACATAGGGGTTTACATAAATATGGTTTTACTGATGTGTCATATATATGTTTACAGGATATCTTAGGAGATGGAAAAAACTAGAAAATTTACTTCATGTGTATATGAAGGGATATGTTATTTCTTAAAATTTGGTCTAGTGGCAGCAGAGTTCCTCATTTAATAACACACTTATTTTTTAATCGATGGAGTATAATAAACATAACTTTCATATTGAAAGGTATGTTAGAGATAGCCATTGACTTCAAAGTCTGTGAACCCTCTTTGTGTAATATTTTCCAGTTAAGATAAGAATAATGAAGTAACATAATAACTTAAGGCAGAAAACTATCTACGATAATATCTACTCAGTCTTACATTTGCATTTTCAAATTCATCAACAACATCCTACTTTTTACATACAATTTAATCCATTTTAAAGATATAAATATAAGGCTAAACCAGTTAAATTTCTCTAGCTTGAAATATTCCTTATTATTTACCCATTTTCTTCTCTTTCACATGTCTAGTTTATCAATCCTGTTAAAAAGTGGTTATGAGAAACGTACAAAAATCTCATGTGACATAGCATATTTTTTCTTCATTCAGGTTTGCACAATAGAGAATTTTCTATTTCATCATCTTTTCTGTACAATTATGAAGGAATTCTATTGTTATGTTTGACCTCAAAATGTAGTTAAAATATTAAGAAAGGAAATTTTGACTATATAAGAAATAATAATAAAGATAAGAGAAGTGTATCATGTAGACTAGCATATTAGTCAATATGGCTGGTATGTTTTAAGTCAAGTGTCTTCTAAGGGAATAAAATTCTAGCTTGTAAACTTATACAGGTACGGCAACTGAAGACTTTTATCTCTTATTAACAAAGAATTCAATCTGCCTTTTGAATCAATTTCCCTTTAATTAAAGTAAAATATCTTAGAGTTTTGCTATCATGAATTCTGGGAAATATCTTTTATATAATGACTAATAAAAAATACTTCTAAGTTAGAATTTGCAAGTATTCATCTCATTTGTCTGTACCCTATGTTTTTTTTCTGTATCAAATATATTCTTAAAAAAGGTCATTGTTAAAGTATGCATATTAAAAATTTTGTAGAGATGAGAGCTGAATAAGCTAGCTACTGGATATCTAAGTATAATATAATGTCCCTGAAAGTTTCACTCTTCTAAAAATTATAGCAATTAGCAAGTTTCCTCCCAGTCTAGGAACAGTGAAAAGATCCATTTTGGTTTTCTCAGGCTTTTATTTTTTTGTAGGAAATCCTCTCTCAGGATTTCTGTCTCAATTTCTCTTCTTACAATCTGACAAGCCTGAATTGATCACTGAATAACTCAATTAAAACTACTTTTTTTTTTTTTACAGTTTCTCTCCCATTGCCTGAATTTTATATAAATGACTCCTATTAAATGTATGAGCAAAGTGAAATCACTTTGCAGGAGATGAACCTTTGATATCTAGGGATTAGCTTTTTCTGTGTTTGCACATGGAGGTCCCTTTTCATTCTTTATAAGTGGATTTTAATGATACAGAAACTCCATTTATCATGATACATTAATTAGCTGTGCTATACTCCCTAAGATAAAATGCATAATAAAAGTGTAAAGTGAGATGAAACAACCTTTACTCTTAAGAATGTCAGGAACCAGGTTATTCAAACATAGATTGCACATTTTTCTATCGTTTTTAACTTTAATAAGGTATTGTTACCTTTTACCGAGAGCAATACTCTTTTTTTTCAATTCTTCATATTTATCCTACCCCCTTATTTTTTCAGATTTCTCAGTCAAATACCAGTTAGTTCATTTAGTGACACATATAAGTATGCCGAGTTCATGAAATTTGTGACCCTTTTCTCTTTCCATCCATCTTGTGTAAAGACAAAGGGGATAAGTATACCCCATTTGAAAGAACTGCACCCAAGCACTTTTATGATTTCACTGATCACAACTAATTTCTTCCTACCTTCTCCCTAATAGTTGCTCTGCATTCAGAGTCACTGTGTCTTTCTTCTTAGATGTTCTTATCAGCACAGCTATAAGAATAGATACAAAGGTTTCACACATTCCTTATGCTTTTACCTGTCTCCTGTATTTAATTTATGTATTAGGAGAAAAGAGTCCTGAGTTAAGACTCAGGATAACTATTGGGTTGACCAAAAGATTTGTTCGTATTTTTCTGTAAGATGTCTCTAGTAACGTTTAGTTGTCTTTAATTACGTTGGAAACAATTTTGTTAGATTGTATTGTGACAGCTGTCATATCAGCATGCATTAAAAGAAAAAACCTTACCAAATTGGTGAATTTTTGTGTAGCCATTTTAATATTGAAGATGGAAGAAAAAAAGCAGCATCTTCAGAATATTATGCTTTATTATTACATTCAAGAAAGGTAAAAACACAACTGAAATGCAAAAAACAAAATTGTGCAGTATATGGAGTAGGTGCTGTGACTGACTGAATATATCAAAAGTGGTTTGCTAAGTTTCTTGCTGGTGATTTCTAGCTGGACGTTGATCCATGGTTGGGTACACTTGAAGCTGATAGCAGTCAAATCAAGACATTAATTGAGAACAATCAACATTATACCATGCAGGAGATAGCCGACATACTCAAAATATCCAAATCAAGTGCTGAAAATCATTTATACCAACTTGGTTATGTTAGTCCCTTTGATGTTTGGGTTCCACATAACTTAAGTGAAAGAAACCGTCTTGACTGTATTTCCGCATGCAATTCTCTACTTAAACAAAACGAAAATGTTCCTTTTTTTAAAAAAACAAATTGTGACGGCCATGGAAAGTGGATACTGTAGAATCATGTAGAACAGAAGAGATTGTGGGGCAAGTGAAATGAACCACCATCAACCACACAAAAGACCGGTCTTCATTCAAAGAAAGTGATGCTGTGTATATGGTGGGATTGGAAGGGAGTCCTCTATTATGAGATTCTTCTGGAAAACAAAATGATTAATTCCAACAAGTACTGCTCCCAATTAGACCAACTGAAAGCACGCAATGAAAAGTGCCTGGAATTAATCCACAGAAGGTGCATAATCTTCCATCAGGATACCACGAGACCACACGTTTCTTTGATGACCAGGCAAAACCTATTACAGCTTGGCTGGGAAGTTCTGATTCATCCGCCATATTCACCAGATATTGCACCTTCATATTTCCATTTATTTCAGTCTTTACAAAATTCTCTTAATGGAAAAATATTTCAATTCCCTGGAAGACTGTAAAGGGAACCTGGAACAGTTCTTTGCTCAAAAAGATAAAAAGTTTTGGGAAGATGGAATTATGAAGTTACCTGAAAAATGGCAGAAGGTAGTGGAATGAAATGGTGAATACATTGTTCAATAAAGTTATTGGTGAAAATGAAAAATGTGTCTTTTATTTTTACTTAAAAACCAAAGAAACTTTTTGGCAAACCCAATAGTTTTTCACTATAGTTTTGTCACAGATACTGTGTTGGACCTTTGCTTATATTTTCTGATGTGTACAAGGAATATCTTAGAGAATCTCAAAACTTCTAATAAGCTTTGACAGAAGACTACTGTTGAAAGAACTGTAAACCTCAGACCTATTTAAAGAGTCTCTAGGTATACCTAAAGACAACAAGGGAGACTAAAACATGGAGACTATAGGAAAGTTTAGCCTTTGACACCACAGCTGCAGCAAATAGTAAACATAATCTGGTCCCTAGCCAGATAAACATAAAATCTCACACGAAAGGCCTATCTACCTCATTTCCTTTTACTCTGTACAACATGCCCAGTTTTCAACACAATTTACAAGGTTGCCATTTAAATGGCAAAAAACACAGTATGAAGAGAAAAGCCAAGCTTTAGAACCAAACTCAGACATTCCAGAGATTTTTGGAATTATCACACCAGAAATTTAAAATAAATATGATTAATATGCTCAGGGTTTTAATGCAAAAATTGGACAACATGCATGAACATATGGATAATGAAAGTAAAAAGATGGAAGTTCTAAGAAAACATCAAAAGAAAATTCTAGAAATGAAAACTTCTGTAACAGAAATGGACATGGCAAAGGAGCTAATCAGTGAGCTTGAAGATATGTCAATAGAAACTTCAAAAGCTGCAATGCAAAGAGAAAGAACAATTAATTAAAAAGATGACATACAATCTAAGAACTGTGTGACAATTACAAAATGTATAAATTATATGTAATGGGAATACTGGAGGGAAAGAAACTTCCCCCCCTCCTCTTTCTTCTTCTTTCTTCATTAATTTAATTCATATCATTAATTTAACTAATAACATTTATATACATACCCCAATTTGAAATTTGGAGCTGTGGATATCCTTCGCTACTGGTTTCAAACTAAATTTATTATTTCATGAAGTAATCTATGCAAATAAGTATAAACTTTTATTAGCCTGTTTTCTAAAATCTTGTAATATTTCAATGACTATTTAACACACATATAGGTTATATCAGGAAATTTGTATTTTTAAAATATAAACTGTTTGGCTAATAAAGAATTCATTATAGGATAAAGAGGGGCATTGCATGATGATAAGAGAGTCAATTTTCCAAGACAATATAACAATCCTTAATGTATATGTATGGAAAAACATAGCATCAAGATCAAAATTCATGAGGCAAAAACTGATAGAACTACAGGGAGAAATAGACAAATCCACTCTTATAGTTGGATGCTTCAACAGAACCAGCACACAAAAAATCTGTAAGGATATAGTTGAACTGAACAGTATTATAAACCAAATGCATCTAATTGACATTTATAGAATATTTCATCAAAGAACAGCAGAATACATATTTTTCTCAAGGTCACATTGAACATTCACCAAGATGTGTAACTTTCTGGACCATGAAGCACATTTTAACACGTTTAAAATAAGAGATATGATACAAAGTATGTGCTCAGACCACATGGAATTAAAGTAGAAATTAATGATAGAGAAAAAGCTAGAAATCCCAAAGTATTTTGAGATTAACATCACACTTCTAAAAAACACTGTGTCAAAAAAATGTGTTAAGTGGAATTTAAAATATTTTTATCTGATTAATATAAAAATACAACTTATCAAAATTTGTGTGATATGGCAAAAGTAGTGCATAGAGGAAAATTTACATCATAGAATGCAATATTAGAATGAAGAAAGATCTAAAACCAATCATCTAAGCTTCCACATTATGAAAAAATTAAAAAAAAACAAATTAAATCCAAAGAAGTGGATGAAAATAAATAATAAAATTCAGAACAGATATCAGTGACATTGAAAACAGGCAAACAATAGAAAAAATCAACAAAACAAAAAGCTAGTTTGTTGTGAATTTGTCAAATTAGCACTCGTTAAGTGGAACACAGTGTGCTGGATACTGTGTTGTTGCAGTTCAACAACAGACCATAAAAGACTTGAAATAGAGAAGTTTATTACTCATAGGTCCTGGCATACCTAGAAGGTCCACGTGAGGAGGTCAAGGCAGAGTGCAGACAGAGATAGGACTTAGGACATATGTCTTTACTAGGGTCTGTAGGAAGTATTTTGCAGTCTAGCACGAAGACCAGACTGGTCAATTCAAACAAAAAGAGCAAGGATTTTGGTAAACCCCACAGGGGTCTTATCAAAGGGGTGGATATGAATAAGGTGTTGGGAGGCATGGGAGACTGTTAATCACAAGGGCTGTTGGGAAAATCATATCAGGAACTTACATTTGTTTGTGACTGCAGGCTGCTATCTATGGCCTCTGCTGGCATGAGGGGCTACTGTCAGTTTAAGGTCAATGCAGGCTACTTGGCCAAAAACGGATACTGAGGCAGCAAGACCATGGAGTAGCGGATGCCAAGGGCAGTAAATGGGTAATAAGGGAATACGCTGACCAACTCTACTGCCACAAATTCAATAACTTAAATTAAATATACCAATTCATTAAAACATACAAGTTACCAAAACTCACAAGGACAAATAGATCATCTGAAAAAATCTGTGTCTATTAAAGAAATTAAATATAAATAATAACAATCTAAATCAGAAAGCACCAGGACCCAATGGTTTCACTGGTGAATTCCACCAGACACTAAAGAGCAAAAGATACACAATTTTCTATAATCTGTTCCAGAAAGCAGAAGCAGAGGGAACACTTCCTAACTCATTTATAAGGTCAGCATTACTCTCATACCAAAACTAGACATTGCAAGAAAGGAAAACTATCTTATGATAGTAGGTGCAAAATTCTCAATAAAATATTAGGAAATCAAATCCAACGATGTATAAAAATAAGTACACACTACAACCATGTGGTATTTTACCAAATATACAAGGCTAGTTCAACATTCAAAAATAAATTAATGCAATATATTATATCAACAGGCTAAGAAGAAAAGTCATATGGTTACATCAATAGATACAGAAAAAACATTTGACAAAATCTAATGCCCATTCGTGGTTTTAAAATCTCAGCAAACTGGTAATAGAAGCAAATTTCCTCAAGTTTATAAAAATATCTACAAAAAATCAACTACTACATTATAATTAATGGTGATAAACTAGATGCTTTATTACTAAGCTCAGAAAAAAGGAAAGAATGTTTCCCTAACTACTTCTACTCAATATTTCAACACTGTAATAAATTTTCTATCTAATACATTAAGAAAACAATAGGAAATAAATATATACAGATTGTGAAGGAATAAATGAATCTGTCTTTATTAACAGATGTCATGATTGTCAATGGACAGAGTCCCAGATATTTCACACACACACACAAATCTTCTTAAACTAATAAGCCATTATAGCAAGGCTGCAGGACAAGAAGTTAATACAGAAAGATCAATTTCTTTCCTATATACAAGCAGTGAACAACTGGCAGTTGAAGTTAAAAGCACAACAAACTTTTAATTAACATCCTCAAAGTTGAAATTCTTAGATATAAATCTAATAACGTATTCTCAAAATATATATGAGGAAAACTATAAAACTGAGGTAAAAACTCAAAAAACTAAATAATTAGAGAGATTTCACAGTTAAGAAGCATCCACAATTAAGATATTAGTTCTCCCCAAATTGATCTATAAATTCAAGGCAATCCCAGTCAAAATCTCAGCAAGTTTTACTTTGTGAATATCATCAAATTGATTTTAAAGTTTATATGGAAAATAAAAAGTCCCAAAATAAGAAATACAATATTAAAGGAGAAGAATAAAATTCAAGGACCGACACTACCCTACTTCAAGACATTATAAAGTTACAGTAATTGAGACAGTGTGCTTTTTGTGAAAACGTAGACAATCAGATCAATGGAATGGAATCGAGTACAGAAATACACCTACACAAATATAGTCAATTGATTTTTGACAAATTAGTAACAGCATTTCAATAGAGAAAGGATAGTCTTTGCAACCAATGGTGCTAAAATAACTGAGCATCAAAAGGCAAGAAAATGAACTTAGATGCAAAAGTTACAATCTCAAAAACAAAACAAAACAAAACAAAAAACTCAAAGTGGATCATAGACCTAAATGTAAATGTAAAACTATAAAACTTCCAGAATATAACATAGTAGACAATATAGATGAACTTGAGTTTGACAGTGAGTTTTCAGATACAACATTGCTCTGTAAAGACACTGTTAAGAGAATGAAGACCAGTCACAAACTGGAAGAAAATACTTTTAATGCATAGCTCTGAGAAAGTACTTGTATCCAAAATATACATGAACACTTAAAAATCAACAATAAGAAAACAAACAACCTAATTAAAACATAGGCAAAGGATCTTAACAAACACCTCACCAAAGAAGATACATAGATGGCAAATAAGCCTACATGAATATTCTCAATGTCAATATCATATATATTAGGAAATTGCAAGTTAAACAATGAGATATCACTGCACTAAAATCCAAAACACTGAGAACATCAAATGCTGGTGGAGAAATGGAGCAACAGGAAATCTCATTCCTTACTTCTAAAGATACAAATAATAAAGCTACTTTAGAAGACAGTTCAACAGCTTCTTAGAGAAGGAAACATAGTCTTATTATAAAATCCAGCAATCCACTCCTAGATAAATTTACGCAAATGTGTTAAAACTATGTCCACACAAAAACCTTCACACTGATATTTATAGCAGCTTTATACATATTAACCAAGAATTGGAAGCAACTGAGATTTCCTTTTAAAGGTGAATAGATAAACAAACTGTGGTAATCCATACAATGGAATATTATTCAATGATAAAGAATGAAGTAATACGTGGAGGAAGCTTAAATACATATTGTTAAGTAAAAGAAGCCAGTAAAAAAAGGCTGTGGCCTTCTTGTGTGAGTCCAACTATATGACATTCACAAAAAGGCAAAACTATAGGGACAGTAAAAAGATAAGTGTTTGCTAAGAGTTATTTCTGGGTGGTGGTAGTAAATAAGGGTAGCACAGGGGTTTGTAGGGCAATAAATCTATTCTACATGGTACTTGTAATTATAGATACATAGCATTATGCTTTTGGTAAAACTGACAAAACTGTAAAATATAAGGAGCAAATTCTCATGTAAAGCATTAGCTTTAGGTAATAAGAAAACATCAATATTGTTTCATCAGTTGTAACAAATTCACCACAGCAATAGAAAATGTTAGTAATAGAGGAAACCAAGGGTGGAGAGAGGGAATGTGTGTGTGGTAACTTTTTGTACTTTTTCCTCAGTTTTACTGTAAAACCTAAAACTACTTTATAATATAGTCTATTATTTAAAAAAAAAGTGGTAGAAGATTGACTTGAAAAATTTATTGAATGCCTAGTATAATCATAAATTAAAATTGGTCATTATAATTAATAAATAACTGGGATATACTTTGAATTTAATAAAATAATTTTATTCATTGTCTAAGTTATTCCTCTAAACAAACATCTAAAAAAAGGCATATATAGGAAAAAAAAAGGGCATAAAAAGGAATATATTTTCAGCTCCATTTCACAGATAAGGAAAATGAAGGCTAAAGTGGTCCTTGACAGAGAACAAGTCCTAGTTTAACTCTTTGATCAGAATTTAGGGCCAGAACAGGCTTATATGCCATCCTGAACCTAGGGGAAAGGCTTATATGCCATCCTGAACCTAGGGGAAAGGGGTAGGGGTCTGGGGCTTCAAAGGGAAGGAAGAAAATTCATAGGAATATGAGAAGAGCAAATGTTTGGTAAACAAAGGTTTGTCAATATTTTCAGAGACAACAGGATACAGAGAGAACTTGGAACAAATAGGCCCTGCTGAGCTCCCCTCAGCTTACTACACCTAGCCCATTTGTGGTCATTTCTGGTGGTTGTTCTCTTCCTGGGCCAGGCTCCCTATGTAAATTCCTTTAGGCAGTTAAAGAGAGGTAAAATTCTTCCAACTAGCTTCTTAATAATGAAAATAAGGAAAGTTATAGTGAAATCTTAAACAGTTAAAATAAAAAATAATATTCAAAAATCTTTTCTTGATAACGAAATTTTTGTTGTAGTTGTTTGTTTGCTTGGTGTTGCGAGGATAAATTTGAATTACAAAAGAAACAAAGTCCCATTGTCCTTACATGTCTAGGAAAAGTTAATATATAATGAATGTGATAAATTATAGAAATTGTTTAAAAAACTCATAAATTAATTACTAAAACACCCAAATACCAATTTATCAACTGTGAAATCAAATAGTAAAATAGAAATTGTTTTCTTTGTGCCATATTTTTTTCAGAGTAAAGTTGTAAATATAAATGTAACTATTATAACTATTGTGTTAATAATTTTAAATAAAGTCAAATCAAAGAAGAAATACCTGAAGTAGCATACACCAACCAAATAGAAATTATAACAAATAGTTTCATGTCAGGACTCCAGTGCTGTAATGATTTTAAATTAGAACAGAACAGTTTTTGGACATTTTGCTCATTTAACATTTTTAGGATCAGTCTATAAGATCACTTTTGGTATTAAACAGCTTATTTATTTTGATTAGAATGGAAACCTCCCAATGAAACACTGAAACAGAGGCCAACAATAACACTTGATTAACCAAATGCCCAGCAATCTATTGCATATTATTGAGGATTAAATGGGAAAACAAAGAAACACCTGAAAATATCAATGTCACTTGCAGATTCCATATGCACCCTTTAAAAATAACCATTCTACAAAGGTTGTGAAGCTTTAGATACAATTAACTGACTAGGGACACTCTTTGTAGCTTTTTATATAGTGCATGCATGATAGTAGTTGCAAGTTTTCTATTCTCATCATGAAATAAACTGTCTAAGTAAGTCCTTCTGTGTTGATCAAATATCTAATGAGGAAATATATCTTGTTGCTTGACATTAGAGAGAAGATGGTTGCTTATAGATAGCTCTCATGAAGACTAACTTTCTTTGGTAGGATATGTACATAGTCAATTCAAAGTAAGAACTTTAAATATACTTGTTTTTTTATTCCCCAAAGCCATATATTGTGTGATTATGTACCCAAACAAGTATAAGTCTAAAACAAATTTGGACTTTCAGAAAAAGATTATGGACACTGTATAATTTAAATCAATGGCTTAATTCAACAGAGCAATGTTGAAGATGGACGTCAGATTTGCTACAGAATGTGGAGGTAATCATAAATCCTGTAGTTAATGTACCAAAACATTTAAGCAAAAATAAATGTCATAAATAAATCTAGACTCTCAAGCAAATCCCATCACTTTTGTTAAGAAGGAAAGCATGAAAAAACAGACAATAAAAAGTCATGTCTCTCTGTTGTCATCAGTATCGTGGTCCTGAAATGTAAAAGAAGCCCAATTCTGTAGATATTAAAAATAGAAAAAAAAGTATTGATTTTTTTTACAATCCAGTTTTACATAAAATAAAATTATGGTATATACCTAGGTCAACCTGCACAAGTTCTGCATAATTATAAGTGGTAAAGGGACATGAAAGTATCTTCAATTGATATTTTTATTGTTTTTAAGCAATATAACTCTTTATAAATTAGCTGTTCTGATATATCTTATAGGACTAATTCACTAACCTAAAGAGTAACTAAAAAAGTATCATGGGGGAGAAAGCAAACGAACAAAACAAAATGAAACACAGAACAGATATCGATGTAGCAAAAAGAAAAAAATTTTCCCAGAAATACAGGACCATAAAATTAAAAAGTTTTTTACATAAACTTGAACTTATACTTCCTCTTCATATTTATCATCTTTTAATATCACTATAAGTATGTTGAGACTCTCAGATGAAAAGTGACATGCAATTTTTGAGAATGTTACAATATTCATTGAAACTAATCAATCCATTTATAGAAAGTTTCTATTCTTTTCTCACTAGATATGTTTTGAGTATTTATATTTCTTTTTACAAATGAAAAATTTCCATCAAATACTCTCTAATATAAGGAGATAGTGCACCATTATCCCTGTTCTGATCAACATCTTTCCTCTAAACAATAGAATTTTGGTTATTTATACACTTATATTTCTTTGATTGTGTTTAACCATTTTAGTCTCATGTTTGGACACAGATTTACCTGGCTATCCTCATTTTATGATTATTGTCCCATCTAGGTACTGCTAATAAATTATCTGTTCACCAAACACACAAAAACTTCATATACTTTTATAATAGCACTCAGTATATTTTTCAAAATAATTACACATGCATCTATACACTAATATTAAACTTTAAGCTCTTCTAGAAATAAATACTTCTTAATCATTTTTTATCCTCAACTCAAGATTAATTACTTACTTAAATGTTGAATTGCTAAAGTTTTTTGTTTTTATATATGTGAAAATTTATTAGATCAAAACCACTTTTTTGCTTAACTAGCTCTCTAACTTTCCATAGATTAGAGTCAAACAAAAACAGTAGCATTAAAACTATTTTAATTTGAACAAAATATTTATATTTCCAGGTCAGGTCTATGATTTGCCAGTTGCTTTCACATGATAACTCATTCTTGATTTCTTTGCTTTTTGCAGGTAACTTTAGGCTTCTTAAACTTCTGATCTTTATGATAAAGGTAGTTTCTGATTCTTTTCTTTCCATTTGCTTTCTTCCTTTTTTCTCTTTCTCATAATATTTCTCTTCCCTCCTTTTTTTGGTCATTGTAGGAGTTTCTCCAAAGCTTTATTCTAAAACTTTAAAAAAGTGATTTTCCAAAGGTTTCTTTATGTAATATACTGGCTACCTTAAAGGGGAATGAAAACTGCTAACACCTTTTGAAAATCTTAATGATGATAATAATATATTTATGGGAATTCAAATTATGTAGTCTGAAGTCAAAAGGAAATATTTTAAAAAGAAAAGAAAATGCTACTACCAAATTCAAAATTAATTTAAAACATGAAAAAAAATTTGCTCTGAAATGTTCTGTCACTAGTAGTCCATCAGCTACCTTCTGCCAATAAGAGATGGAATCAGAGCATCCTGAAGGGGAGATATTGAAGTACTGTGTAATTTTCCAACATCTTCTTGTGAGGAAGGACTAGATGTTTCTTTTTTACCTGAAATCAACTAAGGAGATGTTCACAGGTACGATTCAGAGAGTTTGACAGAGGGCAGCTTTTAAGTCACAGAAATATCACAATAAAAATAAAAGGATTGCAATCATAAAAGTATATTCTGTCCAAAATGCTATTAAACTGGACATTGATAAGAAAAGGACACATGAGAAATACACAAATATGTGGAAATTAAACAGCACGTTCATAAATAATTGGTGTGTCAAAAGAAAGCACACACACACAAAGGAAAGCACAGGGGAAATTTGAAAATACTTTGTGATACATTAAAGGAAAGCATAACATACCAAAACACACTAGATGCAACTAAATAAGAGCTCAGTGGGAAATTTATACCTGTAGCTATCTATATTAAAAAATAAAGACCTCAAATCAATAACATAAACTTTCATCTTAAGAAACTAGAAGAATAGGAACAAATGAAACCTAAAATATACAGAAGGAAGGAAATAAAAACAATGAATGCAAATAAATGAATTAGAGAATAGGAAATCATTAGAGAAATTTAAAAAATCAAGAAAACTCAAATTATAAACATCATACATAAAAGATGAGTCATAACTACTGAATTCACAGAAATAAAGAGTAGTATAAGGAAATACAATGAACAATTGTATGCCAACCCTATACATAAGCTATTTGAAATGGGAAAATTCCTCGAAGGAACCAAACCACCAAAAATGATGTTATTTTAAAAAAGAAAAAAAGAAATCTTGAATGGAGCTATAAAATTTGAATGGAGCTATAAAAAATAAAGAGATAAAATTGGTAATTAAAACGACTGTCATAAAGAAAAGCTCAGGTGGAATTAATACTAACCATTCATAAACTCTAACAAAAAATAGAAAAGGAAGGAACACAGCATGTCTCATTCTGTGAGGCCATTATTATTCCGACATCAAACCAGACAAATGCATAACAAGAACACAGTGGAAACCAATATCCCTTATGAATACAGATACAATGTCCTCTACTGCCAAATACTAGTAAACTAAATCCGTATACAAAGGTATTATACAAATTGACTGCATTGAGTAACATTATGTACCAACTTGGCTGTCTATGATACCCAGATATTTGGTCAAACATTATTCTAAATATTTCTATGAGGGTATTTTAAAAATGAGATTAACATTTAAATCTGTAAACTGTGAGTAGAGCAGATTAACCTCCATAATACAGATGGGACTCATCCAATCAATTGAAGGCTTTAATAGAAAAAAGACTAACCTCCACTGAGGGATAGAGAATTATGCCAACTGATTGCCTTCAGACTCAAACTTCAGTTCTTCCCTGGGTCTCCAGCTTGCCAGCTTAATCTGTAGATTTTAGACTTGTCAGACTCCAAAATCACATGAACCAACTCCTTAGCATAAATTTTTCCCTCCTTCTCTATATACATGCACACATCCTATTGATTCTGTTTTTCTGGAGAACCATGGCAATGACCAAATGGGATTTATCCTAGATATGCAAGGTAGTCTTAACACCCCAAAATCAATTTATATAATATATTGGTATAATAAAAAGCAGAAACCACATGATCATCTTATACACAAAGAAGCATTTTATAAAATTCAGTACCAGCAAAGTAGTAATGAAATGGAACTCCTTCAACCACATAAAGGGCATTAAAAAAAAAAAAAAACAGCTAACAGCATACTTAATGTGAAAGGTCAAAACTTTCCCCAAAAAATTAAGAATAAGACAAAAATGTCCTCTCTTTAACTTGTATTTAACTTTGTACTGAAGGTTCTAGTCAGGGCAATTAGACAAATAAAAGAAGGCATCCATATTAGAAAGGAAGAAGTAAAATTATCTCTATTTTTAGATGATAGATCTTGTATAATGAAAATTATAAGCAATCCATGAAACTTACTAGAACTAGTAAGTTAGTTCAGTGAGCTTGTAGGATACAAAATCAATATACATAACCAATAGACTTCTATCAGTAGTAATGAATAACTGAAAATGAAATGAAGAAACAATTTTATTTACAATAGTATCAAAATAAAACATATTTGTGCTTTAAAGAACACCATCAAGAAAGTGAGTGAATGGGCTTCCCTGGTGGTGCAGTGGTTGGGAGTCCACCTGCCGATGCAGGGGACACGGGTTTGTGCTCCAGTCTGGGAGGATCCCGCATGCCGCGGAGCAGCTAGTCCCGTGAGCCATGGCCGATGGGCCTGCGCATCCGGAGCCTGTGTTCCGCAACAAGAGAGGCCACAACAGTGAGAGGCCCGCGTACTGCAAAAAAAAAAAAAAAAAAAGAAAGTGAGTGAAAAGGGTACCCAAAGAATGGAAGAAAAACATTTGCAAATTATATATGTGGTAATGGATGTGTATGTAGAATATAAAAAGAAGTCATACAGCTCAACAGTAGAAGTCCAATTAACCTTATTAAAAATTAGCAAAGAATTTGAATAGGCATTTCTCCTATGAATGTATACAAATAACCAATAAGCAAACTAAAAGACGCTTAACATCATTAATCATTAGATAAATGAAAATCAAACCCTTGATAGTATACCACTCTGTGCCCACTACATGGCTACAATCAAAAGTACAATGATAGGGGCAAGGATGTAGACAAATTGGAAATTTCATACATTGATGGTAGAACTGTAAATTAGTACTGCTATATTGGCAAAAACAGTTTGGCCATTCAACAAATTGTTGAACAGAGTTACCATATGACCCAGTGATTTAATTTCCAATTATATATCAAGACAAATAAAAATATTTTTGCATATGAAACTTGTACATGAATATTAATAACAGTCTTATTCAGAAAAGCCAGAGTGGGAACAATTCAAATGTCCATGAACTGATGAATGAATGAACAATATTCAATAGTATATACATTCAATGGAATATTAACTGGCAATAAAGACTGAGTAAAATACTAATATTATGACATGAATGAATCTTAAAAACATTTTGCCAAGTAAAAAAGCCAACTGCACAACACCACACATTGTATGATTATATTTTTTATAAAATGTCCAGTGTTGCAGAATCCATAGAGACACAGATAGATTACAGATTGCCAGAGGCTTGAGGTGGGGAACAGAACATGGTGAATGACTGTGAGCTCAATGGACTTTCTTTTGAGGGGGATTAAAATGTTCTAAAATTAGATAGTGGAGATGTTTGTTAATATATTAAAATAACAGAACTGTATACTTTAAAAATGGAGATTATTATGTTATGCAAACTCTTTTTCAATAAGGCTGTTGTGAAAAAAATAATTACAGGTTAGAGGTTGTGGCTGGAAATGCCTTTACCAGAAGACAGAGGAGAGTGGGATGTACTGGGAGTAAGCTACACTTCCATAGCAGTGGGACAAATTTCTTTCATTTGTGAGTGAGGCAGTGTAGCCAAACGATAAAGAGCACCTATCCTCCAAGTCAAACAACCTACATACAAACCCAACCCTGCTCTTTGTTAGTATCATAACATTGATCGGGTTTCCCCATTTATAAAATGGGGATATATTGGATTGTCATGAACATTAAATGAACTAGAACATGTAAAGTTCTTCAGCAATGGCTGGCACATGATTGGTGGTAGCTATTTTTATTATCTTAACAGGCAGAGTATGTTTCAATAGAAACTATGATCCATTCCAGGATACCACTTTGCATTTAGTTATATTGTCCCCCTCATCTCCTTTGCTCTGTGACAGTTTCTCAGTCTTTCTTCATTTTTTGTGAACATGAATGTTTTGGTGAATACTGGTCAGATATTCTGTAAAGTGCTCTCAATCTGAATTTTTCTCATATCTCTCACAATTAGGTTAGAGTTATGAATATCGGGGAAGATTACCACAGAGGTGAAATGCCTTCTCTACATATCATATCAGGGTGCATATGATAAAAATATGACTTACAACTAATGATGTTATATTTGATCACTTGGTTAAGGTTTGACAGGCTCTTCTGTTCTACAGTTATTATTTCCTCCTATATATAATTTATTCTTTAGAAATCAGTCACTATTAGTCTAGCTCACCAAAAGACTCTACCTCTTAGCGAGGGGCATACCTACATTTATTATCTGAAATTCTTGTATAAGAAAGATCTGTCCCTTATCACCTATGTATTTATATATTTATTTATATCAGTATGGAATTGTGCATATTTATTTTATATTTTATGTTAATGATAGGCAGGATAACGGCTCCCCAAATAAGTCCAGGTCCTAATTCCTAGAACCTGTGAACGTTACTTTACATGACAAAAGAGACTGTGCAAACGTGGTTAAGGTTGACTACCTTGAAAAGAAGTGATTATCCTGAATTATCTTGGTGAGTTTATTCCTCTCATACAAGTTCTTAAAAGTAGAGTACTTTTTCCTGACTATGGTCAGAGGAAGATAAGACTTAGGAAGAATAGTCCCTGGAATGCAATAGTGCTGGCTTTGAAAATGGAAGAAAGGGGCCACTTGTCAAGGAAAGTGAATGACCCCAAAACTTCGGAAAAGTCAATGAAACAGATTTTCCCCTAGAGTCTCTGAAAATAATACAACCTTCCCAACACCTCAGTTTTCAGCCAATGAGCATTTTGTTGTACTTCTGACCCACAGAACTGTAAGATGATTTATGTTGTTTTAAGCCTCTAAATATGTGTTATCACAGCATTCATAGAAAACTAACAGAATGCAATAACCTAACACTAGAAAATTTATTTTACTGCACAAATCTTTCAAGTTTTGGTCATTGGGAACCCTTTCATGTTGGTCCTCATATTCTCTTCACCTTTCCAACTCTGCTTATTGAGGAAATGTCCTGCTTTCTGGTACTACAAAATGCTCTAGATTCATCTTGCATTTTCCTTTCACCAGTCCTAGAATCAGCCATTTTTCCATGAACCATGATTCTGTTTACTGTAGGATAGTACTTAGAAATCAGGATCTGAGTTCTGGGTATTTTTGTTGCTGCTGGTGTGTCACTGCTTTTAGGCAGTCTTAACAGACAGAAGTAGGAAATATATCTAAATATAAAAACTCACACATACACACATATTTATAATTATCATGTCATCTATATATCTGTGTGTATATTAAACTTAAGATTGATGTATAATGATATCTCTGACTTTACTGCATTTTGACCGTTTATTTGAATCTTCCTCTACTGCTTATTCCTAATGTTTTTTTTTTTCTTACAGTGAGAAAACTGGCTCTCATCATCCTCCATTTATTTCCTTTTCTCAACACTAATTCACAGAAAATACTTTCAGAATTGTTAATTTCAACTCAGGTGAGAAAAATAAATTACCACCTAGAGTACAGAGTTCTGTTTGCCTTTGGCATTGGAGTTTCCAGTCAAATCAACATTATTCCAAAATTATACAGGTCAGCTTCTTTCCCACCATGTCCTTCAATGAGATCATGCCATCAATGCGTGAGAGAATTCTATTAATTTGTGACAGTATAGATTGCATCATGTGGTCCTCATTATCCTGTGTGCACTTTTAATTTTTATGTGTTAAACTACACTCTTTGTGATGAACAATTGTATGCTGTTTTAGAAATGTAGAGAAGTTATCAATTCATCACCCTAATAATTCCACTGTGTATTCCTTTTATAGACAATCAACTCTTCAGGGAAGTTCTGAATCTTCCCTTCATCTCTATAGTTTTGCTTCATCTAGAATACCGTGTGAATGAAAACACAATATGTATCCTTTTGTATCTGGCTTCCTTCTGTTAGCAAATTGCATTTAAATTCAGCCATATGGGTCTGTGAATTAATAGTTCAGTCCCTTTATATTTCTGAATAATATTCCATTGTATAGATATACTGTTTATTAATTTATTTGTTGAGGAACATCTTGATTGCTTCCAGTTTGTAATTATTATGCATAAAGCTGTTGTAAACAGTCATGTACAGGATTTCTGTTAACATAATTCCCAATATACTCTTGTTACATAAGAGTACAATTGCTGGGTCATATAAGTCTATGTTCAAACTCATAAGATACTACCAAACTGTCTTCCAAAGAGGATGTGTCATTTTGCATTCCTATAGCCAGTAATGGTAATTTCTTTTGCTCTGCCTCTTCATCAGCATTTATTATTGTCTGTGTTTTGTATTTTAATCATTCAAATAGGTGAGTACTTGTCACAATGTGGTTTTAATTCACATTTCCTTAATGATAAATGATATTGGACCTCTTTTACATACTTATTTGCCAATTATATATCTTTTGTAAAGAGTCTGTTCAGATGCTTTGCCCACATTTTATTATTTTTCTTTTATTTTCTCATTGATTATTTTAGAGAGATCTTTATATATTGTAGATGAGTTATTTATCATATATGAAGTTCCAAATATTATTTTGTGTTTTGTGACTTTGCTTTTATTTCTTTTAACAGTGTCTTTCTTAAGGCAACGGTTTTATTTTAATTTTGTTATGTTGAATTGTTTATGTATTTTTGATAGCATTCATTTAAAAAAATGTATTGGACTTTTAATATTACATCTAAAAATGGATCACTGAAGCTGTGGTCACATATATTCTCTCATTTGTTTTCTTCTAAAAGTTCTATAGTGTTACATTTTACAATTTGTACTGTTCATTTTTTGGATATGGGCACACAAATGTTCCAGGATATTTTATTGAAAAGATTATCCTTTTTCCATTGAATTGCCTTTGCACCTTTGCCTCTCACTTAACCAGAGTACTTTCTAATACTGACAATTCATTTGAGACACTGTGGTTGCTGCATAAGCTATTATCATGGGCGTGAAAACATTTGGTGTTCTCAGAGAAAGCATAACAATGCTTGTCATATGCAGTAACTTTATGTTTACTATATTTGTTAATCAAGTCAATTTAACAGTCTAGTTTCATGTACTATCTCTTTTTATTTTCACAACATCAAAGAAAATATTAGCTTCATTCTTTATGTGCTTATCAGACCAGTTTTTATATCATACCACCTTGTGTTTTATGAATATAAACTTCCTTTAAACTAATATCAACAATATTTCACACTTATTATATTCAAGGGTATTTTGCCATAGACTCTCAATATCAATAACACATGTACTTTTCCTTTAGTTCTATTTTTACCTGTTAGGGCTCTGAGATGGGCAGACTCTAGGTTGACTCTCCTCTCCCAATAATCCCTGCTTGTTAATTGTCCTGTTTTGTGTCTCTCCCATTGATTATGGGTGGGACCTGTGACTTCCTTCTAACCAATAAGATATGGCCAAGGTGAAAGGAAGTCATCCATTGATTAGATTATACTACAAGTATAAACTTATGGGATATCACTCTCTTGGGAGTAAGTTATTTTTTAGAAGATTCTGTCTTAACAGAATGGATGTAAAGACTTTCTCCTTTGCTGTCTTGAACAAGTAAACTGCCTGTTGTGAGAGGGCTTATCGAGAAGATCAAATGGCAAGAAACTACTGGGACCTCTAGGAGCTTGGCATGAACCCCAGTCAACAGACAGCAAGAACATGGGGACCTCTGTCCTACAACCACAAGGAGATGATTTCTGCCAAGAAACCAACAGAACTTGAAAACATCTTTTTTCAATTGAGCTTCTGATGGAAACATGATCCAAGTAACATTTTAATTGCAGCTCTGTAATTAACCCTGAAATAGATGATTCAGCTAAGCCAGGAACGGACTTCTGAACCAGGAAGTGTGAGGCAACAAATGTGTTGCTTTAAGCTGCTAAGTTTATGGTAATTTGTTAGACAGAAATAGAAAGCCAATATAGAATGGTTTATATAGTTTCTCAGGTTGTATAATGCACAATTATAGAGAATTCCATTCACATAACAGTCTAGCTTTATGTGATACACAACCTGCACAATTATATGGCAGTTCTGTTTCCCCATATATTAAATTTCCTCAAGGAAAATGTTCATATTTTCCTCCTTTATGTATTCATACTAGTCTACTTATGAAAAATACATTTTCACTGAGTTGAAACGAAACAAGTTAAATTGGGGGAAAAAAGAAAATTGCAATCTTTGCATAAACTTCCAGCATACTTTATATTTTTATTAACTCTTAATGTTAAAAGGTCCTTAGAGATCATCTATTCTATTTTTCATGTTTTATAGATAAATAAAATAACACAGTTTTATTCTATAACTTATCAAAGGACACATTCTTAGTTAATGTTGGAGTTGGCCAATATTTCACATATTCTGACACCCAGTCTTATGGTCTGCTTTATATTATTCTGCCAAATTTCCATCATGCATGTATTATAAAATTTTTATTATATTCTAACAATGAAAAATAAATGTAAAATATAAAAGGTATTTATCTATGAAATCTGTAAATGTAATAGTTTAAAAATATGAACTTAGAACAAATATGGATATGTTGATTAAATATTAATGATTTTTCCCCAAATGGTAGACTCATACTTAATGAATTAAATTGTAGAATACAAAATCTTAATGATATTTTTTTTTCAATTTATAGGAGTTAAGAGAAAATTTTTCAGCACTTTTTGTGATCAGAGGTACTGATTATCTTTAATGTAGCTTATCTTTATGAGGATATTTTTATAGTAAAGAACTTGGAAGATAGAGGTGTCTCCCTCCAGAATGAAAGGTGAGCATGCTTTACTCTACAGGACAAAAAGTCTGGATTGCCTAAGGTCAAGGCTTCTCCTATGTAATTCCACTTAGTGAGTGTGCAGGGATCCTCTTCATATCACTCTATGGGAATCAAGGCTCCAGAAAATGAAACCCACAATGCTGATACTGTATCTATTGCTATTTCTGTTAGTAATAATATCCTTTTTTTCTGATCCAGGAGTTTCCTATCTTCTGTCACCAACAAAGAAATGGTAGTAGGCCAATTGATTAGATTACAATTAGGGAAATTGCAAATCCTTCATAGTTGTTGGTGGTAAAAAAAAAAAAGTTTTTCTAAATGGTGCACTTCCGTTTTTTGTTTTTCAAGAAATGATCAAAATAATGAAATAATACAAAAGATTAAATATAACTTTATTATGAAATGAAGAGGAAATATTACTTTTGCCACTTAGGGGTGCTATTCTTCAGCATTCAACTAATATGCATATTAATCTTCTAATTTAATATTCACTTTATCAATAAAAATCCTTGCTTAGCAAATTTCTATTTTTATATCAGTGTATTATAATTAAATTTATGTTTTCTCTAAGAGCAACCTCTCTTTAACATCATGTGAATTTAAAAGAAAACAATTTGCAACAGAGAAAGGAAGGACACACAATTTATCCTTTAAATTACTTTCTTTTTACTTTTCAAAATTCTAACCAATACAATTTATGTTTATTCACACATATATAATTAACAAAGTAAAGTTTCCATGAAAAGCCATATTCTACTCTCATTTCTCTAAAGTCGAAAGGAATATATTGTTTTAAACTTCAATAAAAGTTTCATGTTAACAAAATTTCAAAAATGAATGTGCTGGTTAAAAAATTGGCAAACACTACATTTCTTATTCTGATACTAAAATATTTATCCCACTTTTTGTACTGTGCAATGGCTTACAGGCAAATACTCTTTCTTTTGTCTCAGAAATTTCCTCAAGAGATAAAATTCTTAAACTATACTAAATTAACATTACTGCTGTTTTATGGAAGCCATGATTATTCATAGTATCCTCATTTGTGTACTTGTGGTTCTATTGGGAAAGAAATACTGTTCATTTTAGAAGGAACTTCTGCCATGATTACAGAGTCCTACTGTGAGGTTTAAAAATGTTTGTAATTCTACAATATTTGTGAGAATATTCACACTGTTTACATGCAATGATGATGTTAATGAAACTGGGTCATCATCTTTAAACAAATGTTTAACCCTATTAGTGGAATAAATATTCACTGTTGAAATTATTTGTTAATTACTTTCCCTGATTCAAATACTACTTGGCATTTGTTCTTTTATTCATTGTATACATTGTTTTATTCAAATTGAATAATAATTCTAAATTTAAACACTATGTCATCTTATTATGAGTTTTACTATAATAATAACATTTAAGACCACATATTCTGTACATCCAAGATTAAATAACAAAAATATGTTGATATATTTCTGAGTATAAACACAAACAGGATTATATTTACATCCTATACTTTAAATTATTTACTTTTATTTGATATGCTGTGAACATTTTTTTAAATTTTTCTATAAACAAATTTTAGAATTGTATTGCATTTTATCTTAGTTAAAAATGGAACTATTTGTGATACTCAAAAGCACAAGTTTTGGGGTCTTACCAACTTGGGATAACCTTATGACTCCAGCACTTATGCCTACCTATATACATTATTATGCTGATTAAATAAACTACACACACACACACACACACACACACACACACACACAAACACTTTGCCCATAAAATACAAAATATTCAATACATGCTTGTTCTTCTCATAAAGGTAACTGTTATTTTAACCAATCCCTATAACAGTACATAATATTGTTTAAAATTTCTCACAACTTTAGGTGATTATTTGTCATATATCATGTTGAATATTTCTAAATATAAAATAAATAAAATCATAGAAATAAAAATACTGGTTCAAAGCATACTACTTAAGATTGTTGATTAATTATGTAATGCTACCACCACCTTTAATGATATACAGTTGTATTGATTGTAAGAGAGATTTATCTGTCTGATACATTTGAGTATTAGTATTTTTTAAAAAAAAATTTGAAATTTGAGCAACATCATTTCATTATTTATATGTGTATTTCCTTGATTTCTAATAAGACTGAGATTATGTACTTATTTTGAATATGTAATTTAGTATTCATGAATGAATTTTCTAGGTCCTGTGTGATTCCCCTATTTATATAAAAATGAAAATATTACTTTTGTGATATATGTTGCAAATAATTTCCCAAAGTGTTATTTCCTTTTTTTTTAGTTTTTATTGGCGTATAGTTGCTTTACAATGTTGTGTTAGTTTCTACTGTACAGCAAAGTGAATCAGCTATACGTATACATATACCTCCTCTTTTTTGGATTTCCTTTCCATTTAGGTCACAACAGAACATTGAGTAGAGTTCCCTGTGCTATACAGTAGGTTCTCATTAGTTATCTATTTTATACGTAGTATCAGTAGTGAATATATGTCAATCCCAATAGTGTATATATGTTAATTCTCATGTGCTAGTAGTTTTCCTTTCTGGTATGTTTAAAGATGTGCTATTATTTTAAGCTATTTATTATCTTATTAACATAGCACTCATATGCCTTACATAATTAACTAAAATATAATACAAATTTTAAAAATTGAAAGAAATATTGAACCTCCTGTTAAGATAACAATTGTCAATATGTAAGTAATTACTATTTCAGACATCCTGAGATATCTAATGGATATTCTTATATACACAAAGAAATTTAGGGGGAAGATATGCTTTTCAAAATCATACATTTTCTATGCACATGGTTTAGATAAATTTAAGAATCAATATGGGAAATTTAAAAAGAAAACAAGCACTGTGTTCAGTAATCTTAAATAAAGAAAGAAGTCAGTGGTAGTACTTCATTATCCTGTAGTTACAGTCATGGTGCTGGAGCAGCCTACCCACCTGCAATGAGAATATTTGGAATAAGTGTGGATGAACTTATATGAAATGAATGATTTCCTAATCATCATGATGGTACTGCTTCTGAGTTCCCTTGGCCAGTTGTTAGCTCCATCAGAGGAAGAGGGAAAGAATCAAGTTGTATCTGAAAACTGGAAGTGTGTATGTACTTCTAAAGTTACCCCTGATTATACCTTGGTCTTTCATTGAACTTCCTCTTCAATCACTGGTGTATAGGCCGTTGTCCTCGAAGACATTTGGAGAAATAGTGTTTCTCTCTCTCACACACACAGTGTTTTATATGTATGTAAAATATTATAATCTTACAACAATCACATATTGTGGTGCCAAGATATTAAAATAAGGGTGCAAAATTTAATGTCATGGGATTGCATTACATGAATGCACTGTGTTTTGCCTAACTGATAATATAATGATGAATATTGTTCTAAACCATAAACATCCCTTGTATTAGGCAGTATTATAAAAATATATGTATTATATTAAAATGTCTTTCCATCTGCATGTGAATCTCCTTCGATAATTTCTTAAATATTTTGGATCACACAAAAGGACCATTTGAAATGTAACAGGTAGGGCTTCCCTGGTGGCGCAGTTGTTGGGAGTCCGCCTGCCGATGCAGGGGACACAGGTTCGTGCCCTGGTCTGGGAAGATCCCACACGCTGCAGAGCGGCTAGGCCCGTGAGCCATGGTTGCTGAGCCTACGCGTCCGGAGCCCATGCTCCACAATGGGAGAGGCCACAACAGTGAGAGGCCCACGTACCGCAAAAAAATAAAATAAAATAAAATAAAAATAAAATGTAATAGGTAATAATAAAGCAACTAGTACTTCTAATACTAAGTACTAAACACCATCACTGTGTTAATACCATAACATTAATATAACAAAATCTGCTCCTTTCACATACTCCATAAAATAAAATGAAGTAAAATTAAATTACATTTAAAAGGAAACAAATAAAAGAAAGAAGGAAACAAAAAACTATGATAAATTCATTCACTTTATAAAAATGACCTCCAGAATAACTGTAAAAATCCATCATAGTTCTTTGTGAAACTACTTCATCTGCTCTGGCAAATTGTTTCTAAATTGTGTTTCTTGTATAAGCATTGGAATTGAATTCATTCCTTTTTATTTAAATTTCTCATTTTTTGAATTACCTACTGATGTTTTTTAAGCATTTTTGTTTGGAGTATTGCTATCCTGTTTTACATTTGTAAATGTTTCATGTGCAGAAATGCCTGATCTGAAGGAACATCAATCTGTAGCAAACACTTTCTCAGGATTCCCAGTGTACTGAAAATTGTGTTTCTCATAATTTAAATTGTATTTAGATTAATATTTTAATTTTTGCTCATACAGATTTTTTTCCAACTTTTACTTTTATGAAATTGTCAAATTTGTTGGCTCTTGTGATCTCCAGCTCTAGTGTCTTATAAGGAAAGTATTTTTCCACTTTTTGGCCTTTGAATATGTATTCTTGTTTATAAGTGGACAGAGAAAGAAAGAAAGATACAGAGAGAAAGGAGGGATTGAGACTTTGTAGCCAGTTTCCTCAAATAATTATCAGGAACAATGTAAGACAGTGTAAATATTAAAAAGTTTAAAAATTAAATCAATTTGTAGACTATCTTCACTTTTGATTCCATCAGAATCTTCTTATTGTCTTTGTAAATTTATCTCATTTCCAGGCAAATTTCTCTTTTCAGATTTCTGGGCCTTGAGTCATTGTTTCAAATTGGATTCTCTTAAACAGTGATTTCCATATGCCTGTCGTATAAGTGTTGTTTTATTCAGACTTTACAATTGCCAAGTAGTTGATTCTGACTACTCGTAATTTCATCATCTTCCTCATATAAGATCTACTCATACCGTAAAAGTTCAATGTCTCCCCGTAAAAGACACCCTCACTCAGCTCAGCCACTGAAGCAGAGAACAGTTCTCCTGCTACAGGTAATCCTTGCATAATTAGGCAATCTTTGTTTATAGCTGGATGTGATATCTATACAATGTCCCAACTGGAATTAGAATCATGACCCATCTTCAGTCAGATTCACTGTTCTTCCAGTATCTGGACCTTTACAATTTCCCAGAAGAGAAGGGGTTTTTGAATAATCTTATCCTCTTACCCCTTGATGATGACTTGAGATGCCCCCAATCACCTTAAGTTCTATACTAGAAATACTGTTTTCATTAATGGATAAGGGTACCATTAAATGTTTTTATTTTGCACAAGCAAATGAAAAACGGGGTGCTTACATTTTCTAAACTCTTAAAGGCTTACTTAGAAACATACCCTTGCCAAACAAACATAGGAAGCCTAATCTTTAGATTTCTTATGAAATCCAATATTTCTCTAAGCACCACTAGCCACCCTCACATGCATGGCAGGTTGATTCTGTTGGGGGACAGTTGTTCATGTGTCTTACCTTTTGGAAAGTCTTGTCAAGTGACATTTAGTTTTGTTCAAGAATGTTTGTATAGCACACACCTTTGAAAGACAGATATAATGTCTCCCTCCAGGACAGAGGGCAGATTTTTTTCTTGACTAAGACAATAAAGATAACATATTTTTCCAGAGAAAATATTGGATAGATATGCCAGCATCCCCTTCACAATGTTGAGGGTTTCCTAAGTTGGAGATTCCTCAGCTGTGGCACAAACCTACTGTGTGTACAGCAATCACCTTTTAGAACAAGGGAAACTGATGTGAACACCAACCTCATGCTTCCTGCTCTGCTGAAAGGAATTAAATCCCTGGTTTCTGACACAGATGTCTTGTGTCTTTTGTCAAGATCTATGAAACGGTTCTACTACATGCTATTATGGAAGTAGGGTCAAATCTCAGACCCTTCAAGTTCTTGACAGTCTTACTGTTAAAAGTCTCCATCAAAGATAATGTTTGACAGGAAAAGCTCAATTATCATGAAAAGTAGAATAGACAAAAATGTCTTTGAGGGACCAAGTATATAAAAGAAACAAGGTAGAGCCACACAAGATAGTAGGGTAAAGAGTGAATGAGCAAATGCTGATAAACCTGTCCTGCATAAAGTGTTCACCTTTTCATATTGTGTTTCTTCTTTTGCTTTCCTCTCATTTATTTAACATTTTGCTTGTCAAATAAACTACATAATTAGACCAAACTTTGCTTTATCATTGGCACTTTGTGAACATACAGTAGCAGTTTTAAATTATGGTAATTTTCTATGTTCCCTAGCTAGAGAGCTTAGTTTCTGCTAACAGAATAATCCAACGATAAGGTTTTGAAAAATCTCTTGCTTCTACCTCTCTTTCTAGTTATTTTCCAGGAAGTCAAGAGGATTTGAAGTATTCAGCCGTTTTTAAATCCTTCGCTCATTCACTTTTTCTTTCTTCTGGCTACTGTTTCTGGTAAGTATTGTAAAGACTCCATAGAATTATTTTAATTCAGTCTCATCATAGTTCAGTGACATCGCTATAATCAGCAGTAACTTTTGAGAAGACACCTGCTCTCTGAAATCAATTATTCAGCAAGTTCCAAACACTTGCATAAAAATGAATGCTAATTTTTTAATGATTTTTAATTAGTTCATAGCATAGCTCATGCACCACATGGAAATTTTTAGCCATGTGTAATAAATAATAATCTAAATCCATAAACTGCTCACAAGAAAACAAATTCTCTCTGTTTTCCATGATTCAAACTAATTTTGCTTTTATGCCCCCTCCAATGAAGTGATAGAAAATTTTAACTTCAAACATTCTTAGAGTTACCTTCCTTCCCATTCTCTTACTATTTGCCAAAGTTTTAAAGGTCTAATGCAGAGCCAATAAGTTGGGATTGTCCTCCCCAGTCATCTGTCCAGAAATTTCTGAAATGTCCATTTCTCTGATCAGCACAGGCCTTTGTGTCTTATAGACTCCCTCCACAATGTTACTTTAATTAAATTTATGTTAGAAGATCAGCAGAACAAAGGACTGAAGAAAGGTGGGAAAAGAGAGGGGTGGAGCCATACCATAGGCAGCTCTATCAGTGGATTTTCATCTTTATAATGCTTTTCTTGGTCTATTTTGGGCCTGCCAATTATAAATTCTCTCTGTTTCTATCCAGTTTTAGTACTGCCTACAATTCCCTGCCATCTGGAATTTTGGGCTTTGTTGTCATGTAACCTAAATAAACCGGGATGTGTTGATATCACTTATAGGCTCATGTCAGTATGTTATCTATAAAACATACAGGTGCACATACATACATGTCCAACAGCAAATAGGAGTTCATTTGAAACATATGTCTTTATAATTGTATTCTGCAGGTAGAAAAAGGGAATTATATCACAGAAAACTCAAAGAAACTCAAAATCCTTTTTACTCATCTATCTTTTAAAAATCACAGTGGCTCATAGTAACTCTCCAGATCTCTCATTCCTTCAGCTTCCAACCTCTGTTGTTTCTCTCTTCACTTTTTTTCACTCTTTCATATTTGACTTTATCTTCTCTTTTTTATATTTCTTTTTCTTCTAGAAAGTAGTATTAGTCTCTTTTCTGGTGAAAGAATAAATTGTCTTTCCAATTCTATTTTTCTTGTCATCACTTGTATATTAACTCAACCAATTTTGTTGTGCAATATGGGTGGGGGGTGGTAGACTTATTTTTCTTCCAGTATATTTATTATACAAATAATATCTTCCATTGCCACTGCTTTCAAACATTACATATGACTATTAAACAAATATAAGTTCCATATTTTGTTAATTATACAAATATGTATTTGTATTCGAAACCACTATTCTAGCTTTCCTTCCACAATGCAATTGATAGTCAATAATTTAATTCATATTTTAAATAATTTGAAATTCTTTTTTCTTAATTATGAAATAATCTTCCAAGGACTACTATTAATAAATATAAGATTAATTATCTTGAAGGAAGTATTTAAAGTCTGTTGTATTCCACTTTACTTTGAGATGACCTTTAAACCCTTTGGTGTGTGGTCTTTAATATTGTCATGTACAGTCACATTTAAATTTCATATCATAAATATAGGTTGATTCATCTTTGTCTATACTTATTGTAGAGATGTCAAAATGCTTTTCAAAAAATGTGGCTATAGGGGCTTCTCTGGTGGCGCAGTGGTTGAGAGTCTGCCTGCCGATGCAGGGGACATGGGTTCGTGCCCCTGTCCAGGAGGATCCCACATGCTGCGGAGCGGAAGGGCCCGTGAGCCATGGCTGCTGAGCCTGTGCGTCTGGAAACTGTGCTCCGCAGCAGGAGAAGCCACAACAGTGAGAGGCCACAACAGTGAGAGACCTGCATACCACAAAGGAAAAAAAAAATCTGGCTATAATTTCGAACTGAGGATAAGGTTTTTTTTTAATAAGATTACTATAATAAAATGACATTAAACTACATATGTTTATGCTTATAATGTTTTATTTGAATCAAAATTTATAAATTAAATAGTATTTCTTAATTGGAGTAAAAGTTTCATGTGCAATTACAATAGATAATTACTTTTCAAAGTATACTGTGTTTTAGAATAACTTATTTTATTTAATCAACTTTATTGCAAGTTTTAAGTATTTGTGTGATGGCCTGAATATGAGTCCCTCCAAAATTCATACATTGAAGCCCTAACCACCAGTGTGCCTGTATTTGGAGTAAGGAAGTAATTAAGATTAAATGAAATCATAAGAGTAGCATCCTGATCTGATAGGATTAACATCTTAAAAGAAGAGAAACCAGAGTGTGTTTTCCCTCTCTCTCCCTCTCCACAAAGAAGAGGCCATATGAGTATAAAGTGAGAAGGTGACTTTCTGTAATCTAAGAAAGTGTTCTCTTCAGAAACCATATCTGCTTGCAGCTTGTTCTTAGACTTCTTGGACTTCCAGTCTCCAGAACTGTAAGAAAGTAAATGTCCATTGTTTAAGCCACTTATTCTATATTTTGTTATAACAGCCTGAGAAGACTAACATAATTTGTAAACAATTTTTTACATATACAATAAAATTCATTAACTGTTAACTTGTTGAGCTAAAAAATTTAGATTTATCTATGATCATTTTTCCTAATTAGGGAGCACTTATTGTTATAGATTTCTTTATGGATCTGTGCATAAATGTAAGTTTATGATAATTTATGTACCAATGATACAAATAAACCAAAAATACATATAATTATATGTAAATATATTTTTATTTAAGTTAATGTTAATAGATGATCACAAATGGCATTTGGGGAAAATAACTGAAATATTATTCATGTTACCCAACTAAACTTGGGTCTACTAGCCTGTGCACAGCAGAGCCAATGTATTGACACCAGGTTGTGGTGAAGGAAAGTACAGTGTTTACTGCAAAGTCAAGCAAGAAAAACAGGCAGCTAATGCTCAAAAGACCCAAGCTCCCTGATGACTTTCAGGGAAGGGTTTTAAAGGCAAAGTGTGAGAGAGGGTCATGGGGTGCCTGATCAGCTTGTGTACATCCTTCTGATTGGTTGCTAGTAAGGTAACAGGTGAAGTCACAGGGTTAGCATTATCAAAACACAGGCCTGGGAGCTATATGCTCATGGTCATCAAGCAGTTAACTTCTTCCATATGGTGGGCATTTTAGTATCTGCAAAACAACTAAAGGTATAACTCATAATATTATCTATAGCCTTGGAAAAGGAACTAAAGGTCTTTTACTTTGTTTTATGTCTAAACTATTATTATTTTGTCTTCCTTGAGTGATTTCCTTTGTTTCTGCACTTTCATACTTCTCTGATTAAATTTTCTCTTTGGAACTTGGGGAAGGGATGGGAGGTTAAAGTTTTTCTACAAACAAGAAGCAGCGGTCATGGGGGTTTGCCTGCAGGAAGGTCCCACAGAGTCCTGCTCGATTTCATTCATGTAAACTTGGTAAACAATGCAAATATTACTTAGATTTTTTTAATAATTGAATGAGAATGTTGTGTTAGAGTTGTTTTGAAAAGTTGAGAGAGTGCTTTTTTGTTGATAGTTGATCAATATGTTTTTAGTTGAATCAATATGCCCAGAGGTCTAGAGCAAAGTTAAATAAATTGAAAAGAAAGCACATATTCTTCTAGGATAAGAAATATAAAAGAGATTTAACCTTATATCAATGATAAAATAAGATTACTGGGTCATGATAAAACTACAGATGAACTGAAGTGAGTGAAAACATGTCAGTAGGGATCCTGGGAACAAACAAAAAGGGAAAAATATGTTGTATATGTAAAATTTATAAACCATGTTATACTTTGTTCAGAAAGTACCTTTCTAAACTGTAATAAATGGAGAATATTCAGTAGAGCTCAATATAAAACCTCATTTGTGAAAAGGATAGGGATCAAAAAAGACTGACAAATCTACTATATATGTATTCTATACAAGATGGACTTATGTAGAAAATGATTATTTGCAATTACATAAAGGTTTTATTTTAAGATTCTTTCTTCAAACTGTTTGAAGAAAAAAAAAAAAAAAGAATGGGCTTCCATTACAGTAGATGAAATGTCCATTGTATGAGACATATATTATTTGAAGATTTTTTTTTTTGTATTGCATTGATCAGACAAATGTTTACAGGATAGCTTGGACAAGGATTTACAGAAAGTAATTATTTTTTAACAGCATAGAATCTTTAGCTATTGATATAAAAACCTATTTTAAATTTTAAATATACTATTCTTGTAGTAACAATGTATTGCCAGGATTTCAATTTTATGTTTCTCTGTTAGATTGGACATTATGTATGGGTTTATGTAAATTATTTATTGATTAGAAGGCCTTATATTTACTAATAAAATTGTAAATTTGAAAGGGAAAAAATTGAAAATAAATACAAGAATAATAATATTCACATTGTAAAAAATCTACAAAATCTACTCAAGATTAGTTTTCATTTGTTTGTTTAAAAATAAAAAAATAAATACCTTTAAATCCTTTATCACTTATTCTTAAAATAAAACAGTAACAAATGGAATGTATTTCGTACTTATAAGCAGTGGCATAAATATCATCTGAACAGTTTGTGTCAACTTGCAGCTATATAAATGAATACAATTGGATTAGTTCTAAAAACAGTGCAAATAATTAACATTCCAGAGGCATTCTGCAAGTAACAGAGTCAAGCACTGAAATTAAAAGATTGATAATGCTTTTTATTAAATATATATACTTTCAATCTCAATATTCACTCTGATATATTTTAGGTACTTTCATTGTATCTTAGAAGACAATAAGGAATACCAGCTAATCATGTTACAAGTGCTAATGCTAGAGTTAAGGTATGTGCAAATGAAATAAGAGCAGAGAACAGATAAAGAGTTTGGAAAATGCTAAACAGAATTTGGACCATTGATCCTGAACTTTCAGGGTTAAAAAGAACTTTATTTAACTAAGGAAGGAGCAGCGAAAGTACTTCAATAAGACATGGGCTATGCCATTAATGATTGGGCAAATTATTTTCCTTTATATTTCCACCTCTATAATGGATATAAGAAATGTGTCCTATGTGTCAATCACAAACAAAGTTTGAATCTCAATTTTTATAATATTTCTATAGTAAACAGTTGTTTCCCAGAGTTCATTCCCCCTTTCTCAAAGGCAGTAATTCACTCTATTTGATCCCCCTTAGAAGCTACAGTGGTCTGTGGTAGATATTACTGGTGCTCAGCAAGATCTCTCTTGTCAAGAAAATGTTCTTGATGTTTAGTAAGGTCATGAGACAAGTTAACAAATGATCTATAAGTAGATGGAAAATGTAGTATTTCTTTGCAAATAAAATTAAGTGCCAATACAAGATTATCCATACTCTCTTCATCTGTCAAGACAAACCTGAAAGTTGTCTATTGCAGTTGCAGTGTTATGAGATGGTGAAGCTTCTGTGATCCTAGCTTTTGCGTGAATGGAATTAGTGGAACCCAATTGCCAAAAGTCTTTGGACAGGTCATGTAAGTACAACATACACTTTTGTTGTATTAAGCCGCTGATATTTTAAAGTTGTTGCTGCAGCATTACATAGCCTATCCAAACTTTGAAGGGTCCTGGTGGCTTCTTTTACCAGAACCTTCCTCTTACCATCATGGCTTAGCCATCTATTAGATAAATACATTTAAAAAAATTAATTTTGAGAAAAGTGGGGGAGAAAATAGAATAAAAGTTGAAATGTCTTTAATTCAGTAGATAAATGTAGGCAAAACTGATGAATTATTTCTACTTCTAAGAACATATGGAGCTACCTGGGTTCTATATTCTCCACTAAAAATTTTCAACCTTCCCTTTGACTCAAGAAACTTCCACATAGCTTGTCAGTACATCATATCCATATCTTGTTTTCTCTTACTGTGAACTGGAGAACCATAACTCTGAAAGAATCTGGTATTTGTGATAATCTACACACCTGCATTCAAATATATTATGATCAACATGCCTCATGCTATTCGTATGTAATGCTACCATATTTAATTAACTTAATCTTGAATGACTCTCCAAAACCACTAAGACGTTTTTAAATATTTCATTTTAAATATAGCTTATTTGATGTGTGATTCTAAATTTAAATAAATAGAAATCTGATATACAACACTTAGTGATGATTTCTCAATTATTCCTCCACATTCAAGATCACCTCTCTTTTCCCACCGTTCTCTCTTTCCACTGTGGAGTGAAGATAATGGCCCTTTTCCCACTCTTTTCCTTGGTTTTGTGGTATTCCTGGTCTCACTGCCCTTTGACTGGATCACCTCCAAATAACATTTTGGTATTTCACATTAGGTACTTATTTGAAGGGAAAAAATCTTCTTAATAACTGTGCTATATCTGATATCTAGATATGTAGTATCCCACTCTCTACTTAAATTCCATCATTCACTTGCTCTTGGAATCACTCCATTCCCCACACTCTTAATATCTTGCTCCTCCTTCACTCCACCTCTCACACTGGATAAACCCAAATATTTTTCCAATTTTAATCTCTATATTTCATGTGTGATATTGGATCGATTATTCATACTTATCTGTGTATTTGATGTTGTAAAAGAATGTATATATTTAAAGTATTTAGTACACATAGTACAATAATCATTAGTGATTATTAATATTAAAGTTAGCCTAGTCCTCACTGGCCCCTGCAAAACTGATTATATCTGGGAGAAATCACACATTCATTTTGAGTGACCTACTCTAATTCACACCAAAAATCTCAAATAGTAACTTAACATTGCCCATAAATCCTATTGTCCTTGATTATAATGTGCACTTGCCCACACTCTACACCTGTTTTCACACTATCTCTTTTCCCCTCAAACCTCCAACACTTTTTCTCACTTCTCACTCTGAGTGGATGATGTAACCTTATATTTCTCTAAAATATTGATGTCACAATAGGTATCTATTTACATAGATACTAATAACAAATATAAACTTGGTTGCTTAGTAATGACCTCCTCTTCTTTGAACCAATTGTAACAAACCACCTGCATCTAATCCACATCCTCTGTTTTCCTTCCTGTGTCTCCTAACTCATATCAGAAGCTATCTTCATTCTCAAGCTTTAGAATCATGTACTCTTACCTTCTCAAGGACATTTGATCCTATAAATATAATCACCTCTTCTGAATCACTCTTTTATGCTCTTTCTTAGACTAATGGCATCAAAAAATTTCAAACATTGTGCATGCATCTAAACATGCAGATGCACAGTAAAATTTAAATCATTCCTTTGAATGGTTCCACCTTTCTGGAGGTATAGTCAGGGTCTGAGAAGTTTTCTAATATAGAGACTAAATCTTGAATGGAGCCAGGAAAATGATTGGCCTACCTTCAAGTTCATTGGGTCAGTAAACATATAGATACCTTCTCATCACACTTTCGAATTCCTTCAGCTTACTCTGAAAAACTGTCATAGCATTATGTTCCCTCTAAAATGGGTTGAAAAAATACCAATATTGAAGAATAGTTCAAGTTAATTAACCTCTGTTTGTGTTTTCCAGCCTCCCAATTCTGTTGCTCTGCTCCTGTGTTTCCTTTCCAGGTTTTCTTAAGGCTGTTTACTAATCAAAGACAGCAGGACTCTTTGTGATATTTTAGATGTAATCAATTTAGAGAGCTGAAGTTAATTAATATATTGAATTAGCTAATATGTTAAATTAACAAACAGAAAATAATTATAAATATTATCAAAATATGCACATTAATACAGTGAATAAAGTTCTACTATCAACAAATAATTGTATTTCATTTTAAAATAGAAATAATTAAAACCAATTTTCTTGAAGAGATTCTAATACTTAGTGAAAATAATATATTTACATTCTTCTCAAGTTTTCCAGTACTTATACCAGAGGTTACAAACTAAAATATTGAGAAAGCAAGACAAAGTATAAGTGAATAAAGTGAGTTGGGAAAGGGAGATATTTTTAACTGGTGAGTATATGTCTTCTCTAGATTATGCAACTAATAGTTGACATTAATTGATTATTACCATGAGAGAAAGAAGATCTAGGTTTACTATGAAATATATGGAGTTTAAACTTAAATATACTTGTTTAAAATATTGGTTAATAATTTAATTTTTAAGTCCATATTATCAGAGCAAAATGAAGCTCATAGCTGGACCATGTATAATCCCCCATATTACTAGCTTGCAGTGTCTGCCAATACAACTTGCATATTAATTATTTGTGTGGGTCTTATATAACAGAAAACTAAGCCTAAAATAAACAAATAAAATACCTCCCTATCTGAAGGACCTTATTAGTGAGAGAAAGATAGTTACGTGCATACAGCTGTTACACAATGAGAATATATTCCTTCAAGTAATATTTACAGAGAATCTGCTATATGCTTAACATGGGCACTGTTAGCATTACTTGTTAGCAATGAGCAAAACAGACAAAATACTTGCACTCATGGAATTTTTGTATAGTATAACATCTAGAATATTATCCAAAGTATATATGTTCAATGAGAAAAACTACTATGTAAAAAGCAGTCTAGGAATGTATATAGAATTTGCTAAGCAGGGAGGGTAGTGGCTATAACATTTAATATATTGTTTAAAGATGTTTTTTCTCAGGAAAAACTTGATGAGTACCTGAAAAGAATTAAATGATACAATATCCAGGGAAAGAGCATTTCAAATAGAATGGACAGCAACTGCAAATGCTCCAAGGAGGGAGATGGCTGGCATGTGTATTGATCATAAAGGAGATTAGTGTGGCTTGAGTAGAGTAGTGGAGTAAAGAGTAAAACAAATAGCCCGGGAGGTTTTGGCAGAGGGGGTGGGGGCTTAAGCATGTTGCATATGGCTCATTATATATTAAGAGGTGATAATTGCTATGGAGTAAAATATGGCTGGGAAGGAGAATAGGGTGCTGGGTTGGGGTTATTAGTATTTGTGGACATGAGAAGACTTTGCCATATTATACACTTTGGTATACATTAAATATGGTGATCAATAAGTAATCTAATAATATTCTCTACTGAAAACTGTTCTGTACTTCCCCACCATTTCTGATTTGATGTGCAAATTTTTATCTTGACATACATATTTCAGACACTTTAACTCTTAGTAAGCCCTTACGTTCATATCTTTCTACTGCTCACTACATACCATATGCCTCAGTCTAAAGAAGCAATGCTCTCTGACTTTTAAAACTCTTTACTCAAATACTGAAAAGCTGATTTTCACCATTGCCTACCTTTAAAGGCCTCTGGTATATTTTTATATTTCTATTGAAGCATATATTACATTGTATTCTTTTTTTCCTTTTTCGTTTCCCTATCCAGCTGATATTTTCTTCAAGACTAATAGGATGTCTAGAAACCATCAGTGGTGCCCTGCTTAACAATTCTTCCTCTTTTTCCTTGTTGGGTGAGCCTATCTCCCACAAATCAGTCTGAAATTGTCAAATAGTCATGTTCCCTTTAACCTCTGCAGCTAGTTGTGCCCATGGGGACTGTTAAAATAAATAAAATGTAAATCAAGTTTGTGCAGTGTCTTCTAAGAAAGATTTTCCTTTCCAATATAAAGACGAAGAAATAAGAGAACCTCATCAATTCCCTTCATCCTTAGATGTTCTGAATGCAGATCTGATTCTTGGAGCTTCAGGAAACATGTGTCCATAAAGAGCCACACTTGGATACCTTAAGGATGGTACATTCAAAAGATGAGAAGTATTTAGGCTTCTGATTGAATTTATGAACTCCTGAAATAACACTTGGATAATAATAAGTTCGAGCTTCTGGTCAGGATGGAAATTTATATTTAAGTTCCTGCTAAACAGTTGCTGTTTGACTCCTCATCAGAAAAGTTTCTCATTTCTGGTTGTTTTAATTTTATGGTCTAGAGCTACAGTGTACAAAGAGGTAGTCACTAGCCATTTATAGATATTTAAAATTAAAATTAAATTAAGCTCCATTAAAAACTCAGTTTTGCCAAGATAACAACATTTCAAGTGTTCAATACCATCGTGGGGCTAGTGGTTATTGTAATACACAGCACAGATATAGAACAACTCTATCATTTGTATCGTTGTTTCATACAGTGCTGGACCAGAGTTTTCTATATTTTAAACTTTCAGTACAATTCTAGTTGATCCCTACAGTTAAACAATTATAGTAAGTTTCCATGTATGTGTACTGTATCAGCATCATTCAGCTCAACCACAATCTTGGCAGAAGACAGACTCTTCACCTAAGAAGCATAATTCCATAAACAATTTTTCTGAAGTACGTGTGTAACCAGAAGACTTCGGGCTACATCAGCCAGTGAAGGACAATGTGTTACATTTAAACTGATACCACAATTATTATGTATTTGGCATTAGTGCTCTGGAAAATACAACACCATTGTATTTCAAAGTTCCCATATTGCCTGCATTTTAACAAATCTGAAGGGCTGCAATTCTGCATTTTCAATGTCATGCCACCATCACTCCTGTGACTGTTGATCTCTGAGTGGATAGTCAAATAGTTTAATTGTAACCCTCTAACCTGTCTTCACCCTTGTCACAGTCTTTCCTCAGAAGTGAGATTTGATCTCTATTTCCAAATGAAAGCCGGGTCAATTTGTGAGTGAACTGATTGTTTAGTACCACAGGAGGGCTGCTTGTCACACTGAACCCATTCTGTTACCTGAGTGTGTCAAATTATACAGCAAATCCCCTATGACTCTGTGAATGAGACTGCCCAGCTAATTTTTTAGGACCAGCCTGCATCATTAGTAGTTTCTCAATTACTTCCCCACTAGACAGTACACTGACTTACTTTAGTCTTCCACTGTTTTGTTACAGCTCTAGTAAACCTTTTGTGTGAGAATATGCTAGTTCTCTCAGCAGGTGTTCAGAATGGCCTCCACAAATATCTGAGTGATCCTGTTCATCGTTTTTCTCACCTCGTTACAGGCAACTACACAGCATTAAGTGAAGTGACTGTGACCAGAAAAACTTAACGGGTTTTAAAAAGTGAATATAAGACAGCAATCACTAGGAGACTGTATTTATTTATAGAACCAGAGATAATTTTGACAAATGGACAACACTACTCAAATGGTAATGTAATGTACTACATTAAAAAAAGAATATGAAATCTTGTTAAGCAAATAGAATATTCCCTTTCACTGATTCATGTCATATGTAGATATATATATCCACATTCAAAACATCACTCTGATCATTAGGATGTTCCTATTTTTAATTTACTTAGTTTCTCTTTACTAGCTTTCACGACATAATTTCACAACCTGATCTGGCATCCTTTGATCTTAGTTTCACAAAACATTTCTGCCCAGTGAAGAAGATCATGCTGTGCGTGATTTGGTTGCATTCTTCAACTTCAAATGCATATTTAAAGTTATTTCTCCTATACTCTAGGCACCGTTGAAGTTTCATTTGAGTTCGTTCTTGCACAATTTTTCATCCTGCTAGAGCTCTACCAGTGATCTCTGAGGGAGAAGATTCTGCCTGTCAGCTTGCTCTTAGACCCCATAACACTCATACTTCAGACTTAAACTGGAAAGACACTTGCCTATGATTTGTTCATTTTTCAAGCAACACATAAACTAGGCTACACTCTTACATTTTTCTTATACATTGCTCCATCAAATTACATGGATATGGACAACTTATGAACATCAGAGGAAACACATGTTTAATTTACCATTTGAACTTTTTTGCTTTGCTTAGAACTTCAAGAATATATCTATTCATTAATAAAAATTGCTACATAACCTCGCTCATATGATTGTCTAAGGCTAGAATGGAGTTTTAACTTTCTTTGAATTTAATTACATAAATATTATTTTCTCTTAAATGAAAATACATCTCTTAAATATACATCATGTGGATTGAGAAATTAGGTGCATTAAAACATATGAATAAAAGAGATAAGGTACCCTTATTGTATTTGTATATTATTAGAATATAACACCCCTCCACATGAAAATGAAAACTTATATGTTATTCTCTGTGATACAAGCTGTTGTATGACACTAGAGCTACATATTAGCATATCATATGAGAATAAGTCTATCTAAGAAGAAATATTTTTTTACACAGCTTTAATTTCATTTAGAGGTCTTTTGCCTACACACATTTTACCCCTACATTCTGGCAGAGTTAGAAAAGAATCCTTTATCAAAAGAATGGGGAAAAATCATACTTCCGTTTACATGATGGTTGCTTTAGAAATTTAGCTTTCAGTGATGCTGATCATTCTTCCTGTTTGGTCTTGACAATTAGCTGTGATATTTTTTGTTTCTTTATAACGTTTCATGCACCTTCTCAGGTTCAGAGGCAGAGGAAATAAGACCAGCAATCTATAAAACTGTAATACAGAAAACCTTAAGCTGAATATTTGTTAGTTGCATTTATTGACATATATAATAGAAAGTTTATTTTAAAAACGTGTTCTCCCCACACCCATTAGATAAACTCCTTAAGAATCATATATTTAGGGGCTTCCCTGGTGGTGCAGTGGTTGAGAGTCCGCCTGCCGATGCAGGGGACACGGGTTTGTGCCCCGAGTCCAGGAATATCTCACATGCCGCGGAGCGGCTGGGCCCGTGAACCATGGCCACTGAGCCTACGCGTCTGGAGCCTGTGCTCCGCAATGGGAGAGGCCACAACAGTGAGAGGCCCGCTTACCACAAAAAAAAAAAAAAAATCATATATTCTGTATAGGGAAAGGGGAAATAAAAACTTTATCAGAGATTAAAAATAAGGTATTATTCTTTTTCCAATTCTATTTATCTAAAGGTATTCCAATTCAGAAATGGTATTCTCGTAAGAAGATAACATAATTAAACAAATGAACGATACAATTAAAAAGCCTAATTTTATATAAGTATTATAATTAAATTATATTCACTACATGAGAACTCATCTTCAATAAATACTAATAATTTTACCTTCTCTTTCCATAACTTTGGGCATGATCCCATGGAGAAGCACTAAGAATGTGTCCTCAATTTTTTTTTTGTTTGTTTTTCTTTAGAATTTTTTTTCTTTAACATCTTTATTGGAGTATAATTGCTTTACAATGGTGTGTAAGTTTCTGCTTTATAACAAAGTTAATCAGTTATACCTATACGTATGTCCCCCTATCTCCTCCCTCTTGTGTCTCCCTCCCATCCTCCATATCCCACCCCTCTAGGTGGACACAAAGCACCGAGCTGATCACCCTGTGCTGTGTGGCTGCTTCCCACTAGCTAATTATTTTACATTTGGTAGTGTATATATGTCCATGCCACTCTCTCACTTTGTCGCAGCTTACGCTTCCACCTCCCCATATCCTCAAGTCCACTCTCAAGTAAGTCTGCATCTTTATTCCCGTCTTGCCCCTAGGTTCTTCATGACCATTTTTTTTTAGATACCATATATATGTGTTAGCATATGGTTTTTGTTTTTCTCTTTCTGACTTACTTCACACTGTATGACAGACTCTACATCCATCCACCTCATTACAAATAACTCAGTTTCGTTTCTTTTTAAGGCTGAGTGATATTCCATTGTATATATGTACCACATCTTCTTTATCCATTAATCTGTTGATGGACACTTAGGTTGCTTCCATGTCCCGGCTATTGTAAATAGAGCTGCATGAACATTTCGGTACACGACTCTTTTTGAATTATGGTTTTCTCAGGGTATATGCCAAGTATTGGGATTGCTGGGTCATATGGTAATTCTATTTTCACTTTTATAAGGAACCTACATACTGTTCTCCATAGCGGCTGTATCAATTTACATTTCCACCAAGACTGCAGGAGGGTTCCCTTTTCTCCACACCCTCTCCAGCATTTATTGTTTGTAGATTTTTTGATGATGGCCCTTCTGCCCGGTGTGAGATGACATTTCATTGTAGTTGTTTTTTTTGGTTGTTTTTGGGGTTTTTTTGTGGTACGTGGGCCTCTCACTGTTGTGGCATCTCCCGTTTCAGAGCACAGGCTCCAGATGCACAGGCTCAGTGGCCATGGCTCACGGGCCTAGCCACTCCATGGCATGTGGGATCTTCCCAGACTACAGAACAAACCCGTGTCCCCCCCATCGGCAGGCGGACTCTCAACCACTGAGCCACCAGGGATGCCCCTTCATTGTAGTTTTGATTTGCATTTCTCTAGTGATTAATGACGTTGAGCATTTGTTCATGTGTTTGTTGGCAATATGTATATCTTCTTTGGAGAAATGTCTATTTAGGTCTTCTGCTCATTTTTGGATTGGGCTTTTTGTTTTTTGTTTTTTTTGATATTGAGCTGCTTGTAAATTTTGGAGATTAAGCCTTTGCCAGCTGCTTCATTTGCAAATATTTTCTCCCATTCTAAGGGTGGTCTTTTCATCTTGTTTATGTGTAAAATGCTGTGTAAAAGCTTTTAAGTTTCATTAGGTCCCATTTGTTTTTTTTGTTTGTTTTTTTTATCAATCAATGGGATACACCATATTAACAAATTGAAGGAGAAAAAACATGATCATCTCAATAGATGCAGAAAAAGCTTTTGACAAAATTCAACACCCATTTATGATAAAATCCGTCCAGAAAGTAGGCATACAGGGAACTTTCCTCAACATAATAAAGGCCATATATGACAAACCCACAGCCAACATTGTCCTCAATGGTGAAAAACTGAAAGCATTTCCACTAATATCAGGAACAAGACAAGATTGCCCACTCTCACCACTATTATTCAACATAATTTTGGAAGTTTTAGCCTCAGCAATCAGAGAAGAAAAAGAAATAAAAGAAATCCAAATCGGAAAAGAAGAAGTAAAGTTGTCACTTTTTGCAGATAACATGATACTTTACATAGAGAATCCTAAAGTTGCTACCAGAAAACTACTAGAGCTAAACAATGAATTTTGTGAAGTAGCAGTATACAAAATTAATGCACAGAAATCTTTTGCATTCCTATACACTAATGATGAAAAATCTGAAAGTGAAATTAAGAAAACACTCCCATTCACCGTTGCAACAAAAAGAATAAAATATGTAGGAATAAACCTACCTAAGGAGACAAAAGACCTGTATGCATAAAATTATAAGACACTGATGAAAGAAATTAAAGATGATACAAATAGATGGAGAGATATACCATGTTCTTGGGTTGGAAGAATCAACATTGTGAAAATGACTCTACTACACAAAGCAATCTACAGATTCAATGCAATCCTTATCAAAAGACCACTGGCATTTTTCACAGAACTAGAACAAAACATTTCACAATTTGTATGAACACACAAAAGAATAGCTAAAACATTCTTGAGAAAGAAAAACGGAGCTGGAAGAATCAGGCTCCCAGACTTCAGACTATACTACAAAGCTACAGTAATCAAGACAGTATGGTACTGTCACAAAAACAGAAAAATAGATCAATGGAACAGGATAGAAAGCCCAGAGATAAACCCACACACATTGGTCACCTTATCTTTGATAATGGAGCCAAGAATATACAGTGGAGAAAAGACAGCCTCTTCAATAAGTGATCCTGGGAAAACTGGACAGCTACATGTAAAAGAATGAAATTAGAAAACTCCCTAACACCATACACAAAAATAAACTCAAACTGGATTCAAGACATAAATGTAAGGCCAGAAACTATCAAACTCTTAGAGGAAAACATAGGCAGACCACTCTATGATATAAATCACAGCAAGATCCTTTTTGACACACCTCCTAGAGAAATTCTTTTTTTTTTTGCTTTAACACTTTATTTTTGTAGAGCAGTTTTAGGTTTATAGCAAAATTCATAGAAGGTATATAGCATTCCCGTATAACCCTTGCTCACATAATGCATAGCCTCCCCCATTATCAGCATCTCCCACCAAAGTGGTACATTCATTACAACTGATGAACCTACATTGAAACATCATTATCTTCCAAAGTCCATAGCTTACATTAGGGTTCACTCATGGCATTTTACATTCTATGGTTGTGGGCAGATGTACAGTGATATGAATCCACCATTATAGTTTCACACAAAATATTTTTGTGCTCTGCCTATTTGTCCCTCATTCCCACCACCTCATCCACACAAAATATTTTTGTGCTCTGCCTATTTGTCCCTCATTCCCACCACCCTATCCACCCCTGTGAACCACTGACCTCTCTCCTTGCTCCATAATTTTGCTTTTACAGAATTTAGTTGGACTATAGTTGGAATCATATAGTAGGTAGCCTTTTCAGGTTGGCTTATTTCACTTGTAATATACATTTAAGATTCCTCCATTCTTTTCATGGCTTGATAGCTCATTTATTTTTAGTGCTATATCTATTACCTGTGTGTACCATAGTTTAACCTTTCATTTGCTGGGCATTCACCTACAAGAACATCTTGGTTGCTTCTAAGTTTTGGCAATTATAAATAAAGCAGCATTAAAAACCATGTGCAGGTTTTTGTGTGAACATAAATTTTCACATCCTTTGATGAAATACCAAGGAACTGAGATGTTGAATTATATGGTAAGGGGATATTTAGTTTTGTAAGAAGCCACCAAACATTCTTCCAGAGTTGGTGTACCATTTTACATTCCCACCAATGAGTGAAATTTCCTGCTGCTTCACATCCTTGCCAGTGTTTGGTGTTGTCAGTGTTCCAAATTTTGGACATTTTAATAGGTGTGATTGGTATCTCATTGTAATTTGTATTTCCTTGATGACATATGATATGGAGCATCTTTTCATATGTTTATTTATCATCTGCATTTCTTCATGAGTAAGGTGTTTGTTAAGGTATTTCATCCATTTTTAAATCAGGTTGTTGGTTTTCTTGTTGGGTTTTAAAAGTTCTTTGTATATTTTATGCAACAGTCCTTTATCTGGTGTGTCATTTAGAAATATTTCTCCCAATGTGGCTTTTCTTCTAATTCTCTTGACCTTGTCTTTTGCAGAGCAGACGTTTTTTAACTTTAATGAGAATCAGCTTATTAATTATTTCCTTCATGGATTGTGCCTTTGGTGTTGTATTTGAAAGGTCTTCATACTCAAGATCATCTAGGCTTTGTCCTATGTATTTTCAAGGAGTTCTATAGTTTTGTATTTTACATTTAGGTGTGTGACCCACTTTAAATTTATTTTTGAAAACGGTGAATTGTCTGGGTCTACATTCATTTTTTTTTTTGCATGTGGGTATTTAGTTATTACAGCACCAATTATTGAAAAGGCTACTTCTGCTCCGTTGTATTGCCTTTACTCCTTGGTCAAATACCAGTTTGTGTGGGTCTATATCTGGGCAAACTCTTCTGTTCCATTGATCTAGTTATTTATTCTTTTACCAATACCTCACTATCTTGGTTATTGTAGCTTTTATACTGAGATTTGAAGTCAGGTAGCATAAGTGCTCCAACTTTGTTCTTCTCCTTCAATATTGTGTTGGCTATAATGAGTCTTTTGCCTCCCTACAGAAACTTTAGGATAAATTTGTCAAAATACACCAAATAACTTACTGGCATTTTGATTGAAATTGCCTTGAGTCTATAGATCAGGTTGGGAAGAAATGACATTTTGATGATACATTACTAGTCTTCCATGAACATGGAATATCACTTCATTTGTTTAGTTCTTTGATTTTATTCATCTGGTTTGTAGATTTTCTCATATTGATTGTGTACGTATTTTGTCAGATTTACACTCTAACATTTCTGTAATGAGGATGTTAAAGTAAATAGTAATAGTATTGTGTTTTTAATTTCAAGATCCATTTGTTCATTGTTGGTATATAGGAAAGACTTTTATATTTTAACCCGGTGTCTTGCACCTTGTTATAAGTATATATTTGTTTCAGGATTTTTTTGGTGATTTTTAAAATCTTTCTACAGAGATGATCATTTTATCTGTGAACAAAGACTTCTTTCCAATCTGTATACTCTTTATTTCCTCTTGTATTATTGCATAAGCTAGAATTTCCAGTAAAATATTGAAAAGAAGTGGCAAGAGGGGGGATTCTTGCTTTGTGTGTGATCTTAGTGGGAAAGCTTCACAGTTCTCACCATTAATTATAATGATGGCTGTAATTTTTTGTAGATATTCTTTATCAATTTGAGAATTGCTCCCTCTATTCCTAGTCTACCAATAAATTTTATCATCAATCGGTATTGAATTTTGTCAAATGTTTTTTCTGCATCTATTGATATGATAATGTGATTTTTTTTTTAGTTTGTTGATGTGATGGATTACATTAATTAATTTTCAAATGTTGAACCACCTTGCATACATGGGAGCAATCCCAATTGATCGTGATGCATAATTCTCTTTTGAACACTGTTCGATTCAAGTTGCTAATATTTGGTTGAGGATTATATTATAAATTCTTGATTGTATTTCCAAGAAAACATATACAAGTTTAATCCTGAAGTCCTATTGAAAGCAACTGATAGAATTATCTTCACTTTACCTGGAAATATTATATCATTCACTGAACTTTGCTTATCAAGGTAACTTCAAAAGAGTAAATTGTCTTCTTAAAAATCTATATCAAAAATTTAAAATACCATTTGAAGATAATTTTAGAATAAATGTGAAAATTCTCATTTGAGAGGGAAAATTCCCCAATAATTATGAATGGATAGGAGTTTCTTCAGGAAACCAAAACCAATGATGTTTATAGGTGGACCATTTTGTTCCTGATAAGCATGCCACAGCTCTTTGATTTTAATAAGTGAAAAAGAGTACAGCACAGGCGTATGATACTAAAATACCAAGGCTGACATTTATTAAGCAGAAATTTAATGGATAAAAATTATCACAAACTTTCTATATTAAAGCACACAGAAAAATGTTTTTAAACCAAATGTTAAGTATTTAATTATTTTTTGATATCTTCACTTAAAATACTGTATGACACAATAATATGTTTTTTCAGTGTGATTTCTTGAGTTGGAAAGAAAACCAAGAATAGTGAAATAAACTGTAAGTAATAGAACACCCTAACTTCCTGTGATTCCTGGCCAGATTTGAACTTGCAGATTACTACGTCATTCTTAAAAATCCCTGCCTTTAATCTGTGTGTAATTTCACACTACTGATCATTTTTTAGCTTTCTAACTTCTACAATAACTCCTTTGTTCAATTGTTATACTTTCCTCACCATATTGAGGACTTCTCAGGATTAAATCTTTATTTTTACGCTCTTTTCGTATCTATACACACTTGGTGACTGAAGACACTATAGAACATCTTTGCATAAAGGCATGCTTTCTATGTTCCCAATGCAGGAATATCTTCTGAATTTGGAATTTTTTTCTCCAATATTTTAATAATAGTTACCACTTATTTAAATGTACTATGTGGTAAGCAAAACTTGTAATACATATCTACATTATCTCATATGATCCTTAAATCCTATACAACAGTGGCAAAAAATAGTGATTAAGCTTGTAACCCATTCTGCTTTCCTATTGAGGATTTTGGGATTAATTATTAAGTCGCTGTGTAGTTAGTACTGGACTCCTATTTGTTCATTGATATCATTATTTAATCATGTCAATAATTCAGGTTTAGAATATCAGCAAACATACAGACGTTTTCAAGTGTCCTTTCCTTCCTTTTATACAGATTCTTTTGTATTTTTAATAGTTGTAGATACCTAGCATTTTGCTGTTTCATTTACCAATTATTTCCTTATGAGACCTCTGTTAAATATTTAAGCCCGTTTGCTTAAAGTCAGTTACAGTAGAATTCCATAAAAAATGAAGATTAGGATAGAAGAAGAATATATATTTTCCATTCCATATGACGTTTGTAATCTAGAAAATGTATAATATTTATTTAATTAAAATTGATGATGAAGTTATGGCTTATTTGTAATAATACAGAATTAAAACTCCTACACAAGATAACATCAGAACACTTCCTGTGAGCTTTGGGTGGATATGCCTATGTCCCCCACTTGAGAGATGTAATGTTGCCAATATGTTCACATAATTCTTCTCTCTGTAAGTACAGGGTAAGTCTCAGCTGGTCTGATAAAACATGTGTTTATATGCAGGGATGCTTGAAGTCATAACACTAACAGATCCTTAGCCAAAGTTGAATCACTAAGTATTGACTAATATATTCCAGCGTCCACAAAAAGGGTTTAATTTCCAAAATACAAACAGCTAATACAACTCAACAAGAAAAAGCAAACAGCCCAATCGAAAAATGGGCAGGAGACATAAATAGACATTTCTCCAAAGAAGACATGAAGATGGCCATGAAAAGAAGCTCAGCATCACTAATTATTAGAGAAATGCAAATCAAAACTACAGTGAGGTATCACCTCACACCAGTTAGAATGTCCATCATTAAAAAGTCTACAAATAACAAATGTTGGAAATGGTGTGGAGAAAAGGGAACCCTCCTACACTGTTGGTGGGAATGTAAGTTGGTGAAGCTGCTAAAGTAAACAGTATGGAGGTTCCTCAAAAACTAAAAATAGAGTTGCCATATGATCCAGGAATCCCACTCTTAGGCATATATCCAGACAAAACTATAACTCAAAAAATACATGCACCCCCTACATTCATAGCAGCACTATTCACAATAGCAAAGACATGGAAACAACCTAAATGTCCATCAACAGATGATTAGATAAAGAATATATAGTACATATATACAATGGAATATTACTCAGCCATAAAAAATGAATGAAGTAAAGTCATTTGCAGAAACATGAATGGAACTAGAGATTATCATGCTAAGTGAAGTAAGTCAGAAAGAGAAAGACAAATACCATATGATATCACTTAGTGTGGAATTTAAAATATGACACAAATGAACTTTATCCATGAAACAGAAACAGCCTCACAGACATAGAGAACAGACTTGTGGTGGCCAAGGGGGAGGGGGGAGGGGGAGGGATGGAGTGGGAGTTTGGGTTTAGCAGATGCAAACTATTATACATAAAATATATAAACAACAAAGTCCTACTCTATGGCAAAGGGAACTATATTCAATATCCTGTGATAAACTATAATAGAAAATAATATAAAAAAAGAATGTATATATATTATATATATATTTTATATATATATATATGAATCACTTTGTTGTACAGCAGGAACTAATGCAACATTTTAAATCAACTATATATATATATATATATATATATATATATATATATATATATATTCCACTGTCCAAAACAAAGGGACAACCTGTACCAACTTATCAACACTGTTTACAGAAAATATACAGATTGACAGTTTGCATGTGGTTTCTATTATATTCTCTTGGTTTCTGCTATTGATCCTAATCTAGCAGCCTGATACAGGTTATGTTACAAAAGAAATATAAAAGACCTCTCCTCAGATGAGCCTGTGGATTGCCTGAGTCTAAAATATTTTATATGTGTTATGATCCAAAGATGAAACATGTCCTGTAACATAAAGAATCTTGACACCTGGAATTCTTGAACATCTCCGATATGTGCTTGTGCTTTATTTATCTTGCTGTTTTGTATATTTTGCATTACTTTGTTTAACCACTTTTTTGTGATGGCTTTAAAATTTTATTTTCATCACTTTCATTGAGATATAATTGACATACAACACAGTATACCTTTAAGTTATACAGTATAATGATTTGACCTACATGCATGATTAAATGATTACCACTACAAGTTTAATGAACATCCATTTTCTTATACAGCCAAAAAATAAAAGAAAATTTGTCTTATACAGACAAAAAATAAAAGAATATTTTTGTGATTTACCATAAAAATCTTCATATATAGCTTACAGCAGTGTTAATTATCTTTATCATGTTGTATATTATTTATATCTTTAGTATCTATTTATCTTATAACTGGAAGTTTGTACCTTTGGGCCACATTCTTCAACATACAAAGATATTACATTACTTTTTTTCTTGGACAAGTAATTTAAAAAAAAATAGCACTACAGTGAGTTAAGTATAAATAAGTCAGAAACAGATGGATCACATAGCCATTGAGACCCACATGTTTGAAAAACAAGTGAGAAATTCCTACTGTTTTGTATCCTCAAATATAAAAATATCTTTTACTTTTAAAAAAGTTTTGTAGTTTTTATCATGTTTTAACTCAAAGGTCGTGTTTCTTTTTTTTTAAATTGAAGTATAGTTGACTTGCAATATTATATTAGTTTCATGTGTACAACATAGTGATTTAGTATTTTTATAGATTATAATCCATTAAAAATTATTACAAAATAATGGCTATAATTCCTGATGCTATACAATATATCTTTGTTGTTTATCTATTTTATGCATAGTAATTTGTGTCTCTTAATCCAATACCCCTATCTTGCCCCTCCCTTCTTCCCTCTCCTCTCTGGTAACCATTAGTTGGTTTTCTATGTGTTTCTATTTTGCTATACATTCGTTTTATTTTTAGATTCCACATGTAAATGATAACATAGAATATTATTCTTTCTCTGTCTGACTTATTTCACTAAGCATATTGTCTAAGTCCAGCCACATTGCTGCAAATGGCAGAATTTCATTCTTTTTTATGGCTGAGTAATATTCCATTTTATCGATATAGGTAGGTAGGTAGGTAGATAGATAGATAGATAGATAGATAGCTCATCTTCTTTGTCTGTTTGTTGATATACACTTAGGTTACTTCCATATCTTAGCTATTGTAAATATAGCTGCTATGAACGTTGGGGTGCATGTAGCTTTTCAAATTTATGCTTTCCTTTTTTCCAAATATATACCCAGGAGTGGTACTGCTGGATGGATCATGTGGTAGTTCCATTTTTAGTTTTTTGAGGAACTTCCATACTGTTTTTCATGGTGGCTGCACCAATTTACATTCCCACCAACAGTATAGAAGTGTTCCCTTTTCACCGCATCCTCACCAACGTTTGCTATTTGTGGTCTTTTTGCTGATAGCCATCTGACAGGTGTGAGGTGATACTTCATTTTTATTTTGAGTTGCATTCTCTAGTAATTAGTGATTTTGAGTGTCTTTTCATGGCTTGTTAGCTATCTGTATGTCTTCTTTGTAAAGATGTCTATTCAGGTCTTTTCCCCATTTTTTGATTGGGTTGTTTATTTTTTTGATATTGAGCTGTATAAGCTATTTTTATATTTTGGAACTTAACATTTTGTCAGTCATATAGTTTGCAAATATTTTCCCCCATTCTGTAGGTTGTCTTAGAGTTTTATGGATGTTTTCCTTTGCTGTGCAAAAGCTTTTTGTCCCATTTGTTAATTTGTACTTTTGGTTCTTTTTCCTTAGGAGATAGAACAAAAAAACATATTTCTACAATTAATGTCAAAGAGTGCTCTGCGTATGTTCTCTTCTAGGAGTTTTATGGTTTAATATCTTGCATGTAGGTCTTTAATCCATTTTGAATTGTCTTTTGTATATGGTGTAAATGTTCTAACCTCATTCCTTTACATGTATGTGTCCAGATTTCCCAGCACAAGGTATTGATGAGACTATCTTTTCTCCATTGTATATTCTTGTAGATTAACTTTGTTGTAGATTAACTGACCACAGGTGTGTGGGTTTATTTCTGGGCTGTCTATTACTTTCCACTAATCTAAGTATCTGTTTTTTGGGCCAGTATTATACTGTTTGGATTACTTTAGCTTTGAAGTATAGTCTGAAGTCAGGGAGGGTGATACCTCCAGCTTTCTTCTTTTTTCTCAAGATTGCTTTAGAAATTCTGGGTCTTTTATGGCTCCATCTAAATTTTAGGATTATTTGTTCTAGTTCTGTGAAAAATGTCATGGGTATTTTGTAAGAAATTGTATTGAATCTGTAGATTGTAGTATGGCCATTGTAACAATATCAATTCTTCAAATTCAAGAGCACAGGCTATCTTTCCATGTCTTTATTATCATCTTCAACCTCCTTCATTAATATTTTATAGTTTTCAGAGTTTGGTCTTTCACCTCCTTAGTTAAGTTTATTCATAGGTATTTTTTTTTATCCTTTTTTTTTTAAACATCTTTATTGGGGTATAATTGCTTTACAATGGTGTGTTAGTTTCTACTTTATAACAAAGTGAATCAGTTATACATATACATATGTTCCCATATGTCTTCCCTCTTGCATCTCCCTCCCTCCCACCCTCCCTATCCCACCCCTCCAGGCTGTCACAAAGCACCGAGCCCATTTCCCTGTGCCATGCGGCTGCTTCCCACTAGCTATCTACCTTAAAACGTTTGTTAGTGTGTATATGTCCATGACTCTCTCTCAACCTGTCACAGCTCACCCCTCCCCCTCCCCATAACCTCAAGTCCGTTCTCAAGTAGGTCTGTGTCTTTATTCCTGCCTTACCCCTAGGTTCTTCATGACATTCTTTTTTCTTAAATTCCATATATATATATATATATATATATATATATATATGTGTGTGTGTGTGTGTGTGTGTTAGCATACGGTATTTGTCTATTTCTTTCTGACTTACTTCACTCTGTATGACAGACTCTAGATCTATCCACCTCATTACAAATAGCTCAATTTCGTTTCTCTTTATGGCTGAGTAACATTCCATTGTATATATGTGCCACATCTTCTTTATCCATTCATCCAATGATGGGCACTTAGGTTGTTTCCATCTCTGGGCTATTGTAAATAGAGCTGCAATGAATATTTTGGTACATGACTCTTTTTGAATTTTGGTTTTCTCAGAGTATATGCCCAGTAGTGGGACTGCTGGGTCATATGGTAGTTCTATTTGTAGTTTTTTAAGGAACCTCCATACTGTTCTCCATAGTGGCTTACCAATTCACATTCCCACGAGCAGTGCAAGAGTGTTCCCTTTTCTCCACACCCTCTCCAGCATTTATTGTTTCTAGATTTTTTGGTGATGGCCATTCTGACTGGTGTGAGATGATATCTCATTGTAGTTTTGATTTGCATTTCTCTAATGATTAATGATGTTGAGCATTCTTTCATGTGCTTGTTGGCAGTCTGTATATCTTCTTTGGAGAAATGTCTATTTAGGTCTTCTGCCCATTTTTGGATTGGGTTGTTTGTTTTTTTGTTATTGAGCTGCATGTAAATTTTGGAGATTAATCCTTTGTCAGTTGCTTCATTTGCAAATATTTTCTCCCATGCTGAGGGTTGTCTTTTGGTCTTGTTTATGGTTTCCTTTGCTGTGCAAAAGCTTTGAAGTTTCATTAGGTCCCATTTGTTTATTTTTGTTTTTATTTCCATTTCTCTAGGAAGTGGGTCAGAAAGGATCTTGCTGTGATTTATGTCATAGAATGTTCTGCCTATGTTTTCCTCTAAGAGTTTGATTGTTTCTGGCCTTACATTTAGGTCTTTAATCCATTTTTAGGTTATTTTTGTGTACGGTGTTAGGGAGTGATCTAATCTCATACTTTTACATGTACATGCCCAGTTTTCCCAGCACCACTTATTGAAGAGGCTGTCCTTTCTCCACTGTACATTCCTGCCACCTTTATCAAAGATAAGGTGTCCATATGTGCGTGGGTTTATCTCTGGGCTTTCTATCCTGTTCCATTGATCTATCTTTCTGTTTTTGTGCCAGTACCATACTGTCTTGATGACTGTAGCTTTGTAGTATAGTCTGAAGTCAGGGAGCCTGATTCCTCCAGCTCCGTTTTTCGTTGTCAAGATTGCTTTGGCTATTCGGGGTCTTTTGTGTTTCCATACAAATTCTGAAATTTTTCGTTCTAGTTCTGTGAAAAATGCCAGTGGTAGTTTGATAGGGATTGCATTGAATCTGTAGATTGCTTTGGGTAGTAGAGTCATTTTCACAATGTTGATTCTTCCAATCCAAGAACATGGTATATCTCTCCATCTATTTGTATCATCTTTAATTTCTTTCATCAGTGTCTTATAATTTTCTGCATACAGGTCTTTTGTCTCCTTAGGTAGGTTTATTCCTACATATTTTATTCTTTTTGTTGCAATGGTAAATGGGAGTGTTTTCTTGATTTCACTTTCAGATTTTTCATCATTAGTATATAGGAATGCCAGAGATTTCTGTGCATTAATTTTGTATCCTGCTACTTTACCAAATTCATTGATTAGCTCTAGTAGTTTTCTGGTAGCATCTTTAGGATTCTCTATGTATAGGATCATGTCATCTGCAAACAGTGACAGATTTACTTCTTCTTTTCTGATTTGGATTCCTTTTATTTCCTTTTCTTCTCTGATTGCTGTGGCTAAAACTTCCAAAACAATGTTGAATAACAGTGGTGAGAGTGGGCAACCTTGTCTTGTTCCTGATCTTACTGGAAATGCTTTCAGGTTTTCACCATTGAGGATGATGTTGGCTGTGGGCTTGTCATATATGGCCTTTATTATGTTGAGGAAAGTTCCCTGTATGCCTACTTTCTGCAGGGTTTTTATCATAAATGGGTGTTGAATTTTGTCAAAAGCTTTCTCTGCATCTATTGAGATGATCATATGGTTTTTCTCCTTCAATTTGTTATTATGGTTTATCACATTGATAGATTTGCATATATTGAAGTATCCTTGCATTCCTGGAATAAACCCCAATTGATCATGGTGTATGATCCTTTTAATGTGCTGTTGGATTCTGTTTGCTAGTATTTTGTTGAGGATTTTTGCATCTATGTTCATCAGTGATATTGGCCTGTAGTTTTCTTTCTTTGTGACATCCTTGTCTGGTTTTGGTATCAAGGTGATGGTGGCCTCATAGAAGGAGTTAGGGAGTGGTCCTCCCTCTGCTATATTTTGGAAGAGTTTGAGAAGGATAGGTGTTAGCTCTTCTCTAAATGTTTGATAGAATTCGCCTGTGAAGCCATCTGGTCCTGGGCTTTTCTTTGTTGGAAGATTTTTAATCACAGTTTCAATTTCAGTGCTTGTGATTGGTCTGTTCATATTTTCTATTTCTTCCTGATTCAGTCTTGGCAGGTTGTGCATTTCTAAGAATTTGTCCATTTCTTCCAGATTGTCCGTTTTATTGGCATAGAGTTGCTTGTAGTAATCTCTCATGATCTCTTTTATCTCTGCAGTGTCAGTTGTTACCTCTCCTTTTTCATTTCTAATTCTATTGATTTGAGTCTTCTCCCTTTTTTTCTTGATGAGTCTGGCTAGTGGTTTATCTATTTTGTTTATCTTCTCAAAGAACCAGCTTTTAGTTTTATTGATCTTTGCTATTGTTTCCTTCATTTCTTTTTCATTTATTTCTGATCTGATTTTTATGATTTCTTTCCTTCTGCTAGCTTTGGGGTTTTTTTGTTCTTCTTTCTCTAATTGCTTGAGGTGCAAGGTTAGGTTGTTTATTCGAGATGTTTCCTGCTTCTTAAGGTGGGCTTGTATTGCTATAAACTTCCCCCTTAGAACTGCTTTTGCTGCATCCCACAGGTTTTGGGTCGTTGTATCTCCATTGTCATTTGTTTCTAGGTATTTTTTGATTTCCTCTTTGATTTCTTCAGTGATCTCTTCATTATTAAGTAGTGTATTGTTTAGCCTCCATGTGTTTGTATTTTTTACAGATCTTTTCCTGTAATTGATATCTAGTCTCATGGCGTTGTGGTCAGAAAAGATACTTGATACAATTTCAATTTTCTTAAATTTACCAAGGCTTGATTTGTGACCTAAGATATGATCTATCCTGGAGAATGTTCCATGAGCACTTGAGAAAAATGTGTATTCTGTTGTTTTTGGATGGAGTGTCCTATAAATATCAATTAAGTCCATCTTGTTTAATGTATCATTTAAAGCTTGTGTTTCCTTATTTATTTTCATTTTGGATGATCTGTTCATGGGTGAAAGTGGGGTATTTAAGTCCCCTACTATGAATGTGTTACTGTCGATTTCCCCTTTTATGGCTGTTAGTATTTGCCTTATGTTTTGAGGTGCTCCTATGTTGGGTGCATAAATATTTACAATTGTTATATCTTCTTCTTGGATCGATCCCTTGATCATTATGTAGTGTCCTTCTTTGTCTCTTTTAATAGTCCTTATTTTAAAGTCTATTTTGTCTGATATGAGAATTGGTACTCCAGCTTTCTTTTGGCTACCATTTGCATGGAATATCTTTTTCCATCCCCTTACTTTCAGTCTGTATGTGTCTCTAGGTCTGAAGTGGGTCTCTTGTAGACAGCATATATAAGGGTCTTGTTTTTGTATCCATTCAGCTAATCTGTGTCTTTTGGTGGGAGCATTTAGTCCATTTACATTTAAGGTAATTATCAATATGTATGTTCCTATTCCCATTTTCTAAATTGTTTTGCATTCGTTATTGTAGGTCTTTTCCTTCTCATGTGTTTCTTGCCTAGAGAAGATCCTTTAGCATTTGTTGTAAAGCTGGTTTGGTGGTGCTGAACTCTCTCAGCTTTTGCTTGTCTGTAAAGGTTTTAATTTCTCCATCAAATCTGAATGAGATCCTTGCTGGGTAGAGTAGTCTTGGCTGCATGTTTTTCTCCTTCATCACTTTCAGTATGTCCTGCCACTCCCTTCTGGCTTGTAGGGTTTCTGCTGAGAGATCAGCTGTTAACCTTATGGGGATTCCCTTATGTGTTATTTGTTGTTTTTCTCTTGCTGCTTTTAATATGCTTTCTTTGTATTTAATTTTTGACAGTTTGATTAATATGTGTCTTGGCGTATTTCTCCTTGGATTTATCTTGTATGGGACTCTCTGTGCTTCCTGGACTTGATTAACTATTTCCTTTCCCATATTAGGGAAGTTTTCAACTATAATCTCTTCAAATATTTTCTCAGTCTCTTTCTTTTTCTCTTCTTCTTCTGGAACCCCTATAATTCGAATGTTGGTGCGTTTAATGTTGTCCCAGAGGTCTCTGAGACTGTCCTCAGTTCTTTTCATTCTTTTTTCTTTATTCTGCTCTGCAGTAGTTATTTCCACTATTTTATCTTCCAGGTCACTTATCCGTTCTTCTGCCTCAGTTATTCTGCTATTGATCCCATCTAGAGTACTTTTAATTTCATTTATTGTGTTGTTCATCGTTGCTTGTTTCATCTTTAGTTCTTCTAGGTCCTTGTTAACTGATTCTTGCATTTTGTCCAATCTATTGTCCATTCTATCTCCAAGATTTCGGATCAACCTTACTATCATTATTCTGAATTCTCTTTCAGGTAGACTGCCTATTTCCTCTTCATTTGTTAGGTCTGTTGCATTTTTATCTTGCTCCTTTATCTGCTGTGTGTTTTTCTGTCTTCTCATTTTGCTTATCTTACTGTGTTTGGGGTCTCCTTTTTGCAGGCTGCAGGTTTGTAGTTCCTCCTGTTTTTGATGTCTGTCTCCAGTGGCTAAGGTTGGTTCAGTGGGTTGTGTAGGCTTCTGGTGGAGGGGGCTAGTGCCTGTGTTGTGGTGGATGAGGCTGGATCTTGTCTCTCTAGTGGGCAGGTTCACGTCTGGTGGTGTGTTTGGGGGCGTCTGTGGCCTTATTATGATTTTAGGCAGCCTCTCTGCTAATGGGTGGGGTTGTGTTCCTGTTTTGCTAGTTGTTTGGCATAGGTTTTCCAGCACTGTGGCTTGCTGGTCGTTGAGTGAAGCTGGGTGCTGGTGTTAAGATGAAGGTCTCTGGGAGATTTTCGCCGTTTGATATTATGTGGAGCTGGGAGGTCTCTTGTTGATCAGTGTCCTGAAGTTGGCTGTCCTACCTCAGAGGCAGAGCCCTGCCTCCTGGCTGGAGCACCAAAAGCTTTTCATCCACAGGCTCAGGATAAAAGGGAGAAAAAGTAGAGGGAATTAGTAGAAGTATGAGGAAAGAAAGAAGGAAAGGAGGGTAGGAAGGAAGGAAGAAAAAAAGAAAGAAGCAAAGAAGGCAAGAAGGCAAGAAGGAAAGAAAGGAGGGAGGGAGGGAAGGAGGAAGGAAGGAAGGAGGGAAAGAAGGAAAAAAGACAGAAAGAAAGAAGATACAGTAAAAATAAAATAAAGTATAATAAAGTTATTGAATTAAAAAATTCTTATTTAGAAAACAAAGGGACGGATAGAACCTTAGTACAAATGTTGGAAGCAAAGCTATACAGACAAAATCTTACACAGAAGCATACACATACACCCTCACTAAAAGAGGTAAAGGGGGAAAAATCATAAATCTTGCTGTCAGAGACCACCTCCTGAATTTGGGATGATTCGTTGTCTAAAGGAGGGAAGGAAGGAAGGAAGGAAAGAAAGAAAGAAAGAACGAAGGTAAAGTATAATAACGTTATTAAAATTAATTATTAAGAAAAAAATTTAAAAAAAAAACCATAGACGGATAGAACCCTAGGACAAATGGTGGAAGCAAGACTATACAGATAAGGTCTCACACAGAGCATACACATACACATTCACAAAAAGAGGAAAAGGGGAGAAAATCATAGATCTTGCTCCTAAAGTCCACTTCCTTAATTTGGGATGATTGGTTGTCTATTCAGGTATTCCACAGATGCAGGGTACATCAAGTTGATTGTGGAGCTTTAACCCACTGCTTCTGAGGCTGCTGGGAGAGATTTCCCTTTCTCTTCTTTGTTCTCACAGCTCACAGGGGCTCAGCTTTGGATTTGGCCCTGCCTCTGCGTGTAGGTCGCTGGAGGGCGTCTGTTTTTTGCTCAGACAGGACGGGGTTAAAGGAGCCGCTGATTCGGGGGCTCTGGCGCACTCAGGCCGGCGGGGAGGGAGGGGCACGGAGTGCGGGGCGGGTCTGCTGCAGCAAAGGCCGGCGTGACGTTGCACCAGACTGAGGTCTGCCGTGCGTTCTCCCGGGGAAGTTGTCCCTGGATCCCGGGAACCTGGCAGTGGCGGGCTGCACAGGCTCCGCGGAAGAGGGGTGTGAAGAGTGACTTGTGCTCGCACACAGGCCCGTTGGTGGCGGCAGCAGAGCCTTAGCATCTCTCGCCTGTCTCTGGGGTCCGCGCTTTTAGCCGCGGCTCGCGACCGTCTCTGGAGTTCCTTTAAGCAGTGCTCTTAAACCCCTCTCCTCGCGCACCAGGAAACAAAGAGGGAAGAAAAAGTCTCTTGCCTCTTCGGCAGGTGCAGACTTTTCCCGGACTCCCTCCCAGCTAGCCGTGGTGCACTAACCCCTTCAGGCTATGTTCAAGCCACCAACCCCAGTCCTCTCCCTGAGCTCCGTCCGAAACCGAAACCCGAGCCTCAGAGCCTCAGCTCGCGGCCCCGCCCGCCCCGGTGGGTGAGCAGACAAGCCTCTCGGGCTGGTGAGTGCTGGTCGGCACCGATCCTCTGTGCGGGAATCTCCCCGCTTTGCCCTCCGCACCCGTTGCTGTGCACTCCTCCGGCTTCGAAGCTCCCCCCTCCACCTCCCGCAGTCTCCGCCCGCGAAGGGGCTTCCTAGTGTGTGGAAACTTTTCCTCCTTCACAGCTTCCTCCCACTGGTGCAGGTGCCGTCCCTATTCTTTTGTCTCTGTTTTTTCTTTTTTTTCTTTTTCCCTACCTAGGTACGTGGGGAGTTTCTTTCCTTTTGGGAGGTCTGAGGTCTTCTGCCAGCCTTCAGTAGGTGTTCTGTAGGAGTTGTTCCACGTTTAGATGTATTTCTGGTGTATCTGTGGGGAGGAAGATGATCTCCGCGTCTTACTCTTCCGCCATCTTCCTCTCGTTCCCCTATTCATAGGTATTTTATTCTTTTTCATATGATTTTAATTTTTTTCTTTCTCTTTCTGGTAGTTTATTATTAGTGTATAGACAAGCAACAGTTTTCTGTATATTAATCTTGTATCCTAGAACTTACTGATTTCATTTATTAGTACTAAGAGTTTTCTGCTAGACAGTTAAGGGTTTTCTATATAGAGTATCCTGTCACCTGAAAGTTTAAATTCTTAGCTTACAATATGGATTCTTTTTATTTCTTTTTCTCATCTAATTGCTCTGACAAGGATTTCTCATACTATGTGTAATAGAAATGGCAAGAGTGGATATCATTGTCTTGTTACTGAATTTAAAAGAAAGACTTTCAGATTTTTATTGTTGAGTATGATGTTAACTGTGGGTTTGTCATAACTTGCCTTTATTATGCTGAAATATGTTCTCTCCATACAAACTTTGATGAGAGTTTTTATCATGAATGGATGTCAAATGTTTTTTCTGCCTCTATTGAAATGATCATGAGATTTTTGTTCTTTCTTTTGTTAATGTGGTGTATCACACTGATTGGTTTGCAAATATTGAAACATCCTTGTGTCTCTGGAATCAGTCCAACTTGATCATGGTGTATGATACTTTTTATATATTGTTGGATTCCGTTTGTAATATTTTGTTGATAAATTTTTCATCTATATTCATCCAAGATATTGGTCTGTCATTTTTTTTGTAATCTCATTGTCTGGTTTTGATATCAGTGTAATCATGGCTTCATAGAATGAATTTGGGTGTGTTCTGTCCTCAACTTTTTGGAATAGTTTGTGAAGGATAAGAATTAACTCTTCTTTATATGTTTGGTAAAATTCCCCTGTGAAGCTGTCTTGGAGTTGGCCTTTTGTTTGTTGGATTTTTTTTTTTCATTACAAATTCAATTGCACTACTAGTAATATGTCTGTTCAAATTGTCTATTTCTTCTTGATTCTGTCTTGGCAAGTTATATGTTTCTAGAAATTTGTCCATTTATTTTAGCTTTTCCAATTTGTTGTCATATACATATTTGAGGTATTCTCTTATGGTTTTTTTGTAGCTCTGTGGAATGTTGTTGTATATTTCTCCTCTTTCATCTCATATTTAGTTTATTTGGGTCCTCACTATTTTCTTTTTAGTGAGCCTGGCTAAAAGTTTATCAATTTTGTTTATCTTAAAAAAAACTCATTTTTTCATGGATATTTTCTATTGCTTTTTCTTTTTATTTCCTATTTTATTTATTTCCTCTCTAATATTTTGTTTCCTTCCTTCTGCTGACTTTTGGCTTTTTTTTTTTTCCTAATTACTTTAGGAGGCAGGTTAGGTTGTTTTTGAGTCTTTTTGTTTGTTTGTTTCTAGAGGAAGGCTTGTATAAACTTGGTATAAACTTCTCTCTTAGAACTAGTTTTGCTGCATCCCATAGATTTTGGAGAGTTTTGTTTCCATTTTCATTTGTCTTCAGGTATTTTCTGATTTCTTTTTTGATTTCTTCATTAAGGCATTTGTTTTTTAGTAGCATGTTGTTTATTCACCAACTGTTTTTTCTTTTCCCATTTTTCTTCCTGTGATTGATTCTAGTTTCATACCATTGTGATCTGAAAAAATACTTGATAATTTCTATCTTCTTAAATTTGTTGAGACTTGTTTTGTGGTCTAGCATATGATCTACCTTAGAGAACATTCCATATGCACTTGAAAAGAATATGTATTCTGATGTTTTGGGATGTAAAGTCCTATGGATTTCTGTTAAGTCCAAATGGTCTATTGTGTCATAAGACTGGTATTACCTTACTGATTTTCTGTCAGGATGAACTGTCTATTGTTGTAAGTGGGTTGTTAAAATCTCCTACTGTTATTATTTTATTGCTAATTTCTCCCTTTATGACTGCTAGTATTTGCTTTATATATTTAGATACTCCTGTATTGGGTCCATATATGTTAATGGGTGTAATATCCTTTGTTTGTATTGATTCCTTTATCATTATATAATGCCTTTCCTTGTCTTCGGTTAGGGCCCTTGTTTTGAAGGCATTCTGCCTGATATGAGTATTGCTACTTCAGCTTTCTGTTTGTTTCCTTTTGCATGAAATATATTTTTCCATCCCCTAATTTGCAGTTTGTGTGTGTCTTTAGCTCTAAAATTAGTCTCTTGTAGGTTCCATATAGATGGGTCTTATTTTATTTTATTTATTTTAAAATCCAGTCAGCCACCCTATATCTTTGGATTGGAGCATTTAGTCCATTGACATTTAAAGTAGTTATTGATAGGTATGTGCTTATTGCCATTTTATTACTTGTTTTCTGGATTTTTTTTAGTTCTATGTTCTTTTTTCTTCTTTTTGTTTCTTCCCTTTTTGTTTGATGATTTTCTTTAGTATTATGCTTGTGTTCTTTTTAGTTTTTGTGTATCTATTGTAGGTTTTAAATTTGTGGTTACCATGGGGTTCATATATATTTACCTATAACTATGTATACTTGTTTTAAACTGGTAGTTATTTAAATTCAAACATACTCTAAAAGGTCAACATTTTTACCCTCCTTCCCCATGTTTTGCCTTTTTGGTGTCATATTTCACATATTTATGTTTATCTCTTAACTGTTTATTGTAGTTATAGTTGTTTTTACAGTTTTGGTTTGCTTTTTTTGTCTTTTAATCTTTGTACTGGCTTATTTAAGTGCCTGAACCTTAGTCCTTATATATATTTGCCTTTCCTAGTGATATTTTTCTCTTTCCTATAGATTTTTACTTATTTTTCACTTAGAGAAAACACTTTAAAACTTATTTTAGGGTGGGTATAGTGTTGATAAATTCTTTTACTTTGTGCTTGTCTGAAGAGTTCTTTATCTTTTCTTCTATTCTAAACTCTCTCTCTCTCTCTCTCTCTCTCTCTCTCTCTCTCTCTCTCTCTATATATATATATATATATATATATATATATATATATATATATATATATATATAAAATGGAAAGGCATTTTCTTTTAAATATAGCAATGTGTACAGGTCTATCCCAAACTCCCAATCTATCCCTCCTCTCCTCCCTTCCCCACCACCGACAGTAACCATAAGTCTGTTATTCAAGTCTGTGAGTTTTGTAAATAAGTTCATTTGTATCTTTTTTTTTTATATTCCACATGTAAACAATATCATGTGATATTTAGCTTTCTCTGTCTGACTTACTTCACTTAGCCTGATAATCATCAGGTCCATCCACATTGCTGCAAATGACATTATGTCATTCTTTTTAGTAGCTGAGTAATATTCCCTTGTATAGCTGTACCACATTTTCTTTATCCATTAGTCTGCTGATTGCTTCCATGTCTTGGCTCTTGTAAAGAGTGCAGCAATGAACATTGAGGTGTATTTATATTTTCAAACCATGTTTGATAGGTAATGACACTTTGCTGGGTATCCTGGGTTGCAGATTTTCCTTTTCAGCAGTTTGAATATATCATTCCACTCTTTTTGGCCTGCAAAGTTTATGCTGAAAAATCAGCTGATAACTTTATGGGGGTTCCTTTGTATAGGATTATTTGCTTTTCTCTTGATGCCTTTAGTATTCTCTTTTTAACATTTTGCCATTTTAATTATGATATGTCTTTGTGTGGGTTGTTTGTGTTCTTCTTCTTTGGGGACCCTGTGTGCTTCCTGTATTTGGATATCTGTTTCTTCCATCATGTTTGGGAAATTTTCAGCCATAATTTCTTCAAATACATTTTTGATCCCCTTCTCTCTCCCTTCTCCTTTTGGGACTCCTATAATGCAAATGTTGGTATGCTTCATGTTATTCCAGAAATGTCTTCATTTTTTTTTTCCTTTTTGCTGTTCTAATTGGGTGATTTCCTTTACTCTGTTTTCCAGAGCACGTCTGTTTATCACCTAGTCTGCTATTAATGCCTTCTAGTATGTTTTTCATTTCAACTATTGTATTCTTTAGTTTTGACTGGTTCATTTTTATGCTTTCTATTTCATTTTTAAAATCCTCACTGTTTTCATCTGCTTTTTCCTCTAACTCATTTAACATTCTTATTAGCATGCGTTGAATTCTTTATCTAGTCTATTGCTTATTTGTTTCATTATTTATTTTTTCAGTTCTTTTAGTTGAGACCAGTTCCTTTGCCATTTCATTTTGCTTAACTTTTTCTGCCCCTATGAATTTAGGTGAAATGATTACCTATTAAGTCTTGAAGCAAGCACTGTTCTTATGTGGCAACATCCTACCTTTGGTGGGAGAAGTGGATTTGACATAGATACCAGTCACATCCTTCCTCAGTGTGTGTTGGCAGCTATTACTTGGTAGGGAGTGGGGCTGGAGATGAAAGGGCTAGAGCTGGAGCCAGGTGTAAGGTGGATTTCCCCTCTTCTCAGTGACCATCACCACCCTATTGATGGTAAGGTCTGATTCCAAGTTGCTGGAGCAGAAGACATGAGGGTCAGGCTTGAGCTGGCTTTGTTCCCTTGAAGTTGTTTTTTTCCCCCTCTCCCAGTACAAGACACTTACCCCAGTGAGAAGGAGTGCTGATGCGAGTGAGATCTATGTGGACTGTCAGCTCATGTTGGCTGCACACAGAGTTTGGAGCTGTCTTTGATGCACCAGTGAGCTGCCTGTGCAGCTGTCAACAATTGTTCCCCTTGCTCTGCTCAGACAGAGCCTCAGGTCCCCTTTGTCCCTCACTGTCAGTTACTCCCCCAGGATAAAATTGAGAGTCCTATAACAACAACAATAGCATTTTCATATAATTCCAATAGAATAATCTTTTTGAAATATTCAAAGACTTGCTGTGTACTTTAAAAATGTGTCAAGATCAAAATCCCAGTACAGCAAAATAGTATACTAAACAGAACACAACTAATAAATGATTTGAAATAAGATTATGACCTTGAAATCTATGATAGCACAGAACAATGGATAAGTATAAATTTAATTTATTCATAGAAGGAAACAAAAATAATTCTGCTTAAAAACAAATAAAACTTAAGGATTTTTAAAGAGGTAATTAAATTTTCTAGGCATGTGATGAAAATAGGCTGGAAAAAGTTTTTTAACCTTTGGAAAAATAGAAGAAGAAAGGGATGGTTTGTAAGGATTTGTTGTATGTATTAATTTTTTCCTTTTAATCACTAGAAATCAATAAACAGTTTTATTTCTTATTTGGAGTTGTTGAGATATCTAGGAAAATAATAAACTTATTTGGAGTTAAAAACACTATGAATAAAAACAAGATATGTAGAATACAATTTGACAAAGAAAATATAACTTCCTAAAAAGTAAAATAAAATTAAAAAAAAGCAAGGAACCATAAAACAACATTACCAGCAGAAGCAACAATATTTTAAAAATTTAAAACCACTTAGAATTAATACCAATTTAAATTTTTACATAATAATATGTATTTAAAGAAGATTTTTCTCATGTGGGTAATATAAGACCAAGTAAAAGTCAAATCTATTTGATGTTCACAAGAGCAATGACTAAAACAAAGAAAAAAATAAAAATTGACAAGTGTAGAACAGGAATAATTTTTAATTGGTCATCATATTAATATCTGAGATATTTGAATTAAAATGTAAAAAACACTTTTTTCACAGAAAAAAGTATCATTATTTAAAATGTGCAATTACAAAAACTTTTAATTTCCTTGAAATTTGTATAAGGAAAATAAACACAGGCATATACACACCACATATACACACAGTAAAAAATGTATAGGGAGTACAAAGATAACAGAAGAAACATTTTATGTTTGTTAATGTATTTTAACCTATTCCTTCCAGCCCTTGGCATATCAAAGAGATAAAAATAAACAATATTTAATAAAATTTCAATATATATTAATTTTAGTATTGTTTTGTACTAAAATCTACACCTTGTAGAGAATAAATCATGCATGTAAGCTTCCATGAAACATTTACAACACCTAACTATATTTTATGCCTAGAAATAACATTAAGGAATTCCAAAAATATTATCTTAATGAAATTAATTTAGAAATTAAAGTATAAATTACTTTAAAAAACAATAAAAAAACCCAATATTCACCTAAATTATATGGGTATTACAATATACACTCTTATATGAACCCAATTTAAGGGTCTAGTAAAATTTATGATTAATACATATTTGAAAAGTAAAGATAATGAGAAACATATCTATGAAAAAATGGTATGTAGTCAAGATATAACAATGGACAATTTCAAAACTGTGTTACTACAAAGAAAGTTTTGTTACAAATAAAGACAAAATAATAGAAAATAAGTATATTAAACAGTTAAATAGCACTATAATAATTGCAAATAAAATATTATAAGTTATAATATTTCTACTATCTCTTTCAAATATTAAAATATATATGGTGACATCAATAGCAAGAAGTTTTAAAGATAGGAACTTTTATAGACACTATTTCAAAATATATAACACATTTTAAACTGTGAAAATAATTTCAATAATAAAATATATTTCTAGAAAATAGAATTACATTTCTTATAGGTAGTAAATTGTGGTATTAGAAAGAAGGATCCTCTCTCAGAACCTTCCTGATGCCGCATTTGTATCCTGTTTCTCCAACCTCCAGGGCCCATTCAATCCTTCCAGCCTGTGACGAGCAGCAGAGAAAAACTAATTACATATCATTTTCTTGCCCCATACACACCTTGAGGCAAGCAAAAAAATAGAATAAATTTTAACAATGAGGGAAATTGTGCACATCCTGGCCCATTAGTGTGGCAACCTAATTGGTGCCAAATTCTGGGAGGTGATAAGTGATGAACATGGCATAGACCCCACCGACACCTATCATGGGGATAGAGACCTGCAGTTGGACTGCATCTCCATGAACTACAATGAAGCCACAGGTGACAAATATGTTCCTCATGCCATCTTGGTGGATCTAGAACCTGGGACCATGGACTCTATTCGCTTAGGTCCTTTTGGTCAGATCTTCAGACCAGACAATTTTGTTTTTGGTCAGTCTGGGGCAGGCAACAACTGGGCCAAGGACCACTACACAGAAGGTGCCGAGCTGGTTAAGTCGTGGATGTGGTTCTGAAGGAGGCAGAGATCTGCGACTGCCTTTAGGGTTTCCAGCTGACCCACTCGCTGGAAGGGGCACAGATTCTGGAATGGGCACCTTGCTCATCAGCAAGACATGTGAAGAGTATCCCAATGGCATCATGAAGTCTTCAGTGTAGTGCCCTCACCCAAAGTGTCCGAATCTGTAACTAAGCCCTATAATGCCACCCTCACCATCCATCAGCTGGTGGAGAACACTGATGAGACCTACTGCATCCACAACCAGGCCCTTTACAACATCTGCTTCCACACCCTCAAGCTGACCACGCCAACCTAAGGGGACATGAACCGCCTCATCCTGACCACTAAGAGTGGTGTCACCACCTGCCTCCACTTCCTTAGCCAGCTCATTGCTGACCTCTGCAAGCTGGCAGTCAACATGGTGTCCTTCCCATGTCTTCACTTCTTCATGCCTGTTTTTTCCCCTCTAACCAGAGGTGGAAGCCAGCAGTATCAGACACTCACTGTGCCCGAGCTCACCCAGAAGATCTTCTATGCCAAGAACACAATGGCTGCCTGTGACCCCCACTATGGCTGGTACCTCACCTTGGCTCCTGTCTTCTGTGGGTGAATGTCCATGAAGGAGGTGGTTGAGCAGAAGCTCAACGTGCAGAACAAGAGCAGCAGCTACTTCCTGGAATCAATCCCCAGCAACGTCAAGACAGCTGTCTGCAACATCCCAATCTGTGGCCTCAAGGTTGTGGTCACTTTCATTGGCAAGAGCACGGCCATACCGGAGTTGTTCAAGTTCACCTGAGTGCAGTTCTCTTCCATGTTCTGCTGGAACGCCTTCCTCCACTGTACACAGGCGAGGGCAGGGACGAGATGGATTTCACCAAGGCTGAGAGCAACATGAAAGACCTCATCTCTGAATACCACCAGTAGCAAGATGCTACAGCAGAAGAAGAGATTTTTAGTGAGGAGGCTGAATAGGAGGCCTAAGGTCAAACCCCATCACCTAAGTCTTCTCAGTCCCTTCAGACTTCTTCCTCAGTCATCCCTTTCCTCTCCCTCAGAATTTGCATTTTCTGACTCTTTTTTTTTTCTTTTTTTGGGAGGTGGGGAGAGGTTCTAGAACAGTGCCTGGCACATAATAGGCACTCAATAAATATTTGTCATTTGTTAAATATCTCCTCTCTCTTTCCACTTCTGGCAGAACCGTTTCTGCCATTCTGGGTAACCCTGTATTTCCTTCTGGTGCCCATTCCTCCTATCTGTCCAGTTAACATTTCCAACTTCGTTTTCAAGACAACTCATCAAGAAGCTGTGTCTCATCAAATCTCACGTAGAACTGTGGGCTGACAACCCAGTTAGATGACCACCAACCTAGACCTGTGTGGTAGCCCAGGGGAAAGGAAACCAAGCAACAGGTAGAAGTCCCTACAAGGAAGAGATGGTTTTTGTTTTGTTTTGTTTTTTTAACATCTTTATTGGGGTATACTTGCTTTACAATGGTGTGTTAGTTTCTGCTTTATAACAAAGTGAATCAGTTACACATATATTCCCATATCTCTTCTCTCTTGCGTCTCCCTCCCTCCCACCCTCCCTATCCCACCCCTCCAGGCTGTCACAAAGCACCGAGGCGATATCCCTATGCCATGCGGCTGCTTCCCACTAGCATTCTACCTTATGTTTTTTAGTGTATATACGTCCATGACTTTCTCTCGTCCTTTCACAGCTCACCCTTCCCCCTCCCCATATCCTCAAGTCTGTTCTCCAGTAGGTCTGTGTCTTTATTCCTGTCTTACCCCTAGGTTCTTCATGACATTCTTTTTTCTTAAATTCCATATATATGTGTTAGCATACGGTATTTGTCTTTTTCTTTCTGACTTATTTCACTCTGTATGACAGACTCTAGGTCTATCCACCTCATTACAAATAGCTCAATTTCGTTTCTCTTTATGGCTGAGTAATATTCCATTGTATATATGTGCCACATCTTCTTTATCCATTCATTTGTCAATGGACACTTAGGTTGCTTCCATGTCCTGGCTATTGTAAACAGAGCTGCAATGAACATTTTGGTACATGACTCTTTTTGAATTTTGGTTTTCTCAGGGTATATGCCCAGTAGTGGGATTGCTGGGTCTTATGGTAGTTCTACTTGTAGTTTTTTAAGGAACCTCCATACTGTTCTCCATAGTGGCTTACAAATTCACATTCCCACCAGCAGTGCAAGAGTGTTCCCTTTTCTCCACACCCTCTCCAGCATTTATTGTTTCTAGATATTTGATGATGGCCATTCTGACTGGTGTGAGATGATATCTCATTGTAGTTTTGATTTGCATTTCTCTAATGATTAATGATGTTGAGCATTCTTTCATGTGTTCGTTGGCAGTCTGTATATCTTCTTTGGAGAAATGTCTATTTAGGTCTTCTGCCCATTTTTGGATTGGGTTGTTTGTTTCTTTGTTATTGAGCTGAATGAGCTGCTTGTAAATTTTGGAGATAAATCCTTTGTCAGTTGCTTCATTTGCAAATATTTTCTCCCATGCTGAGGGTTGTCTTTTGGTCTTGTTTATGGTTTCCTTTGCTGTGCAAAAGCTTTGAAGTTTCATTAGGTCCCATTTGTTTATTTTTGTTTTTATTTCCATTTCTCTAGGAGGTGGGTCAGAAAGGATCTTGCTGTGATTTATGTCATAGAGTGTTCTGCCTATGTTTTCCTCTAAGAGTTTAATAGTTTCTGGCCTTACATTAAGGTCTTTAATCCATTTTGACCTTATTTTTGTGTATGGTGTTAGGGAGTGATCTAATCTCATACTTTTACAGGTATCTGTCCAGTTTCACAGCACCACTTACTGAAGAGGCTGTCCTTTCTCCACTGTACATTCCTGCCACCTTTATCAAAGATAAGGTGTCCATATGTGTGCGGGTTTATCTCTGGGCTTTCTATCCTGTTCCATTGATCTATCTTTCTGTTTTTGTGCCAGTACCATACTGTCTTGATGACTGTAGCTTTGTAGTATAGTCTGAAGTCAGGGAGCCTGATTCCTCCAGCTCCGTTTTTCATTCTCAAGATTGCTTTGGCTATTCAGGGTCTTTTGTGTTTCCATACAAATTCTGAAATTTTTCGTTCTAGTTCTGTGAAAAATGCCAGTGGTAGTTTGATAGGGATTGCATTGAATCTATAGATTGCTTTGGGTAGTAGAGTCATTTTCACAATGTCAATTCTTCCAATCCAAGAACATGGTATATCTCTCCATCTATTTGTATCGTCTTTAATTTCTTTCATCAGTGTCTTATAATTTTCTGCATATAGGTCTTTTGTCTCCTTAGGTAGGTTTATTGCAAGATATTTTATTCTTTTTGTTGCAATGGTAAATGGGAGTTTTCTTGATTTCACTTTCAGATTTTTCATCATTAGTATATAGGAATGCCAGATATTTCTGTGCATTAATTTTGTATCCTGCTACTTTACCAAATTCATTGATTAGCTCTAGTAGTTTTCTGGTAGCAACTTTAGGATTCTCTATATATAGTATCAAGTCATCTGCAAACAGTGACAGCTTTACTTCTTCTTTTCCGATTTGGATTCCTTTTATTTCCTTTTCTTCTCTGATTGCTTTGGCTAAAACTTCCAAAACTATGTTGAATAACAATGGCGAGAGTGGGCAACCTTGTCTTCTTCCTGATCTTAGTGGAAATGCTTTCAGGTTTTCACCATTGAGGATGATGTTGGCTGTGGGCTTGTCATATATGGCCTTTATTATGTTGAGGAAAGTTCCCTCTATGCTTACTTTCTGCAGGGTTTTTATCATAAATGGGTGTTGAATTTTGTCAAAAGCTTTCTCTGCATCTATTGAGATGATCATATGGTTTTTCTCCTTGAATTTGTTAATATGGTTTATCACATTGATAAATTTGCGTATGTTGAAAAATCCTTGCATTTCTGGGACAAACCCCACATGATCATGGTGTATGATCCTTTTAATGTGCTCTTGGATTCTGTTTGCTAGTATTTTGTTGAGGATTTTTGCATCTATGTTCATCAGTGATATTGGCCTGTAGTTTTCTTTCTTTGTGACATCCTTGTCTGGTTTTGGTATCACGGTGATGGTGGCCTCGTAGAATGTGTTTGGAAGTGTTCCTCCCTCTGCTATATTTTGGAAGAATTTGAGAAGGATAGATGTTAGCTCTTCTCTAAATATTTGATAGAATTCGCCTGTGAAACCATCTGGTCCTGAGCTTTTGTTTGTTGGAAGATTTTTAATCACAGTTTCAATTTCAGTGCTTGTGATTGGTCTGTTCATATTTTCTATTTCTTCCTGATTCAGTCTTGGCAGGTTGTGCATTTCTAAAATTTGTCCATTTCTTCCAGATTGTCCATTTTATTGGCATAGAGTTGCTTGTAGTAATCTCCCATGATCTTTTATAATTCTGCAGTGTCAGTTGTTACCTCTCTTTTTCATTTCTAATACTATTGATTTGAGTCTTCTCCCTTTTTTTCCTGATGAGTCTGGCTAGTGGTTTATCTATTTTGTTTACCTTCTCAAAGAACCAGCTTTTAATTTTATTGATCTTTGTTATTGTTTCCTTCATTTATTTTTCATTTATTTCTGTTTTGATTTTTATGATTCCTTCCTTCTGCTAGCTTTGGTGTATTTTTGTTCTTCTTTCTCTAATTGCGTGAGGTGCAAGGTTAGGTTGTTTATTCGAGATGTTTCTTGCTTCTTAAGGTGGGCTTGTATTGCTATAAACTTCCCCCTTAGAACTGCTTTTGCTGCATCCCATAGGTTTTGAGTCATTGTGTCTCCATTGTCATATGTTTCTAGGTATTTTTTTATTTTCTCTTTGATTTTCTTCACTGATCGCTTCATTATTAAGTAGTGTATTGTTTAGCCTCCATGTGTTTGTATTTTTTACAGATCTTTTCCTGTAATTGATATCTAGTCTCATGACGTTGTTGTCGGAAAAGATACTTGATACAATTTCAAGTTTCTAAATTTATCAAGGCTTGATTTGTGACCCAAGATATGATCTATCCTGGAGAATGTTCCATGAGCACTTGAGAAAATTGTGTATTCTGTTGTTTTTGGATGGAGTGTCCTACAATTATCAATTAAGTCCATCTTGTTTAATGTATCATTTAAAGCTTGTGTTTCCTTATTTATTTTCATTTTGGATGATCTGTCCATGAGTGAAAGTGGGGTGTTATAGTCCCCTATATGAATGTGTTACTGTTGATTTCCCCTTTTATGGCTGTTAGTATTTGCCTTATGTATTGAGGTGCTCCTATGTTGGGTGCATAAATATTTACAATTGTTATATCTTCTTCTTGGATCGATCCCTTGATCATTATGTAGTGTCCTTCTTTGTCTCTTTTGATAGTCCTTATTTTAAAGTCTATTTTGTCTGATATGAGAATTGGTACTCCAGCTTTCTTTTGGTTTCCATTTGCATGGAATATCTTTTTCCATCCCCTTACTTTCAATCTGTATGTGTCTCTAGTCTGAAGTGGGTCTCTTGTAGACAGCATATATAAGGGTCTTGTTTTTGTATCCATTCAGCCAATCTGTATCTTTTGGTGGGAGCATTTAGTCCATTTACATTTAAGGTAATTATCGATATGTATGTTCCTATTCCCGCTTTCTAAATTGTTTTGGGTTCGTTATTATAGGTCTTTTCCTTCTCATGTGTTTCATGTCTAGAGAAGTTCCTTTAGCATTTGTTGTAAAGCTGGTTTGGTGGTGCTGAACTCGCTCAGCTTTTGCTTCTCTGTGAATGTTTTAATTTCTCCATCAAATCTGAATGAGATCCTGGCTGGGTAGAGTAGTCTTGGTTGCAGGTGTTTCTCCTTCATCACTTTTAGTTTGTCCTACCACTCCCTTCTGGCTTGTAGGGTTTCAGCTGAAAGATCAGCTGTTTACCTTATGGGGATTCGCTTGTGTGTTATTTGTTATTTTTCCCTTGCTGCTTTTAATATGCTTTCTTTGTATTTAATTTTTGACAGTTTGATTAATATGTGTTTGGCATATATCTCCTTGGATTTATCCTGTATGGAACTCTCTGTGCTTCCTGGACTTGATTAACTATTTCCTTTCCCATATTAGGGAAGTTTTCAACTATAATCTCTTCAAATATTTTCTCAGTCCCTTCCTTTTTCTCTTCTTCTTCTGGAACCGCTATAATTTGAACGTTGGTGTGTTTAAAGTTGTCCCAGAGGTCTCTGAGACTGTCCTCAGTTCTTTTCATTCTTTTTTCTTTATTCTGCTCTGCAGTAGTTATTTCCACTATTTTATCTTCCAGGTCACTTATCCGTTCTTCTGCCTCAGTTATTCTGCTATTGATCCCATCTAGAGTTCTTTTACTTTCATTTATTGTGTTGTTCATCGTTGCTTGTTTCATCTTTAGTTCTTCTAGGTCCTTGTTAACTGTTTCTTGAATTTTGTCCATTCTATTTCCATGATTTTGGATCATCCTTGCTATCATTTTTCTGAATTCTTTATCAGGTAGACTGCCTATTTCCTCTTCATTTGTTAGTTCTGTTGCAGTTTTATCTTGCTCCTTTATCTGCTGTGTACTTTTCTGTCCTCTCATTTGTCTTATCTTACTGTGTCTGGGGTCTGCTTTTTGCAGGCTGCAGGTTCGTAGTTCCCACTGTTTTTGATGTCTGTCCCCAGTGGCTAAGGTTGGTACAGTGGGGTGTGTAGGTTTCCTGGTGGAGGGGACTAGTGCCTGTTTTGTGGTGGATGAGGCTGGATCTTGTCTCTCTAGTGGGCAGTCACATCTGGTGGTGTGTTTTGAGGTGTCTGTGGACTTATTTTGATTTTAGGCAGCCTCTCTGCTAATGGGTGGGGTTGTGTTCCTGTTTTGCTAGTTGTTTGGCATAGGTTGTCCAGCACTGTAGCTTGCTGGTCGTTGAGTGAAGCTGGGTGCTGGTGTTAAGATGAAGGTCTCTGGGAGATTTTCGCCGTTTGATATTATGTGGAGCTGGGAGGTCTCTTGTTGACCAGTGTCCTGAAGTTGGCTCTCCCACCTCAGAGGCAGAGCCCTGACTCCTGGCTGGAGCACCAAGAGCCTTTCATTCACACGGCTCAGAATAAAAGGGAGAAAAAGTGAGAGAATTAGTAGAAGTATGAAGAAAGAAAGAAAGGAGGGAATGAAGGAAGGAAGGAAGGAAGGAAGAAAGAAAAAGAAACAAAGAAGGAAAGAAAGGGGGGGAGGAAGGAAGGAAGGAGGGAAGGAAGAAAAAAAGACAGAAAGGAAGAAGATACAGTAAAATTAAATAAAGTATAATAAAGTTATTGAATTGAAAAATAATTATTTAGAAAAAAAAGAGGGACAGATAGAACCTTAGGACAAATGTTGGAAGCAAAGCTATACAGACAAAATCTTACACAGCAGCATACACATACACCCTCAGAAAAAGAGGTAAAGGGGAAAAAATCATAAATCTTGCTCTCAGAGACCACCTCCTCAATTTGGGATGATTCATTGTGTAAAGGAGGGAAGGAAGGAAAGGAAGGAAGGAAGGAAGGAAGGAAGAAGAAAGAAAGAAAGAAAGAAAGAAAGAAAGAAAGAAAGAAAGAAAGAAAGAAAGAAAGAAAGAAAAAAGAAAGAAAGAAAAAAGAAAGAAAGAAAAAAGAAAGAAAGAAAAAAGAAAGAAAGAAAAAAGAAAGAAAGAAAAAAGAAAGAATGAACAAAGGTAAAGTATAATAAAGTTATTAAAATTAATTATTAAGAAAAAAATATAAAAAAATGGACGGCTAGAACCCTAGGACAAATGGTGGAAGCAAAGCTATACAGACAAGATCTCACACAGAAGCATACACATATACATTCACAAAAAGAGGAAAAGGGGAGAAAATCATAGATCTTGCTCTCGAAGCCCACCTCCTCAATTTGGGATGATTCGTTGTCTATTCATGTATTCCACAGATGCAGGGTACATCAAGTTGATTGTGGAGCTTTAACCCACTGCTTCTGAGGCTGCTGGGAGAGATTTCCCTTTCTCTTCTTTGTTCTCACAGCTCACAGGGGCTCAGCTTTGGATTTGGCCCTGCCTCTGCGTGTAGGTCGCTGGAGGGCGTCTGTTTTTTGCTCAGACAGGACGGGGTTAAAGGAGCCGCTGATTCGGGGGCTCTGGAACACTCAGGCCGGGGGGAGGGAGGGACACTGCGTATGGGGCGGGCCTGTAGTGGCAGAGGCCGGCGTGACGTTGCACCAGACTGAGGCCTGCCGTGCGTTCTCCCGGGAAAGTTGTCCCCGGATCCCGGGAACCTGGCAGTGGCGAGCTGCACAGGCTCCCTGGAAGAGGGGTGTGGAGAGTGACCTGTGCTCGCACACAGGCCCCTTGGTGGCGGCAGCAGCAGCCTTAGCATCTCCCGCCCGTCCCTGGGGTCCATGCTTTTAGCCGCGGCTCGCACCTATGTCTGGGGTTTGCGCTTTTAGCCGCAGCTCGCGCCCGTCTCTGCAGTTCCTTTAAGCAGTGCTCTTAAACCCCTCTCCTCACGCACCAGGAAACAAAGAGGGAAGAAAAAGTCTCTTGCCTCTTCGGCAGGTGCAGACTTTTCCCCGGACTCCCTCCCGGCTAGCTGTGGTGCACTAACCCCTTCAGGCTATGTTCAAGCCACCAACCCCAGTCTCTCCCTGTGCTCCGACTGAAACTGAAACCCGAGTCTCAGCTCGCAGCCCCGCCCGCCCCGGCGGGTGAGCAGACAAGCCTCTCGGGCTGGTGAGTGCCGGTCGGCACCGATCCTCTCTGCGGGAATCTCTCCGCTTTGCCCTCCTGCCCTCCTATTGCTGTGCACTCCTCCGCGGCCCTGAAGCTCCCCCCTCCGCCTCCTGCAGTCTCCACCCACGAAGGGGCTTCCTAGTGTGTGGAAACTTTTCCTCCTTCACAGCTCCCTCCCACTGGTGCAGGTGCCATCCCTATTCTTTTGTCTCTGTTTTTTCTTTTTTTCTTTTGCCCTACCCAGGTACGTGGGGAGTTTCTTGCCTTTTGGGAGGTCTGAGGTCTTCTGCCAGCCTTCAGTAGGTGTTCTGTAGGAGCTGTTCCACGTGTAGATGTACTTCTGATGTATCTGTGGGGAGGAAGGTTATCTCCGCGTCTTACACTTACGCCATCTTCTAGGTCCCCCCCGAGGTGGGGTTTTTAAGAAGGGCATCCAGGTTATTGAAGTCCTAGTTTCCAGATATCTCCCCACTCCTCTCTCAGTTTCTGGGGAGGTGTTAACAGTACTATCTCCATTTTCAGTCTCCTCCAAGCTCTGTCCTTGGTGGTTTCCTTTGCAGGGGTCTGACCCCCACCCTGTCAAAGGGGATCCTTCCCTCTTCCACTTTGCCTCCTTCATAATGTTGGATTCCTTCCTTAACCCTGGTGGGAAAAAGGGGTCAAGAGGAGTAAGAGAGAGACTAGCCTTGGTCCCTAAGTCTCCAGAAAGCCCCTCTACAACCCTATCATTTCTTACAGAAAAAAAATATATATATCAGTCATTCTGTACATATATGTAAAGGTATGTGCTGTCATCTAAATGTCATTCCCCAGATAGGGGACAGGACACCCTCCATCTTTTGGCAACATCTCATCTCTTGCTTTTACTATTGCGTTTTCCCCCTTACCCTGCTTTTGTCCTATTCTACACTTCAGATTTCTAATTTTTGCTGAACTTGTTGCTTTTTTTCATATTGAAAAGATGACATTTCCCCAAGAGCCAAAAATGAGTGGGAATAGAAAAAGAAAGAAAGAAAGGAAGAAAGATCTCAAGCCAAAAATAAATTTGGCAAACATATATTCCCCTTTTAAGTTCACGCTATGACTTAACACTCTGATATGCTCCATAATAGAATAAAACCATTTTACAAATTAAATAACAGACAGTTTTGCAGTGATAGATATTTTCCCCCAAAGAACTTGCTCTAGTATATTTTGTAAACACTATATACATACCTAACTCTATTTGTATTGACCATAATAAACACAAACTATTTAATTAAAAAGGAAGTGTACAAAATAATGTGTGTATAGTTATCCAGTTTGTGTAGAGCTAAACAGACAAACATATGTAAATATATATAACAGTAAACACATGTAACAAGATTTTAATAAATTGAATTTTCTTGGGGATAAACTTTAGAGTATGACCAAATTTCAAATTTGTTACATTCCTATCTTGTGTGAAATTTTTAGGAGAATATACTATATTATTGTGAGAGAAATGAAGTTAAAATGACTTTATCATAAGGTTATTGCTTTTTGATTTATTCCTTCATAATTTCATTAACCAACAGCATATTTTCTTAAAACTTTGTATCAACATAAAAATAATATGACTTGTATATCTTTAAGTAGCATGGTTACTTAATTGTTAAATTTGCATCACATGTGTCAATACATTTCACAGAAATAAAATTTATGATTTAGTTATTAAGCACAGCATTCAGTTCCAATTTTTCTTGAGCACGTCTTTTATTTCTTTAGTAGTACATTTGTTACAATTGAATTGCCTACCAAAATTTAAAATACACAAAGACATATGAACCCACATTCAAAATAGCTAAGCTCATATTTTTAGTTAGTGTGGCTATCTTTTGTGAATTGATACCCTTGACTGAAATATTTTGAGGAATTTTGCTGAAGTCTTCTATTAATCATGCAATCTTATGCATTTTCACAGGATGAAAGGTGAGTAAAATATTCATCTATTTTACAACTCAGTACTGATTTTCAATGTTTTGCTTATTGTTGCTTTTTTTCCAGCTAAAATCATAAAAAAGTTATTTGCTATAAAAATAAAATGGGACATATTGATAAAACATTAACCAAGTAACAAACTATCATTTTACTGTATTCCAGAATGCCCTGCATGGAGACAATATGTACAATAATTATACACTTCCAAATAAAAGAAAAGTTTAGTAGTTGTCACTCAGATGTGTATAAAATAGAGAAATCCTTAAATATTAAAGGTCAAAAATGGTCTAAAGGGTAAATGTCAGCAAACGTATGATTTGTCCTATCTGGGGGAGTTTGCCTTCTGGATAAAAAAAACTTATGAATTTGTTCCCCTCTCTAATAACAAGAATCAAAGCATAAAGGTCAATGGGAAATCCAGTGGGATAAATCAAGCAGGTAAGACCAGAATAATAAAATATATATTTTTTTATTTTAGAATTTTAATTTAGATTTGACTCATCTATATTTTTGCCTTTCTGAAATTAACTGTAGAGACACTATAACAAGCTAAATATAAAATATTTGTAGAAGAAGTGATGAATTATGTGATCCCCTACATTTGTCACATAGAGAAGCTCATAATTTGGAGCCCCATTTATAAAAAGTCTCCTTTCCCATGACAGGAAATGGAGGATACACAAAGCACTGAAACCCAATTCCCATTCCTGTCCCTGCACTATTATTACCTTGGAAACATCTTATCTTCTTTTTATGACACTGGTTGTAATGAATATTTATTTTGGATGATTCTATGCAAGTTAACCAGACCTTCTAGTAAGAACTAAGGGCTTCAAGTTTCCAAGAGTGAAATGGACCTGGCTAGGGAATTTCTGGAATAATTATTCATGGCATTCCAAAGGAGACTGTTTAATAATCTACCCCATAACATAACTATATTCTTTATTTCAGGTCTGCCTTCTGTTGTTACCATCCTCTCAATTGTTAAGGATATATTTTCCTTCTTACTCACTATTGATAATCTCCCAGTATCTCTCAGCACAATTGTAAAGAGAATATGGAATTTTCCTGGAAATCCCTTTCCAAACATATGTGGATTTTTTAAATAAATATCTTCAACATCCAGATAAAACTGTATTAAGTTACCTAATTGCTGCTGATATTTAATATTAAATGCTTTGGTAGTTCTATTTTTAGCTTTTTAAGGAACCTCCATACTGTTCTCTATAGTGGCTGTACCAATTTTCATCCCCACCAACAGTGTATGAGAGTTCCCTTTTCTCCACATCCTCTCCAGCATTTATTGTTTATAGATTTTTTGATGATGATCCAGCAATCCCACTGGGCACATACCCAGAGAAGAGCTTAATTCAAAAAGATACATGCACCCCAATGTTCATTGTAGCACTATTTACAATAGCTATGACAAGGAAGCAACTTAAATATCCATCAACAAAGAAATGCATAAAGAAGATGTGGTACATATATGCAAGGAATATTATTCAGCCATAAAAAAAAATAAAATAATGCCATCTGCAGCAACATGAATGGACCTTGAGATTGTCATACTGAGTGAAATAAGTCAGACACAGAAAAATAAATATATGATATTGCTTATATGTAGAATCTGAAAAAAAAAGGGTACAAATGAACTTATTTACAAAACAGAAGTAGAGTCATGGATGTAGAAAACAGACTTGTGCTTACCAGGAGATGTGGGGGAGGGATAAATTGGGACATTGGGACTAACATATACTCACTACTATATATAAAATAGATAACTAATAAGAACCTGCTGTATAGCACAGGGAACTCTACTCAATACTATGTAATGGCCTATATGGGAAAATAATCTAAAAAAAAAAGAAAAAAAGAATGGATATATGTATATGTATAACTGATTCTCTTTGCTGTACATCTGAAACCAACACAACATTGTAAATCAACTATACTGCAATAATTTTTTTAAAAGTTTAAATGATTTTATCATTAAATCTATATTAAATAACTATTTTATATTAAATTAGTACAGTTTAAATATCTAAAAATCTAACATTTCATAAATAAAAATAAAATAGTATATTTTCTTCATAATTGCATGCTGTAAAAGTATAAAAAGCATCAAATAGTGCAAATTGTTTCATGGTAGCTGATAAACTGAAAATTAAGCAAAGATGAAATAAATGTTAATTGTTATAATGTAAAATAAACCTGATCATTCTTTTGAAAAATAACAATATTCAAAAATAAATACACTCTCTAAAATAGAAAAAACTCAGAGTTCTGATTCTTTAAGATGATATGACCTGAAAATCCTCCAGACTAGAATCATATTAACAAGACAATATATTAGCAGGCAACATCCACGAGATCACTAATTGTTCAGTTACTGAACCCACGTTCTGAGCATCTACTAATTTCTGCCTCTTCTCTCTTCTTAGGCAAGCTCATCCATCTCTGTGATTTTAAATGTCACCTCTATACCAAAATTTGGCAAACATGTTTCTCACTTAAGATTTTTGTAAGCTTTAAATGTGTATGTACTGATTGCCTTTTTTCCCCAGGTGCTTGAGTATCTAATTCAATCCTAGCACAAACAACTTGATTTCTTCATCCTTAAGAAACTAATTACTTAAGATAGAATTAAATTTTTACTTTTGTTCAGAACTCAAAATTAATCTATTGCCAAAAGGTACTCATTCTGCTAGTGATGTAAAGCCATTTTCTTTCTTCATACTCTATTGTCATTATGTTAAACCAAGACACAACCATGACTGTCTTTCAATAGTCTATCATATCATAACTGTACATTAAATAATACATAATAATTCTAAGATATATCACATTTTAAGTGAAGTACATTACCTCCCATATGATGTACTTAGGGCAGATATTTTACTTATTTATAGCAAATAATCTATTACATATTACTAAAATATAAAAATTATCATGGAAATGAAATAAAAAGAGAGAAGGCAAAATACAAATTGGCCCCAAATTTACTGAAAGCATTCCTGTCTCTTTAAGGTGGTAGGGGAGACCACTTAGTATGATGGACATACAGAAGGAGTACTGAGAAAGACTACAGCATAATAAAACCTCCACAAATATATATTAATGAAATAGATCAGCAATCATTGGAAGAATGTTGAATACTACCTAACCTTCAATGAAAAGGGAATTATATTGCTTTTTTTCTTTTCTCCTTTCCATCTTGATTCTCTCACTTTATAAAAACTGAGTATGTGGCCTGTAGTGAATGAAATAATCACAAGAGAGAAAGATGTGCCAGTTTTTTTTCTTTGCGCTTTCTGTCTTATTTTGGCCTGGAGCTTTATTTTCTCTACTTAAGAAGAACTGTTGATTCAAGAAGACTAAAGGGGCTGCCAGAGGACCTAGGAGAATCATTAAGGAGCAAACTGCTTAGAGCTCAAGGCTAGATTTCAAGTGAAAATTGGTCCAGTTGGGATCACCAAGTAGGAGTTGAGTCAGGATTTCAGAGTAAATTTCTCTTAAAAGTGTAAGATATGGATCTTTGCCTCAACCACTTTCAGTTGAGATTTGTAAAACTCCTGAGAATAGCAATCACAGTGCAAGACAATAGGGAACTACCAACTTTACCTGTGTATGGATAATTGTACATAAATGAAATTTCTGAAGAACTTATTTCATTACCAGGAACAAAAATGTTCATATCTTAAATATCTATTGAAGTGCTAATTCCTAAATAAGTTAAAACAGAATCTCAGAACTACCCGAAGGGTCTATTAGTCATTCCTGAGGATCATCCATGTAGTATATTTGTTGTACAGAAAGTCTACAGTTATCGTTTGGAATTTCCATCCTTCTTTTTCTCTTACAAGCAAGCTACTTAGAGTAGCCTCCATTTTTCCATTCTCTTACACAGGCTTGCCAAGTATACCTGGTTATGATTGCTGTGTCCTGATGTTCCCAGAGAATCCAAACATGCACTTCCTGAAGTGTACAAAATGACCTCCTCTCTTTGGGCCGGAAGCAGTTCTGCCTCTATTCAGACTATCAGAATATCTCCTCATTTTCATTTCTATCATAATAACAGGGGTGATATCCAATAGGAATAAGAGATTTTCACGACTATATACTTCTTTTTGCAGAATTCTCTCCAAGGTTTTTTTCTTTAACAAACATACACAGGAGGAATTCTGATGCATAAATGTGGCAGGAATCGGATCATTAGGGTGTGCTGTTAGGAGTTGTGTGTGTGTGTGTGTGTGTGTGTGTGTGTGTGTGTGTGTGTGTATAAGGAGATGGAGAGGTGGGAATTGACTTTTTACAGTAAAAAAGACCGTCATATAGAATAACTAAAATAAAATTTTCATTAGGATTTAATTGATTTGTTTTGTTTCATTTATGTAGATTTTTATACTCGTGCTTATTTTATAAACTTAATAATATCATGTGTATTTACACATTTGGGTATCTTGGTGTTATGGTCAGTCTTTCATAATTAAAAAGTTCTTATTGTGCCTGTGTTTATCAGCCTACCCTCTTGTGAGTTTTAATTTTTATAATACTGGAAACAAGCTAATCAAGCAAATGAAAATTGCGTGAAAATGGGCTATGAGTAAATAATCTATAAATAAAGGCTTTATTCAAGAACTGTTATGATCGCTTATGTTCCTTTCTAGTTATTGGTAATCTCTTGATAGCTGAAATCACCAATTATGGGACTATGTGTAGGGTAGGGTGGTATGATATAGTTTAAAACATTGGTTAGATGGTACCCTTTTTCAATACTGAAACAGAGGTATGGACTTCAATAATTGAATGTTACTTGTCAAAATACACTTACATCTGTTGTTGACCTAAGCAAATACTATTTACCATCAGTTAAAATTTATATTTAATATTTACATTTATTGGACTGTTGATCTTCCTAAAATTAAATGATTTACTTAATACTGCATTGATTAAGATCGATAAAATTGGTATGCATCTCTTCATATGGAAAGAGTTCAATGAATATCTTCTCGAACTGAATAATGAATAAGACCCATGTGTATTCATACTCGGATACACGTTTTATTATCATGTCTCCAAAAATACTTGAGGTTTCTCCATCACCCTTAGACTCTTTCATAGAATTAAGCTTCAAATATTTTCTTTCTCTCTCTAGAATTTTCCCTTATTTCCCTGCACCAACATGTCTCTCAACTCTTTGTAATAGCTTTAGAAATACACATTTGTAGGCTATTCACAGGGAGTAGGCTTTTATAAACAAAAGGCAGACCACCTCTTATATATCTTCCCTCAGAGAAAGAACACTAGACTAAAAAATTGCTTGAATTGATGACACAAAACAAAGTGTTGATAGATTTTCAAAAAATATTTCCAAATATTCTGTCCCACTTGAAATTTGATCAACATTTTTATCACATGCAGCTAGCTTTCCCCTTTTATAACTTCTCAAGTATTATTTCTAATAAATAGTTTAAAAAAAACCACTGTGCAAAATTGGACATTATTCATAAAACATTACATTAGAATGAAATTAGTTTAGGACTGGTATTCAGAAACTCTGATGCTTAAAATTTAACTGAATAAAATAGTCTTGATTTCAAATTCAATATATGTCACTAAAAACTATTTATCTATCTATCTATCTATCTATCTATCTATCTATCTATCATCACGTGTCAAGCTTAACCATGGTTTTTGCTGAAGAGTAAATTTTGTATAAATCAGAGAACCAAATCTTACCTTTGAGTAATTAGCTTTGAATTCAATGAATTTTCTGAAAAAAATAGCTGACCAGAGTAAATGATGTATTCAAGTACAGGGCTATTACTTATCTTCTAGGTGACTAATTTAAGAAAGCAAGTTATGTGGATTAGAGATATAAATTTTTGTATTTGCATTGAGGGTGCTTGTTTGAAGAGAAAAAACATTTGTTGATAAGATAAATATTGCTTCAGTCACTTCTAAAAAATGTGAAACATTTTCCTTTGTCGATAAATATTTCTTGAATAGAGAAGGAGGAAGAAAAATTTTCGGAGACTCTTGTTGCTTCCATTACCATGTTTTCTGTTCAACATAAAGACAGAGTTAAATTGTATTTAGTCTCCTCCTATCCATTTCTAAAATAATATAGGGAAATTATATCAGTATGACATTGCCACCTCTGAATATCTAGGGCACCAGGAGGAAGCATAAGTATTAATTGAGTCTCTTTCCATATATGCTTCTATTGTATTACTTCCTTTAGAGGAATAGAGCCTTTTAATATATAAACAATTTTAAGTCACGTACATATTTAAAGAATTTTTGCAGTGCACTGAAAGTAGTACAGCTCTATTAGAAGGAACATAGCTATTGAAGAATGTTATAAATATAGAAGCTAGTATATTGAGGAGTCTCAAAACAGAGGGGTATAAATGACATTTTTGTAAATTCACTGAATTTAATCAGGCCCTGTCAAATCTCCATGTTTATCTCTGTTATATCTTGAGCAGATACCAAAATTCTCTGGTGACTTAGAAGTTTTAAAGATCAATCAAGTTAAGGATGAATTGATTTTAATTTTTCTCCTCCTTCAAGTACAGAGCCCAATTCATGTTTTCTTCTGGGACTGTAAATGGTGGGAATAAAAAATGAAGTTTATGGTTAGCTTTAATTCACTTTTCCTTTCTTGAGGCTAGATTTTTTCCAAATTATTGAGGAGATTGAAAAAAGGTGAGAAAGGAAGCATCTTTTTACCCAACTGGCACTTGCTTTATTCTACTTTGTTGTTTTTGACACTCTGGTTGGCACTGACTGGCCATTCATGTCCTCTATTTGGCATAGTCCAAGGACTTGTTCTTTCAAAGGATTTATTTGTGAGTTCTTTGGAAGACCCGGGGAAGATTCTACCTATGTAGACTTAGTTTTACCTAGTCCTTTTATAGGAATCCCCTTACCTCCTGCCACCCATGGATCCACAGTTCATGCTCTTTGTGTTCATTATCTGTAGACAATCCTCTTGGGAGAAATAACAGCAGCTCAAGCTCTATTCATTTCTGGGGTGTCCACTTACCCTATGAAAAACTCACTCCTTCTGTCCAAGAAACACAATATGGAATGTTGTCTTTCCTATTGTTTTTATCCTTGCTCTATATCTCTTCAATTCTCTTCTCTATTGCTCAGAGATGGACAGGAGAATTTTGGCATTTTTAAAAGATACTTATATGGATGAACTTTATTGAAAGTGAATATACAGAGATATTGCAGCATGCAATATCTTCTCAATATCAAATGCTGGGTGATTCTTTTCAATTTATTATGAAGAAAATAATCTGCTTATAGTAGTAGTTATTTATTTTTGTTGAGGGTTCTCTGCTTTTCTGCCTGCTCCATGATCTTTTCTTCCATATAAAGATGTGCTCTTCTATTTCCTGAATTAAGATCTGGACACAGGGATCAGCTTGGTTCAACAGCTTAATTTCTTTGACAGACTGAGGCATTTCACTTGGGTGTTTTAGTCCAACAGCAACCTTCACAATAAGGATGCTTCAAAGTTGAGTGATATAAATGGCGGGCAGGATGACAAGTTGCACAGTGCTGCAGATTTCAGCACAAAGTCTTGTTGGCATTCTATTAGCACATTTCCTAGAAGTACCTCCTCTAGGTCTCCCAGCTCCCTTCCTAGCAGAAGATACAGGTTCTCCAGATTACAGTATGCCATGTGGGGAAAGGTCATCTACTGGAGTTGAGAAGCCTAAAGATACACACTACAGAAACTCAACAGAACTGTATTTGGGCCCCAAGACAAAATTTTCTTTCCCCTTTGAGCCACGCCACTGAATACTTGAACAAATGCAATAAAAGACCCTTAGTTGTTTCTTTCCTGGAGCACAGGTTTAGAGGTCATACTCTCCACCTGCTGCTCATCACCTTTTGGCTCTTCTACCTTTGGACTTGTTTCAAGAGGACGCCCATACTGGATGGGCTCCAAGGATGCCTGCCCCTGTGCTGCTACAAGCTTCTTCATGTGCCTTAGCCTTGCATGCTCACGCCTCTGAGCGATTTCGTTTTGAATGGACAGTCTTGGCTTATTCTAAGGCAAAGCCTTAGCATCAATTGCAAACATTCTGGAAACAAATATAATAACTAGAGCAGTATCTTCATTTCTATATTTCAGAAAAGCTGCTTTAGTGTCTGGGTTTTGGTGAAAGAGAGTTAAGCTGTGCACGTCATCTTGTTTTCTTTTCTCTCTCAGATGTAATATCCAGGAGACTAGGAAGTTTCTCAAACACTGTAACAAGAACAGCATGGGATATGGGTAGTCACTGACTGCAGATGGCATTAATTTGAACTTAAGGATCTGAATGTCATGCCACATGAGCTCCAATTTTTAATCCTAAAGAAGTCACCATTTTATCAACTTTTTCTTTGTCATTTTTCAAGACAGCATCACACAAATTCCATATATTTTACAGAGTCAATTCTTCAAGTAAAGGCTTTCTTTAAACCTTTTAGAAAGGTTTCTTTCCTTTTGCCTAAAATCCAGGTGACAAACTTTCAATCTCTCTTTTCAGAAAACACACATATTCACACACGTACATACCCTTGGCTAATGGGAGAGTAAACCACACTCTACTCTAAAGCTTGTACACTGACTACACTAACAGTGCACTTGTGTCTCCCTCTCTTCCACACTAACTCTGACTTTTTTCCTGCCCGGTATTTTTTATGGAGCCTGGAAATTTAGGGAATATGTCATGATCACCTCTTAGTCTTAATGAAATCTTCTGACTATGACTGACTCTCTCATTATTGGGAAAATTTTTCAATTAACAATAATCGTGCATCGGATAAACCTCTTTGGCTACGACACTGCCACTATGCAAAACTGACTCTCTCATTATAAATGTGGCTTAGTTTGGGCAGTTCTTTTGTTCCAATTCTGATTCAATGTGAAAAGTACTACTAAATATCCTGTTTTCTTATAATGATCAATAGGTATTCTGTCTTTTACTCTGGACTATTCTAAGTTGAATTTATATTCTAACTAAGTTTCTTGTATCCCAATTAATTATAATATATTATTTGTTTTCTCTTGAAAGTTTGTGTTTCATGTAACCATGAATGTTATGTATAATTTATGAATGTATTATTGTCATTAGCACTGGATTCTAGATTATCAGTTTGAATTTATAATATGTAATTTAATATGCTGGTATTTTGTCTTCCTCTTTGTTACTAGAATTATTATAGCACATAAACTGTTTAGTCTTCCCTTCTCTTAAACTGTACTTGACACAAACATAGATATTTTAAGAAACTTTGGTATAATTTCTCTCTATCATATAAGGGGTTATCTGTAATTTTGATAAGTAAATATTATATATTTAGTTCCCAGAAATTATATATATATATTATATATATATTAGTATATATTATATATATATACTTGTATAAGATACAAATTATACCTACATAGAAAGCATATACATATATACATAGATATAATTAATTTTCTCTTATTATAACTTTTAACTTTTAGTTTACTTTTTAGGTAACAACATAGAGAATTGTATTTTCACATTGTTGCTGTTATTATCAACACTCTCCCCTTGAACATTTTGATTTTGAGAATAACTTAATTACATTTGATAATGTGGAAGAGATAACATGTATTTTAATTTGAAAAAAAGATTTATTTCTGATAAATAATAATCAAATTTTAAAGCCTTAATGTTTATATGAAAAGGACAGAAAGTTGATAGACTATCAAAATATGCTAGTCATACATATTTCCAATTAGCTGATATTTTAGAATTATAACTACAGGCATACCTCAGAGATATTGTAAGTTCAATTCCAAATACCACAATAAAGTGAATATCACAATACAGTCACACAAATTTTGGGTTTCCCAGTGGATATAAAATTTATGTTTACACTATACTGTAGTCTATTAAGTATACAATAGCATTTTGTCTAAAAAACAATATACATACCTTAATTAAAAAAAAACTTTATTGGTCTAACATGCTAACCTTCATCTGAGCCTTCAGCAAGTCATAATTTTTTGCTGGTGGAGAGTCTTGCCTCAATGTTGATGGCTGCTGATTGACCAGGGTGGTGGTTGCTGAAGTTTGGGATGGCCATGGCAATTTCTTAAAATAAGACAACAATGAAGTCTGCCTCAACAATTGACTCTTCCTTTTGTAAATGATTTCTCTGTAGCATGCAGTGTTGTTTGATAGCGTTTAACCCACAGTAGAACTTCTTTCAAAATTACAAAACCTGCTGCTTATAAAAACCTGCTGCTGCTTTATCAGCTAAGTTCATGTAATATTCTAAATCCTTTGTTGTGATTTCAACAATCTTCACCTCATCTTCACTAGGAATATATTCCATCTCAAGAAACCACTTTCCTCACTCATCCATAAAAGGCGACTCGTCATCCATTAAAGTTTTATCATGAGATTGCAGTAATTCAGTCACTTCTTCAGTCTCCACTTCTAATTCTAGTTCTTTTGTTTCTTCTGCCACATCTGCAGTTACTTCCTCCACTGAAGTCTTGAATTCTTCAAGGTCATCCATGAGAGTTGGGATCGACTTCTTCTTAATTCCTATTCATGTTGATACTGTAACTGCTTCTCATGAATTATAAACGTTCTTAAGGTCACCTAGAATGGAGAATTCTTTCCAGAAGGTTTTCAATTTACTTTGCCCAAGTCCATCAGAGGAATCACTATCTATGGCAGCTATAAGCTTATGAAATTCATTTCTTAAATGATAAGACTTGAAAGTCGAATTATTCCTTAATTCATGGGCTGCAGAATAGATGTTGTATTAGCAAGTGTGAAAATAACATTAATTTTGTTGTACATCTCTATTAGAACTCTTGGATGACCAGGTACCTTGTAAATGAACAGGAATATTTTAAAGAATTTTTTTTTTTCTGAGCAGTAGGTTTCAACTTTGGGCTTAAAATATTCAATAAACCATGTTGTCAACAGATGTACTATCATCCAGACTTTGATATTCAATTTATAGAGCACAGGAAAACTAGACTTAGTATAATTTTTAAGAGCCGTACAATTTTTGGAATGGTAATAAATGAGTGTTGGCTTCAACTTAAAGTCACCAACTATATTAACCCCTAAAAAAGAGTCAGGCTGTCCTTTGAAGAATTGAAGCTAAGCATTGCCTTATCCTGTCTAGCTACGAAAGTCCTAGATAACATCTTTTTCTAATATAAAGTAATTTTGTCTACCTTGAAAATATGTTGTTTAGTGTATCCACCTTCATTATCTTGACTAGAGTGTCTGAATAACTTGCTGAAGCTTCTACATCAGCACTTATTTCTTCACCTTGTACTTCTGTGTTATGGAGATGGTTTCTTTCCTTCAACCTCATGAACCAGCCGCTGCTAACTTCAGACGTTTTTTCTGCATCTTCCTCATCTATCTCAGCCTTGCCAGAATTGAAGAGAGTTATGGCCTTGCTCTGGATTGGCTTTGGTTTAAGGGAAAGTTGCATTTGGTTTGATCCTCTATCCAGACCACTACAACTTTCTTCATGTCACCAAGAAAGCTGCTTTTCTTTCTTATCATTCATGTGTTCACTGGTGTAGCACTTTTAATTTCCTTCAAGAACTTTTCCTTTGCATTCACAACTTGGCTAACTGTTGGGTACAAGAGGCCTAGCTTTTGGCCTATCTCAGCTTTCTACATGCCTTCCTCACTAAGCTAAATCATTTCTAGCTTTTGATTTAAAGTGAGAGATGTGTGACTCTTCCTTTCACTTAGAAGTCACTGGAAGGTTATTAATTGGTCTAATTTCCATATTGTTGTATCTCAGGAAGAGTAAGGTCCCAAGAGAGGGAAAAAGATGGGGGAATGGCTGGTCAGTGGAGCAGATTGTCACACACAACATTTATTGACTAAGTTTGCTGTCATATGGTATGGTTTGTGGCATGTCAAAACAATTAGAATAGTAGCATCAAAACTCACTGATGACAGACCACCATAACAAATATAATAATAATGAAAGTTTGAAATAGTGTGAGAATCACCAAACTGTAACCAAGAAACACATAGGAGCAAATGCTGTTAGAAAAATCGTGCCTACAGGCTTGCTTTATACAGGGTTGCCACAAAACTTCAATTTGTATAAAATGCAATATCTGAGATACTCAATGAAGTGAAGCACAGTAAAAAAGTATGCCTGTATATCAACTTATAACCTCACATTAATAATGCCCAGATCAAATATTATTTTAAAGTAATAAAGCTTAAGCTTTCTTAACTATAGATATGAAATAAAACCATCACTCAGTGATACTTGAGCCAAAAATCCAGTGAATCTTGTGAATTTAGCAATTTAATTATATTCTGCAATATTCTGCATCCCTTCAGCATACCACTATCCTTGCAGGAATGAAATGATGATTATTTTTATGAGTGAAGATGTTAATACTGACAATGTTTAAAAATTTCTTCTAAACGTTTTTTCTTACAAAAATTAAAATTTTACCATAAAATAGAATATTTCAATGAAATTTGATTAACAAATGATTTTGTATTACTCGTGACAGGGTTTTATATTTTCTCAGTATAAGAAACTGGTATAGGCCACACATGTATTTCAGTTAATTATTTCCAGTGCAACAGTAGACTTAAATATCTGAGTATATTATCTACTCCTATAGAGAGATGGCATGCTCGTATGTTATACTGTTTTTGTTTATAGGATGTAGTTCCTAAATTTCATTCTGTTCATATTCTGATATTTGAAATATTTTCAAATCAATCATTTATTTACCTGTTTATAAGATACCTTCCTTTGTAATCAGAGATAACAGTTTTATAGTGTAGTAAAATTCTGAGTATCATTTTTAGTATTTCTACTATCTTAATCTTGTAATATAACTATATCAACTTTATCATTATATTTACTTTTTAAATTTTTATTGAAATATTGTTGATTTACAATGTTGTATTAATTTCTTCTATATAGAGAAGTAACTCAGTTATATACATATATACATTATTTTTTTATATTCTTTTTCATTATGGTTTATCCTAGGAGACAGGATATAGTTCTCTGTGATATACAGTAGGACCTTGTTATTTATCCATTATAAATGTAATGGTTTGCCTCTACTAACCCCAAACTCTCACTCCATCCACTACCCTCTGAGTGTAGCTCTGCTCTAATAAGCTTTACTGCCTTGTATCTTACATGTTTATGTGTTTACATTGGATAGGTTCTCAAGTTCCTGGTCTGCCATATTTCAGAACCAGAAGTGCCCTCCTTCCCTTTTCTATAAACCATCAGTGGATGGCATTTATTCCCACAGCTTTAGCTGCTGTCTATAAGTTGATTAACCCCCAAATCTCTATCTCTGGCATGGACATCTATCTCATTTCAGTCCCAGAAATATACTTCTAATTGACAAGCAGAGATTCTCACCTGAATATCCCATAAAAATCTCAAACTCTGTATCTTCAAATTTATAGTCACTCAAAACTGGATTTATTTTTTCAACTAATGGTATCACCATCCCATCGGTTTTCCACACATCTGTCAGTTTTCCTTTATTCTCCCACTCCCTTATCCCCTATCATTCTAAAATTCCACACCTTAATGTTCCCCAAATAAGTCCCCTCCTCTCCATTCCCACTGCCTTAATTCATGCCTACCTGTATTGTCTCCCAAATGCTATTTTTTTTCTTTTTTTTAATTAAAATAAAAGATTTTTATTGGAGAATAGTTGCTTTACACTGCTGTGTCAGTTTCTGCTGCACAACAAAGTGAATCAGCTATATGTATACATATATCACCTTTTTTTTGGATTTCCTTCCCATTTAGGTCACCACAGAGCACTGAGTAGAGTTCCCTGAGCTACACAATAGGTTCCCATTAGCTATCTATTTTATGCATAGCAGTGTATATATGTCAATCCCGATCTCCCAATTCATCCCACCAACTCCCTTTCCCCCTTGGTATCCATAAGTTTGTTGTCTATGTCTGTGTTTCTATTTCTACTTTGCAAATAAGATCATCTATGCCATTTTTCTAGACTCCACATATATGCATTAATATATGATATTTATTTTTCTTTTTCTGACTTACTCCACTCTGTATGACAGTCTCTAGGTCCGTCCACTTCTCTGCAAATGACACAATTTTATTCCTTTTTATTTCTGAGTAATATTCCTTTGTATATATGTACCACATCTTTATCCATTCCTCAGTTGATGGACATTCTGATTGCTTCTATGTCCTGGCTATTGTAAATAGTGTTGCAATGAACATTGGGGTGCATGTATCTTTCTGAATTATGGTTTTCTTGGTATATGCCCAGTAGTGGGCTTTCTGGGTCATATGATAGTTCTATTTTAGTTTTTTAAGGAACTACCATAATGTTCTCCCTAGTGGCTGGATCAACTTACAGTCCCACTAGTAGTGTAAGGGGTTTTCCTCTTCTCCACACCCTCTCCAGCATTTATTGCTTGTAGATTTTTTTGTGCCTACATGAAATTAGGACATTCTCTAACACCATACAGATTATAATTTTAAAACTAGGGAAAAAGAAAAGAAGGAAGAGAAAGAAAGCAGGAGGTTGGGTGAGAGGGAGAAAAAGAAGGAAGGACAGAAATAGCTTCATGTATAGAACTAAAACTTATCTTCCTTGTCCCGTCCAGTTCTACTTCCTCAGAGGAAATCTGTATGTTGAAATAGTGTATCTAATTCCCATACTTAAACATTCTTTACCATGAATGCTTAAATTCCTGTCAAACACAAAATTTCTCAGCATATGTCTTATCTTCTCCTGGAGGCTTTTGTTGTAATTATTTCTGGGAAATTTCTGAATACCTGGGAAAGAGAAGAAATTCATGTTGTTATTTATTGGGTTTTGGTAGAGGTAGAAAATTTCACATCAGGTGGAGTTTGGGAAAACTGTTTACTCAGAATAAAAAGAAGAGATGGCCATTCTGACTGTGGTGAGGTGACACTTCATTGTAGTTTTGATTTGCATTTCTCTAATAATTTGTGATGTTGACCATCTTTTCATGTGTTTGTTGCCCATCTGGATGTCTTCTTTGGAGAAATGTCTGTTTAGGTATTCCACCATTTTTTGATTGAGTTGTTTATTTGACATTGAGCTGCATGAGCTGTTTGTATATTTTGGAGATTGATCCTTTGTAAGTTGCTTCATTTGCAAATATGTTCTCCCATTGTGAGGGTTGTCTTTTCATCTAGTTTATGGTTTCCTTTGCTGTGCAAAATTTTTAAGTTTAATTAGGTCCCATTTGTTTATTTTTGTTTTTCCTCTCTCTCTTTTTTTTTTTTTTGATGTAGACCATTTTTTAAAGATTTTATTGAATTTGTTACAATATTGCTGCTGTTTTATGTTTTGGTTTTTTGGCTGCTATTCATGTGGGATCATAGGTCCCCAACCAGGGATCAAACGCACACCTCCTGCATTAGAAGGCAATGTCTTAACCCCTGAACTACCAGGGAAGTCCCTGTTTTTATTTTCATTACTCTAGGAGGTAGGTCAGAAAAGATCTTGGTGCAATTTATGTCAAAGAGTATTCTGCTTATGTTTTCCTCTAAGAGTTTTATAGTGTCTGGTAGGTCTTTAATCTGTTTTGAGTTTATTTTTGTGTATTGTGTTAGGGAGTGTTCTCATTTCATTCTTTTACATATAGCTGTCCAGTTTTCCCAGCATCAATTATTATAGAGACTGTCTTTTCTCCATTGTATATCTTGCTTTCTTTGTCATAGATTAGGTGATCATAGGTGCGTTAATTTATCTCTGGGCTTTCTATTATGTTCTCTATTTCTATTTTTGTGTCAGTACCATACTGTTTTGATTACTGTGGCTTTGTAGTGCAGTCTGAAGTCAGGGAGTCTGATTCCTTCAGCTTCGTTTTTCTTTCTCAAGACTGCTTTGGCTATTCGGGGTCTTTTGTGTTTCCAAATAAATTGTAAAATTTTTTGATCTATTTCTGTGAAAAATACCATTGGAAATTTGATAGCGGTTACATTGAATCTATAAATTGTTTGGGTATTATAGTCATTTTCACAATATTGATTCTTCCAATCCAAGAACATGGTATATCACTCCATCTGTTTGTGTTGTCTTTGATTTCTTTCATCAGTATCTTATAGTTTTCTGCATACAGGTCTTTTGCCTCCTTAGGTAGTTTATTTCTAGGTATTTTATTCTTTTTGTTGTGATGATAAATGGGATTGTTTCCTTAATTTCTCTTTCTGATCTTTTATTTTTAGTGTATAGGAATGCAAGATATTTCTGTATGCTAATGTTTTTTATCGGGGTATAGTTGTTTTACAATATTGTGCTAGTTTCTACTGTACAGAGAATGGAGCTCCTGGTACTATACAGCAGGTTCTCATTAGTTATCTACTTTATACATATTATGGTATATGTATCAATCCCGATCTCCCAGTTCACCCCACCCCCCACTCCCAGATTTCCCCCCTTGGTGTGCATAGGTTTGTTCTCTTTTCTGTGTTTCTATTTCTATCTTGCAAACCAGTTCATCTGTACCATTTTTCTAGATTCCAAATATATACGTTAATATATGATATTTGTTTTTATCTTTCTGACCTACTTCACTCTGTATGACAGTCTCTGGGTCCACCCATGTCTCCACAAATGACCCAGTTTTGTTCCTTTTTATGGCTAATATTCCACTGTATATCTGTACCACATCTTCTTTATCCATTCATATGTGGATGGACATTTAGGTTGCTTCCATGACCTGGCTATTGTAAATAATGCTGCAATGAACATTGTGGTACATATATCTTTTTGAATTATGGATTTCTGTTGGTATATGCCCAGTAGTGAGATTGCTGGATCATATGGTAATTCTATTTTTAGTTTTTTAAAGAACCTCCATACTGTTCTCCATAGTGGCTGTATCAATTAACATTCCCACCAACAGTGCAAGAGGGTTCCCATTTCTCCACACCCTCTCCAGCATTTATTGTTTGTAGGCTTCTGGTGATACCCATTCTAACCTGTGTGATGTGATACCTCACTGTTGTTTTGATTTGCATTTCTCTAATAATTAGTGACGTTCAGCAACTTTTCATGTGCCTCTTGGCCATCTGTATGTCTTCCTTGGAGAAAAGCCTATTTGGGTCTTCTACACATTTTTGCATTACATTGTTTGTTTGTTTGTTTGTTTTTGATATTGAGTTGCATGGGCTTTTTGTATATTAGGTAGGATAATCCTTGGTCCATTGAATCTTTTATATTTATTTTCTCCCATCTGAGGGTTGTCTTTTCATCTTGTTTATGGCTTCATTTGTTGTGCAAAAGCTTTTAAGTTTCATTAGTTCACATTTGTTTATTTTTGTTTTTATTTCCATTACTCTAGGAGGTGGGTCAAAAATATCTTGCTGTGATTTATGTCAAAGTGTTCTGCCTATATTTTCTTCTAAGAGTCTTATAGTGTCTGGACTTACATTTAGGTCTTTAATCCATTTTGAGTTTATTGTGTATGGTGTTAAGGCATGTTTTAATTTCATTCTTCTACATGTAGCTGTCCAGTTTTCCCAGCAACACTTATTGAAATGAGTGTCTTTTCTCCATTGTATATCCTTGCCTCCTTTTTCATAGCTTAGGTGACCATAAGTGGGTAGGTTTATCTCTGGGCTTTCTATTCTGTTCCATTGATCTATGTTTCTGTTTTTGTGTCAGTACCATACTGTCTTGACTACTGTAGCTTTGTAGTAGTGTCTGAAGTCAGGGAGCCTGATTCCTCCAGCTCTGTTTTTTTTTTTTTTTTCAAGATTGCTTTGACTATTAAGGGACTTTTGTGTCTCCATACAAATTTTAAGATTTTTTGTTCTAATTCTGTGAAAAATGCCATTGGTAATTTGATAGGGATTTCATTGATTCAGTAGATTGCTTTGGGAAGTATACTCATTTTCACAATATTGATTTTTCCAATCCAAGAACATGGTATATCACTCCATCTGTTTGTGTCATCTTTGATTTCTTTCATCAGAGTCTTATAGTTTTCTGAGTACAGGTTTTTGCCTCCTTAGGTAGGTTTATTCCTAGGTATTTTATTCTTTTTGTTGCAATGGTGAGTGGGATTGTTTCCTTAATTTCTCTTTCTGATCTTTCTTTTTTAGTGTATAGGAATGCAAGGGATTTCTGTGCATTAATTTTATATACTTCTATTTTAACAAATTTATTGATTAGCTATAGTACTTTTCTGGTGGCATTTTTAGATTTTTCTATATATATAGTATCATGTCATCTTCAAACAGTGACAGTTTTACTACTATTTTTTCCAATTTGGATTCCTTTTATTTCTTTTTCTTCTCTGATTGCTGTGGCTAAAACTTCAATAACTATGTTAAATAATAGTGGCAAGAGTGGATATCCATGCCTCTTTCCTGATCTTAGAGGAAATGCGTTCTGTTTTTCACCATTGAGAATGATGTTTGTTGTGGGTTTGTTGTATATGGTTTTTATTATTTTGAGGTAGGTTCCCTCTATGGCTACTTACTGGAGAGTTTATTTCATAAATGTATGCTGAATTTTGTCAAAAGCTTTTTATAAATCTATTGAGATGATCATATGGTTTTATTCTTCAGTTTTTTTAATATGGTGTATCACATTGATTGATTTGCTTATATTGAAGAATCCTTGCATCCCTGGGATAAATCCAACTTGATCATGGTGTATGATCCTTTTAAAGTGTTGTTAAATTCTGTTTGCTAGTATTTTGTTGAGGATTTTTCCATCTATATTCGTCAGTGGTATTGGTCTGTAATTTTCTTTCTTTGTAGTATCTTTGTCTGGTTTTGGTATCAGGGTGATAGTGGCCTCGTAGAATGAGTTTGGGAGTGTTCCTCCATCTGCAATGTTTTGGAAGCATTTCAGAAGGATAGGTATTATCACTTCTCTAAGTGTTTAATGGAATTCACCTGTGAAGTCATCTGGTCCTGGACTTTTGTTTGCTGGAAGATTTTTAATCACAGTTTTAATTTCATTACTTGTGATTGGTCTGTTCATATTTTCTATTTCTTCCAGTTTCAGTCTTGGAAGGTTGTGCTTTTCTAAGAATTTGTCCATTTCTTCATGGTTGTCCATTTTATTGGCATATCAGTTGCTTGTAGTAGTCTCTTATGATCCTTTGTGTTTTTTCAATGTCAGTTGTAACTTCTACTTTTTCATTTCTAACTTTATTGATTTGACTCCTCTCCCATTTTTTCTTGATGTGTCTGGCTAAAGGTTTACCAATTTTATTTATCTTCTCAAAGAACCAGCATTTAGTTTCATTGATCTTTGCTACTGTTTTCTTTGTTTCTATTTCATTTATTTCTGCCCTGATCTTTATGATTTATTTCCTTCTACTAAGTTTAAGGTGTGTTTTTGTTGTTGTTGCTATTTCTCTATTTGTTTTAGGTGTAAGGTTAGGTTGTTTATTTGAAATTTTTCTTGTTTCTTGAGGTAGGATTGTATTGTTATAATCTTCCTCTTAGTAATGCTTTTGCTGCATCCTATAGGTTTTGGGTTATAATGATTTTGTTGTCATTTGTTTCTAGATTTTTTAAAAATTTTCTCTTTGATTTCTTCATTAATCTCTTGGTTATTTAGTAGCACACTATTTAGCTTCTTATTGTTTGTGTTTCTACAGATTTTTTTTCCTGTAATTGATTCTTATCTCAATGTTGTGGTCAGAAAAGATACTTGATATGACTTAAATTTTCTTAAATTTACTGAGGCTTGATTTGTGAGCCAAGATGTGATCTATTTTGAAGAATGTTCCATGTGCACTTGAGAAGAAAGTATATTATTCTGCTTTCCAATGGAATGTCCTATAAACACCAATTAAGTTTGTCATTTAAGTTTTTTATTTCCTTTTAAATTTTCTGTCCCCATGATCTATCCATTCGTGTAAGTAGAGTGTTAAAGTTCCCCGCTATTATTGTGTTACTGTCGATTTACCCTTTGATGGCTATTAGCACTTGCATTCTGTATTGCAGTGCCTATGTTGGTTGCATACATATTTACAGTTGTTATATCTTCTTCCTGGGTTGATTTCATGATCATTATGTGTGTCCTTCCTTGTGTCTTGTAATAGTCTTTATTTTAAAGTCTATTTTGTCTGATGTGAGTATTGCTACTCCAGCTTTCTTTTGATTTCCATTTGCATGGAATATCTTTTTTCCATCCCCTTACTTTCAGTCTGTAGGTGTCACTAGGTCTGAAGTGGGTCTCTTGTAGACAGCATATATATGGGTCTTGTTTTTGTACCCATTCAACCAGTCTGTGTGTTTTGGTTGGAGTATTTAATCCATTTACATTTAAGGTAATTATCGATATGTATGTTCCTATTACAATTTTCTTAATTGTTTTGGGTTTGCCTTTGTGTGTTTTTCTTCTCTTGTGTTTCCTGCCTAGAGAAGTTCCTTTAGCATTTGTTGTAGAGCTGGTTTGGTGGTGCTGAATTTGCTTACTTTTTGCTTGTCTGTAAAGTTTTTGAGTTCTCCATTGAATCTGAATGAGATTCTTGCTGGATAGAATAATCTTCTTTGTAGGTTTTTCCCTTTCATCACTTTAAATCTATCCTGCCACTCCCTTCTGTCCTGAAGAGTTTCTGCTGAAAAATCAGCTGATAACCTTATGGGGATTCTCTTGTATGTTATTGGTTGCTTTTCCTTTGCGGCTTTTAATATTTTTTCTTAGTTTTTAATTTTTGTTAGTTTTATTAATATGTCTCAGCATGTTTCTCCTTGGGTTTATCCTGTATGGGACTCTGTCCTTTCTGGACTTTGGTGCCAATTTCCTTTCCCATGTTAGTGAAGTTTTCAACTGTAATCTCTTCAAATATTTTCTCAGACCCTTTCTCTTTCTCTTTGTCTAAAAGAAGCATGGTATGCCTAGGAAATGAGGTGTCATTGCTGAGTTGTTTGCAAGGGGTGGGGCTGCCACCACCCCCACATGCCAACCCTTGTCTCCATGGGCACTGGGAGGGACTCCAACCAGTGAAAGTACCCCACAGTCTGGTGCAACTGCCTTCTAGTTTATGCTACAGGAACTTCATTCACACCCAAGTTGTGATTGCCATACCTCTCCTTGGCCTGAAAGTGTAAGTGTGCCCCAATCAGTCACTGCTTTCACTCCTTTTGCCTGTATGGGGAACAGAAGCCTAAGAGTGGCACACATGCAGAGGTAGGGCCAAAAGCAGAGCTGAGCACCAGGGGTGGTGCAACTAAGGAAGAGGATCAGAAAGCTCTCCATGAAGCTGCACGAGCTATTAATTAAATCCCTGCAATTACCTTGGTAAACCCTGGAATATCTGAATAGAAAACGAGTGTTCCCACAACTGAGACCAGTTTAGCTATAGCAACAATGGACTTTGGGAGCAAGTACACGCAGGAATTGGGCCAGGTCAGAGACTGATCTAGACCCACAAGGCCCACAGGAGGTCCAGAGATCTACTTAGAGGTATTTGAGGGCCTCCTTGGGAGGCAGAGGTTGGCTGTGGCTCACTGTGGGAGTAAGGACACAGACAGAGGAGGCCCCGGGAAAATATGCTTAGTACTAGTATTCTTTTTTGTGTGTTTCCTGTTGTTCCATAGTTGTGGTGTTGTCTTTATTATTTTTATACTTTTACTTTTTAATATTTCTTAAATTTCTCTATTTTTACTTTACCTTTTTGTTCTTTTGTGGGATTTTTTTCTTATTTTTCTTTTTTTTTGGTGGTTTTTATGTGTTTAATGTTTGTTTTTTTTCTTTTCTTTTTTTTTACATATATATATATATATATATATGTTTGTTTGTTTGTTTTTGTTAGTTTAGTCCTTATGGATAGCTTTCATTTTTGAGTTCTTTTGTTTGTTCTGTTGTTTTTTTTTATTTCTTCTTTTTTTTTTCCTTTTCTGTCTGCTTCTTTGTTTCTCTTTGGTTTTGTTTTTTATTATTTGTTTTTGGCATGGTTTGTCTGTTTTCTTTCTTCTTTTTTATTTTGTGTGTGTGTGTTCCTGTTTGTTTTTGTCTTTGCTGTTTGTATTGAGTTTCATTTGTCTCTTTGTTTTCTTTTCCTTTTTTCTTCTTTCTTTTTACTCTGGCACTGCTGTGAAGTTTGTGGGCTCTTGAGTCCCCAGCCAGGGATCAGACCTGGGTTTCTAGGGTGGGAGTGTTGAGCCCAGGATGCTGGACTGCCAGAGAATTCCCAAGACAAGGAAATATTAATAAGCTTTCACCCTCCCAGAAGTATTCATCTTGACACCAAGACCCGGCTCCACCCAACTGGCTGCAGGATCCAGAGCTGGACACCACACACCAAACAACCAGCAAGACAGGAACACAGCCCCACCCATTTGCAAACAGGCTGCCTAAAGTTGTACAAAGCTTACAGACACACCAAAACACACCACATGACGTGGCCTTGCCCATCAGAGTGAAAATAGTTCCACCCACCAGAGCACAGACACAAGTCCCTCTCACTGAGAAGCCCACACAAACACTTGAACCATCCTCACACAACAGTGAGCATATAAAAGAAGCAAGAGGAACTATGGTCCTGCAGCCTGCCAAAAGGAGAACATAAACAGAGTAAGTTAAACAAAATGAGATGACAGAGAAATATGTTGCAGACGAAGGAGCAAGGTAAAAACAAACAACACCAAATAAATGAAGAGGAAATAGGCAATCTACCTGAAAAAGAATTCAGAGTAATTATAGTAAAGATCATCCAAGATCTTGTAAATAGAATGGAGGTATGGATCGAGAAGATACAAGAAATATTTAACAAGTACCTAGATGAACTAAAGAACAAACAACCAGTGATGAACAACAAAATAACTAAAATGAAAAATATACTAGAAGGACTCAGTAGCAGAATAACTTAGGTAGAAGAATGGATAAGTGGGCTGGAAGACAGAATGGTCAAAAACAATTCTGCAGTGCAGAATAAAGAAAAAAGAATGAAATGAGTACAGTCTCAGAGACTTCTGGGACAACATTAAATGTACCAACATTCAAATTGTAGACTTGTGCAGTTGCATGGAGAGCTTTCCAATCCTCTTTCCTTAGTTGCAGCACCCCTGGTGCTCAGCTTTGCTTTTGGCTCCACCTCTGCATGTGTGCCGCCCTCAGGCTTCTGTTCCCCATACAGGCAAAAGGAGTGAAAGCAGTGACTGATTGGGGTACACTTACTCATTCAGGCCATGGAGGGGTATGGCAGCCACAACTGGGGTGTGCATGAAGTGCCTGTAGCATAAACTGGAAGGTAGTTGCACCAGACTGTGACACACTTTCTCTGGTGGGAGTCCCTCCCAGTGTCTATGGAGGCAAGGGCTGGTATGTGGGGGCAGTGGCAGCCCCACCCTTTGCAAATCACTCAGCAATGGCACTTCATTTCCTAGGCAGACCATGCTTCTTTTATGGGTACTCCCAGTCACAGAGCTCCTCACTCCCGTCCCTTCTGTTATATCTGCACAGCCAACAGTGCTCCTCTGCCCAGTCTGCTCTCTTAACCCCACGCTTTACTCAGTCCCTGCCAGGAGTGGTAGAGTCACATCTCAGACAGGGGTGCCCATGGCTGATTCCTGAGGAGGCTTTGTGATGGGTGGTGCTCAAGATCCCAGAGCCTATGAGGGTGGAAGAGACCTTGGCCTGAGGGAAGGGTGAGCCTGCTGAGATTGGTGCCCATGGAGACTGAAGACAGTAGGTGGGGAAACCAGCAGTGAGAGCCCCATCCCTTGCATGCTACTCAACAATGATGCCTTGCTTCTATGGTGTCCCAGGCTTTTTCCACAAACTTTCCTGGTTGTGGAGCTCCTTACTCCTGTCCCTTCAGGCTGTCTTTTCACAGAAAACAGCTGTCCCGTCTCTGGGTCCATGTTCCAAACCTCACTTTCCAGCATCCAGCCCACCTCTGCAACAGGAGACACACAACTCAGACTGGGGTGTGCAGGGCAACAATATAGACCAAGCGCACAGTTTTTACTTTGTCCTGCCTTCCACAGACTGTCTGCTGCATTCTCCTTTAATCCCCTGAAAGTCCCTTTCTGTCCCAGCCAATTTACCCACCGTGAGGAGGTTTCTCTGACTGTGGAAACCTCTCCTCACCTTCAGCTTCCCACCAGGGTTGCTGGTCCTCTTTTTGATTCCTCTTTTCTTTTTTTCTTTCTTTCATCCTACCCAGTTGTGAGGGGATTTTTCTTGTCCTTGTAGGTGTCTGAAATCTTCCACTAATGTTCAGCAGGTACTCTGTTAGAATTGTTCCATTTGTAGATGTATTCTTGATGTACTTGTAGGAGAGACAAATTCTGCATCCTACAGTTCTTGCATCTTAACTCTGCTCCCTATCATTATGTTTAAAACTTATAGACAGAGGTTAGAGATATAAGACCATATTTTTCCTTTTCTTTTTTTCCTTTTGGCCTAACAATCTTCAATACACTTTATCCATTCAGTTATTTTACATTGCAGAATAGTCACCTTTACTTGAGGACATCATTTACTTTTATTTAAATACTCTTTGAAAAGAATATCTTAATCATCACATTGAATTGTAGCATTTTCTATATATGATACACAAGTAATACTAAGTCTACAATTAAACAATAATTTCTCACCATAGAAAGGGAAACAAACTAAAATTATGATAAATAAGATAAAAACTAAAGTCAATAACTTAGAAACAAAGAATATAATCAACCAGTTAGTGACCAATACTTAGGGAAATATTATATTTATATTTGCTACCATAAAAGAAGTCTGTCAGGGCTTCCCTGGTGGTGCAGTGGTTGAGAGTCCGTCTGCTGATACAGGGGACACAGGTTTGTGCCCCGGTCCAGGACGATCCCACATGCTGCAGAGCAGCTGGGCCCCTGAGCAATAGCCACTGAGCCTGCACATCCAGAACCTGTGCTCCACAATGGGAGGGGCCACAACAGTTAGAGGCCTGCGTACCACAAAAAAAAAAAAAAAAAAAAGAAGAAGAAGAAGTCTGTCATATCTCAGTTCCAAGAGTTTGTAATATAGCTGGCTCTTTATTCAGCTCTTCATATGCATCAATTCATTTAATTTTCACAAAAATCTAGTGAAGTAGATATTACTATTTTCCTTTTATAAATGAGGAAACAAATACAAAATAATATGTAACTTGTCCAAGTTTGCATATAAGGAAAAAAGAGCTGAGATTCACACCCAGTTTTTCTGTATCCTGAACCATTGCTCTATACAGTTCTTTCATGAGGTGCCCAAGTACATTTTATCCTTTATGTGTACCTATTCATTTTTAAATTGTTTCTTGGTAAGTGAAAAATATGTTCTCAAGCTTGAAGTTATGTAATTAGTTCAGCCACAATTCAACAAGTCAAGTCTATTGATCTTCCAGACGCATGGAAGAAGCTCATGATGTTGGCAGAATATTTATTAATATAAACACATGTAATTGGGAAAAATTATTTTCCTGTCTATCACTACTTTGTTGGGTTTACCTAACATTTCACTATAATTGTTAGGGAAACAGTTATGTCTCAATTTAATGTAAAAAGTTTACCAAACTGATGCTAAATACCAGTCAGTTATTTAACTTTTTGTAATTCCATTTTATTTTCTTTTTTTTTCCTTTTTTTTTTTTTTTTTTTTTGGCTATACAGCAGGTTTGTAATTCCTGCTGTAGGAACTGTAGGAATTGCAGGAGGGAGCTCATTGCAAAACTATATCTTTGGGAACTCGTTGCAAAACTATATATTTTTATTATTATTTTATTTTAGTAAAAAATTCATTTTTCATTATAGTGAGATTAGAGGATCAAATGACAATGAAAACTTGACAAGAATCGTTTACAGCCTTTATTTGTTTACTTGTTTGTTTATTTAGTCTCTTGGAAAAAGAATGCTGAACTTACTAAAGTGTTTGTAACTTGTAATGCACTGTGCCATTTTAGCTTGAACCTGTGAGAAATGCTGGTTCTGGATGGCCCTCTGCTCTCAGTCAGGCAGTGGAATTGACTTACAACCTCCTGAGCCCTTCAGAAATATCCCTTTTTCTTCCAGGACTCAAAATAAGCTAAGGCTCTTTAGACACATTTTATATTCTAACTAAAAAAGAAATGAGTATAAAAAAAGTTTTCAACTTTAGATTTCTCAGTCCCCAGCTTTAATTAAAATGGAAATTATGTTTTGTTTTCTAATATGAACACAGAAAAGGACAAATTTCAACAGAAAAGTGATGTGGTGTATATTCCAGATGTGTTAAACCAATAAATAAAAATAAAAGCTGAGTAAAAAATCACATTTCTAACCTGATTCATGATACGGAAGCAAGATAAACCAGTAAAGCATATTAATCACAGTGCGTGAGGCTTTCTTATTATTTTTCTCATCTTCCTTTCTTTTAACTTCTGCTTTGTAGAATATTTTCTTAAATACTTAAAATGAAAAATTAAAGCTGATATATTTTTGAAGTGCTATTTAGGAGAGAATTTTTTAAATTAAAGCAACAGATGTAAATGTGGTAAACAGGATATATGTGATCAGAATAAAGACATTGGTGAACTTTTAGCTCATGATTAAGAGTTTTTAACTTCTGCCCTTAAGTCTCACAATAAATCTCATTTCTTTTCATTCTTCTAGATTTTGCTCCTTGAACTCTTCTGTAAACACCAGTCACTTGAAATTGAATATCCAGAAGATCAGCACTTTCAAGTCATATGTCCTACCTTACTAAACTAGGCTAATATAGAAAATTCTAAGGGATGTCATTGTTTTTGTTCTTTTTTTTTTTTTTAATTATTTGCTATTTTCCATTCAAGGCAAATGTCACCACTAACTACTAAAGTATTATTGCAGGCATATTTTATTCATATAGTAAACATTAAAAACTGTGATTTAGTTGAATTTTTCTTAGACTCCAAGATTGCTTCTAAAAATCATATAAGACTAACTCACATTCATGACAGGTTTATTAAGGACAAGAGATATATTAAATCCTTGGAAGTTATATTTTACATTAAAAGTAAATTAAATCCATAAATTAAATGTGTACACAGATGAGCCTAGTATTAGCAAACTGTAATGAGGTACTGTTTAATTTTCCTGTGCTAGGTACATTCATCAGGACCCACTGAGTCTCTCTGGTAATTGTCAGTATGCCCCATGTGTCTGCCATTTTCTTCATTAGAATCAGATCTCCTTACAATCATAAGGCAAAGCACATTTTTATATTAGGGAGAAAGGATGGCATTACTATCCCAATATTTTAATCTGGAAAACATATATCTGCTATTCTCTATAATGACATATTTGGGAAGTCAAATATCCTTAAAAGAGACATTTACTATAATAAAGTCAGTCTACTCTTTAAATACTTAAGTAACAAATAGTGTTTTGTGTGTAAATGTGTGCTTAAGTTTAAAATGTATAGATTTACAACAATAAAAAATTGCCAAAGTTCAGTAAATTTATTTTGTCAAAACAATTGATATCTTGAGCATTACTGACCCAATAGGACATCAAAATAAAAATTGTCTAAAGTTAAAGCATATTACATTAACAAACAAATGATTTGCAGTCACAAAATTATAAATGCAGTTTGGGTTGGGGGTAGGTGGAGGGGAGTTAATTCAAATTACAACAATGGAAGTCTTCAAACTATCTTCTGAACAAGACCATTGATTTTTCCTTTCATCTCTTTTTGAGACATTGAGTTCCCTTTAAGAAAAAAAGAATCAATGGAGTATCACAGTTGGTAATTTGTTACAAATTCTTGAGACTATAAAAGGTATAATCTGGCTAAATTACATGTGGTTTCCATATTAGCTTGTTTGGCAGGGTGATCTACTACAAAGTAGGCTAGTTGCCCCACTAGTCAATCCCCCAGTAGTTAAAATTTCCTCTATATCCATCACTGTTATAAAAGCTTCCATAGCCACATCCACCAAACTCTCTGTAGCTGCTTCCATCACCTCTGCTGCTGCCAGTACAGCTGCTACTGAAGCTGGAATTGCTAAAAACACTACTATGTGAATAATATCTGGCATAAATCCTCCACAGAATCTACTACTCTTAGAATGTCCACTACAGCTACCCTTGTAATGATGTTGATATGTCTTATTTTCAAACTAAGATGGCACTTCTTATTTAGCTTCCACAAGAAGATCCAACAAACCCTTGGTCATATTTATGTTCCTCTTGTTAAAGAACAAGGTGGCAAGGCCAAGGTTTCCTACACATTCTGTGCAGTCAATGCAATGTACATTTTCTTCAATACCATTTGGCAAGTCAAAATTTACAACTTCTTTCCCATTTGAAATGTGAAGTCCTCTTGCTGCTCCTGCTCTAGCCACTAGGATTGGGCTTTTTCCTGAGAGGAACTGGTGAAGACTTCTTCATCATCTCTCCAAGATCATTCTCCATGGATACTGGTACAAGCATATCCTTCATGGTGTAAAAAGTCCTCCAGACTATCCGCACATTTGGTCTCCACAAACACTAAGGTCAATGAATTCTTTCCTGTTGCACTTAAAAGGTTAAGCAGAAATAACTGTTTGTCTTACTCTTTTGATGTGAGATTCTCAGAGGTAGAGCCAATATTCCTGCATCCAAAAAGATATATTCATCCAAGAAATCATGAGCAAGTATCTGTATTTCCTTAGGGAAAGCAGCACTAAACTTGTTATGATAAACTCTCTTTGGTGGCATAGTATCTTGTTCAAGTATCCCATATATCTGAGGTTCAAATCCCATATCAATATAAGATCCACTTTATCCAACACCAAGTATTTGTGGAACTCTAATATTTTCTCTTTCCATCATGTCTACCAGGCCTCTGGGAGTAGCAACTAACATGTGCCATCCACATTCTAAGTATCGAATCTGCTAACCAATACTAGCATCACCATAAATGATGTAAGGACTATCTCCAGGCCAGTATGAAAATTTTCTGGCTTCCTTATAGATTGGTACTGCCAAATCTCTCTTGTTGATGCTAATACCAAAGAGATTGGATATTGGATATTACCCTTACCTTCTGTTTTTCTTCATGACCCTCAAAGTCTCTCTTTGACCATCTGAATAAATATGACTCAAGATCGGCAAAAGAATTTTTACAGATGCTGTTTGGGTACAAGACATCAAGTGTCTTTCTCTTTCATAAAAAGAATAGCACAAGGTTGCAGTGGAGCCAAGTGAGTATAAAAAGTAAGCTTGATGTTTCCCATAATAGTTTCTCCCATCTTAACATCAATAACACTTTCAATGTGTGGGAGCCAGCTATTGGCTTTTGCCTCAATTGAAATGTCATATTTCTCAAAGATAATCTCAGTGTTATCTTCAGAAAAAAGTTCCTGCTCCAAGCAGTCACTTGGAAATGGTTTTCCAAACATTTCTATTTGTCACACCAATGACAGTTTCTACCATGTTCAAATTTTCCAAAGCCACACCTGTCACCATGGTAGTCAGTGTTGTTATAGTCACTCTCTTCATTATCATCAAACCTTCCCTTTAGTCACTTCCACCATCACTGAAGAAACTAGACTTTCCTCTTGAATCATTATGAGACTCAAAATACTACATGTATCCTTATCTTTACTAGAACTCCACTCTGAACTGTCTTTATCATTGACTTGTTTAGTAATTCCTTTGTTCCTTGAATGGAAAGGAATATATCACCCTTTGCCAGCTGTCCTTCCTTGACTCTGATTATCTGGAGAATTAATGTTGCTGGTCCAGCCCAAGGGCATTTTCTACTAACACAGGATCCATCCGTGAAGAATACAGATAACTTGGAATCTCCCTCTGCTGCTGAGTGAGTATGTTTGATGAACAGTAAATGACTCTCGCTGGAGAACTGTGGTTCTCTAACACATGTAGAATTTTGTTCCAAAAACTGAGATCTCCAGATATATAACCATGTTTGAAAGAAATGTCTCTGAACAATTTACAATTCAAAAAAAAAAGCTTTACAACATTATCACTCAATGATTATAAGTATGGCTAAGAAAAATATTTGATAAATGTGTATTTTAATGGTTTATATGTTTTCTAAATAAATTTTAAATTATTTAATTATTTAAAAACCACCTCTTCAGATGTGTTTAATTAATACTTCTCTAATCAGACTATCATACCAGGTTAAATGTTATTGTATATATTTCAGCCAGAAAGATTGATTGAGATTTTATAATTTGTTTTTTCCTTGTTTATTCTATTCTGAGTTACAGTGTAACTTAATGGTCTATACTTTTCTCTGTGAAAAGGAGTTAAGTTTTTGGGTACTAAGTAAATAACTGTGAATTCACTTAATGGTTTGCAAGTAGCACAATGCCACAATGTAATAGTGCAAAGTGAAAACTGTCATTTTAGAGATTGCTTTGAATTACATTTTTGACAACAAATGAGTTTATATCAAATATTATGTGCAGTTAGAATCACTATAACTCTGTGGATTTAGGAGTATATTATACAAACAAACAAATTATTGGCTAATACTTCTTGACATATTCAAGGTTAAATGTTGACAAGTGCAATGCAAACTCTTCACCCTCCCATTTTAAATACTGTAAGTAAAATACAAAATGTTTAAATGTAACAAGTTAATAGATTTCCATAATCCTAATTCTATAAATAGAATTTTTCAGGTCTCAAGATGCAATGCAGATAATCTAATGTCCAATACAAAAGAAATTATTTTATTAGTGATCTTTCCTGGATTATGCACAGATGAAGTGTAATCAATACTTCTTTGTGATTTTTGTTCCTTTGAAATTGATAAATTATAATACCATATAATTTTCAGAATAATATGATTTTCAAGCTGTAAAATACTTATAAAAATACATATCCAACCCTTCATTACCTTATAGATAAAGAAATGGGGATGAAGATGTTAACTGACTTGCTGATGTCAAGCTTGCTATCTAGTGACAGATTTGAGAGAATAAGTCAAGATACTTGATTCCTATGTCAATGAAATATTCTGTACGAGATACCACCCTTCCTTTTAAATTAACACTAAAGCATAATAAATGGATGTTTCACATAGATACTATTATTCCTTTAATGCAGATTTCTCTGCTTTACAGCGATCATGCCTTCTGGATTAACTGGAAAAATAACTATCAGATTTCTTCTTTTTATTCTGAGTAAACAGTTTTCCCAAACTCCACCTGATGTGAAATTTTCTACCTCTACCAAAACCCAATAAATAACAACATGAATTTCTTCTCTTTCCCAGGTATTCAGAAATTTCCCAGAAATAATTACAACAAAAGCCTCCAGGAGAAGATAAGACATATGCTGAGAAATTTTGTGTTTGACAGGAATTTAAGCATTCATGGTAAAGAATGTTTAAGTATGGGAATTAGATACACTATTTCAACATACAGATTTCCTCTGAGGAAGTAGAACTGGACGGGACAAGGAAGATAAGTTTTAGTTCTATACATGAAGCTATTTCTGTCCTTCCTTCTTTTTCTCCCTCTCACCCAACCTCCTGCTTTCTTTCTCTTCCTTCTTTTCTTTTTCCCTAGTTTTAAAATTATAATCTGTATGGTGTTAGAGAATGTCCTAATTTCATGTAGGCACAAAAATAAACTCAAAATGGAGTAAAGACCTAAATGTAAGACTGCGTACTATAAAACTCTTAGAGGAAAACATAGGCAGAACACTCTCTAACATAAATCACAGCAAGATTTTTTTTGATCCACCTCTGAGAGTAATGAAAATAAAATAAAGAAAGAAATGGGACCTAATTAAACTTAAAAACTTTTCAATAGCAACGGAAACCATGGAAATAAAACTCACAAAATGGTACAAAATATTTGCAAATGAAGTAACCAACAAGGGATTAATCTCCAAAATATACAAATAGCTCATGCAGCTTAGTATCAAATAAACAAACAACCCAATCAAAAAATGGGTGGAAGATCTAAAACATCATTTATCCAAAGATATACAGATGGCCAAGAGGCACATGAAAAGATGCTCAATATCACTAATTATTAGAGATATGCAACTCAAAACTACAATGTGATATCATCTCACACTGGTCAGAATGGCCATCATCAAAAACTCTACAAGCAATAAATGCTAGACAGGGTGTGGAGAAAAGGCAACCTTCCTACACTTTTGGTGGGAATATAAATTGATACAGCCACTATGGAGAACAGTATGGAGTTTCCTTAAAAAACTGAAAATAGAGCTACCATATGATCCAGCAATCCCACTCCTAGGCATATATCTGGAGAAAACCATAATTTGAAAGGATACATGCACCCGAATATTCATTGCAGCACTATTTACAATAGCCAGGACATCAATCTACTTAAATGTCCATCGATGGAAGAATAGATAAAGAAGATGTGGTACATATATACAATGGAATATTACTCAGCCATAAAAAAGAATGAAATAATACCATTTGCAGCGTACATGGATGGACCTAGAGATTGTCATACTGAGTGAAGTAAGTCAGACAGACAAAGACAAATATCATATGATATTGCTTATATGTGGAATCTTAAAAAATGGTACAAATTAACCTATTTACAAGACAGAAATAGAATCACAGATGTAGGACACAGTTTGGTTTCCCCTTGGTAACCAAACTTATGGTTACCAAAAGGAAAAATGGGGGGAGAGATAAGCTGGGAGGTTGGGATTGACATATACAAACTACTATATATAAAACAGATAATTAATAAGAAACTACTGTATAGCACAGGGAGCTCTATTCAAAACTCTGTAATGACCCGCATGGGAATAGAATCTAAAAAAACAGTGGCTATATGTATATGTATAACTGATTCACTTTGCTGTACAGCAGAAACTAACACAACATTGTAAACCAACTATGCTTCAATAACAATTAATTTAAAAAATAAAGTGAAGTAAATATGGTGGTACATGCTAGAGAGACAATTTTTTCTGATTTTATATATGTTTCAATATAGCATGATTAAAAATAAATAATCAAAATATTTGAATAAGAAAAATGTACCCTAATTGGTAACTAAAGAAATTGGTAGATTAACAAACTACATTTATGTAATTTTAGGAGAGAAGCTCAAATGAGATAACCTTCAATATATATTTTAATTTAAGTTTACATTCTGAACCCTAAGCCCCCAAGTGAAATATCAAAACATTCATCTTTATGGTTATTTGAATGGGTAGCAAGCATTCCCAAAGCTGTATAGTTTGGGATTTATTTGAGAGAGATTAGTGTTCCCTTGGTCTCTTGAATTGACTAGCTCGCTCTCCTAAACTGAGAAAGATGAAATTTATTTATAGGTCCTCAAGCTTTTATTATTTAAATTATAAATATTCCCCAAACAAGCTAAGCTATTCCCCATACTAGCTGTAAAAAAATTAGCAGAGGCAATATATGTCTACAAATATTTGTGTTTCTAATCTAGTGGATAATTATGTAACTTGTCCCCATATTATCACTGAGGTGAAGGTGGATCAGTGAGGAAGTCTTGTAAAAATCTGCATATTGACGAACTGTTAAAAATATTTTCTTCACAGCCCCAGGATTGGAAGCTATGCCACTAGATCCATAATTTTTTAATAATAATTTTTCAATCCCTTTAATTTTTCCTTCCCACAGATAAATAAAAGGAAACTATCTGATTTCCTAGATAATGACTTTGCAGAGTTACTTAGAGTATTATTATGATGATTATTATGATGATTATTATATTAACATTATTAAGATATAACATTCATCTATGCTGAAGAACTCTTCAACATAAGTGATTCCAGGAAATATCTTACCCAGGGCACAGTCACATCCATCAGTTGACTCCCACTCTGAGCTATAATATTCAGTTAGTTTCATTGAGTTTAGTTGTTAAAAACAATAAAGTGTAGGGTTTTAAGTTTTCTCTTCATTCTATATCTCCTTGTTCTTGTTATTATTTTCATTGTTTTCAAGTTCTATCTCCTTTGACTGTCACTAACTGTTTGATTGATTAAGAAAGGATCAAGTATTTATAGAGCCTCAACTGGGTGCTACACAATATGTCAATGGCTTTTCCAAACATCTCACTTTTTTTTCACCTTTACAGCAGTTCTATGGACTGCATAATCATCCAGCATTTAAAATGAGGAATTTGAAATTTAGAGAAATAAAGAGTGGTGGTCAAAGTAAAACACAATAAATCCTAGATGAGGGTTTAGCTCCACACTTTCTGACTATAAGTCTGTTACATCATAGACACCTCCCTTAACTTGGGTGCCTTGTTAATCTTTTCATTTATTTCTATATTTCTATACAGTGAGGTAATCTGCTGTCACATTGTTTGGTCTTTAATTCCTTCCTTCCTTCCTTTCTTCCTTCCCTCTCTCCTTCCTTTCTTCCTCTTTCTTTCTTTTTTCACCAGTAGTGATGTGATAATAAATTTGTCTTCAAAATAAAAATCTTTGACATGTGAACTCTGGTGACCATTTAGTGTCTTTATAATAGATTCTTATAGCATATACACCACAAAAATCCCTATTCTTGATGAGAAAATAAAATTTAAGAATTATTTCTACTACCTTTATGTGATTTTTCTGTCTTCTGAGCATTTAACAGAAGTGTATTGGCTGAATCACATAAACTGTCTACACAGTGGAGTCAGTATTAATATCCAATTTATTATACAGTTAGTGAATTCACAATTTTAACATATTAATAACTTGTCTGATGTCAGCCAGAAAGTCTGAATGCCAGTTGTAAACTTATTAAGAATTAAATTTATTTTCTAACCTTTCTGTTAAGCACTCACTTTCCTTTAATATTGATAAACAATAGTTTTAGATTCTCAGTATTCATGAATTATATGCTAGCCTGAAAAAGACCATACTATTAAGACAATTTACTGAAGTTTATGTAGGTTATATACTGTATAAGTCCATTAGGTGATATAACAAAATACAACAGACTAGGTAGCTTCTACAAAATAAATACTTATTTCTCACAATTATGTAGGCTGGAAGTCTGAGATCTGGGGGGCAGCATGTCAAGTGAGACTTCTCTTGTGTCCTCACATGGCGGAAATATCCCAGGATCTCTTCATCTCTTTTATAAGGCTCTAATTCCATTCACCAGAGTTCCACAATCATGACTTAAGCACCTCCCAAAGGGTCTAATACCATCACCTTTGGGGGTTAAGACTTCAACAGATGAAGTTTTGTGGCATATAAACATTCAGACCATAGCATCTATTTATACTTAAAACAGCTAGAAGTTTGGTGATTTGAATTCTCATTTGTCTTATGCTTGGTTGCCTATAGGAAAGTCATTCTACTTCTTTGATTTTCTTTTCAGTATCTTAATCTAGTATACTACAATAATTTTTTTATGGCAAGATTATTATGAGATCAGTTAGATTATATAAGTAACAGAATTTCAGCCATATAGAAAGAATGTATTCTTCTACAGCAAGATCTTTAACGATTTGTGCTTCCTTTTTTAGCTCTAATATTGAATCAGTTAATATTAAAAGTCTTTGTAATTGTCCATTAGTAAATCATAAACACCTAGAAAATAAATAAATTTTGTCTGTCTTACTTGTGTTGAATCCCCTTCTAGTAGATTTCTGGCACACAGTAAAATTTCAATGAACATTTACTAAATAAATAATAATTGTGAGGTTTCCAGTTCTGAATGTAAGAAATGTAGAAGCCACCACTTTGTCCCAACACAAGTAAAAGCTGAAAGACTTAAAAATCTTCTTCAATTATTCTAGAATCCCCAAGAGAGGTGAGGACAGAAGGCAAATCACTGTTCCCAAAAGAGATCAGATGGACAAAAAATACAGAGAATAACAACTTAACTAAAGCAGAGACATGAGCAGAAACTGCCATGGGAGCCAGTGCCTAAGTAGGAAAACAAGAACTGCAATTGCCAAATTGCTGGAGGTTCAGTGCGGACAATTGTGAGAGTTAAAACTCCATGGGGAATGAGTCCTGGTGTGGGGAGCACAATGTGATATTTACCTCCAGGAGCTCAACCAGTTCCCCACTGTAAATATCAGAGGAAAATCCCCTCCTACAAAAAGCAGAGGCTGGGGAAAAGGAATCATTTTGAAATACACCAGAGCACTCTGTTCTTAGCAAAGCCTGCTCTCAGCAGAAACTAGTTCAGTGGAGCCTAACCTGCTGGCATGTTATCACATCCTAACTGATTGGGAGAAGGGGAGGAAAAAAAAAAAAAAACAAGACCACTGTAGCCAACTTCTCCCACCTAAGGGGAGTAGAAAAAAGTTTAAACACTTGTGAATATCACAGTCCAGAGGCAGGCATAGGCTCACTAAAATACTAAGACTTAATCACAGGACTAAAAATGTTTCCCCTGAGCCCTCAACACCACATTAGTGAAGGCCAATTTACAGCAGTTCCTTTATCCAGTCCATCCTGTCTGGCTATCAAGAAAAATTATATCGTATACCAAAAGGTGAAAAACACAACTTGAAGGGGCAGAGCAAGTCAGAACCAGACATGGCAAGGATGTTGGAATTATGAGAAGGAGAATTTAAGACAACTATGATTAATATGCTAAGGGCTCTCATGGATAAAATAGACATCATACAAGAACAGATGGGCAAGGTAAACAGAGAGATGGAAATCCTAAGAATGAACCAAAAAGAAACATTAGAAATAAAAGTCAGTATAATAGAAACGAGAAAGGCCTTTGACGAGCTTACTAGTAGACTGGTCATGCTTGAGGAAAGAATCTCTGAGCTCAGTGTATCTCAATAGAAACCCCCCAAACTGGAAAGCAAAGAGAATAAAGACTTAAAAAATAGAACAGAATATTCAAGTACTGTGGGACAATAATAAAACGTATAACATATGCATGATGGAAATGTCAGGACAGAAAAAGAGAGGAAGATTAGATATTTAAAAGAATAATGACCAATAATTTCTGTAATATAATGCCAAATACTAAAGCATAGATTCAGAAAGCTCTGAGAACATCAAGCATGACAAATACCAAGAAAACCTACATGTAGGCATGCAATTTACAAATCATAAACAATCAAGATAATGACTCAAAGACCTTAACAGACATCTCACCTAAGAAGATATAGAGATTTCAAATAAGCATATGAAAAGAATGCTCCACATCATATGTCATCAGGGAAATATAAATTAAACAACACATTAAAAAGGCTAAAATCTGGAATACTGACAACAACAAATGCTGGGGAGGATGTGGAGAAATAGGAACTCATTGTTCATGGGAATGCAAAATGGTATAGCCACTTTGGAAGAGAGTTTGACAGTTTCTTACAAAAATAAACATGCCCTTATTATATGATTCAACAATTGTGTTCTTTGGTATTTACCTAAAGGATGTGAAAATTTATGTCCACATAAAACCTGCATATGGATGTTTACAACAGCTTTATTCACAATTGCCAAAACTTAGAAACAACCAAGATGTCCTTCAGTGGTGAATGTATAAATAAATCGTGGTACATATATACAAAGGAATATTATTCAGTGCTAAAAAGGAATGAGCTATCAAACCATGAAAAGTCAAGGAGGAACCTTAAATACGTATTACTGATCTAAAGAAGCCAATCTAAAAAGACTACTACTATATGACATTCTGTAAAAGCAAAATTATGAAGCCAGAAAAAGATCGGTGCTTGTCAAGAGTGGGGCGCAGGGAGTGATAAGGGATGAACAGGCTGAGCACAGATCATATTTAAGGCAGTGAAAATACACTATATGAGGTTAGAATGATGAATACATATCACTATATATTGGTCCAAACCCATAGAATGTACATCAAGAGTGAACACTAATGTAAACTATGGACTTTGGGTAATTATGGTGTGTCAAGGTAAGTATGTCAATTGTAATAAATGTACCACTCTGGTGGGGGAGGTTGGTAATGGGGGGGGACTATACATGTGTGGAGACAGGGGATATGTGTGAAATCTCTGCATTTTCCTCTCAATTTTGCTGTGAATCTAAAATTGATTTTGAAAAGTCCTTTAAAATAATAATAATAATTCTGAAGCATATGAATTTCTTTCTGTATCCTATAATCAACACAAAATAGGTAATAACATGCTCACAAATTTAAAAATGAATATAATGCTGTAAAAGTTAAAAATGTAAAAGTAAATTTATTATGCTTTCATTTTAAAGCAATTGAAAATCAATTGTAAATAAATTCACTTTAGTAAAATATGTAGATATGGATTTAAATACATATTCCAAAATTATAGTTAATTTTATACATTTGTAATTATCTCCATTTTAAAACATCTGAAGAGATTGACATATATTGATGTTAAAAACAGAAAGTTTTAGAGGTAAGTCTTAAGCTGTGACTATATGTCCAAAATCCTGCTTCCTACTGTCCGCATGAAACTGTGTCCTGCCCACCATGTTGCACTGCATCCAGTAAAGTTGCTTTAGCTCAAATGTTTAGCCCCAAATATAACCAACTTTCTCAGCTCCCAGCTCAAAGATAAACAATGCTCTCTCTACTGAAGTAAACTTCTATATCCCTAAGTTTAAATTTTTACTGGATATGATGCTGAGAATTGAGTTATGGGAAAACTTTTACCTAAGCATTTTATTTATGAACAGGGTTTTACCTGAGATATCATTCACTGGTTGTTCCCTATATGTCTGAACTGTAAACACGATAACCTCTAAGTCAATACACCATATATCTCAATAGAACAGAATTTAATAAAGAATGAGTGTTTTTTGGCTTCTGATACAAGAATAAAAAAGTAATTATGGTGAGATTTTGCCTGTAAGATGGCCCTTAGAATGGAGGCTTTGAGAATGTGTTATTGTTTTTTAGAGTAGCATTGTTGTTATAAAAATAACAAAATGTTAAGTAGTGGGAGAAGCAGAATTGGCATGATTTAAATTACAATTTTTTGTGAGACTCCAGATTAATATACTCTGATTACATGTGGCATTTAATTAAATTATTTCATTTCAATACCCGCATTCTATAAATAGCATTAATATAGCACTTTCATTCAGATCACCAAAGGTTTACTGAATGACATTTGAGAACTGTGACCATGTGATAAGCACTAAAGATTTTAAAATGAATGCCATGTTATCTCTTTTTATTTTTTCTTTTAGTAATAGTACAACCTATAGGGGAAGACATAAGAATAAAATTATTATTTAATTGCAGTGTGTAAAATACTATACCATATGAATGTAGATTCTCAGTGGCAGATAAACTGATCAAAGCAGCATGTATAGGAAAAAAACATGGATAGGGCGTATCAGCAAAACTATTATCTAGTCCAGGGTTTTTTTTATTTTCTTAATATGAAATCTTGAGAAAATAGTTTCACAGTTGATCAAGTTTCTTTAATCATTAAATGATTGACCATTACTTAAAACAGCTAATATTTCTTGTGAAGCTTCACTTTATATAAAAACCTACTCCAGATGTTCGTATGGATACGAAGATCTTACTGAGTAAGAAATGAAGCCTTAGAGGTAGTACATAAAGACAGCCTAACATCAAAGAATCATATCATTGTGTTCTACCCCCTGCTAGTTAATGCATTTGGCAACAAATCACGTTTTTCTAAGATCCCAGAGGGAAAAAAATGTGTAATTGTCTGAAACATGATGTAAAAATGGAAAAGACAGCACATGCATTCAGCTACCTACATGAGGAAGATAACATTTTCTATTTTCTTAAATTGTATTTATACTAGTTTCTGTTAAGGTAGCAACTAACAATAAAGATAAAATACAAAAGACATTTCAAAGTGTGATTTCCCAATACAAAATCAGATGACCCTGGGTAACTCTGATGCTTCTATTTCTGCTTTTGATCTAGTTGAGGATGTTATAACATGGGGTGGGGGCTGATGAGAGTAAAGGTGTTAAAGTACTTCCATTGAAGTAAGTGAGACTGCAGAGTGAAATTGTACAGCTTTCCACACCATAAATGAATTCTAGTTCATTGAAAGGATATAGACATGCTTATGCTGACAGAACTATTCAGTATATTCTTGCAAAATTTGTCTCTAATAATAAATTAAAATATACTTTCCCCTAAATGGATATCCCTTCCTCCTAAATTAAAGTTTAAATGATTTTTGTTGCAAACTGATTTTTCTTTTGCATTTACTTGCAAACATGGGGGAGAGGGAATGAATGCAATGTTAGATACGCTCATAAACACATTCAGTTCATGTAAAAGGAAATTTTTATCTTTCCTGAAGTTATTAATCAAAAACTAGTTCCCAAAGTAGCTAACCTTGTGTCAACAAGATAGATGAATATTAGACTACACACAGAAACTGAGATGTGCAGAATACATAAGTGCCATACATTCTACAAATTTCTGCACAAATATATTCTCTTCTAAAAGGTGATTTTTGTGAGTTTTGGTTCTCTAGTGATATTACTAGAAATTATTAGGACATACAATAAAGGGTACAAGATGTTAAGACAAAGAGTTTAGAAAACACTTTTTACTACTTATCAATCAGGAAAGATACTGACTGCCTGCTGTTTAAGAAAGTTAGTCCTGGGGATATATAAACCATTAGACCTTGAAAAAAGTGATATCTAAAATGTGCTGTTACCCCCATAGGTAGCTATATATTCCATCTGGGTGAATTGAGCTGTGCAAATTAGCATGTGACCACAAACCAAGACCAAAATAAATCCAAGTCATGAGAGAAAGGTATCAAACAGGAAGGATGAGAGAAAAGTAAAGAAGAACCCCTGTCTCTTTTTCCAATTGCTTTCCTATTAGGTTTTCAAAGGAATCTGTGTTGGGTGAGAAAGATTTTGATTTTCAGATCCACAGACAGATTTTCTTATATATATTGGACACAGAGGGGGATAGAAAAATACATGGCCTCAAGGTGGAATGAGTAAGTCAATAGTTAGAAAAGATTCAATGAATTGGAAAGAATTGTGTATTCTTAAACCATCTACAAGCTTGGCTAAATTAAGTGTATCTAAAGGGAAATCACAGTTCTTTCTATTTTGGAAAGAAATTGTTTTATGTTTAATAAAATCAAAAATATTTAATTGTATTTTATTTTAAACCAAACTGAATGTTAAATTCCTTATAATTGTATTTTTGATTACCTATTACAGGTCATTGTTCTACACTTACCCTAATTGTGTGTAAATCACACAAACACACACAAACATACATAGGGTTAGAGTATAGATGAAAACACATATGCACCAAGAAGGTATAGACATGTTTATTAATCACATAATAAGACTTTCTAGGGAGAGCAGGGTTGACTCCCAAGCAGGTCCAAAAATGGTTTGAAAAAGCAGGAAAGGAAGACTGGCTTGGGTTCCTGCAGCATGGGTCTGATATTGTGGGGAAGGTTTCCTATGTGACCACTGGGTTTCTGTGGTTTGAACTTCCCATGAGGGCTAACAGAGGTAGCATTCCACCTTTCTTACAAGCCTGCCCAGACCAGTTCTGTTTTATGGCCTGAATGTGGTCTAATTCTGTAAAATCTTTCATGTATGCTTGAGAAGATGTGTTTTCTTTTGTTACTGAATGGAGAATTCTGTAAAGTTAATTTGATCAAGTTCATTGATAGATCTGTTCAGGTCAACTCTGTCCTTCCTGATTTTCTACCTGCTTAATCTATCAATTTATAACAGATAGGTTTCAAACCTCCAACTTTTTATTTGATTCTATTTTTATATTTTCTTTTTGTGTGTTATTTATCCTTCTGTTTTTCTTAAAACTATTTTAATGGTTGTCCTAGAATTTACAATATGTGTGTTTAAATAATGTATGGGCACCATCAAATTTCGCTATAACTTTCTGCGTGGTGCGGTTTCTGTCAGTAGCTCGGCTGAGTTGAGCTAGAGAGAAATGAGCTGCTGGATGTCAGAGAAGCCAACTCAAGCAACAAGCCAACAAATGAAAGAGTTTAGTCTTTAATCATTTACCGCAGTGGCAATAAGCAAGAGGCTAGAATGAAGTAACCCAACTCTGCGTTTCATTTTCCCCGGTGGAACAGCGCACCAGTCAAGGGACAGAGGGAACATCGCAGATGTGCGGGTTTGCTGGCTGCTGATATCCTGAAGAGAAGGGTCTGGCACTTTTAAGGATCCTAAGTTCAGGGAAGGCTGGAGAGAGTGGATAGGAGTGGAAAAGTACTGGGTACCGAGGCGTAATGGGGAAAAGTGTCTTCATGGTTTCCTGCCCCATTTTATCCCCTTTTATCCCCCTTAAGGAGGCATCACCAGAGGAGGCTGAAGAGGACTTCTGCCCAAGACCTCAGATGAATAGACCTCAGAATGAAGGCACAGAGGCTGTGGCTGCATATGTATGAAGAGCTTACTGTCCAGGGGCCTCAGACATTGACGCAACTCTCTTCAGAGACTGCGGTGCAGCTTTGGCCTGTAAGACATGACAGGTAAAGCCTTTATAATTGCCTACAGTCAGGCCTGAAAAAACACACATTGGTTTTTAACCAGGAGCCAACCTCTTCAATTACCTTTAAGAATTTATCCTCAATTCCTCCTTCCCATACCTTGTGACATTGCTGTCATGTATATCAATTGTCCATAGGTTATATATTCCTGATACATAATTACAAAATTACTTTAAACAAGCAGTTGTCTTTCATATCAACAAAGAACAAGAAACAAATACTTTATTTTGTTTTCATTTATACCTTTGGCAACTCTCTTCTTTATGTAGTTCCAAGTTTCTGACCTGCATCTTCTTTTTATTTGTTTCCTGCTTGAAGAACTTCTTTTAATGTTTCTTGCAGAGCAAAGATGCTAGAAATGACTTCTTTCATCATTTTTTCTGAGTCTTTATTTCTTCTTCACCTTTGAAGGATAATTTCACAGGATATAGATTTCTAGGTGTTGGGTTTTTTTTTTTTTCCTTTTAATTCTTCAAACGTTTCAACCCACACTCTTTTTTTTGGCATGTTTTTTGATGAGAAGCCTGCTGAAATTCTTACTCTTATTTCTGTCTAAATGAGTGTCCTTTTTTTTTTATCCTCCTTCAATATTATCTCCTCTCTTTTTCCCCTGCAATTTGAATATGGTATGCCTAGTTGTGAGGTTATTTTTTTCTTTTTATTAAATTTTCTTGGTGTACTCTCAGATTCTTCAATTTATGGCTTAGTGCCTGTCATTAAATTAGTAATTACTTATTTACTAATTTACTAACTGGTCATATTACTTAAAATGTTTCTTCTACATTTTCTCTTTCTTCTTTTCTGATATTCCAATTGTGTGTAAGTTTTACTTTTTAATTATTATGATTATCCTACTGTTCTTGGATGTTCTGTTCATTTTCTTTCCTTATTTTTATTTTATTTTAATTTTTAATTCATATTTCTCTTTGTATTTCAGTTTGGAAAATTTCTATTAATCTATCGTCAAGCTCACTGATTCTTTCCTCACCTATGTAGAGTCTATTAATGAACCTATGCAAAGCATTTTTCAGTTCTGTTACTGTATTTCTAATTTCTAATGTTCCCATTGATACTTTCTTAGCATTTTCATCTGTTACATTATTGACATAATCTGTCATGTTGTTTACTTTTTTCTTTTGAGTTCTAACAATAATTTTAATTCTCTCATCTGATAATTCCCACGTGTCATATCTGAGTCTGATTCTGGTAGTTGCTTTACTTTTTCAGAAGTTTTTTTCTTTCCTTTTAGCATGCCTTGTTTTGTTTTTTTTGGTTTTTTTTTCCATTGAAGCTGACATTATGTAAAGTAATAAATAAGGATTTAAATACACAGACCTTCAACATGAGGATTTATACTAATCTGGCTAAGAGTAGGGATGTTAGTGTACATTGTAGGCATAAGTACAAAATATATCATATTTCTTTAATGTCTTTATGTTTGTCTCCTTGTGCTTTAAAGCTTTCCTTTGTACAGACCCTTAGAGGGAAAATATGTTTCAGATTTCTCATAAGTAGTGATAAACAAGTATTGGAACACAACTATGATGAAAATTATGGCCTACATTTAAAGGGTAGATCTACCTGAAACTTGAAGAAAGTGCTATAGCTTAATGCTAGCATTAAATTTTCTAAGAAAAAAAAACTTACTTAAAATGTGCATTTATTACTTTGATGATCTGTGTTTATCTCTTAATATCATTTATTTATTAGGCATCTTTTTTTCATTTTCATAGAGATGCAACATGGAGGTACATTGTTTAGGAGTAATGTTGTACTTATTTGAGGCTTCATTATTTCAAAGGAATCAATAAAATTTATAGTGGGAAAGGGGAAAAGGAGGAAAAAGAGAATAAGAATGAATACTGATATGAATAGCTAAATCTAAGGGAATAAGTAATTATATATTCCTATTCAGAAAAATGCAAACTATTTTAGCAATAAGGTCTCCCTTTACTCAAGGGTAAAATTTGATTTTCATCCATATTTCACAGAACAAATAACTCTCATTCAAAATGAAATTTAGAGTTTTATAATCTGCCTTATGCTGAAGAGTGTATATAAGAAAATCCTTAAAATATAAAGAAATTATTTCACCAAAATAGTTTTGGGGAGTTATATACATAACAGACCAAGGGTGAATTTACTATTTGAGTCACATAATCATCACTGTCAGATTCCATGGAGCAGCACACTGACAAACTGCAAGCATAAACCACCTGATATTTTTTCTTTGTGTTCAGGGATGGAGAGGTTAGTAATGTATTTCCAATATATCCTTCTTATTCCCTCTGTCTTCTCACTGACTTAAATGCCATCAAAGGAAACTAGCTTACTAAGTTTCAGCAGCCTCTGATCTTGTGAGGATTCTAGGTACCATAAGAAATTATTATGAAATGGGTTTATTTCTTCCCCAGTGACTGAACTTTCTGGAAGTGCAGCCCAATTAGGCCTGAGTAATGTCTCCCAGAAAAGATTGGGTTCTATAGAAGAGATTAATAGAGATTAATAGAGGTACCATTCTGAAAATGGAAACAAACTATATGTCCTTGTAACCTCCATGACTGTTTTTTAAATCTTTATTTTCTGTAACTTTTATTTACAAGTTTATTGATATAGGATTTACATATTAAAATAGTCACTCTTTTTAGGTATATGATTTGGTGACTTTTGGAAAATATATGAAAAACCTGGCACCCACTAACTTGACTTCCATCCTTACTGCTTTGCCTTTTCAAGACTTTCATATAAATAGGATCAGATAGCATGACATTCCCATTTCCCATTCTTCAATCACTCAAATTTCTGAGATCCATCTATTTTCTTTTTTGGGAAGGATGGCAGGGTAGGGTGTTGTACCAGCAGGTCATGCAAAATAATATTCCTTTTTATAGATGTTCAACCATATGTTGAGCCATATGTTCAATATCCCAGTTTTTGGGTATTAGTGAATATATACAAGCACAATATATATATACATTTCAGTTGTGGGGTGGGATAAGTGGATCACATCAAAAGTTGATGTGATTTTAGAAGCAACTCTCAAACCATTAGGCAAAGAGGCTGTGCTAATTTGAATTTCCATTGGCAATATATGGACAATTCAACTGCTTTACCCCCAATCAGCTATTGGTACTCTCAGGATTGTTATTATTCCATCATCTATCAATCCATATCTATCTAAATATCTATCATCTATCTATGTATCTACCTATCATCTATATATCTAACATTTATCATCTTCATATTATCCATACTGGAATATTTGTAGTGATATTTCATAATTTGAATTTGCCTTTCTCTAAAAGCTGAAGACATTGAGCATACTTCATGTGCCTATTTATAATCCTTATCTTTACATGAGTTGTTTGTCTTCTTACTACTGAGTTGTAAGAATCCTTTAACAGATATGTGCTTTGCAAATGCTTTCACTCATCCTGTAAGATGTCTTGGAGATAAACAATCTATCTAAAAAAAGAATTCAGAATAAGGATGGTAAAGATGATCCAAGATCTCAGAAAAAGAATGGAGGCACAGATCGAGAAGATACAAGAAAAATTTAACAAAGACCTAGAAGAACTAAAGAACAAACAACAGAGATGAACAAGACAATAACTGAAATGAAAAATACTCTAGAATGAATCAATAGCATAATAACTGAAGTAGGATAAGGGATAAGTGACTTGGAAGACAGAATGGTAGAAATCTCTGCCATGGAACAGAATAAAAAAAAAGAATTAAAAGAAATGAAAACAGTCTTGGAGACCTCTGGGACAACATTAAATGACCAACAGTCAAATTATAAGGGTCCTGGAAGAAGAAGAAAAAGAGAAAGGGTCTGAGAAAATATTTGAAGAGATTATAGTTGAAAACTTCCCTAACATGAGAAAGGAAATAATCACCCAAGTCCAAGAAGTGCAGAGAATCCCATACAGGATAAACCAAAGGAGAGAGATGCCAAGACACATATTAATCAAGCTAACAAAAATTAAATACAAAGAAAAATTATTAAAAACAACAAATAACGTACAAGGGACTCCCCATAAAGTTATCAGCTGATTTTTCAGCAGAAAATCTGCAAGCCAGAAGTGAGTAGCAGGATATATTTAAAGTGATGAAAGGGAAAAACCTACAATCAAGAATAGTCTGCCCAGAAAGGTTCTCATTCAGATTTGATGGAGAAATCAAAAGCTTTGCAGGCAAGCAAAAGCTAAGAGAATTCAGCACCACCAAAAGCGCTTTACAATAAATGCTAAAGGAACTTCTGTAGGCAGGAAACACAAGAGAAGGAAAAGACCTAAAAAAACAAACCCAAAACAATTAAGAAAATAGTAATAGGAACATACATATTGCTAATTACCTTAAATGTAAATGGATTTAATGTTCCAACCAAAAGACATAGACAGGCTGAATGGATACAAAAACAAGACCCATGTAAATACTGTGTACAAGAGACCCACTTCAGACCTAGGGAAACATACAAACTGAAAGTGAGGGGATGGAAACAGATATTCCATGCAAATGGAAATCGAAAGAAAGTTGGAGTAGCAATGCTCATATCAGACAAAATAGATCCAGGATAAATCACATTTTGGGTCACAAATCAAGCCTCAGTAAATTTAAGAAAATTGAAATCATATCAAGCATCTTTTCTGACCACAAGGCTATGAGATTATAAATCAATTACAGGAAAACAAAAAACAATCTGTAAGATGTCTTTCCAATTTTTGTAGAATCTTTCAATGAACAAGAGACTTTAATCATGATGAAGTACTGTACACTATTTTTATGGTTTATGGTGTTTGTGCCAAAGAACTATTTGTCTAACCCAGGATCACAAACATATTCTCCTATGTTTCTTATAGAAAGCTATGTTTTTTGCCCTTAGTTTTGGACCATGATCCACTTTGAGTAAGTTTTTTAAATGGTGTGCAGTAAAGGTGAAAGATGAGTTATTTTCATATGGATGTCCAATTTTTCCTGCAGTATTTGCTGATAAGACCACTCTTTCTCTATTGTATTAGCTTGGTAAATTTGTCAAAAATCAGTTGACAATGTATGATTGTCTTGAGCTTTTTTTCTTATTCCCTTTATGCTACTGGGTGGATCTGTATATCTATCCATAATTCAATTCTGCACTGACTTAATTATGGTTACCTTATAGCATGTCTTAACTTTAGATGAGTTCTCCAACTTTTAATTCTTTTCCTCTTTTTTATTATTCCAAGGCTTTGTTTTTCCCATGTAAATTTTTAGTATTAGCTTGCCACTTCTAAAAAAAAAATTAGGAATATTAATAGAGTTTAAATTGATTTTAGAAAATTTGTAATTTTCCAATATTAGTTCAAATCCCTATGCCTGTTTTAGCTCTTCATTTATTTTGTTCTGATTTAATTACACTCATAAATGTTTTATAGTTTTATACTAAATTTATTAATTTTATATGTTAAATATATCCCTAAAATTCAATTTTATTTGATGTTATTGTAAATGTATTTATAAAACTAATGTCCAATGTTTATTTTCATTGTGTAGAAATGCAATTGATTTTGTATATTAACCTTTATCCTGACATCTTACTATATTCACCTATTAGGTATAAGATATTTTATACCTAAAATATAAAACCTTAGGTATTTTTTTTACATAGATCATCAGATTATCATGTTGTCTGAAAATAAAAAGAGTTTTACTTCTTCCTTTATAATCTATATTACCTATGACTTCCATTATAATGTTGAATATAAGTGGTGAGAACATACACATCTTCCTGGTTTTAGGTGAAAAGCTATATCAGTCTATTTTTTTTCCTATTAACTATGATGTTAGCCATAGACTTTCTTTAGATGTTCTTTACTGGGGTTAAGAAGTTTCTTACTTATCCTAGTATGTTGAGAGCTTTTTCATGAATACACGCAATATTTTGACAAATTATTTTTCTTTATTTATTAAAAGATTGAATTCTCTATTTTTGGACTTTTGATAAAATGAATTATATAGTTTGGCGTTCAAATGTTGTATTAACTTTATTTATTGAAATAATCCATGATCAAATAGTACAGATGAACCAGTTTGCAAGGCAGAAATAGTGACACAGATGTAGAGAACAAATGTATGGACATGATGGGGGGAAAGCAGGTGGGGGGGTGGTAGTGGGATGAATTGGGAGATTGGGGTTAACATATATACACTCATGCGTATAAAATAAATAACTAATATAAGCCTGCTGCATTAAAAAATACAAAAAAATAAAAGAAATATACCATGATTGGTCATGATGAATTATCATTTGTTAATTATTGAATAAAATTTGCTGATATTTTGAGGATTTTTGAATCTATGTTCATGAATACTATTCTATAGTCTTCTTTTCTAGTATACCTTTGCCTGCAAGATAATTCTGGCCTCAGAAAATGAATTGGTAGGGTTGTCTCCCCTTCTATTGGAGAGATTGTATAGAATATATTTATTTCTTCTTTCAATATTTTTCAGAATTCAACAGTAATATTACCTGGGGCTAGAGTTTAATTTGTAGGAATGTATTTGATTGTGTATTCAATATTTTAATGGATATAGAGCTTGTAGAATACATATTTATTTTTGTGTGAGCATTTTAATTTGAATCCCTCAAGAAATTAATCCATTTATTTTATCAAATTGATTGTCATAAAGTTGTTCATAATATTCCCTTATTATTCTCATAACAGTCCCTTTATATTAATATCTATAATATTTTTATAAATGTCACCTTTTGATCCTTGATATTAAGAATTTGTTGTTTTCCTCTTGTTTATTACAAGTCTGGCTATCAATTTTATTAATCTCAAGGAAAATATATTTCACTTTATAGCTTTATCTAATATTTTTATTATTTCAATTTCATGGATTTTTGCATTTATATTTACTATTCCTTTCTATATGTCTAAATTTTTTTCTATTTTCTAAGGTTTAAGCTTATATCATTGATTTAAGAACTTTTTTCTTGTCTCATACAAGCATTTCATTCTATGAATTTCCATTTAAGAACAAATGTAACTGCAATTAACAAAGAGTTTTGTTTTATTTTTTATTCATTTCAAATATTTTATACTTTGCTTATTATGTCTTTGATTCATGGCAAATTTAGGAAGTTTTTGGAGATTTAAAGATATCTTTGATTATTGATGTCTTGTCAGAGTAGATTTTTATATAATTATATTATTTTATATGTGGTGAAGTATTTTTTATGGTTTATCTTTGTCAATGTCATATATGCCCATGAGAATAATCCATATTCTGCTGGTGCCACTGTTGGATGAAGTTTAAGTCAGTTGATAGTGTTGTTCAGATCATCTGTGTCATTTTGATTTTCTCTCATCTTGTTCTATTACCCATAAAGACAAAATTTGGATGTATCCAGTTATAAGTGTGAATTTGTCCTTTCCATTCTATCTACTCTAGTTGTTTTATGTATCCTGAATCTCCCTTGTTAGCTGCATAACCTTTGGGAGTCTTGCATTGTTTTTAGAAAATGACAGAGAAAATGCTTAGATGTTATACATGATAATAGAAAAAACATAATAATAAAAATACTAGGTAGAAAAGCTAAAAAGAGTCTATATTCCTTTTTCTATTTTATTCTCTCAATGTAAGATACCAATCTCAGACTATACATTTTACTGTATACTCTGTCATAAAGAAAAATTAGACATGTAACATATTATAAGAAAATAAAATTTGAATATCTAGTAAGTCAATTGTTATTTCAACTTCATTAAAATGAAATGGTTGAGAAAATTTTAAAATTAAACATGAATTATTGGTATAAAAATAAGTTATATCTAAGACAATTTTAGCTTAATCAGATTAACTCTCTTTGAAACTATATTCAAGACCTGTGACTAGCAGAAATTTTGCACTAACTCATGTTGAACAGCAGTTTTTCTACTGAATATATCAATTATTAAAAAGATGATAGCAGTTAAGTATAAAGAAGATATGGTTAATGGTGCAAAAAATCAGCATCAGTAATATGTCCATTCTTAGATTCAGGTCTGCATTTCTTTTTGTAAATCATTTTACTCAAAGAACGCATTTAGTATCTATTAAGATAATAGGATTCCAGTGTCTCATAGCATAAAAGCAAACCTAAGTATAGAGCAAGTCAGTAATAATCACTATCACTATAATTTTAATCTTCAAGCCAGGAATATGAGAAAATAGAATAGATAGATAGATAGATATAGATGTACAGAAAGAAAAATGTATCTTTAATTGATTCTTACATTTTATTCAATTTTGCGTAAATAGTAGACCAATTTCAATTAATTTACATTGTTTCATATAATATTGTCTTTATTCTTGAAAAATTTTGTGTGTAACTATTTATTTCAAGCTGATCAGGAATAATATTTAGTTAGGTTTTTATGCCCTATCACATGTTAACTACATGGGGCTCACTTAGACATATAGCAGAATAGGAGCAGTTTTCTTGTGATATTATAAAATTAAAATAAATTGAATATTAGAAGAAACTAGTACTATCAATGTTCAAAATTATGACTTTTTAAAATTAATTAGGGACTTCTCTGGTGGTCCAGTGGTTAAGACTCCACACTTCCAATGCAGGGGGCATTCGATCCCTTGTCGGGGAACTAAGATTTCACGTGCCACACTGTGAGGCCAAAAAAATATATACCAAAAAAAATAAATAAATAAAATAAAATAAAATTAGTTAAAATATGTTTGAATATAATATTTTCTTATTAAACTGCCTAAAGTCAAATGTTTTTGAAATACTACTATAAAGCCACTGTATGAAACATGTTATTATAGTTGACCTTTGAATATTAGGAGAGAAAATAAAAGAAAACAAAACTAAATAAAAGGGTAATACATTTACACATCTGTATCTTATTTGTTGTAATAGCATGTGAGTCAGTTTATTCTGGGCCAGCGTTGTGTGTTGTTAGGTTCATTCCATTGGGAGTCCACTGTCAACGGTAAATTTCTATTTAAAATGAGTTGATATACTTATGTAAATGTTCCATCGATGAGAATTTTGGTCATGAGGCCACATGGGAAGCCTAATTATCTTGAAGGAGTTAGTGGTGACTGTTAAGTGTTATAAAACAGTGATGAGCAGCATTAGCAAGTCCGATTTCTGGGAGTAATTGCTCATTCCAAAGGGCACTTTGGAATGAGGCTCAGGGAAAATTGATCAGAGGCAGTGAACTAACTAAGCAGCAAAGAAAGGGACTACAGAGGGAAAGAGATTCATTTTAAAGGAAGTAATAGTACTATGATAGTATGGGGAAAATGTGCCCTGGGCCAAAAGTGTATATTGACCCGAACACAACCTAGGGAGGCACACATAGATTTTGATATCTTATTTATGTAGTTTTGAAAGTGAATAAGTTAAAACTACCCAGTAAGCTTATTTGTAAAGTTAAAATTCACTAAGACAGAGATGGGAAAATTCCCAAGTTAGTCCTTTTAATAGGTTTAATTTAAACATTTCAAATATATGTTAATGTAATTATGGTTTCTACATCATGGTAGTACAGATTTTATGCCCCAGTGACCTTTCATTTCAGAGACTGTAGAGAAATAAGGGTTTTAAACTGTTGATGATATCAAATGCTACAATTTAGTTTCATCTCATTCATAAAACTATAAGGTTATATTAAATGCTATTATTACCTCAGAATTTATTTATTTGGCTCCATTAAAGCAATTATGTTATGCCTTATTGAAGAATGAAGAAGTGCCTCTATTTATAGCAGCAAAATAAACCTTTTCCACAGTCTACTATATTCTTAGAGCCTGTATATGATTTAAGAGGAGCGAAGCCCACAGATCACAAGATAAAATTGTCATAAACTAAATAGTCCCATCCTTGGGTCACTATGGAGACTGCTGATACCAGCTAACTTATAAAAATATCTTTTTTTTTAACAAAAAAACTCCAGGGCTTCCCTGGTGGCGCAGTGGTTGAGAGTCCGCCTGCCAATGCAGGGGACACAGGTTCCTGCCCCGGTCCGGGAAGATCCCACATGCCGTGGAGCAGCTGGGCCCGTGAGCCATGGCCACTGAGCCTGCGCATCCGGAGCCTGTGCTTTGCAACGGGAGAGGCCACAACAGTGAGAGGCCCACGTACTGCAAAAAAAAAAAAAAAAAAAAAAAAAAAAGAAGTCCAAACTTTTTACAAAAGTCCAAACTTCTGATAAGAGTGACCTTAATTTATAACCATCTTATACATATAAACTCTGACATTGACTTTCTGAGCAATTAAATTAATCTGATGAAATTGTCCCTTGTCATTTAACCTGAAAGAGAAATAATAGATGATGATCATTATAAAATTTAAAAGTGTACAGTGAGATGAGGAATTTAGACAAATTACAATAGAATAGGACATATGACAGAAAGAAGACTGACTTTTACTTGAGTTTACTCTGTCCTCAAAACATATAGTTAATTTTAAAAAGATGATATTACTTTTAGACATATTGACTTTGAAGTAATGGAAGTAATTTCAGTAAGGTATATTTAAATAATTGCATTCCCTTTACCATCATCAAAGAAAACTAAATATCTATGTATTGGTCACTCCTGTTCATCTATGTAAGAGTCCTTTCCTTTCTGTAAACTTATTAGAAATGGTAGTAATTTAAGGATTTTTTGCTTACTATTCCCTTAACTTGGACTGTTACTTCTCAATATATTTTGGGGGGTCAATTTTCTCAAGTTCTTCAATTTTTTGCTCATGTGTCATGAAGCACACAATGATCACATTTATAAAATTTATATGATATTTCTAGAATGGTAGTATAGGAAGCTCCATAGATCCTGTCCCCAGCAAGACAACCAAAATTTATTTAAAAACATATTTTAAAAGACAACATTTAAAGTCTCTGGAAATTATCTTAAGGGTCATATGTATAAGGGAATGGATAAAGTAAATGGATAAGTAAATGGAGAAATATTTATTCCAGAAAATCTACTACCTCTTGGTTAAAACAGTGTTTAAGTCTATGCCATTTGATTCAAGACCCACTTATTCCCCACCCCCAAATTTCGGTTGTAGAAACAGAGCACAGGAACACAGGGCTCCATCTTCATTCAGCACTGAGCTCTATTCCAGGAAGAGAGACAGAAAGATGTGGGGCTCCATTCCTCCAACCAGCCTGCATCTGTAGGGCAGAAGCTCTTTCTCAAGGATAGCAGACCGAAAATACTGGATCCTGATTACCCTTGCTTCAGCTTGCTTATAGAATAAAGGTTACATTGTGGATGGAGCAAGCCAAGAAGCCCAGATACTATCACCCTATCCAGGACCCCAGTTGTAAAGTAAGGGTAGCATTCCAAGAGAAGAAGTCCCTGCCCCTAGGTCTGGAAACTAGTAAAGAGATCTTTTCCATAGGGAGAAGCCAACCATAAGAGTAAACACTTCTATAGCTCTCTCCTCAGTAACAAACTTTTTAAGAACAAAGTTTGGTAAAATTCAAGAACATGAGTATTGTTGAAAACAATTGTTTTTGATAATCAACTAAGAGGAGGCTGATAGCTCCATGTGACCAACAATTCAAACCATAGAACATCTAGAAATTTAAGAAAGAGAACAAGGAAAAGAAACTACAAGAAGATGAGGTTGGATCAAACCTTAAATATTGTCCTCAAATACTACACCTGGGAAGGAGCCTGCATTTAATTGTATCAATAAATATATAATAATGTATATTATATCATATTATGTATGATACAGCATATGTTATATATAATACCATGTATTATAGAATGTATAATATATTGTTAAACAATTTACTATCTAGGGCATTGTCAAAAAATAAACAATGAAGTGAGAGTGTGTGATATATTTTATTCCAAAAAGAATATGACATGAATATTCAGAAAAAAAAACTTGGTTAAGAGAGATAATTTATCCTTTATTGCCATGTTATTTATTTAATTAGATTAATTTTCTGTTATCAGAAATATAAGAAATAAGAGTTCCTTTACATTTTTAAGAGACACAGAAGCAAAGATATTGTCCCTTTCCCTTTTCTTCCTCTGATGAACTCTTAGTCATTTCTTAATATATAACTAAGTATGTCTCTTTCTAAGGATTGGCTGGTACAGTCTGACTGAGTTTTCCATGTGCTTCCCCACTGTGCATCCCTGTGTATATCTGCAATGTAGCACATACTGCATTGTGCTGACAGTATTCTTACACTTTCCACATTTCAAGGTTTACAAAGACAGATAACAGAGATAAGCTCAGACATTGGAATATGACAGGTGTACAGCAGATATTGAAAGCTTGAGATATGAATGAATGAAGAAAAGTAAATAATTCTAGTGCATTACTCCATTGTTAATCTTTAAATCATAAAAAATTTTGACTGATGTTAAATTGAAATATCAGCAGGTAATGCCCCAAAGAGAGATGTACTCCTCACATCAAATAGCTCTTTTGCTCTGTGAGTGAGAGCATACTTGAGTTTTTGACCTTCTCAGAAAAACACTGCCTTACTGCCTCTTAGCTTGATTTGTGGTTTTGTCTTTGGCTTCTGTTGCTCAAGTACTGGTATTTAAAGTGTAAGACAGAGTAAGGAAAATAGTGTCAAAAAAACAAAATTCAGGGATTCCCTGGTGGTGCAGTGGTTGAGAGTCCACCTGCCGATGCAGGGGACACGGGTTCGTGTCCCGGTTCGGGAGGATCCCGCATGCTGCGGAGCGGCTGGTCCCGTGAGCCATGGCTGCTGAGCCTGCGCGTCTGGAGCCCGTGCTCCGTAACAGGAGAGGCCACAACAGTGAGAGGCCCGCGTACCGCAAAAAAAAAAAAAAATTTCAACTGAGGATATTTTAAATATCTTATTGGCTTTGTTCAGTGATTCATGAATTGGGCAGATTTTGATCTAGCAGATAGAAAGACACTCCTAGAAACTGTACAGAATGAGAGACTTTTATACAAAGAAGTTACACTAGGCAAAAAACAATTGTTTTGCTATGTCAAGGGTAGTTTCCTTCAGGGGATGGCTGGATTCTATCAGGCAGATAACACAACTTGTGCTGATCTGGTGATTAATTGTTTTAAGATGTAGTTTCTGGGAGACCTGAAACTGCAGTAAGGTTAAGTCTCAATTTGGTGATGTGGGGCTTAGCATAAGCAACTCCATTTTGGACCTGTCATCTTGTTTTCAACCATAGGGAGTCATGAAAATTAAGAAACTTATGTTTTTGCTTGCCAACTAAGGAATGTAGTTTTCTAGAAAGGAATAAAAGAAAAATTTAATACTTATTAATTTATTTTGCCAAAGAAAAAATGATGCAATTAATTGTAAACTTAATCTCCATCAAGTTATAAAATAAATGATCATTAGTTAAATATAGAGTTGAATCTTGTTTAAACAGCAAATGTCTGATGGGAGTCTATTCATAATTATTTTGTATCTATTTAAAGATCACTAGCTCTAAGTTTCCTAAAGATGAAGGGAATGCACAATTACTCTTGAGTATTATACTTTTATTTGATAAGGTGGTTTTCATACACAGAAAAAGGTTTTAGTTCTATAGCTATGTTTAAAATATTTTATTTATAACTATTTATATTGTCTATTGAAGCAAGGTACAATGTTAGATCTAAGGAGAATCTTGAGGATACAGGAATTGACCATAGTAATATGTGATGAATGTTAAAGATCAAATGGTAATACACTATATTGCTTCTCAGATGTACTAAAATTGAATTAAAAATATCATCTTAAACTTCACAGAACCCATCAAAATTCATAAAGAATAAACGGTTTTTCAGAGAGGGAAGAAGATAACTCAGTAACCGTGACTGGAATTGAGACTAATTTTTTAAACTTATCCTGTTTGGTCAAATGTTCCACTTTTAAAATGTAACATTTATACTTATACAAGTGTTTTAAATATTATTTGCTTAAAAGAGAATCGTCTAGGGCTTCCCTGGTGGCGCAGTGGTTGGGAGTCCACCTGCCAATGCAGGGGACACGGGTTCACGCCCAAGTCCGGGAAGATCCCACATGCCGCAGAGCGGCTGGGCCCGTGAGCCATGGCCGCTGAGGCTGCGTGTCTGGAGCCTGTGCTCCGCAACGGGAGAGGCCACAACAGTGAGAGGTCCACATACCGCAACAACAACAGGAAAAAGAGAATCGTCTAGCACGAAAAGCCAAAGAAACAAAGAACAGAAGAGTCCACTTATCAGATCTAATAAGGATATTCCAAAAGATGGTCAATTGTAAAATCAACATGAAAAATCAATAGTATTTTTCAACACCAATTTTAAAAATAATCTAGACTATATAATAGAAAGTTATTCTAAAATTTGAATGGTATACTTTATCTGCATAAATATACACACATATATTCAAAGGAAAAAAATTGTGGATATCTACCTCCCATTAATCAGGACATATTAAAAAACTAAAACAAAGTTTATAGAGTGTTATTTGCATTTCCAGGTGTTACATCATTCCTTAAACCATAGACAAAGCATAAAAGAAGAAAAATAATATTGTACAGAGTTAATGTTATATAATTTTGTCAGTCATATCTTCTAACAGTTCTAATTGCATTTCTATTATTTAAAAATCTAATCGAGTGTATGTTGTTATGGTTAACTAGGGTTTGAGAGAGAATTGAATCTATGGTGATGAATAGTCTGTATTTTTATAGGGCTGTGGATTACAAGAGTATACACATTTGCCAAAACTATAAAATATAAAAGTTAAGATCTGTGTAGTTCACTGTATGCGATTTATACCTTGATTTTTACCAGGCAAAAAAATAATACAGACTATACATTACAAATTTGCTACTTCTAGATTAAAAAGAGCGTATTTCAAATTCAGTGATGAAAAGTCCAAAAAATCTGAAGTACAAAGGCAGAAGTAATAGATTTCTTGTACAGTAACTCTCAATTCTCCTACTTTGTACCAGATTTCAAAAATTAAGGCTATGTTTAGCAACAATGTACCTGTATTGATTCTGTACCTTTCTCTTCATACGTAAATAGATAATTAGGTCCCTAATGATGGAAATGCATTTTCTGTTAAACCAAACTTCTCTCAACATTAACAACATAACTGTTTGTTGTTTTTAAATTAAAATGCATACACCCTGGCTGTGATGTATTAAAAACACATTTAATTAGACTCTGGATGTATATGATTTCAAAACTCAAAACGATGATACTGGTACAATAATAAAAGATAAACCAATTTTAAAATATTTCACTTTCAACTCTGCTATATTTAAAGCCACTAGCAAAAATTCCTCCATGAAAGATGAAGTATCACAACATGAAATTAAATTTGAATATGAGATACAGTAAAATTGTTTTCAGTTTTGTAAGATTCTTGCATTAGGTGTCAAAATGATACCAGAAAATATCCTAAATAATGAACAATGTAGATCAAACATGATAAATTGCCTTCCAAAAGAGAACACTAAATGAAATTGAAAAATAAATTCTCTCTGAAAATAAAATGCTGCACATTTAAACAGAAGAAACTGTCAACATCATAAAACTTTAATGCAAGCTTTGTAATTTCACATATCATGCTGATAGATGGCATATGATCTTTGACATGACACAAATTTAAAAGATCCCAATATAAAAAATAAAAGTGTAACAAAAATTGAGGCAAACTGCTTTGCTGAACCAAAGTATTTTACTTTCCAAGAATTCAAAGAAACAAAACTTTTCTAGAAGTTACTATTTTAATTAAGGAAATAGAAAATTAGAATGAAGTAATAATTTGCTAATTGGGTCATATTTGTGGAAGGTTCAATTTAAATTAGTGGGTAACTTGAGTCTCAAAAACATAATAATTATATAAAATTTTAAAATACTATTTTAAAATATTTTTTAACAAATCAACAAATGATCAACAAATGGTTTATTGCTTAACTTCTCAGAGAACCGGAGTAAGCATATGTTTTAAATATACACAAAGGCTTATATTTTATTGAGTAGTTGGAAGGAACAAAATGGGAAATGAGTCAAATATGTGTTTGTATTTTTACTTCTTTAGGAAGTTATTTCTTATCTCAGAGACTGTGCTTTTGATTACATATAATGGAAATTGCAATATTTACTTCATGTGGTTGTTCAAAAAAACCAAATGGAAAGAATGCAGTTTTAGGCAAGTGCCTGGGTAGTAGTGGTCGATTAATAAATGATAAGTTCCTTTACCCTTAGTATTTTTTGCAAATGTGTAAGGATCTTTTTAAACATACAAATTTTGAATATTATGAATATACTTAAAATAATTTTCTTCAATATTGTATCAGTGGTGTTTAGTTAAGCATAAATTAAATTAATACAAAAATACATCATAGATAATACATATCATAAGGTATGGAAAAAGGCAGTCCACATAATAGTCATTTATGTAACATTTGCATATTGGAATTCTATTCCTTTATTATATATTTATGAGTTTAGTTCTTTTACCAGAAAATGAGATTAAAAGACCGTAAGATAAAGTCATGACATCTAATATCAATATTTACATTTAAATAGCACAATGAAGCTAAAATAGTTTAATTCATGGACAAAAATAACAGAATATCTAATATTAAACATTACCAAGTGATCTCAAGATACTGCATTATTACAATTTTCAAGACCTGTGGTAATTTATTTCACAAGTTTTTTTTTTAATGTTTCCTTGAGATTTACCTCTGATGTATAGCTACATTAAAATCTGCTTATCAAAATACTTTTGATATTATAGTAGAAATGATTTGAAACTAGAATTTTACACAGATTCACTTGTACAGAAAACTGTTTCGATATGATGCATTTATATAAAATGTACATTTTTTTGCTGATTAAAGAACAAAACATAAATTGTATCATTTCATACTACCTTTACTTTAATTTGTAGCTGAGATTTCCTGTGTTAGCCAAGAAATACAAATGTAAGTAGAAGAAAAATATACAAGAGCAAATTCTCATATGTAAAAATGATAGTTTATATCTCCACTCGTAATTCTTCTGTCCAGATTAGTAGTCTCAATTAATCTCTTTCTTTTTTAAAAATATTCTGGAAAGTAGACCTTAAAGGTCCTTATCATAAGATAAAACAGTTTCATAACTATGTATGGTGATAGCTGTTAACCAGACTTACTGAAGAGATCATTTTGCAATGTATACAAATATCAAATCATTGCATGGCACAACTGAAACTAACATAATGTTATATGTCAATTATGCCTCAATAAAAATTTTAAAAAATAAAGTAATAAAAAATATCGTAAAGAAAGTCATTTTGAGATACACAGGAAAGTTACTCTAAAGGGATTAATCATCTCAAATTCTCTAACATTTAATTGTAAGTTTACTTTTGAAAATTACAGAAAGGAAGTTTTCTTATTCAGTTTGTCATTTTCATTTAACTCTTTTAAATATGAAGATTGTGATAGCTTACCTAAAATGGACTGATGTTTGATATCAAGAAGTCCTAATTCTTATATTCTTTATTCAGAAATAAATAAAGATTATTTCTGTTAAAATGCTTTCTTTAAAATTGCTTTCTGCAGGACAGAAATAATTCCTATATAAGAATTCCTACATAAGAAAGAAATACTATATAAAATATCTAACTTTCTTTGAATGCACATATGTAGATAACTTTAAATGGCATTATATATTAAAGTGTTTTCTTTAAAAATATTTTAAATATGAAATGATTTGACACATTGAACGAAGATTCAATGTGACAGACAATACAATAACTTAACCTGCTTTGTCTCACATTACATACTGAAAAATTTTGGTTACAAGCTTACTTCAGCAGACTGTGATATATCCTGCTAGAGTAGAATATGTAAAAATAAAAACAAACAGAATTTGGAAGAGCAAGTTCAGAGCTGACTCTTCATATAGAATGAATGTAATCATGTGCATTATATTTACTACTTCAGAGGATTAGTCCTCTGTTTATAAAATGATGACTATACTGTCTCTACTAGCTCACATGGTTACCAGAAAAGATAAAATAATTAATGCATGCCAAGATGCTTTGCAAGTTGAGAATTAACATAAATATGAGGTGGTGTTGTTTCTGATGTATATTCACCAAAAACATAACAAAAAAGTGGGTTCTAGTTTAAACCTAAATGTACAGCTGATTTCTAATGCTTTCATAAGGTCAAGTTTTCTGACTTATTCCCAGTTGATGCTGAAGTATCCTAGGACCAGGAATCCACCCATTGAAAGAACTGAAAGGAAAAATAGACAGTTCTACAACAATAGTTGGAAACATCAATACATCACTTTCAATAATGGATAGAACATCTAGACAGAAGATCTATAAAGCAATTAAGAGCTTAAACAATATTATAGATGAACTAGACCTAACAAACATATATAAATTCCTCTGGCCAACAACAGCAGAATACACATTCTTTATAAATGTACATGGAGTATTCTCGAGGATAGACCATACATTAAGCCACAATATGTCTCATTAAATTTAAAAAGATTAAAACCGTACAAAGTGTTTTCTAAGATCACAATGGAATGAATCTAGTAATCAACAGAAGGAAACCTAGAAAATAAACAAATATGTGGAAATTAAACAGCACACTGTTAAACAATGAATGGGTCAAAGAAGAAATGACACAGGAAATTAGAAAATACATAGAGAAAAATGAAAACACAGCATACCAAAACTTAAGAGATACAGTGAAGGCAATATTCCATGGGAAATTTAGAGCTGTAAATGCTTACATTAAAAAAAGAAAAACATCAAATCAATAATCTAATTTTACATCTCGAGGAACTAGAAAAACAAGAACCAACTAAATTGAAAGCCAGGAGAAGGAAATAAAATTATAAAGATTATAGAGAAACTACAGAGACAATAGAAGAAAAATGTTGAGAGAATCAATTATACCAAAAAGTGGTTCTTTAAAAAGATCAACAGAATTGACATACCTTTAGCTAATCTGATAAAGAAAAAAGGAAAGATGAAAATAACTGAAAACAAATGAAAGTGGGGATTTTACTATCAAACTTATAGAAATAAAGAGAATTAGAGGAAAATTATGTAATTATTAAATGACCTAGATAAATTGGATACATTTCTAGAAATATGGAGGCTCAAGAAGAAATAGAAAATCTCAGCACCTGATAACAACTGAACAAGTAAAATAGGTAATCAAATACTTCAAACCAAAGAAAAGTCCAGGAAGAGATGTCTTCACTGGAAGACAAAAACTTAAAGATAAATGAACAACAATCCTTCTAAAACTCATTAAAAAATGAAAAGGAAGGAACACTTCCTAACTCATTATTTGAGGTCAGCATTACCCTAATATCAAGACACATAAATCACAAGAAAAGAAAATTACAGACTAGAATCCTTTATGAATATAGATGTAAATATCCTCAACAAAATGTGTCAAAATAAACAGCATATGAAAAGGGTTATGCATCATAGCCAAGTGCAATTTATCCCAGGAATGCAAGGGTAATTCAAGACAAGAACATAATCCATATAATACACCACATAGATAAAATGAAGGGAAAATACACATGATCATCTAAATTAAGGGAGAAAAGGCATTTGATAAAATCCAACACCATTTCATGATGAAAACACAGAAGACTGGGAATAGAAGAGAACTTCTTAAACATGATAGAAGGCATTAATGAAAAACACACAGGTAACATTATGCTCAATTTTGAAAGAATAAAAGTTTTCCCTAAATCTAGAACAAGAGTAAATAACCCACTACCACCTCTGCTGTTCAACCTTGTACTGAAAGTTCGGCCAGAACAATTCAGCAAGAAAATGAAGTAAAAATTATCTAAACAGGAAAGATATAAGCAAAACTATATCTACTCACAAATGACATGATTCTACATACAGAACGTCCTAAAGAATCCACAAGGAAGATACTAGAGCTAATAAAATAATTAAAGTTGCAAAGTACAAGATCAACATACAAATTTGAATGTACACACAGTAAATAAAATTGAAAAGGGTATAAGTAGACAATTACACTCACAATAACGTCCAAAGATTAACAAGAGGAAGATTAAATTTAATGAAGGAGATTTAAGGCTTGTGTAAAGAAAATTAACAAACATTACTGAAAGAATTTTGAGAATTAAATCAGTTAGATGGTGAAAAAGGAGGTTGTAGCCCTCAAACTTCCATAGAAAACCAATTTTAACAAACACTTATTGATGAGAACACCTTTATAGGAGCCTGGGAGTCTAGCTGAGAGGTTCCAGTTCCTCAGTGGAGAAAAATATGAGAATAGATTCATTAAAGAAGGTACGAATAGTTTTTCCTTACATGGGTCACCCTTCCTCCAAAGCAGCACAATTCACTGCCAAGAGTTACCTCACAGTCTGTGATCTCTCCATAGGATAAAGTGATAGAAAAGTGAGATCTCAACTTCCCCAGCCTTTTGGGATATGGCCCAAGTGGTCCACTTCTCATCCCAAGCTGAACACTGAGTGGATCAGCACAAATGAATAGTCTGGGGAGAGATAAGATTAGGGAAAATGGAGGTCACCACAACTGGTGCATGGAACTCAATAACCAACTACAGATCTTACAAACTGGTTCAGGGATTCCACTGAGAACTCTGGCTAGGACCCCAAAGGATACCTCAACTGCAGAAGCACCCACCTAGCTGATGGGCTCCCCCAACACTTTGTAATAAGAGAACTGAAGGATGGAAAAATCTTATTGTTATAGGTTGAATTGTGTCCCTTCCAAAATTCATATGTAAAAGTCCAAATTTCCAGTACCTCAGAATATGAGTTTACTTGGAAATAACGGCCATTGCAAATGTAACTAGTTAGGCTAAGATGAGTTTACACTGGAGTAGGGTGAGTCCCTGTTCCAATATGACTGGTGCTGAAATAAAAAAGAATTTGGATGCAAACAAATATGCAAGGAAACACCATGCCAACATGAAGACAAAGGTTAGAGTGATGTTTCTCTAAGCCAAGAATCACCAAACATTTCTAGCAATCAACCAGAAGCTAAGAGAGAGGCATTGAACTGATCCTTCCTCACAGCCCGCAGAAGGGAAAAATCCCACTGACACCTTGATCTTGGAATTATAACTTCCAAAGCTATGAATCAATAAATTTGAGTTGGTTAAGCCACCCAGGAAACTAATGCAACTGTAAACCAACAAGATGTAACAGATATACATAACATACACCACCCAATTACAACAGGATACACATTCTTCTCAAGTACACAAGAAACATTCTTCAGGACAGACCATATATTAACACACAACATAATACTCAATAGATTGTAAAAGCTAGAGGACAGACATCAATAACAAAGAAATTTGAAAAATTAATAAATGTGTGAAAATTAAGAAATACATTCTTAAAAATCAACACTTAAAGTACAAAGGGGAAAAAAAACCATGACCATCTCAGTTAATACAGAAAAATCATTTGGCCCAATCTAATGTGTTTTCATGGCAAATAACATTCAGAAAACTAAGAAGGACTGATTAAATGAATTTATGAGAAACTCTCCACAACACTAAATTATAAGTTACACAACATAGTGAATGTGTAAAATGATACTGAATGTTCACTCGGAAATGGTCACTTTTATGTTATATGTTATCAATTTTTTTTAAAAAAGATGAGATAAAAACAAATATCATATGATATCACTTTTATGAGGAATCTAAAAAAATGTTTCAAATTAACTTATTTAAAAAACAGACATAGATTGACCAACATGGAAAACAAACTTATGCAAAGGGAAAGGGGGTGGAAAGGGAGGGATAAATAAGGAGTTTGGAATTAAAAAATACACACTATTATATATAAAATAGATAAACAACAAAGAACTACTGTACATCCTAGGGAAATATTTCAATATCTTGTAATAACCTATAATGGAAAAGAATCTGAGAAAGAATATATATGTATAACTGAATCACTTTTCTATACACTTGAGACTAACACAACATTGTAAATCAACTGTACTTCAATAAAAAATTATGAGATGAAAATTTACATTTTTTGCTTATCTATATCCTGAAATTGGTGAAGTTCATAAGTATTGCAGAAGTTCAATATTAACCAAAATTACAAATATAGTATAGATGACTCAAAATGTTGGAGACTTCTGATACAGCTCCTCTTCATTAGTACTCTTATCATGCATGTTTCCTGACAACATTTATTTGATCTTTTCATTTTCATAAATGACTTTTCTGGGTCAGAGTTCTTTAGAGTACTCATTCGCTTACATCATATATATATATATATATTCTTCTGCTTTATTTATCATCTATTATTTTTGTTGACATACAATAGAAAGGTCACGTTTCCTCTGGGATGATATATTTGAATTACACAATTTTATATCTTTGGTAACCAGATACCAAACACATTGAACTGGAAATTTTAGGTCTTAATATATCATATTAATTGCACAGATTTAGGGATTTACTAGAGGAAACAATTTTTATATCCAAATTAGTAAAAAATGATGAGATGCTGAAAACTTCTGACAAAAAATCTATTCAAGTTTTATTCTATAAGGACAGTCACCAATAGGTGAGCATCCCTCTACCTTTCCTATTTGTTTCATTTGTTTTACTGTTTTTCCTAATGATTCTTTTTCGGTGTTATATTATGTTGTTATATTGATGGATGACAACAAATCTGGAAGAAAATGGGAAGACACTTAAATGATACAATTTTAATGACACTAAGATTGTAAAAGTGTCCTCCCCATACTTAGATTTTATAAGAGATATAAATTGCTTCCAGGATGGTGGTAGATAACAAATTGGTCCTTGTCATCTCTATGCTATATCTAGGATGCCACATTTGTGATTAGCATCCCAGTTAATTACCATAGAAACTTACATATATTTTTCTTTGTTTTGTTTTCTTTTCTTCTGGGGAATCTGTAAAGTAATAAATTATAATAATGTAGATGCACTAAATAAAATAATTTCAGAGGCGATTTTTGATGTTGTGTAAATCTATACATGGTGTACTTTTGGAAGTGTGTAAGAAAATATGTTTTTTACTAATGAGAGAATTTGGAAAATTATATATAATTTGCTCCTTAAATATTTATGAGAATTATTTTAATAATATATTTATTTATACATTACTTAGGGAATGGTAATAAACATTGAAATGCAGATTATAAATTGTTTAATAAAAGGAGGAGATATAAAAATACAAAGTATATCTACACTTCACACTTTTAAGTACAAATGGGATATTTAGTTGACTTTTTTCTCCTTATATGTCAAAGTGTTTAGAATTTCAGATGTCTTAGGAATAAATCTTATGAGGTATTAAACAATTATTGAATTAAAATGTTCATTCCTGCACACAACAAATTATTTCAGTAAACAAAAGTAGCATTTCATGAATGACAACTTATGTCAAGTACAAATGTCCTGAAGTAATTGATGGGTTTCATGTGAACGAACATTTACCCACCTGGTGATTAGTTTTTTATGCTATTATTATTTTGCTTATGGGGTTTAAAAGATAATGCCTTTGAACAAACTATGTCTCTTTAATATCATCATTAGAATAATGTATTCAAGAACAATAAGTCTCATATACTACATAAACGAACAATATGAGAAAGTATGCACACATACACATGCAAACACATACACATAAATATGCTTAGAACCATCACAGTATTCACAGTGGATTTTTTTTTCTTTTTGTTGCTCAAGATTGAGCCATCTACCCCACTTCTAAATTCCACTATGTCCCAGCTATAATATTTATTTGCTCCATCTTCATTAACTTCTTCCCTAAGCCTTATAACATGTTCAAAAACTTTATAAAACTCATGACTTAATGAGATATATACAAACACAAACAAGCAACTTTTGCCACTTTATCTCCCTCTAAGACTTATAGACATTTTCTCTATTTCTTCACCTCCTGGGCCCATCTGAATCTAGGAACATATTCTTTTTATGTAGTCATTGTCATTGCTTGTAAAGGTTAGAACTGAGATGTAGGACTGAACACACACACACAAAACTGAAATTTTCTGAAGTAAATCTATCCTACCTAGGAATCCATCCAACTACCTATCCACATACTTATAGTGACAGAGATTTGAGATTTTTCCTGGACTGGAATGGTTAGTGGAACGAGAAAGTTACTAAAAAATTAAATAAATATTTAAGATATACTACTGTTGGTGAAAATTTTCTAAAAATTTAAATATTTCTAAAAAATTTTCTAAATTTCTAAAAAATTAAATAAATATTTTCTAAAAAATTAAATAAATATTTAAGATATACTTTTCTAAAAAATTAAATAAATTTTTAAGATATACTACTGTTGGTGAAAATACTAATACTCAATCTTTTTCAAATTGTTTATGGACAAGAAAGGATTTTTTTCAATTATCACAAACCATTTCTTTTGTAAAATATAATAAAAATTAATAGAAAAATAAAAACAAAATGAAAGAATACAAACTCTTGTTATATTATTGTCAACAGATATAAAATTATCATCTTAAATTGTTATCAAAGCATAAAAATTCTACTCTCAATTTTAGTACTTATGTCTTTAACTAATAGCATGAGTTCACAAACAATTGCTCTATAATAGCACTGTTCAGAAAACACTTTTTTTCTCACATGTGGCTGTTCATTGTAATGCATCGAAACTAGAAAGAAATATTGTTGTCTAGATTCCATGACTCAGAGACATCAATATCTCAGTTACAATAATTTATATAACAATTGGATGCAAGACCATAAAGACATAGAAGAGTTGAACAAGCTACAAGCCAAACTAAACCTAACAGACATCTATACAACACTCTACCCCACAACTCAAGAATGCACATATTTCTCAAATGTAAATGAAATATTCTCCAGGAGAGGTTAAATCATATATCAGGCCATGAAATAAGTCTTAATAAATTTAAAAGGTATTTAGGAAATTCACAAATATATAACGATTAAGCACATTTCTAAATTATCAATGAGTTAAAAAGTAAATTTAAAAGGAAATTAGAAAATACTTTGAGATGAATGAGAATGAAAAGACAACATGCCAAAAGGTATGACATTCACCTGCAACAAAGTTTACAAGGAATAGCTATACAACCTTGAAAAAGAAGAACAAAGCTGTAGGACACAGTTCTCAATTTCAAAACTTACTATGGGATTATAGTACTAAAGACAGTGTGGTACTGGCACAATGACAGGTATATATATATATCAGTGAAGTAGAATTGAGAGTCCAGAAATAAACCCGTATGTTTAGAGTCAAGTGGTTTTTGACAGAGTTCCATGGTTTTCTCCACAAGCAAAATAATGAGATTGGATTTTTACCTCCCTCCACATACAAAAATTAACTCAAAGTGAATCAAAGACCTAAATGTAAAAGTTAAACCTATAAAACTCATGGAAGAAAAGTAGGTATGAATCTTTATGATTTTAGATTAAGTCACAGCAAAAATGCAAGAAACAAAAGAAAATAAATAAATAAATTTGACATGTTCATAATTTAAAAAAAAATGTATTTCAAATAACCCCATCAAAAAACTGAAATGGTAATCTAAAGATGGGACAAATATTTGCAAAACATTTATATTATAAGGAACTTCTTTCTTATAGCATAACAACAGCAAAAAAGGAAAAGTAACTCACTTAAATATTGGGTTATTTACTTCAAAATAATAAAGGCCATTTATGACAAGGCCACAGTTAATGTCATTCTCAATGGTGAGAAGCTGAAAGCATTCCTTCTGAGATCAGGAACAAGACAAGTATGTCCATTGTCACCACATTTATTCAACATAGTTTTGGAAGTTCTAGCCATGGCAATCAGAGAAGAAAAAGAAATCAAAGGAATCCAAATTGGAAAAGAAGTAAAACTGTCACTGTTTGCAGATGACATGATACTATACATAGAAAATCCTGAAGATGCTACCAGAAAACTACTAGAGCACATCAATGAATTTGGTAAAGTTACAGGATACAAAATTAATACACAGAAATCTCTTGCATTCCTATACATTAATGATTAAAGATCAGAAAGAGAAATCAAGGAAACAGTCCCATTTACCATTGCAAAAGAAAGAGTAAAATACCTAGGAATAAACCTGCCTAAGGAGACAAAAGACCTCTACTCTGAAAACTATGTGATGCTGATGAAATAAGTCAGTGGTAACACAAGCAGATAGAAGGATCTACTATATTCTTAGAAGAATAAATATTGTCAAAATGACTATATTACCCAAGGCAATCTACAGATTCAATGCAATCCCTATCAAATTACCAATGAAATTTTTTATGGAACTAGAGAAAAAAATTCTAAAATTTATGTAGAAACACAAAAGACCCCACATAGCCAAAGCAATCCTGAGAAAGAAAAATGGATCTTGAGAAATTAGACTCCCTGGGTTCAGACTATACTACAAAGCTACAGTAATCAAAACAGTATGGTAATGGCACACAAAAAGAAATATAAATCAATGGAACAGAATAGAAAGCCCAGAAGTAAACTCATGCACCCATGGTCACCTAATTTATGCCAAAGAAAGCAAGAATATACAATGGAGAAAATACAGTCTCTTCAATAAGTGGTGCTGGGCAAACTAGACAGCTACATGTAAAAAAAATAAAATAAAATTAGAACACTCTCTAACACCATACATGAAATTAACTTGAAATGGATGAAAGACATAAATGTGAGGCTGGACCATAAAAAAAACTCTTAGAGGAGAACATAGGCAGAACACACTTTGACATAAATCACAGCAAGATCTTTTTGGATCCACCTCCTAGAGTAATGAAAATAAAAACAAAAAGTAAACAAATGGGACGTAATTAAATTTAAAAGCTTTTGCACAGCAAAGGAAACAATAAATAAGACAAAAAGATGACCCACAGAATGGGAGAAAATATTTGCAAATGAAGCAATTGACAAGGGATTAATCTCCAAAATATACAAAGAGCCCATGCAGCTCAATGTAAAAAAAAAAACAGACAAGCCAATCAAAAAATGGGAAGAATATCTAAATAGATATTTCTCCAAAGAAGACATACAGATGGCCAAAATGCACTTTAGAAATGCTCAGCATCACTAATTATTAGAGAAATGCAAATCAAAACTACAATGAGGCATCACCTCACACTGATCAGAATGGCCATCATCAAAAAGTCTACACCATAAATGCTGGAGAGGATGTGGAGAAAAGGGAACCCTTTTACACTGTTGGTGGGAATATACATTGGTACAACCACTATGGAGAGCAGTATGGAGTTTCCTTAAAAAATCTAAAAATGGAGCTAACATGTGATCCAGAAATCCCACTCCAGGACATATATCTGGAGAAAAAAATGGTCTGAAAGGATATATGCACCCCAATGTTCATCGCAGCACTCTTTACAATAGCCAAGACATGGAAACAACCTAAATGTCCATTGACAGAAGAATGGATAAAGAAGACTTGGTCCATATATACAATGGAATGTTACTCAGCCATAAAAATGAATAAAATAATGTTGGGACTTCCCTGGTAGCGCAGTGGTTAAGAATCTGCCTGCCAATGCAAGGGACATGGGTTTGATCCCTGGTCTGGGAAGATCCCACATGCTGTGGAGCAACTAAGCCTGTGTGCCACAACTACTGAGCCTGCGCTCTAGAGTCCATGAGCTACAACTACTGACCTCACGTGCCATAACTACTGAAGCCCACACACATAGAGTCCATGCTCCACAACAGGAGAAGCCACTGCAATGAGAGGCCCACACTGCAATGAAATATAGCTCCTGCTCGCCGTAGCTGGAGAGAGCCTGTGTGCAGCAACGAAGATCCAACACAGCCAAAAATAAATGAACTAATTAAAAAAAAAAAGAATAAAATCATATCATTTACAGCAACATGGGTGGAACTAGAGATTATCGTACTAAGGGAAGTAAGTCAGATAGAGAAAGACAAATATCATATAATATTGCTTATATGTGGAATCTAAAAACATGATACAAATGAACTTATTTATAAGACAGAAATAGAGTCACAGATGCAGAAAACCCTAACCCTAACCAGCAGGAAAAAGGGGAAGAAGGATAAACTGGGACATTGGGATTGACATATACACACTACTATATATAAAATAGATAACAAATAAGGACCTACTATATAGAACAGGGAACTCCACTCAGTACTCTGTAGTGACCTATATAGAAAAAAAATATAAAAAAAGAGTGGATATATGTATAACTTATTCACTTTCCTGTACAGTAGAAATTAACACAGCATTGTAAATCAGCTATACATCAATATTTTTTTAAAGAAGCACATATTTAAATATTTAAATAAATATTAAATAACATTAAGTAAACAAAATAAACATCCTCCAAAGAAGATATACAAATAAGCAAAAAGCACAGAAAAAGATGCTCAACATCAGGTCTCAATACGGAAATGCAAATCAAAGTTGTTTATAACATACTACTTCATACTCACTAAGATGGTTTTTAAAATGGCAGAGACAATAAACATTGCTGGCATGGATATAGAGATATTTAAATCATTATATGTTGTTTTTGGAAATATAAGATGATGCAGCCATCTTGGAAAATGTGTTTTCCAGTTCCTGTAAATGGTAAACACAAAGTTACCACATGACTCAGTAATTTAATTTGTTTATTTTCATAATTTTCCAGTTGTATTGAGGTATAATTGCCAAATAAAATGAACATGGGAGTGCAGATGTATCTTCAACATCCTAATTTCAATTCCTTTAAATAAATATTCAGAAATGGAAATGCTGATTCATATCATTCATAGGTAGATCTGTTTTAAAATTTCTGAGGAACCTCCATACTGTTTTCCATAATGGCTGTACCAATTTATATTCCCACCAACTGTGTATAAGGATTTTCTTTTCTCTACACATTTACCAACATTTATTATCTCTTACCTTTTTGATAATGACCGCCCTAAAAAGTGTGAGGTGATATCTCATTGTGTTTCTTTTAAATGAGATTATATGAAATCATGTGTGTGGAAACTTTTGAAAATTGTAATGCATTATAGAATTTAAAGAATCTGTCACTGTGGTTTTGACTTGCATTTCCCTGATGATTAGGGATATTGGGCACTTTTTCATAGACCTGTGGGTTATTTGTATGTTTTCTTTGGAAAATGTCTATTTAGGTTCTTTGTTCATTTAATCAGATTATTTATATTTTTAATATTGAGTTGAGTGAGTTCCTTATATGTTTTTGATATTCAGTCATCAGATAAATGGTTTGTAAATATTTTCTCTGCCACTCCTGTAGACCCCCACTTCATTTTGTTGATTGTTTCCTTTGCCATGCAAATCTTTTTAGTTTGATGTAATCTCACTCATTTATTTCATTTTTGTTGCATGTGCTTTTGGTGTCATGACTTAGCAATTTTAGGTTTATTCCCAAGAGAATTGAAAATATATGTCCACACAAAACCTGAGCATGATTGTTAATATGAACATTACTTGTAAAAAGCAAAGCATAGAAGCAACCTAAAAATCCATCAATGGATGAATGAATGAATGAATGAATGAAAATGTGGTGTATCCTTACAGTGGAATATTATTCAGTCATAATATAACAAATTACTGCTACGTGATAACACATGGATGATCCTTGAAAACATTATTCTATGTGAAAGAAGTCAACATCAAAGACAACATGTTGAATAATTACATACAAATGAAATGCCCAGAGTAATCGAATACATAGAGAGAGGTACATTAGTAGTTGTCAGGTGTATGGAGAAGGGTGGGGTGGGAATTAGGAAGTGACTGGTATGGGGTTTCTTCTTGGGGTGACAAAAATGTTCTGTTTGTAGACAGTGGTGACAGTTGCACATCTTTATGAATATACTATAGAGCACTGAATTCCATGTTTTAAGAAACTCAATTTTATGCTCTCTGAATTATATTGCAATTTTAAAAATGAGAAAAGAAAGGGAAAATAAACTAAAAATCATAGATCCAAACAGAAATTAGAAAAAAGACAAGATTTTTTTTTACAACAGCAATGAAAACAAACAGCAAAATTATTTAAGATATAGAACAATGAATTGCAGTATACTTTGTTTAGATAATCTTCAAAACAAATGAACTAAAAGAAGGCATTTTTGGGGCAATTACAGAACTTTTAATATAGCCACCAATTAGTTGATTCAGAAGAATTGTTGTAAATTTATTTCACTATGATAATGAGATTGCTGTTATATAAGAAAATGTCCTATTTCACAGAGTTTTATATTGAAGTATTTAGAGATAAAATGTCATGATATCTTGGACTTGTTTTAAAATACTTCAGTAAAAAGAAAAAATAATAAATGTTGAAAAAATGAGTAATTTTTCCACCTAGGTTATGTATCCATGATGATTCATTTTACCATTGTCTCTACTTTTATGTTTCAAGATGTTTATAATAAAATGTTTTTTAAAATGACAAATGCTATGAAATTTAGATTGTGAAAGTATGTTAACATCTTGAATTTTACTATATAAAATTTTTACCTCACTGACAGTTGGTTTACTGTTTTAAGACTCTATGGTACCTGTTTCTATCAAATACATGAAAAATTATTATTATCCCCCCAAACCACAATAAAAACAAAGTGCAATAAATAACCCCGATCTTAACATTGATCACTCATAAAACATACATAAACAGTGTCTCTTGGAGTGACACTACTTTTAAAACTGAGGTCCAGACTTAGGTTATTGACTTTAATAACTCATTCTCCATACACAGTAATAGCATGCTTTGTTTTATAACAGTTTATGTATCAGTCTTAAGATTTTTGTATTGTTTGATTAAAATTTACTTTTAAATCCATGGTGGCCTTAGACTTATCATGTCAATTTTATGCCTCAGATTTTACACCTGTACATTTGTTGTTGACAGAATATCCTGAAGATACAAATGCTAATTAAGTGCTAATGGAAGTTATTACTGCCTTATCAAAGTATCCCCAAATCCAACTAGGTCTCAAAAGTATGCATACATTTCTGGGACTAGCTTTAAAACAAATTTATAAAGGATAACTTAAACTTTCCTTTCATTTTGGGGAATGGTTTTTATTAAAATACACTAGTTTTTTTTAAGTATCGAAGTTCTGATTGCTTGGAAAATTTCTTTATCATAAAAATAGATGCTCAGATACTAGCATAAAATTTTATGTGCAATATTCTCTTCAGGAATGTCAAGCAATCAAAAGAGATGATTTCTCTCAAGTGCTGCAAAAAGCCTGTCACCCCATTCTTTCTGTACCTTTCTCTTGAACTATGGTTTATTCCTCTATCTGTTATTAGTTTTTTCTTCAAAAGACATCAAATATACATTTTCCACATCACTATAATACCTCAATTCTTCATTCTTACAATAGAAATGGAACTGAGAATGTCTGTAAATGTTGCCCTTTCTTATCGCTAGTTTTTCTGCCAACATAAAACATTTGCTCTTCACCATGTTACAGAAACTCCCATATGTCTTAACAGTTTACGTGCATACAATTTTTCAAGAATCTAATATGGCACGAAAAATAGATGTGAGGCATTAACCTGAGGGAAAAAAAGAAAAATCCCAGTTACTGACACTTTTGGAAACATTTGTTTAAAATTCACTATGATCAAATATCTTAGGCATTGATTTATATTTTTTTATTAAGTTATTTAGTACTTGATTTTAATATAATGGCATTAATAACACTGAGGCCATTACCAAAAATGAGGTTTTATCATTATTATTGTGAGGAAATTGGAGGCAATAAAATCAGTTATTTATGTTATATTCAAAGAGAGTAAAATGTCCAACCTATGAAATGTCTTACGTATATATTATATATATATATGTGTGTATATATATATATATATATATAAGTGTTTGTGTTTATATGTATAAATGTTGAGAAAAATAGAGACTTTCTTGAGAAAAATGGTGTACAAAATGACTAAGCAAATTGGCCTGAATTAGAGATAGGAAAGTAAATATATAATATTCAATTAAGATAATATAGCTCTGAATTTGGTATTTAGTCAAAGAAATTCTAACAAAAGATGCATTATTTTAAAAAGACACTCTATGTAACTGTAGCTGCTTAGAATATAAAATATTATTTCTACCTAACATAAAAGTTATATTCATGCCAGTAAGTATGGAGGTTTCTCTATGACAAAGACTGTAGCAGATTAAAGATGGTAACATTCTTGATACTTCTCTAGTGAAGTTATGTATTCACTGTGTCTTCCCCTTCAACCTGAAAGGACTCTGTAACTGTTTTGATCAATAGAATATGGCAGAATGAAGATTGTACTAGTTTCCTTGCCCTGACCTTGAGTGTGACAGTGTCCACTTTCTGTGTCTTGAAAGACTTGCTCCTGAAACTTACAGTTCCTGTGTGAGAGTTTCAGTTACCTGGTAGAAAGAACAGGTGCAGAGATACTGATACTACATGGAAAGAGAGCTGGACCCAGCTTTCTAAGCCTCTCTGCCAAGAGGCTAGTCATTTAAGGGAAGGCATCTTGGATCCTCCATACAAAACCAGCTATACGAGCCCAAATTCAGTCAAAATCATGTAGAGTAGAAGAATTAGACACCATAGCTATTCATGTCCTAACTACAAAATCATGAGATGTAATAAAATTGTTGTTGGTTTCACCTGCCAATTTTGGGGGTAATTAGTTATGCAAAAATAGAAAATCAGAACAGTGGCCAGATTCATTCAAACTTGCTGTTCTGCCATTTTCATTATGAAGCTTCTATACTATTGTCCACATGACTGGCACCATGCCAACTATCACATTTGGTTAGTGCTAACCAGAAAGAGAGAAAAGCAAAGTGCAAGACACACCCTTTGCATGATGTCATAACACAAATTTTGAAAATATGACTTAGCTTCCACATGTGGAATTAGGAGAAAATATTTTTGTATTTCTGTATTTAGGGCTTTCTGAGCAGATCTTGAGGTCTGAACCAAAGACTTACATATTAATTTACAACAATATAGATATTAAAGACCCTGGAGAGACTTACTTAACTCCAGATGTATTTGTTTGTATTTCAAGAGGCTTGAGACGAACAATCATGGAGAAATTACAAGTTTGTAAAACTGAGCACATAGCCTTATCTTTTATCTGGAGATATTTACTGACATATCTGTGTTCAAGTGGAGATTCTTCCCATTAAGTTCCAAGGTGATTGTCTCAGAAGGGGAAGGGTAATAGATGCCTCTTTCCTCCATACAAATACCCCATGTTCATTTTTTTGAGTGGTCCTATTGTAAAACACAGACCTTTTATATATGTGTATGGTATTTAGTTCTTATCATGCCTACTCAAGGGTAAAAAGTGGGTACAGAAACCACACTGATATTATTTGCTTGTAAGTAAAAATAGTCTGCTCCACTATAGAAACATTGCATGTGAACTCAGGACATTAATTAATATGCATATTAAAAGTCTAATACACTGTTAGTCAGAAATTAGCTACAAGGTCATATCTTGTTCCAAAGATGACTGGGATATTTAGCTCAGATACCAGAAAAGCTAAAATCCTATTACTATGTAAAAAGGGAAAAATAACATTGAGGCAAAACTGGGAACATTGATCACAGTGTAGAATAGATATTTACAACTGTTAGAAACATGATATTTCACTGTGACAAAACAATCCATTTGTTAAGCTTTACTCTTGCAATTATCATAATTTACTATGTGTCATTGATTGAAACTACACTTTTCCACATTTTCATATATATTTTTTTTATAATTTATGTGTGTGTGTGAGCTCTTCTTATCTGTGTTTCCTGCCAGTTTCTGTCTTGTCACCACACTAACCCATATTGAGTTTTTTACCACTAAGTATGATGTTGACTAAGTTTCTATGTTGCCCTCTATTAGGCTAAAGGAATTCCTTACTATATCTAATTTGCTAGGAATTATTATCAAGTCTGAACATTAATTTTTTCCAAATGCTTTTCCAGCTGCATTAGGATGATTTTTAAGTCTATTAATAAGATTAATTAATAAAAACTTTAACATTAATAAGTTAAAATAATTGATCTGCTAATGTACAACAACCTTGTTTCATGAAATAAATGACAGTCGAGATGTTTTTGGTTTTTTCGGGTTCTATTTTTTTTTTTCTTTTGTATTGTTGAACACAACTTGCTAAGATTTTGTTAAGAATTTTGGCACCTATACTTATAAAACATATTGATTTATAGTTTTATTTTCTTATAATGTCTTCATTTGGTTATGGTATCAGAGTAATGTTCACTTCATTGAATGAATTTTCCCTGTGATGGTTAATTTTATGTGTCAAGTTGACTGGCCTAGGGGATTCCCAGATAGATGATACAACATTATTTCTGGATGTGTCTGTGGGAGTGTTTCTGAAAGGATTTTAGTATCTGATTCAGTAGACTGAGTAAAGAGATTCATCCTCTCTGATGTAGGCTGGCATCATTCAATCCCTTGGGGTCCTGAATGGAGCAAAAATGCTAAACATGGCAAACTGTCTCTTCTGGAGCTGAGCCATCTATCTCTACCTGCCTTCAGACATCACAGCTCCTGGATATCAGGGTTTTAAACTCTGGGACTTAAACCAGTGGCCCAATTCCCAGGCTTTTGGCCTCAGAGTGAATTATACCACCAGCTTTTCTGGTTCTCCAGCTTGCAGATGGCAGACTGTGGGACTTCTCCCCCACCACATTCATGTGAACCATTTCCTATATCAAATAGCTCCCTCTCTCTCTGTCCCTCTTTCTCTCTCTGTCTCTGTATTTCTCTCTCTATTGGTTCTATTTCTTAAAGAACCCTGACTAATACAATTCCTCCTCTAAAATTTCTGGGTAGACTTGAGTAGAATTGCCATTATGCCACATATTCCATATGTTTGGCAGATTTTTTCAATGAAGTTATCTGAGTCGGGGGTTTTCTTTGTGGGAAACTTTTAATTACAAATTAAATTTTTCTTAAGATAAACAATTATTCTTGACTGAACCTTGGCAGTTTTGTCTTTAAAGGAATTTATCCAGAGAATTTCCTGGTAGTCCAGTGGTTAGGACTCAGTGCTTTCACTGTCATGGGCTTGGGTTCAATCACAGCTGAGCAAATAAGATTCTGCAAGCAGTACAGCATGATCAAAAAAAAAAAAAAAAGAATTTATCCACGTTTCCTCAGATAAAATATGTTGTCATTTTCAATGTTGAAGTCTTATTCCAAAATTTATCCCATAAATTGTAGAATTCCTTTATCTATAATCCAAATAATTTTAATTTCTGTTTCAGTATCCGACATGTTTATTGTAATTACAACTGGTGTCGTTGGTACAGTTGAAACTTATCCATAACATTTTTTTCAAATGGATGTGTTTATACAATAATTTTGAAACAATTTAGGAATGGTATAGTATTCCTGGAATGTTCTTCACTCAGTTTTCTTTCCAAAAACTTATTTTAAAGATACATGGTTTGTGATCATGGCGGATGATCCGAAACCTAAAACGATTCCTGTACAAAAAATTACCAAGATACACCAGAAATACATCTACACGTGGAACAACTCCTACAGAACAGCTACTGAACTCTGGCAGAAGACCTCAGACCTCCCAAAAGTCAAGAAAGTCCCCATGTACCTGGGTAGGGCAAAAAAAAAAAAAAGAATAAGCAGGACAAAAGGATAGGGATGGGACCTGCACCAGTGGGAGGGAGCTGTGAAGGAGGAAAGGTTCCCACACACTGGGAAGCCCCTTCGTGGGGGTAGATTTTGGGTGGCAGAGGGGAAAAGTTTTGGAGCCACGGAGGACAGGACAGCAACAGCAGTGTGGAGGGCAAAGTGGAGAGATTCCTGCACAGTGGATCGGTGCCAACTGGCACTCACCAACCCGAGAGGCTTGTCTGCTCAACTGCCGGGGCAGGCGGGGCTAGGAGCTGAGTCTCGGGCTTTGGTCAGAGCACAGGGAGAGGACTGAGGTTGGCGGCGTGAACACAGCCTGCAGGGGGTTAGTGTACAACGGCTAGCCGGGAGGAAGTCCGGGGAAAAGTCTGGACCTGTTGAAGAGGTCTTCCCTCTTTGTTTCCTGGTGTGTGGGGAGAGGGGATTAAGAGTGCTGCTTAAAGGAGCTCCAGAGACGGGCGCGAGCCGCGGCTATCAGTGCAGACCACAGAGACGGGCATGAGACATTAAGGCTGCTGCTGCCACCACCAAGAAGCTGGTGTGCGAGCACAGGTCACTATCCACACACCCCTTCTGGAGAGCTTGTGCAGCCCGCCACTGCCAGGGTCCCAGGATCCAGGGACAACTTCCCAGGGAGAATGCAGGGCACTCCTCAGGCTGGTGCAACGTCTGCCGCCACAGGATCGCCCTGCACTCCGTACCCCTCCCTCCCCCCAGCCTGAGTGAGCCAGAGTTCCCAAAGCAGCTGCTCCTTTAACCTCATCCTGTCTGAGCGAAGAACAGACTCCCTCCGGCGACCTACACACAGAGGCAGGGCCAAATCCAAAGCTGAGTTCTGGGAGCTGTGAGAACAAAGAGAAAGGGAAATCTCTCCCAGCAGCCTAAGAAGCAGCAAATTAAAGCTCCACAATCAAGTTGATGTACCTGCATCTGTGGAATACTTGAATAGACAATGAATAATCCCAAATTGAGGAGGTGGACTTTGAGAGCCGGATTTATGATTTTTTCCCCTTTTCCTCTTTTTGTGAGTGTGTATGTGGTTGCTTCTGTGTGAGATTTTGTCTGTATAGCTTTGCTTCCACCATTTGTCCTAGGGTTCTATCATCTGTCCATTTTTGTTTTTTCTTTCTTTTTCTTAAAATTTTTTTTCCTTAATAATTGTTTTATTTTAATATCTTTATTTTATATTATTTTATTTTGTCTTCTCTCTTTCTTTCTTTCTTTTTTCTTTCTTTCCTTCCTTCCTCCCTCCCTCCCTCCCTCTCTCCCTCCTTTCTTTCTTCCTTCCTTTCTTTCTTTCTTCTTTCTTTCTTTCTTTCTTTCTTTCTTTCTTTCTTTCTTTCTTTCTTTCTTTCTTTCTTTCTTTCTTTCTTTCTCTTCTTTCTTCCTCTTTCTTTCTTTCTTTCTTTCTTTCTTTCTTTCTTTCTTTCTTTCTTTCTTTCTTTCTTTCTTTCTTTCTTTCTTTCTTTCTACATTTTCTCCCTTTTATTCTGAGCCATGTGGATGAAAGACTTTTGGTGCTGTAGCCAGGAGTCAGTGCTGTGCCTCTGAGGTGGCAGAGCCAACTTCAGGACACTGGCCTACAGAAGACCTCCCAACTCCGCATAATATCACATTGCGAAAATCCCCCAGAGATCTCCATGTCAACACCAGCACTCAGTTTCATTCACCGACCAGCAAGCTACACTGTTGGACACCCTATGCAAAACACCCTGCAAAACAGGAACACAACAAAATCCATTAGCAGAGAGGCGGCCTAAAATCATAATAAGTCCACAGACACCCCAAAACATACCACCAGACGTGGACCTGCCCACCAGAAAGACAAGATCCAGCATCATCCACCAGAACACAGGCACTAGTCCCCTCCACCAGGAAGCCAACACAACCCACTGAGCCAACTTTAGCTACTGGGGACAGACACCAAAAACAACGGGAACTACGAACCTGCAGCCAACAAAAAGGAAACCCCAAACACAGTAAATAAATAAAATGAGAAGACAATAACACACACAGCAGATGAAGGAGCAAGATACAAACCCACCAGACCTAACTAATGAAGAGGAAATAGTCAGTCCACCTGAAAAAGAATTCAGAATAATGATAGTAAAGATGATCCAAAATCTTGGAAACAGAAGAGACAAAATGCAAGAAACATTTAACAAGGACCTACAAGAAATAAAGATGAAACAAGCAACAATGAACAGCACAATAAATGAAATTAATAATACTCTAGGTGGCATTAATAGCAGAATAACTGAGGCAGAAGAATGGATAAGTGACCTGGAAAATAAAATAGTGGAAATAACGACTGCAGAGCAGAATAAAGAAAAAAGAATGAAAAGAACTGAGGACAGTCTCAGAGACCTCTGGGACAACATTAACCACACCAACATTCGAATTATAGGGGTCCCAGAAGAAGAAGAGAAAAAGAAAGGGACTGAGAAAATATTTGAAGAGATTATAGTTGAAAACTTCCCTAATATGGGAAAGGAAAGAGTTAATCAAGTCCAGGAAGAACAGAGAGTCCCATACAGGATAAATCCTAGGAGAAATACAACAAGACACATATTAATCAAATGGTCAAATATTAAATACAAAGAAAACATATTAAAAACAGCAAGGGAAAAACAACAAATAACACACAAGGGAATCCACATAGGTTAAGAGCTGATCTTTCAGCAAAAACACTGCAAGCCAGAAGGGAGTGGAAGAATATTTAAAGTGATGAAGGAGAAAAACCAGCAACCAAGATTACTCTACCCAGCAAGGATCTCATTCAGATTTGATGGAGAAATTAAAACATTTACCAAGAAGCAAAAGCTGAGAGAGTTCAGCACCACCAAACCAGCTTTACAACAAATGCTAAAGGAACTTCTCTTGGCAAGAGACACAAGAGAAGGAAAGGACCTACAATAACGAACCTAAAACAATTTAGAAAATGGGAATAGGAACATACATATTGATAAATACCTTTAATGTAAATGGACTTAATGCCCCCATGAAGAGACACAGATTGGCTGAAGGGATAAATAAAACAAGATCCATATATATGCTGTCTGCAAGAGACCCATTTCAGACATAGAGACACATACAGACTGAAAGTAAGGGGATGGAAAAAGATATTCCATGCAAATGGAAACCAAAAGAAAGCTGGAGTAGCAATTCTCATATCAGACAAAAGAAACTTTATAGTAAAGACTATTAGAAGAGAGAAAGAAGGACACTACATAATGATCAAGGGATCGATCCAAGAAGAAGATATAACAATTGTGTATATTTATGCACCCAACATAGGAGCACCTCAATACATAAGGAAAATACTAACAGCCATAAAAGGGGAAATCGACAGTAACACATTCATAGTAGGGGACTTTAATACCCCACTTTCACCCATGGACAGATCATGCAAAATGAAAATAAATAAGGAAACACAAGCTTTAAATGATACATTAAATAAGATGGACTTAATTGATATTTATAGGACACTCCATCCAAAAACAACAGAATACACATTTTTCTGAAGTGCTCACAGAACATTCTCCAGGATAGAACATATCATGTGTCACAAATCAGCCCTTGGTAAATTTAAGAAAATTGAAATTTTATCAAGTATGTTTTCCGACCAAAATGATATGAGACTAGATATCAATTACAGGAAAAGATCTGTAAAAAATACAAACACATGGAGGATAAACAATACACTAATAAATTACGAAGTGATCACTGAAGAAATCAAAGAAGAAATAAAAAAAATACCTAGAAGCAATGACAATGGAGACACAATGACCCTAAACCTGTGGAATGCTGCAAAAGAAGTTCTAAGAGAGAAGTTTATAGCAATACAATCCTACCTTAAGAAACAGGAAACATCTCGAATAAACAACTTAACCTTGCACCTAAAGCAATTAGAGAAAGAAGAACAAAAAAAAAACCAAAGTTAACAGAAGGAAAGAAATCATAAAAATCAGATCTGAAATAAATGAAAAAGAAATGAAGGAAACAATAACAAAGATCAATACAACTAAAAGCTCATTCTTTGAGAAGATAAAATCGACAAGCCATTAGCCACACTCATCAACAAAAAAGGGGGAAGACGCAAATCAATAGAATTAGAAATGAAAAAGGAGAAGTAACAACTGACACTGCAGAAATACAAAAGATCATGAGAGATTACTACAAGCAACTCTATGCCAATAAAATGGACAACCTGGAAGAAATGCACAAATTTTTAGAAATGCAAAACATGCCAAGACTGAACCTGGAAGAAATAGAAAATATGAACAGAACAATCACAAGCACTGAAATTGAAACAGTGATTAAAAATCTTCCAACAAACAAAAGCCCAGGACCAGATGGCTTCACATGTGAATTCTATCAAATATTTAGAGAAGAGCTAACATGTATCCTTCTCAAACTTTTCCAAAATATAGCAGAGGGAGGTACACTCCCAAACACATTCTACGAGGCCACCATCACCCTGATATCAAAACCAGACAAGGATGTCACAAAGAAAGAAAACTACAGGCCAATATTACTGATGAACATAGATGCAAAAATCCTCAACAAAATACTAGCAAACAGAATCCAACAGCACATTAAAAGGATCATACACCATGATCAAGTGGGGTTTATTCCAGGAATGCAAGGATACTTCAATATATGCAAATCTATCAATGTGAAAAACCATATTAACAAATTCAAGGAGAAAAACCATATGATCATCTCAATAGATGCAGAGAAAGCTTGACAAAATTCAACACCCACTTATGATAAAAACCCTGCAGAAAGTAGGCATAGAGGGAACTTTCCTCAACATAATGAAGTCCATATATGACAAGCCTACAGCCAACATCATCCTCAGTGGTGAAAACCTGAAAGCATTTCCACTAAGATCAGGAAAAAGACAATGTTGCCCACTCTCACTGCTCTTATTCAACATAGTTTTGGAAGTTTTAGCCAAAGCAATCAGAGAAGAAAAGGAAATAAAAGGAATCCAAATCGGAAAAGAAGAAGTAAAGCTGTCACTGTTTGCAGATGACATGATACTATACATAGAGAATCCTAAAGATGCTACCAGAAAACTACCAGAGCTAATCAATGAATTTGGTAAAGTAGCAGGATACAAAATTAATGCACAGAAATCTCTGGCATTCCTATATACTAATGATGAAAAATCTGAAAGTGAAATCAAGAAAACTCCCATTTACCATTGCAACAAAAAGAATAAAATATCTAGGAATAAACCTACGTAAGGAGACAAAAGACCTATATGCAGAAAATTATAAGACACTGATGAAAGAAATTAAAGATGATACAAATAGATGGAGAGATATACCATGTTCTTGGATTGGAAGAATTGACATTGTGAAAATGACTCTACTACCCAAAGCAATCTACAGATTCAATGCAATCACTATCAAATTACCACTGGCATTTTTCACAGAAGTAGAACAATACATTTCACAATTTGAATGGAAACACAAAAGACCCGAATAGTCAAAGCAATCTTGAGAACGAAAAACAGAACTGGAGGAAACAGTCTGCCTGGCTTCAGACTATACTACAAAGCTACAATAATCAAGACAGTATGGTACTGGCACAAAAACAGAAAGATAGATCAATGGAACAGCATAGATAACCCAGAGATAAACCCATACACATATGGTCATCTTATCTTTGTTAAAGGAGGCAGGAATGTACAGTGGAGCAAGGACAGACTCTTCAATAAGTGGTGCTCGGAAAACTGGACAAGTACATATAAAAGAATGAGATTAGATCACTTCCTAACACCATACACAAAAATAAGCTCAAAATGGATTAAAGACCTAAATGTAAGGTCAGAAACTGTCAAACTCTTAGAGGAAAACATAGGTAGAACACTCTATGACATAAAATACAGCAAAGTCCTTTTTGACCTACCTCCTAGAGAAATGGAAATAAAAATAAACAAAAGGGACCTAATGAAACTTCAAAGCTTTTGCACAACAAAGGAAACCATAAACAAGACCAAAAGACAACTCTCAGAATGGGAGAAAATATTTGCATATGAAGAAACTGACAAAGGACTAATCTCCAAAATTTACAAGCAGCTCATGCAGCTCAGTATCAAAACAACAAACAACCCAATCCAAAAATGCGCCAATGACCTAAATAGACATTTCTCCAAAGAAGATATACAGACACATTAAAGAATGCTCAACATCATTAATCATTAGAGAAATGCAAATCAAAACTACAGTGAGACATCATCTCACTCCAGTCAGATTGGCCATCATCAAAAAATCTAGAAACAATAAATGCTGGAGAGGATGTGGAGAAAAGGGAAGATTCTTGCACTGCTGGTGGGAATGTGAATTGGTACAGTCACTATGGAGAACAGTATGGAGATTCCTTAAAAAACTACAAATAGAACTACCATATGACCCAGCAATACTACTACTAGGCATATACTCTGAGAAAACCATAATTCAAAAAGAGTCATGTACCAAAATGTTCATTGCAGCTCTATGTACAATAGCCCGGAGATGGAAACAACCTAAGTATCCACCATCGGATGAATGGATAAAGAAGAGGTGGCACATATATACAATGGAATATTACTCAGCCATAAAAAGAAGCAAAATTGAGCTATTTGTAATGAGGTGGATGGACCTAGAGTCTGTCATACAGGGTGAAGTAGGTCAGAAAGAGAGAGACAGGTACCATATGCTAACACATATATATGGAAGTTAAGAAAAAAAAAAGTCACAAAGAACGTAGGGGTAAGACAGGAATAAAGACAGCGAACTACTAGAGAATGGACTTGAGGATATGGGGAGGGGGAAGGGTAAGCTGTGATGAGGCGAGAGAGTGGCATGGACAGATATACACTACCAAGCATAAGACAGATAGCTAGTGGGAGGCAGCTGCATAGCACAGGGAGATCTACTCAGTGCTTTGTGACCACCTGGTTGGGTGGGAGAGAGAGGGTTCGAGGGAGGAAGATGCAGGAAGGAGGAGATATGGGAACATATGTATATGTATAACTGATTCACTTTGGTATAAAGCAGAAACTAACACACCATTGTAAAGAAATTACACTCCAATAAAGATGTAAAAATAAAATAAAATAAAGGTACATGCTTTGTCAAATTTTACCTATATTTCATTTGTGTTATATGTATATGTGTGTATATATATATATATATATATATATAAACACACACATATGTATACATATATATGTATATGCTATATTCCTTTAATTATGAGAGTACTTATTTTGTTTAAATCAGAAGATATAATGTGTGTTTGATGTTGATTGATTAGAGCTTGATCAGTAAGTATGAACAATAATTAACTTAGCAGGTATAAGAACATATAGGCAAGATTCACCAATTTTTCTTATATAATTTATTTAAAGTTTACCTGTACTATCTGGAAAGCATACAGTTCATTAATGTTTCATCATTGATGATAACTTAGGTGATTTATGTCATTAATTAAACACTGAATTCAAATATCATATTTGACTATTCTGTATCTATAAACGTAAGCTTATTGACAAAAGTATTATAAAGTATGTACATAAAAAATAGCTTCAAATGTCATGGGATTTTGGGGGTGAAAGAAATCATCAATAAAATATTTACCTAACAAAATTCATGTACAATATTTAAGATTCTTAAGTACAAATATGTACAGTATAAAATAATGCTAGAGGTGCACTGGAAGGGAAAACAATATTGATTTAAAGATATTCGTAAATACTTTATGAATTTATGTTTGGGATAATTGGGAAATGATTTCAAGTAATCCAGATTATAATCTCAGCCAGAGCTATGTCAGCCTTGGTGTACATTCATTACAAACAGTATAAGGTTGGCTTTTAATACAAATATTAACAAAAACTGCAATAGGAGGACTGATCTACAGACTGTGAAGAAACCATTCATAGAAAAAGTTGCTTTCATTATATTTTTTATTTATTTATTTTAATTTTATTATTATTTTTTTTTTGCAGTATGTGGACCTCTCACTGTTGTGGCCTCTCCCGCCATGGAGCACAGGCTCTGGACGCACAGGCTCAGCGGCCATGGTGCATGGGCCTAGCCGCTCCACGGCATGTGTGATCTTCCTGGACCGGGGCACGAACCCGTGTCCCCTGCATCGGCAGGCGGACTCTCAACCACTGCGCCACCAGGGAAGCCCACAAATTGCTTTTAGAATAAACAACTAGACACAGTCTATAACTGAACATTTCTAGTTCAAAACTCATATCACATTGTCATTTTCTAACCTTGCTCTTAACCTATCAGTTGCAGTCATACCTGGGTTGTAATTATTGAAAATTCTTATGGTTCTGACACTTCACACAACTGGTATTCTTTTAATTTTAAAATAATATTCTGCATTAAATATATATGGAAATTATTTAGCCTTTACAAAAATGTATTATGTCTATGGGATATCAAGGAGAAGTAATTATATATATATATATATATATATAAAATTTATTAAAAAACATCCCTAGTTCATTAGAATAATATCCTAGAAATCTGCTGGATTTTCTCCACTACTAATAGAGGTATTCTATTCAATTTTCATTATTCATCTAAGAGAAAAAAAATAATAGATTTTAACTTTCTTAAATCTTATTCATTCAAAATTCAAAGGCAACTAAATGTTTTCAGTACCTTAATGTGTATAGTATAAAACACCACTCTTTGACAATCTGTTCAATTTTATCATTTAGCATTTATGCAAGAGCAAATTAATATCAGAATTAAAACCTTATTGTGATGAACCATAACGATTTTCCTATTGTATAAATAATGAGGTAATTATAGTGCTTTTCTCCAAATACAACAAAACATTGAAAATATATTTTTGATATATTTTTTTTATGTGAGTCCTTTCAATTGTGATTTTGAATGAAGGTGATATAGAGTGGAAAAGGCACTTGTAGCCTTCTCTCTTGTACCTTGGCCTTCTGAACCTTAGCTTTTATAGAAAAGATTGGTAATTACAAAAGGAAGAGAATGTTGAAATTCTTGACAAAAAACAGGGTGCAGTTGTACAAATATACATGATGTTCTCTTTTATTTTACATAAACTCCAAATCAGTTGATATTTTGAACAAACATACTTCCAGGAGACATGACAAATAGTATATTTCATTAAAGTTAATTTGGACTATAAATGATATCAGAAATTAACATCCACAGTTTTTCATCAAGAATAATCATAAGCAGAATACAATTTTAGTTCTGACTCTTTAGTGTCCTGGCCTCTCCCGTTGCAGAGCACAGGCTCCGGATGCGCAGGCTCAGCAGCCATGGCTCACAGGCCCAGCCGCTCCGCGGCATGTGGGATCCTCCCTGACCAGGGCACGAACCGGTGTCCCCTGCATCGGCAGGCAGACTCCCAACCACTGCGCCACCAGGGAAGCCCCTATTAATATTATTCTTAAATTCAGCTAATAGTATTAGAATAAAATTAGTCTTACAGTAGATACCTTGAACTCTTTCATTGTCATGATCCCATTTATCATGAGTTTGTAAATTTACACATATTTATTTAGTGCAATATTCATTTCAAGTGTAATTTTTACTTCAGTAAAATTGTTCATTCATTTGATGGCCAATGTAACTAATGTGATATTCTGCCACTGTTTCATCAAAGTAAGTGAATCAACATTTCTAGGTCATATGTTCCTAACTTAGAAAATTTAGGCAGCATTATTAAATTACAATGAAACTGAGAATTATTGAAAATTATTATACATTTATTTTAAACTCAATTTTCTCATTTTAAAACTTTATTCTTATCATAACAAAATTATTTATAAAATCAGAGGATTTATATTTTAAAAATAATGTTCCATTTGAACAAATATGAGTATGTATTCATGTACTCATAATTTTCAGAGTTTGAGTCTAGACACAGATTTGGAAAGAATAAACTGTTATTCAACCTCAAAAACAGCCATGTTTTAATAACTGTTGTGCAAAAATCAAGAAGCACAAAAGGAGGTGATGAGAGATACAGTATGTTCCCAGTTAACCATTTCAGTCCTTTGTGAAATAAATGTCTATGCCATTAGAAAAATATTTGCAAGAAAAAATATTTTTTCACTTCTCTGTGTTTTAACTGTAACTTCAATTTGCCTTAAATCATATTTCTCTGTGTATATGCATGTAATTCACGTGGTATAAAGAAAATTTATTTCTCTCTATGATGTAGAATGTGGACTGCTGAGAAATTCTAAGGATGTAACTTCCTCTGAAATTCATCACTTTCTACCAGTTACTTCCTCCACCTTCACTCGCCCAAAGCTTCTGACAATCATGGGATTCTCTAATGTCCTGAACTGAAATCCTTTGTACTTGATAAGGTGAGTTTCTTCTGTTCTCCTGACACAATGCAGAATGTCTTTATGGTACATAATAATTGACTATGTGTGTTGCCTCTGAGGTCAAAGTGGCCATTGATCCAAATATAAGATCTTTTCTCTAATACTAATTATAACTTGGGCTGTTTACAGCTTTGTTAAGCCTATTTTTTTTCCCTTTTATTTATTTATTGAAGTAAAGTTGATTTATAATATTGTATTAATTGCAGGTATACAGCATTATGATTTAGTTATTTTTTTTCAGATTATATTTCATTGTATATTCTTACAAGATATTGAATATAATTCCCTGTGCTATACAGTAAAGCCTTGTACTTTATCTATTTTTATGCCTAGTAGTTTGTTAATCTGATACTCCTAACTTGTCCCTCTCCATCTCCCTCTCACTTTGGTAACCATAAGTTTGTTTCCTATTTCTATGCGTCTGGTTTTGTTTTGTATACAGATTTATTTTGGTATTACTTTTATATTTCACAAATAAGTGACATCATATAGTATTTGTCTTTCTCTGACTTACTTTACTCACTATAATAATCTCTCAGTCCACCCATGCTGCTACAAATGTTAATATTTCATTCTCTTTCATGGCTGAGTAATATGTCATTTTATTTATTTAGATAGATAGATAGATAGATAGACCACATTTTCTTAAGCCAGTTATCTGTTGATGGGCACTTATTGTTTCATGCTTGGGTATCGTAAACAGTGTAGTTAAGCCTATTTATAAATTAAGAGTTTGAGAGGGCAGACAGCAGAAGCAAGAAGAACTACAGTCCTGCGACCTGTGAAACTAAAAACCACATTCACAGAAAGACAGACAAAATGAAAAGGCGGAGGACTATGTACCAGAGGAAGGAACAAAATAAAAGCCATAAAAGCAACTAAATGAAGTGGAGATAGGCAACCATCCAGAAAAAGAATCCAGAACCCTAATAGTGAAGATGATCCAGGATCTTGGTCAAAGATTGGAGGCAAACATCGAGAAGATGCAAGAAATGTTTAACAAAGGCCTAAAAGAATTAAAGAACAAACACCTAGAAGAATTAAAGAACAAACAAAAAGAGATGAACAATACAATAACTGAAAAGAAAAATACACTAGAAGTAATCAATAGCAGAATAACTGAGGCACAAGAATGGATACGTGACCTGGAAGACAGAATGGTGGAATTCACTGCTGCACAATAGAATAAAGAAAAAAGAATGTAAAGAAATGGAGACAGCCAAAGAGACCACTGGGACAACATTAAATGCACCAACATTCGAATTATAGATGTCCCAGAAAGAGAAGAGAGAGAGAAAGGACCTGAGAACATATTTGAAGAGATTATAGTTGAAAACGTCCCTAACATGGGAAAGGATATAACCACCCAAGTCCAGGAAGGGCAGAGAGTACCAGGCAGGATAAACCCAAAGAGAAACATGCCAAGACACATAGTAATCAAATTGACAAAAAATAAAGACAAAGAAAAATTATTAAAAACATCAAGGGAAAAATGACAAATAATATACAAGGGAATTCCCATAAAGTTAACAGCTGATTTCTCAGCAGAAATTCTACAAGCAAGAAAGGAGGGGCATGACATCTTTAAAGTGAGGAAAGGGAAGAACCTACAACCAAGATTACTCTACCCAGCAAGGATCTTATTCAGATTCGATGGAGGAATCAACAGCTTTACAGAAAAGGAAAAGCTAAGAGAATTCAGCACTACCAAACCAGCTCTACAACAAATGCTAAAGGAACTTCTCTAAGTGGGAAACACAAGAGAAGGAAAGACCTACAAAAACAAACCCATAACAATTAAGAAAATGGTAATATGAACATACATACCAACAATTACCTTAAATGTGCATAGATTAAATTCTGCAACCACAGACACAGGCTTGCTGAATGGATACAAAAACAAGAGTCATATATATGCTATCTACAAGAGACCCATTTCAGACCTAGACACACATACAGACTGAAAGTGAGGGGCTGGAAAATGATATTCCATGCAAATGGAAATCAAAAGAAAGCTGGAGTAGCAATACTCATATCAGGTAAAATAGACTTTAAAATAAAGAATATTACAAGAGACAAGGAAGGACACTACATAAAGATCAAGGGATCAATCGAAGAAGAAGTTATAACAGTTTTAAACATATGTGTACCCAACGTAGTAGCACATCAGTACATAACATGAATGCTAACAGCTATAAAAGAGGAAACTGACAGTGACACAGTAATAGTGGGGGACTTTAACACCTCACTTACACCAATGGGCAGATCACCTAGACAGAAAATTAATAAGAAAACACAAGCTTTAAATGACACAATAGACCAGATAGATTCAATTGATATTTATAGGACATTCCAAACAAAACCAGCAGATTACACTTTCTTCTCAAGTGCACACGGAACTTTCTCCAGGATAGATCACATCTTTGGTCACAAATCAAGCTTCGGTAAATTTAAGAAATTTGAAAGCGTATCAAGCATCTCTTCTGATCACAATTCTATGAGATCAAAAATAAATTAAAAGGAATAAAATGTAAAAAACTGCAAACACATGCAACTGACAAAGGATTAATCTCCAAAATTTACAAGCAGCTCATGCAGCTCAATAATAAAAAAACAAACAACCCAATCCAAAAATGGGCAGAAGACCTAAATAGATATTTCTCCAAAGAGGATTATACAGATTGCCAACAAACACGTGAAAGAATGCTCAACATCATTAATCATTAGAGAAATGCAAATCAAAACTACAATCAGGGCTTCCCTGGTGGTGCAGTGGTTGAGAGTCCGCCTGCCGATGCAGGGGACACAGTTTCGTGCCCTGGTCTGGGAAAATCCCACATGCCGTGGAGCGGCTGCACCCGTGAGCCATGGCCGCTGAGCCTGCGCATCCAGAGCCTGTGCTCCACAACAGGAGACGCCACAACAGTGAGAGAGCAGCGTACCACCAAAAAAAAAAAAAAAGAAACTACAATGAGATATCATCTCACACTGGTCAGAATGGCCATCATCAAAAAATCTAGAAACAATAAATGCTGGAGTGGGTGTGGAGAAAAGGGAACACTCTTGCACTGTTGGTGGGAATGTAAATTGATACAGTCACTATGGAGAACAGCATGGAGGTTCCTTAAAAAACTAAAAATAGAATTAGTGTATGATGCAGCAATCCCACCCTTGGACATATACCTAGAGAAAACCATAATTCAAAAAGACACATGCACCCAAATATTCATTGCAGCACTACAATGGTGAGGTCATGGAAGCAACCTAAATGCCCATAGACAGACAAATGGATAAAGAAGATGTGATACATATATACAATGGAACAGTACTCAGCCATAAAAAGGAATGAAATTGGGTCATTTGTAGAGATGTGGATGGACCTAGGGACTGTCATAAAGAGTGAAGTAAGTCAGAAAGAGAAAACAAATATCATATATTAACTCATATATGTGGAATCTAGAAAATGGTACAGATGAACCAGTTTGCAAGGCAGAAATTGAGACACAGATGTAGAGAACAAATGTATGGACACTTGGGGGGAAATTGATGGGAGGGGTGGGATGAACTGGCAGATTGGGATTGACATATATATATATATATATATATATACTAATATGTATAAAATAGATAACTAATAAGAACCTGCTGTATGAAAAATAAATAAATGAAATAGAATTTTTTAAAAATGTGGTTATCTTTGTTTACGAATGTGGAATTTGTGCTAGATCTTTTGTAGCCTTTCAATGCAGCTGAAGATTAAGAGAGGAATTCTAAGCATTCAGAGACACTAAGATAGAAGTTGATATCACTGGGCTTCCAGTCTGTGATATAACTGATCATTAAATTAAAAATTATAAAATTGATTAGAATCTGACCCTTTAAGCAAAAGCAAATACCAATAGGAAAATTGACTGTGGCTTCCTAAATTGCACATATTTTGATTTACACTTTAAGAATATATACTCTTTAATATGATTATTATCTTTTTCATACTTACTTTACGTTTCAGCCTGTATATGGTTTCAGAGACTATTCATTGCCTAATAAAACATCTATCATCTCATTCTCCCTTAGAGAAAAAGAGCCCTGATTTTTAGGTAGGATATGTATCCCGGACGAAAAGACTATATTACAAACCTGCTTTACATGTGACAATGTGACAAAGTTATGATTTATTAATTACAAGCAAAACATATTTTACAACCTTGGAAAGGCTCCCAAAGAAAGCTGACTCAGCCAGAATGTGTCCTTCTTTGTCCTTCACTCTTACCTTCTTCAGTCATGTAATTCAGATATTATGGTTAGTATCCACCTGGGTTAAACTGTGAAGTGCCTTTGAGGATGGAAACCATTCACCATATTTTCAGTTTATTTTTTAAATTTGGTTTTGGCTGTATCTTTTATAATCTCTTCAAAATCTATGATTTTTTTCTTCCAGTTCTTTTGAGATATAAATGACATACAACACTGTGTAAGTTTAAGGTGTACAGCCTAATGATTTGACTTACACACATCATGAAACGATTGCCACAATAAGTTTAGTGAACAACCATCATCTCATATAGATAAAGAATAAAAGAAATAGAAAAAAATTTCCTTGTAATGAGAACTCTAAGTATTTTGTCTCAACAAATTTCATATATAACACACAGCAGTGTTAATTATATTAATCATGTTGTACATTATTTATCTTATAACTAGAAATATGTACTTTTGACTACCTTCATTCAATTCCCTTTCCTCAAATCTAATCTATTTTCTTATGAGTTTGTTTGTTTGTTTTTTTATTTGTTTTCTTTTGAAGTATAATTGACCTACAACACTATGTTAATTCCTGGTGCACAACATAGTGATTCAATATTTTACACCTTTCAAATGATGACCACAGAAAGTCTAGTTACAATCTGTCACCATACAAAGATATTATATAATTATTGACTATATTCCCACACTACATTTCATACCCATGACTCATTTATCTTGTAACTGGAAGTTTGTACCTCTTATTTCTCTATCTCCTATTTCTATCATCCCCCCTACCCCCTCCCCTCTGGCAATCACATATTTGTTTTCTGTATCTGTGACTCTGGTTCTGTTTGTACTATGCATGTAAATAGTATTACCTTTTCTTACATATAGCCAAAAACCTAAATAATGGATGAAAGAAATAGGTTTTCTTTCTAAATGTATGAAGGTCCTTAAGTTGTCGGGCCATTATAATGCTTTCATGGTGTTTTTTGTCACCAAGGCTTCAGTAATTTGTTCCTGCAATTTTGTGATTGGTTATTGAAACCCAGGCTGTCTAGCAGAGTTTATGGAGAGAATGGGGAAAATATGAAAGTTTCAAATTGTTTTAAGTGAGAAAATACTATTTATTATTAAATATAATTATTATTTTATCAATATATGAGATATTGTAAAGAAAACTTAGAACAATGCCAGGCAAATACTAAGCACTGCGTAAAAAAATTGTTAAATAGACAAAACAAGTTGAAAATTTATCCAAGAAACATTTTTCAGTTGTCTGTAATTGCCATGAATAGAGAGACTATCTTTCATTTAGATTTTCTAAGTGATTTTGACCTGGCTAGTTAAATAAATAATAAAGGTCAGACAAACATACAGTATGCACAGACATAATATTAAGAAACTGAATTGCAATACAAAATGTAAAAGTACACATAAGAAAACTACCCCAAGAAAAGAAAGTTGATAGGTTTAAATAACGTCTTCCTTCAAAGATGCTGACACTTTGACATACATCAGAAAAGCCTTTCTAATGGAAACGTCTTTTAAGCCATAAATACCATAAATTTAAGACTTGAAGGGATGTTCACAGCTGTATCATTTTGGGGGAAAAGTAAAATCCTGTGTACAATCTTTCATTAGCTTCTTTTCTATCACAAGTTCAAGCATCCAAAAAAGCAGTGAACAATAAAAACAATGTTAAAACACTTTGAATTAATTTACTTCCTTTGTAATTTCTTTGGAAAAATTTAATTGTTATTCACATTGATAAAAAACATTTACATTTTCACAGTATTTATAGCGATGTTAATTTTTCTCAATTGAAAACATTTCCTACATGTCATTTATCATAAATTTTTATTCATGGTCTGTTTGTTTCAGTCTAAGTGACAGTGCTCGTATCCAAGCCAATTTCAATTAACTTCTTAGTAAGATTTTGAGACATGGTGTCAACTGATTTATTAAAGCCGACTTATATTACATCAAATGATTTAACACTGGTCCCTAATTATATCAAATAAGTAATCTATTTTTTCTGACATTACTTATTTTCCATCTTTTCTCCTATGCTGAATTTTATTACATGGTATAACATTTCCATCTTTTCATTTTCTAAGTCTTTCATTTTCCTAAATATGTAGTTGTTGAAAATATTTTGTGTTGGTCATTAACAAATTTTTACTTCTCTTCTTTGTTAAAAAAATACAAATTTTTTTTAGATATTCAAACTGCATTGGATTTAGGATATGTGTAATCTAGGCCCTAACTCAAGGGTGGAATTACAATTGTTATAGTCTAATCATGAAGTCCAATTCCACTTGGTGCTGAAAAAAAATATGCAAAATATATTCAACAATTTGGGCAATATTACTAAGGGGAAGTATATTGAGAATATTCTTGAGAGTATTCCTTGTTTGTTGTAGGATGTACTCCTCTCCTGAAAAAAGCATTTTAAGGTATACATATAATTCTGGTATTGCAGTGGTTTTCTTGAAACCATGAGAAAAGTTACATAGAAAAAATATGCTGAGAAGGGCAAGTTGAGTAAAAGAAAGAAATTTGAACTCCAAAAATAATTTTGACCCCTGTATTAATCATAATGGAACGTTCTGATTTCCAGAATTTTGATATTGCTTAAAATAATTTTATTTGGATTTTTGTTATTGAGGCTGAGCACATTTTAAATATACTGCAGTAAAATAATTTTTTTACAATCATTCTTTGTCCAGAAAAACATTATTCTATAGTATAAAAATTCCTCAGAAAAAAAGAAAACTAAGTAATCTACAATTAACATGCAGTATTTATGGTGTTCATCGATTTCAAAAGTCTGTAAGTTCAATAATATTGTAAAATCTTTGCAATATAAAGATCTAATAAAAGATTATAAAAATTATTTTTTGCTTTTTCTTAATTGAAGTATAGTTAACTTACAATATTATATTAGTTTTAGGTGTACAACATAGTAATTTATTTTTACAGATTATACTCAATATAAAGTTATAAAATATTGGCTATATCTCTATGTAGTAAATTACATCCTTGTAACTTATATATTTTATACCTAGTAGTTTGTACCTCTTAATCCTTCTCACCTATTTTTCCCTTCCCCGCAACACTCGCCCCTCTGGCAATCACCAATCTGTTTTCCCTATCTGTGAGTCTGTTTCTCTTATATTTGTTCATTCATTTAATTCTTTAGATTTCACATATAAGTGAAAACATACAGTTTTTTTTCTTTCTCTGTCTTCCCTTTCCTAGCACCTGGTGGGGAGGGAGACAGTGGCTGGCAGGTGGGGAGGGAGAGACTTCAGTGGCAACTCCACCCTCTGTGTGTCACTCAACAGTGTCACCATGCTTCCATGGCAGTCCGGGTTTCCTCCACAGGTATTCTTGGTTATGGATTTCCTCCCCCTCCATCACCTCAGGCTGTCTCCTCACAGCCAACAGCAGTCTTACCACTGGGTTTGCTCTCCAATCCCCACACTCCAGCTCCCAGACTTCATGTGCACCAGCAGACACATGTCCCAGTCTGGGGTGCAGGGCTGTGGCATGGGCAATCTGTGTAGTTCTCACTCTGTCCTGTCTGCCACAGACTGGCCGTTTCACCCTCCTCCAACAGCCTCATATGCCTCCCTTATGTCCCAACTGATTTCCTCATCGGTGATGGGGTTTCTCCCAATGCAGGACCCTCTCCTCTGCTTCTTCTCTCCCCTGGGGCTCAGGTCCCATCCTGTTTCCTCTTCTCTTCTTTCTCCCTTCTTTCTTTCATCCTACCCAGTTATGCAGGGATATTTCTTGTCCTTTCCAGTGTCCAAAGTCTTCTGCTAGTGTTCAGCCAGTGTTCTGTGAGTATTGTTGCATCTGTAGATGTATTCTTGATGCATTTTTGGAGAGAGATGGACTCCATGTCCTCCTACTCCTCTGCTATCTTGAAAACCTTCCAGAAACTTTATTTAATGTATTCATGAAATTTAAATCTAACATTTAAGTTTCTCACTTCAGAAACCATGGCAAAGCAGCTAAACTGCTCAGGCATCTCCAGGTTCTCATGGTAAAGAGTGCAGAAAAAAAAACATTTGTTTATGGCAGAGGGAATGGGAAAAAACATCATTTTTAAATATTCCAAGAGCATTTTCCATAACAAAGTCCCAATCAGCAAGAGTAAAACTTAACCAGAACTGTATTTTAACTCGGGTGAGAGAAAATTACCCTTTCCAGTACACACTAGGCTTTCTGTATTAACTAAAACAATAAATAAATAAATAAATAAATAAATAATAAGAAACATTTGTGAAACTTGGAGCCCAAGAATATAAGGCCACTAGAAGACTGAGATTTAATCATAAGGTTATAGAACATTACACTTCCCCACATAATTTACTACCACATCTACAGGGCTTTCACATAACTGGACTACAGCCAAAAGACCTACAAGATGAAGACTCTGTCTGAGGAGGAAGGGTAGTTAGGGAATCCAAAGAAAATAATATCAGAACACAAGAGGAATTAAAGCCTTTGCCACAGATACAGGAAACATTAAACACAGCTCAACTCCTAGCCAGATTAAAATAAAACCTCAAGCTCAGTCAAAAAGTCAGCAAGCTCTTCTTTGTGTATAAACAAAAGGGGTCTAAAATTTGTATGGAAGGACAAAAGACCCTAAATAACAAACACAATATTGAGGAGGAAGGGAAAAGTTGGAGGAGTGACATTACCCAACTTCAGCAGTTAATAAAAAGCAACCAAAATGGAGACAAATTAGTACTGGCAAAAGAATAGAGTAATAGATCAGTGAAACAAAATAGAGTGTCCAGCAATGTATTCACAGTACTGATTTTTGAGAAATGTACAAAGGACTTCAATGGAAATGGATATTCTTTTCAATAATAGTACTAAACATTTTTTCTTGGAAGTCCACATGCAAGAAATAAATCAATCAACTGATTAAAAATATAAGCAAAGATATTAAACTCTTTATAAAAAATAACTCAAAATGAAACAATGGATTATAGGTCTAACTTTTTAAATTCAATATTATAAAACTTACAGGAGAAAAAGAGAAAATATCTAGTTACCTTGATATAAAACATAATGTATGTTATAATATAATATAATCCATAATCCATGATATAAAACACTGATAAATTGGGTTTTATTAATAGTTAAAACTTCTGCTATATGAAAGACACTGTTAAAAGAATAAAAAGACTACTAGAAACTGGGAGAAATATTTGTAAGTATACATTTTAAAAGTATTTGTATCCAAAATAGACAAAGATTTCTTAAAACTCAAAATGAAACAAAAGACCAATAAATAATTATGAAAAAGATGTAAACAAATACCTCACCAAAGAAGATATACTGATTGTCTATGAAGAATTTTTCAATGTTATTTTTCATCTGGGGATCGCCAATTAAAACAACAATAAGATACCACTTTATAACTACTAGATTGGCTAAAATCCAAAAAAACAACAATACCAAATGCTGACAAGGATATGGAAGAGCAAAACTCTCATTCATTGCTGGTTGGAATGCAAAATGCTACAGCCACTTTGGGTGATATTTTAACAATTTCTTGCAAAGCTAAACATATTCTTATCATGAAATCCAACAAAGGTGTCACAGGCTATTTATCTAACTGTTTTGAATACTTATGTTCACACAGAACTGCATGCAACGTTTTATGTCAGATATATTCATAATTGCAAACAACTGGAAACAACCAAGGTGTACTTTAATAGATGAGTAGATAAATTTTAGTACATCTGTATAATGGAATATTATTCAGCAATAAGAAAAATGAGCTCTCAAACTTAAAAAAATCCTCAAAAGAACCTTAATGAACATTAATTAAATATTTCTAAGTGAAAAAACCCAGTTTGAAAAGTCTACATAGTATATAATTCCAATTATATGATACTTTGAAAAAGGAAAAATGTACTGACATAGATCATCTTGTAAGGATGTACTTACATTAATGTGAGCAATTAAAAAAAAATAGTCACTTAGGAGGTTGGGGAAGCCCAGAACAGAGAATACAATTTTATTAAAATGGATGAAAGCAAACAAACAAACAAACCAACAAACCTCATCTAAAGGGTGTATGGGGGAGGGGGGAGGACAATTGGAAATAACGGGAAATGAATGGAGTCCGTAAGACTAGAAACACATATACACTCTATTCTAGTTGACAAAGATTTTTTCATGGTGTACAGGTTTACAATTTTGATACTGCTGTATATGAATACTAGAATCGAAGCATTATTTAAATGAATGATCTATGGTGAAAGCTAAGTCTCTCTCTCTTAGAGTGGGAATTTACAGATAAGCAAGAGGAGAAGTTTAGAAAGGTCCATGTGTTAATAGGCTAGAATTTGAAATGTCAGAGGAATTCACATTTAGCTTAATCTAGATACTTATATAAAATAATATTTATACTTATGTGCACATGCACAGTTTGGTATATGCACATATATTTCTGTGCCCTGTCATCTGAGAAGACTAAAAGGAACAATACTCGAGTAGTAGCAAGCACTGCTAACATCTATATCTTGGCTTCTCATACCTTTTTCTAATGAAAGAAATCAATGTTCCTTAGAGTAACTGCTTATTCTAGGACTGGGACAGGAAATACATATGATGAGTATAAATTATCTTGTAGGGTCAGAAAAAGCTAAGCACTCAAAAAAGACAACCCATGCACACATGCAAACTCAGACACACATTGATGGGTGCATGTCAAAGGAGCACAGGAACCAAATGAAATACCTCCTAATGGTCAAAACTGAAAGAATTTGAACAAATATGCAAAGAAGCAGTGGACTGTCATCCAAAGTATAAAATAGCTATCTATCTATTCATATCTATATAGCTATATTTATATATATATAATAACTATATATATACATCCATAACTCCTAAAAAATTAGAAAGAAACAAACCAAAGCCAACAATATATAAAATAATAACAAACCATGACAAAATGACATTTATCCTACAAATGCAGTGTTGATTTAGCATTTTAAAGTCAATCAATATAATAATATTAACAACAGGCAAACATATAAAACCATATGATTCTCTCAATACATGTAGAAGAAATAATGTAACTAAATGGAACATCCATTCAAAATAAAAAACTTCTAACAAACTTGGAATAGAAAGAAACTTCTTTACTGAATAACGGACATCCTGGAAAAAGCCAGAGCTATCACTATATTTACTTGTGAAACCTGAATATCTCTGTCTTAAATAGAGGAACAAAGCAATTACGTCTGACCTCAAAACTGCTACATAAATTGTCTTACAAGATCTACCTAGCAAAATAAGCAAAGAAAAAGAAATAAAAAACATACCCAGTGGGACTTCCCTGGTGGCACAGTGATTAAGAATCCGCCTGCCAATGCAGGGGACATGGGTTCGATCCCAGGTCCGGGAAGATCCCACATGCCATGGAATAACTAAACCTGTGTGCCACAACTACTGAGCCTGCACTCTAAAGCCCACGAGCCACAGCTACTGAGCCCGTGTGCTGCAAATACTGAAGCCTGTGCACCTAGATCCCATGCTTTGCAATGAGAGAAGCCACCACAATGAGAAGCCCGTGCACTGCAATGAAGAGTAGCCCCCACTCGCTGCAACCAGAGAAAGCCTGTGTGCAGCAACAAAGACCTAACACAGCCAAAAATAAATAAATAATTTTTTATTAAAAAAAAAATCCAACCATGCAGATTTGATTGGAAGAAGTAAACTCTATTTATTCATGGACTAAGTGATTATTTACATAGAATACCTGATTGAATATTTAAAACATCAGAACTAATGAGTGATTTTAGCAAGATTATAGTACACATGGTCAATAAAAAAAATTGTATTTCTATATACAAGAAGAAATGAAAACTGAAAATTAAAAGGAAATACTACTCACAATAGGATTAATATAGGGAGATGTTTAGGGATATATTTGGCAAGAATGTCAAAAATCTGTACACTGAAAAATTTAAAACACTGCAGAGAAATTAAAGAAACATTTGAGAAAATAAAGAGAGATATGCTATGTTCATTGATTGGAAGACTCAAAATTGTTCAGGTGGAAGTTCTCTGCAAACTGATCTGGAGATTCAACAAAATCCCAAATTAAATGGAATTGCAAAGGTCTCAGAATAGCCAAATCTACTTTGAAAATGATAAAGCAAATTTGGAGAACTAACAGTACTTAATTTCAAGACTCTTAAAAGTTAGTGAAACCAAAACATTTTGGTACTGGAATAATCATAGATGAATTGAACAAAAAAAGAGTACAAAAATAGATATTCATGAATAGACAACATACTTTTTTTTTAAACATCTTTATTGGAGTATAATTGCTTTACAATGGTGTGTTAGTTTCTGCTTTATAACAAAGTTAATCAGTTATATATATACATATGTTCCCATATCTCTTCCCTGTTGCATCTCCCTCCCTCCCACTCTCCTTATCCCACCCTTCTAGGTGGTCACAAAGCACCAAGCTGATCTCCTTGTGCTATGCAGCTGCTTCCCACTAGCTATCTATTTTATGTTTGTTAGTGTATATATGTCCATGCCACTCTCTCACTTTGTCCCAGCTTACACTTCCCCCTCCCCATCTCCTCAAGTCCATTCTCTAGTAGGTCTATGTCTTTATTCCCATCTTGCCCCTAGGTTCTTCAGGACAATTTTTTTTTTTTTAGTTTCCATATATATGTGTTAGCATACGGTATATGTTTTTTACTCTTTCTGAATTACTTCACTCTGTATGACAGACTCTAGGTCCATCCAACTCACTACAAATAACTCAATTTTGTTTCATTTTATTGCTGAGTAATATTCCATTGTATATATGTGCCACATTTTCTTTATCCATTCATCTGTTGATGGACACTTAGGTTGCTTTCATGTCCTGGCAATTGTAAATAGAGCTGCAATGAACATTTTGTTACCTGACTCTTTTAGAATTCTGGTTTTCTCAGGGTATATGCCCAGTAGTGGTATTGCTGGATTGTATGGTAGTTCTATTTGTAGATTTTTAAGGAACTCCATACTGTTCTCCATAGTGGTTGTATCAATTTACATTCTCACCAACAGTGCAAGAGGGTTCCCTTTTCTCCATAGCCTCTCCAGCATTTATTTTTTGTAGATTTTTTTGATGATGGCCATTCTGACCAGTGTGAGATTATATCTCATTGTAGTTTTGATTTGCATTTCTCTAATGATTAATTATGTTGAGCATTGACCCACCTCCTAGAGAAATGGAAATAAAAACAAAAATAAACAAATGGGACCTAATGAAACTTAAAATCTTTTGCACAGCAAAGGAAACCATAAACAAGATGAAAAGACAACCCTCAGAATGGGAGAAAATATTTGCAAATGAAGCAACTGACAAAGGATTAATCTCCAAAATTTACAAGCAGCTCATGCAGCTCAGTATTAAAAAAACAAACAACCCAATCCAAAAATGGGCAGAATACGTAAATAGACATTTCTCCAAAGAAGATATACAGATTTCCAACAAACACATGACAACTTACTTTTGACAAAGGTACAATGGCAAGTAAATGGGGAAAGGAAAAATGTCTTCAACAATTTTATGGGATTAAATGAATATCTGTATGGAAAAACAATGAAGGTGGGATTCAAGATAATGGAGTAGGAAGTCCCTGAGCCCACCTCCCCCCATGAATACATTAATACCACAACTACATATAGAGCAACTCTTGTGAGAATGATTTGAAGACTAGAAGAACAGCTCTTCTATAATCAAAGCTGTTAAGAAAGAACCAGGCAGAGTTCTGGTAGGAGGAAAGGAGAAGCTATCTAGTAAAGACTCACACTGCTAGTGGGTGACCCAGAAGAGGAAGGGGATATCACAACCTCAGGGACCCTCCATAAGAAGCAAAGGGTTTGAGCCCCATATATGCACTTAAGCCCTAGGGACAAGAACCAGAAAGATGAACTCCCTTAGCAAGTTTGAAAACCAATGAGGCTCACAGGAGAAGAGTAAGAAACCAAGAGTGGACTCCTGAAGAGTACATGCACAGACTTGTTTTCTCCCAGTCCCAGAGCAGAGGTAGCAGATTGAAAACTCTCTGGTGCTCTGTTCACCCTGCAGGACCACCCCAGTGTGCCCTCCAGATGACACCAGACTTCTGCTTCAGCCCCTGCTGATCCAGCACTGCTCCCCACTATATCACCATTACAACAAGCACATACAGTAGGGAAAAACAGAGCCATTGTTCTGACTCAGTGATTTTCATTATTCTGTCTTCCAGGTAGCTTCTGCATTCTTCTGTATCACCTAATCTTCTGTTAATTATTTCTAATGTATTTTTTTCAGATATTGTATTCTTCAGCTCTGATTGGGGTGTTTTATATTTTCTAGTTCTTTGTTGAAGTTCTCACTGTGTTCCTCTATTCTTTTTTTTCCCTGAGTTCAGTAAGCATTTTTTTATTACTATTGCTTTGAAGTCTTTAGCAGGGAAATTATCTGTTTTATTAGAGCCAGCTCAGAAGTGTGGCTCCAAACCCTTGAGTCCAAACCTGCCTCTGGCTAAGATGCAGAGTACTATTGCCTTAGGGAAAAGAGTGGATCCAGCTTAGAAGTGTAGCTCCAAGTCCTCTGCCCCTGGCCATGCCCCCAACGAAGGTAGTGACTGCTATCATAGAGAAGAGAAGACAACACACTTAGGGATCCTACTCCAGCCCCACAGACAATGACCCTGTCCTTAATATGGCAGTAACTGTCATTGAGCCTAGGAGAAGACCTGACTTGCACCTGGTTCAAACTTTAGCCCTCAGACTCCAGCCCAAATCTCCCACAAAAGGAGTGAAAGCTAGTGCATCTTGGAAGAAGATACAGCTTATGCTCACTTCAGATCCAGACTCCCATCAAACCCACAGGTCACTCACAGATGGCATAGGGATGATCCCACACAAGGACAAGCCTTCAAGACTGGGATAGTTAACTGTTTCACCTAATTTTATAGACAGCCAGAGAAAGTAAAACAAAAGGAGAAGAAAGAGGAAAGGTTCAAAGGAAAGGACAAGACAAAACCTAGGGAAAAAAAAAAAAACTAATAAAACAGATAAATAATTTCCCTGCTAAAGACTTCAAAGCAACAGTAATAAAATGCTTACTGAACTCAAGGAAAAAATAGAGGAACACAGTGAGAACTACAACAAAGAACTAGAAAATATAAAGCAGAACCAAACAGAGCTGAAGATTACAATAACTGAAAAGAAAAATACACTAGAAATAATTAACAGAAGATTAGGTGATACAGAAGAATGCAGAAGTGACATGGAAGACAGAATAATGGAAATCACCCAATCAGCACAATGAAAACAAACAAAATATTTTAAAATAAGAATAGTTAAGGGACATCTGGAAAAACATCAAGTGTACTAACATTTGTGTTCAGGGCTCCAGAAGGATAAGAAAGGATAAGAAAGGGGCAGAAAATGTATTTGATGAATTATGCATGAAAATTTTCCTAACCTGAAAAAGGAAACATATCCAGGAAGAACAGACAGTCTCTAACAAGATGAACCCAAAGAAACCCACATCAAGACATATCACAATTAAAATGAAAAAAGTCAAAGATAAAGAGAGAATTTAAAGGTAGCAATAGAAGAACAAAGAGTCACATACAAGGTGCTCCCATAAGACTATCAGCTGGTTTTCAGCAGAAATTTTGCAGGACAGTAGAGAGAGGAGTGAAGTCCAAGAATATATTAAATAGATGTTCGGCACATTTAAAGTGCCAAAGAGTAGAGAACCTACAACCAATGATACTCTACCCAGCAAGGTTATCATTCAGAATTGAAGACAAGATAAAGAGTTTCCCAGATAAGCAAAAACTAAAAGAGTTTATAACCACTAAACCAGCCCTACAAAAAATGTTATAGGGTCTTCTTTAAGCAAAAAAGAAAAGGCCATAACAAAAAATAAGAGAATATATAAAGAGAAAAATCCCACTAGTAAAGGCAAATATACAGTAAAGTCAGAGAACTAACAACTTAAATAAGCTAGTATAAAGGTTAAAAGACAAAAATTGTAAAATAGACTATACCTACAATAAACAGTTAAGGGATAGACACAAAGATGTGAAATATGACATTAAAAACATAAAATGTGGGGGACTACCCTGGCAGTTCAATGGTTAAGGATCTGTACTCCCACTGCTGGGGGCACGGGTTTGATCTCTAGTCAGGGAACTAAGCTCTCACATGCCACTCAGGGAAGCCAAAACATAGAAAAAATAAAAACCACCTGGTTAAGAAAAATAAAATAAAATGTGGGAAGGGGGAGTAAAAAATATAGATTTTTTAGAATGTGTTTGAATTGAAATGACTATGAGTTTAAATCAAGTAGGTATAGTTATATGTTGACATATACAAACTTCACAGTAACCACAAATCAAAAACCTACAATAGATACAAAAAATTAAAGAGACAGGAGTCCAAACACAACACTAAGGAAAATCACTGAACCACAAGGGAAGATTCTAAAAGGAGAAAATAACATAGAAGAACAACAAAAACAAACAGAAGACAAGTAACACAATGAAAATAAGAATACCCATCAACAAATACTCTAAAAGTCAATGGACTAAATGTTCCAATCAAAAGATATAGGATGGCTGATTGTATAAAAAATAAGACCCTCCAATATGCTGTCTATAAGAGATTCACTTAAGAGCTAATGACACACACAGACTAAAAGTAAAAGGATGGAAAAAGGGATTCTATGCAAATCAAAACAGAAAAAAAGCTGTGGTAGCAATAGTCATATCAGACTAAGTAGACTTTTAGAAAACGCTACAATAAAAGACAAAGTAGGGCATTATATAATGATAAAGGGGTTAATCCAAAGAGGATATGACCTTTGTAAGCATATACACACCTAATTTAGGGACATGTAAATATATAAAACAACTATTAGCAGATATAAAGGGATAAATTGATTTTACTATAATAATACTAGGGAACTTTAATTCCCTACTTATATCAATGGGTATATCATCCAGACAGAAAATCAATAAGTAAAAAGTGCTCTTAAATGACACCTTAGATCATATGGAATTAATAGATATCTACAGAACATATTCTTTTCAAACACATGGGATTTTCTCCAGGATAAATCACATGCTAGGCAACAAAACAAGTCTCAATAAATTTTAAAAGCTTGAAAGTATATCAAGCCAAAATGGTATGAAACTACAAATCAATCAATTACAGGAAGGAAAATAGAAAAACCACAGACATGTGGAAACTAAACAACTTTCTACTAAAATACTATTGGGTCAATGAAGAAATCAAAGAGAAAATCAGAAAATACCTTCAAATGAAAACAATAAAGAAAACTTTCCAAATCTATGGGACACAGTGAAAGCAATTCTAAGAGGTAAATTATTAACAATACAGGCCTACCTCAAGAAACAAAATAGATCTCAAACAACCTAACTTTCTATCTAAAGGAATTAGAAAAATAACAAACAAACCCTAAAGTAAGAAGAAGGAAGGAAATAGTAAACATCAGAGTGGAGATAAATTAAATAAAAACCAAAAAATAGAAAAGATCAGTGAATCTAAGTGTTTTGGGGTTTTTTTAAGATAAACAAAATTTATAAACCTTCAGTCAGGCTTATTAAGAAAAAGAAAAGAGAAACAAAGTAAACAAAATTAGAAACAAAAGATGACAGGCTACAAATGATATCACAGAAATATAAGCAATCATAAGAGAATACTACACAAACTGGAGAACCTAGAATGAAATGGATAAATTTCTAGACTTACAATTTCCAACACAGAATCAGGAAAATATAGAAATTCTTAAAAGACTGATTACTAGTATTGAAATTGAATGAGTAACCAAAAAAAACTACCAACAAACAAAAGCCCAGAACCACACATCTTCATAGGGAAATTCTACCAAGCATTTAAGGAAGAATTAAAACCTATCATTCTTGAAATAGTACAAGAAACTGAAGAGGAAGGAAACCTCACAAAGTCATTCTGTGATCCTAGAATTAACCTACTACTGAAACCAGACAAAGACACTAGAAATAAAGAAAATTATAGGCAAATATCCCTGATGAATATAGATGTAAAAATTCTCAATAAAATATTAGCAAACCAAATTCAACAATACATAAAAAAGATCATATACAATGATCAACAGACATTTATTCCAAGGATACAAGAATCATTCAAATCTGAAAATCAATCAGTGTGATACACCACACTAAAAAAAGGAAGGATAAAAATCACATGATCTTCTCAAATGAAGAAAAAGTGTTTGATAAAATTGAATATTCATTCATGATTAAAACTCTCAGAAAAGTCGATATGGAGGCAAAATACCTCAACATGATAAAGACCATTTATGACAAACCCAAGGCTAACACTATTCTTATTGTGGAAAATCTGAAAACTTTTCCTGTAAGGTGAGGAACAAGATAAGGATGCCAACTCTCACCACATCTATTTAATATATTCTTGGGCTTCCTAGTCACAGCAGTCAGCCAAGGAAAAGAAGTGAAATTGTCCAAATTGGAAGGGAAGAAGTAAAAGTGTCACTATTACAGATTACATGATATTATATTTGGAAAATCCTAAAGACACCACCAAAATTTATTAGAACTAAAAAATGAATTTAGTAAAGTTGCAGGATATAAGATTAACATCCAGAAATCTGTTCCATTTCTATACACTGATAATGAACTATTAGAAAGAGAAATTGATAAAACAATTCCATTTACAATCGCATCAAGACTGAAATACCTAGGGGTAAACTTAACCAAGGAGGTGAAAGACTTATACTCTAAAAACTATAAGGCATCCATGAAGAAAATTGAAAATTATATAAATAAATGGAAAGTTGAAAACTATACAAATAAATGGAAAGATATCCCCTGTTCATGGATTGGAAGAATTGATATTGTTAAAATATACATATTGTTCAAAGCAATCTACAGATTTAATGCAATTCCTATGAAAATACCCATGATATTTTTCACAAAATTAGAGCAAATCATAATATTGGTGTGGAACCACAAAAACTCTGAATATCTGAAGCAATCTTAAGAAAGAAGAACAAAGTTGGGGGTATCACACTCCCTGACTTCAAACTACACTATACTACAGTAATCAAAATAGTATGCTACTGGCACAAAAACAGACACACAGATCAATGGAACAGAGTAAAAAGCTCAGAAATAAAGCCATGCACATATGCTCAATTAATCTATGACAAAAGGGGAAAGAATATACAATGGGAGAAAGACAACCTCTTCAATAAATGGTGTTGGGAAAACTGGACAGCTACATGGAAAAGAATAAGATTAGAACATTTTTTCACACCATATATAGAAATAAACTCAAAATATATTAAACACCTAAATGCAAGACTGGAAGCCATAAAACTCCTAGTAGAAAACATAGGCAGTACACTCTTTGATGTAGGTCATGGTCATATATATATATATTTTGATCCATCTCCTTAGGCAAGGGAAACATAAGCAAAATAAATAAATCTTACTTAATCAAACAAAAGCTTGTCCACAGTGAAGGAACCCATCAAAAGAAAAAAAAAGCTTACTGAATGAGAGAAGATATTTGCAGATGATATGTCTGATAAAGAGTTAATATTCAAAATATGTAAAGAACATATAAAACTCTATATCAAAAAATAACTTAATTGAAAAATGGATAGAGGACACAAATAGGCATTTTTCCAAAGAAGACAAATGGCCAAAAGGCACATGAAAAAGTGCTCAACATCACTAATTTTCAGGGAAATGCAAATTAAAACTGCAATGAGATATCACCTCACACATGTCAGAATGGCTATCATCTGAAAGACAAGAAAGTGGAGAAAAGGGAACTCTAGTAAACTATTGGTGGGAGTGTAAATTGGTATAGTCACTATGGAAAGCAAGATAGATGTTCCTCAAAAAAATTAAAAATAGAAGTACTGTATGGTCCTGTAATTCCACTCCTGGATATATATTCAAAAAAAGAAAAAAAAATCCAAAACCACTAATTCAAACAGATACATGCATTCCTATGTTCATGGTAGCATTATTTACAATAACCAAGATATGAAAGCAATTTAAGTGCCTATAACCATATGAATGGTTAACAAAGAAGTGGTATACATAGATAAATGTATGGATATTATATGTATATATAATGGAAAATTTCTCAGCCATAAATAATAACAACTTTTTTTTCCATTTACAATCAAGTGTATAGACCTGGAAGGTATTATGCTTAGTGAAATGTCAGACAGATAAAGACAAATAGTGTAGGTTTTCACTTATATTAGGAATCTGAAGAATAAAACAACTGAACAAATATAACAAAACAGCCTCAGAGATATAGAGAACAAATTAGTGGTTTACCATAAGGGAGCAGGGTGTGGAAAAGTGCAGGATAAGTGAAGGGGATAAAGAGGTACAATACACTAGGCATAAAATAAGTTACAAGGGTGTAATATACAGCACAGAGAATATAATCAATATTTTATAATAACTTTATGTGATGTATAACCTAGAAAAATATTGAATCACAGTGTTCTACATCTAAAACTAATATAACATTGTAAGTCAATTACACTTAATTGAAAAAAAGTAGACAAGTCTCTTACATCATACAAACAAAAAATTAAAACTTTGAAACAAATCATGGACTGCAATGCAAAGCCTCAAACTATAAGATGTCTAAATAAACACATAAGAAAAAACATTAGGTCATTTAAACATACAAAAAATATTATCCATAGAAAAAAAATTGATAAATTACACTTCATCAAAATTAAAAATAGATCTATTTGAAAGACAATTCTAAGAATATGAAAAACTAGCTACTAACTCAGAAGAACTACTTGAAAATCATATATTCAATACATGACATGAAAACCAATCATATGAACACTCCTCAAACTCAATAATAGAACAAATAGAAAGAGGGCAAAAGGTTAGAACAAGGGCTTCCCTGGTGGCGCAGTGGTTGAGAATCCGCTTGCTGATGCAGGGGACACGGGTTTGTGCCCCAGTCCAGGAAAATCCCACATGACGTGGAGTGGCTGGGCCCGTGAGGCATGGCTGCTGAGCCTGTGCATCCTGAGCCTGTGATCCACAACAGGAGAGGCCACAACAGTGAGAGGCCCACGTATCGCAAAAAAAAAAAAAAAGGTTAGAACAAGACTTGACCAGAGAAGATATTTCAATAGCAACTAAGCACTTGTAAAGATGCTCACCATCATTATTCATTAAGGAAACACAAATAAATACCCAAATGAGATGCTACTACATAACTATTAGAGTAGTTACAATTTTAAAAGACTGACTTTAAAAGACTGACTAAGAGGGCACGTATATGAAACTCTCATACATTTCTGAAAGGAACGTAAAGTGAAAGTAATATGTTGGGAATTAGTTGGGCAGTCTCAAAAAACTAAATATATACATTCTATATGATCCAGTCATTCATTTCTAGGCATTTATGCAAGAGAAATAAAAGCATAGATTTATAAAAAGACTTGCATAAAGATAATGTATATAACAATTTTATTTGTGATAGCCCCAAACTGGAAACATTCCATTAACAGTTGAGTGGACAAAAATCCACATTATTCACACATGATAAAATACTATTTAGCCAAAAAAGGAGTGAATTAGTGACCCATTACAGCACAGATGAATCCCAAAATAATTTTGCTGTTAAAGTAAACAAATAAAGAATACATACCATAGGATTCCATTGATATAAAACTTGAGAAAATGCAAAAGAATCTATAATGAAAATTAACATGTTAATAGTTGCCTTGGCACAGGGTAAGAAGGAAGAAGGTAAAATAGGATATGGGGAAGCATCTGAAAAATCTAGATACATTCATTATCTTTCTTGTAGCATTGATGGTTTCATGGGTATAAACATATGTCAAACTTTTAAAATTGTACATTTTGTTTGCTAGTCATTTTATGCCAATTATAACTCAATAACAAAATCAACTCCCCCCAAAAAATTGACATGTAAATTGAAGAAATTTTCTTAGCAGTATAAAAGTAACTAAACTATAATCACCAATTATATCATTAACACTGTAAAGAATTTCAGAGTATTTTTGTTAAAACTGTATATTCTTAGATATATATCCAAAAAACTGTAACATCAAAAAAGGTCAATAAATTTAAAATAGCACCACAACTGAATAAAAAATAAATTTAAAATTTAAATTTATGGAATAAAATTACCTGGAATCACTAAAATATGTTCATCAGGAAACTGATTATGATTATATTAGAGAAAAAATATATGAGATAAATTGTACCTAATTTGGATCTCACATTACATCTATCTAAATTAGTTAAACAAGCAAAACTTTACTTGGAAAAGGTAATGTGTTAATGAAATTGCAGATGGGCTTTTTACTGCTTAACATTGTTGCCATTCATGTTGTATTGGTACATTCTATAACAAATAAAGAATAATTCTAAATAAGCAAAACTTTTATTGTCTTCTTTTTTGATATAATTATATCTGAAAGTATAATAAATTGAGTAATCAATCACATAAATATTTTCTCTAAAGTGATACTGAGGACCAGAGTACTATGAAGCAAAATAATTTAAATAATGTTTAACAAAAATTCAATCTCTCTACCAGACATTTTGCTAATGGCTAGAGTGCCAAGGTAACTATATAGAAATCCTGACCTTGATGATATAATTTTCTATTGTTTCTCTGAAAGTTATCATAGTTGGTTTTAAGATATAGATTTATAAAATTTGGCTGATAGGGAATTGTAAGCAACTCCAGAAGAACTTCCAAGTTGCAAAATGTATTTTTTTAAAAAAAATATTGGAGTATAGTTGATTTACAATGTTATGGTAGTTTCAGTTGTACAGCAAAGTGAATCAGTTATGCATACACATATATACAGTCTTTTTTATATTATTTTCCCATATAAGTCATTACAGAGTATTGAGTAGAGTTCCTTGTGCTACACAGTAGTACAGTAGGTCCTTATTAATCTATTTTATATATAGTAGTGTGTATATGTCAATCCCAATCTCCCAATTTTTCTCTCCCTCTCTCTTCCGCCCGGTAACCGTAAGTTTGTTTTTTACGTCTGTGACTCTATTTCTGTTGTGTAAATAAGTTCACTTGTACCATTTTTTTAGATTCCACAAATAAGCAATATCATATGATATTTGTCTTTGTCTGACTTACTTCACTCAGTATGACAATCTATAGGTTCATCCATGTTGCTGCAAATGGCATTATTTCATTATTTTTTATGGCTGAGTAATACTTCATTGTATATATGTACAGAGTTCCAAAGTAAATGTGAAGTGTTCAAAAATTGCTGAATAAAATGTCCTGGAACAAATACCCAAATAAGAGTTAATTATGTTTATTTTGATGCTTTTTTTTTCTTACTTTGTAGTAACAGAGAGGTCACTTGTTATTAATTCAGAAAGAGTTAAATTATAGACACTTTCATATTCTAATAAGATAAATGATTTGGGGTCATGAGAGGGGCAAAATTAATTAACCTAAAATTACAACTTAATATTAACACTGCTTTTTTACTGTAGTAATGTAGAGTTATTTGATTCTTGGAAACACAAATTTCAAAGGAACTAGTAAGATTGCAATTTCTAACATATGTGCCTTTTTAAAGTTTTCTCAAAGTCTGAACTACTTATAATACGTAGCTTGAATAATGCTGAAGTAGTTTGAGTATTGTTACTATTCCTAATTTTAATGTGATTTAATTAATTATATTTGAACTGTAATTTATTTATATCCTATACAGGATAAAAGGTACAAAAGGAAATTAGTTAAGGGTTGCCTTCCCATTTGTGTCCCAGAGCTATCCGTAACACAAAACAACTTGTTATAAATTTCTTGTAAAGTATTCTAAGAAGATATTTTTATGTAAAAATTCTGATATTTTAGGTGTACACTTTGTCTTATTTTTAATTCATAAGATTTATTTTTAGAAGAGTTTTAGATTTAGAGAAAATACAGAGAATTTTCATATGCTATATACCCACACTTCAGCACAGTTTTCCCTATTAATAACGTCTTAATTTAGTATGGTATGTTTGTTATAATAAAGGCACAAGTATTTATACATTACTCTTACTTAAATTCCATAATTTACATTAGGGTTTACTCTTTGTATTTTTCTTTCTATTGGTTTTGACAAATGTATAATATCATGGATCCACCATTACAGAGTCATACAGTATAGTTTCACCGCCCTAAAAATCCCATGTTTCACATATTCAATTCTACACCTTGATACTCTGACAACTTCACTCCCTCTGTAGTTTTGCCTTTCTCAGAATGTTATATAGTTGGAATCTTACAGTATGTAGCTTTTCAGACTGGCTTCTTTCATTTAGCAGTATGCATTTAAGATCTCTTCATGCCACGATATATTTTTTATAACTGAAAAACATGCCTTGAATGGATTAACCATAGTTTTTCCATTCACCTACAGAGGACATTTTGATTGCCTTCAATTATGGGTATTTTTCAAGAAAGCTGCAATAAACATCAATGTATGGGCATAAGTTTTCAACTCAATTGGATAAATATCTATGAGTGCTATTGCTGGATCATATGGAAAGACTATGTTTAGCTTTCTAAAAAAAAAAAAAATTCCAGCAGTCTTCTAAAATGGTTGTACAATGTTAAATTGCAACTAGCAATGATTGAGAATTCATTTTGCTCTACATCCTTGCTTGTATTTGGTATTTTCAGATTTATGAATTTTAGCCATCTTAATAGGTATCACGTTGTTTCTATGTAGAATTTCTTAATGACATAGGATGTTGATCATATTTTCATAAGCTTATTTCTAATCTGTATATTCACCTTGATGAGATTTCTGTTCAGATACTTTGCCATTTTCAAACTGGATTTCTTGTTTTGTTACTTTTGAGTTTGAAGAGCTCTCTGAAAATTTTGGACACATACTAACAGATATGTGTTTTGCAAATATTTTCTCCCAGTTTGTGGCTTATTGTTTTATTCTCTTAGCAGGACTTGTACCAGAACAGAGATTTTAATTTTAATGAAGATGAACAACAAATTTTAAATGCATTATGCTTTTGGTGTATTGTATTTAAAAGTCATTCTCAAATCTAAGGTCATCCATTTTTACCTATGTTGCTTTCAAGAATTCCCCTAGTTTTACATTTTCTTTCAGATATATGATCTATTATACATTAATGCTTGTGAAAGATTTAAGGTTTATATCCAGCTTTTTCTATAAGCAGAGTTCCAATTTTTCCAGCATCATTTGTGAAAAGACTATTCTTGCTCCATTGGACTGACTCTGCTCCTTTATTGTTAAGCTCTTTATTCTGTTGATTGATCTGTCTATTTTTTGCTAATACCAAATTGTCTTGATTATAGTAGCTTTATAGTCAGGATATATCAGTCCCATAATTTTGTTCTTTTAAAATATTGTTTTATCTATTCTATGTCTTTTTCTTCTCAATATAAATTTTAGATTCCGTTTGTCAATATCCACAAGATAATTTTTCTAAATGTTGATTAGGATTGTGTTAAATAATAGATAAATTTGGGAGTAACTGACCTCTTAACAAATCAAAACTTCTTATCCATGAACACATTTTTTTTCTATTTATTTACATTTATTTTACTTCATCAGAGTTTTATAAATTTTCAAAAATAATTTTGGTACATATTTTGTTAAGTTTATACCTAAGTATTTTTTTTCTTGTTTTACCTATCGTTTTTGGTGTTAAAGTAAATGATACTGTGTTTTTAATTTCAAATTCCAATTGCTTATTGCTAGTTTATAGGGAAAAATTACTTTTCTATTTTAATCTTATATTCTAACCATACTATAATCACATTAACTCCAGGATTTTTTTTTAGTTATTTGGGATTTTCTACATAGATAATCTTATTATCTGCAAACAATGGCAGTTTATTTTCTCCTTTTCCAAACTGTATACTTTCCCTCCACTCCCATCTCTTGTATTAGCTTGCTGGAACTAAGATTTCCAGCACTCTGTTGAATAGGAGTGGTGAGAAGAGCCATCCTTGCCTTGTTCCTGAACTTAGGACAAAAGCATTTAGTTTCTTACCATTGAAAGTATGTCAACTGTAGGGATTTTGTAGATGTTCTTTAGCAAGTTTAGCAATATCACCTCTATTCCTAGTTTTCTACAAATTTTTATCATGAATAGGTGGCGAATTTTGACAAAAATTTTTTTTCTGCACCAATTATTATAATCATTTGATTTTCTTCGTTAGTCTGTTAATGGAAGACACTAATTGATTTTTAAATGTTGACCAGCTTTGGGTACCTGGAATTAATCTCAAATGGCACTGATGTATAATTATATTTATGTAGTGTGAATTCCATTTGCTAAAATTTTCTTGTTGAGTTTTTCATCTGTGTTCATTAGTTTTTGATGTGTAGTTTTTCATTTGGTAATGGCTTATCTGGTTTTGGTATTGGGGTTATGCCAGCCTCATAGAATGTGTTAAGAAGTGTTCCCTTTGCTTCAATTTTCTGGAAAAAAGATTGTAGAGAATTGGTGCTATTTTTTCTTTAAAGGTTTGATAGAAATCACCAGTGAAACCATCTGGGAATGATATTTTGATTTTTGAAAAGTTATTATTGTTGATTGAATTTCTTAATGAATAAGGGTATATTTAGAATATTTACTTCTTGTGTGAGTTTTGGTATTTTGATCTTTTAGGAATTGTTTTTTTTTCATCTGTTATTAAATTTGTGGACATATTTGTAACTATTTCCCCCTATTAACCTTTAAATGTCTATGGGGTTAGTAATAATAACCCCTGTTTCATTTTGGGGTTAGTAAAATGTGTCATTTCTCTTTTTTATTAGTTAAGCTATCTAGGTATTTACCCATGATATTGATCTTTTTAAAAAGACAAGCTTTTGTGTCATTTATTTTCTCTTTTGATTTCCTATTTTTATTAATATTTCTATTTTAATATTTTATTACTTATTTTCCTATGCTTGCTTTGTGCTTATATCACTGTTCTTCCTGTAGTTTCATAAAGTAAAAGCTTAGATTGCTGATCCTATATATTTTTTTCTAATATATGGATACAATGTCATAAATTTTCCACTAAGCATGGTTTTACTACATCCTACAAATTTGACAACTTGTATGTTCATTTTGAGTTCAAAATACTTTTTAATCTCTTTTGACAGGTACATTTTGATCCATGTGTATATATAGATGGGTGTTTAATCTCAAAGTATTTTCAGGTCTTTCCAGCTCTTTCTATTATTGATATCTAGTTTATTCCTTTGTGGTTTAAGATATGCTTTGTATGTTTTCTATTCATTTAAGTTTGTTAAGTTTGTTTTGGCGGCAAGAATGTGGTATATCTTGTTGAATGTTCCAACAGATCTTGAAAATAATTTTTATTCTGCTATTGATGGTGACTTATTCTAGAAATGTTAATTGGATACAGTTCTTTGATGGTTCTGTTCAGTTACACTATATTGTTACTGATTTTCTGTCTCTGATCTACCAATTATTGATATGGGACTGTTGAAATATCTAACTGCAATAGTGGATTTGCAAATTTCTCCTTGCATTTCTATCAATTTTAATCTCTCATAATTAGTTGTTCTATTGTTAGGTGCATGCATGTGGAGGATTGTTATTTTTCTTGGAGAACAGACTCCTCTATCTTAATGTAATGCTCATTTTTATCATGATAATGTTACTGCATTTCCAAACTCAGATTTTTTTTTTTCAGAAATAAATATAGTCATTCCAACTCTTTGATTTGTGTTAGCATGGTATATCTTCCTCCATCCCTTTAATTTTAAGCTGTATCTTTGTAATTAAAGTGAATTTCTTATGGGGAATATAGTGGTGTCACTTGTTTTATGAAATGTAGGCTGGAAAACTTTGTCTTTTTATTGGTATATTTAGAACTTTCAGATTTTCAATAACCATGAATACTGTTGGATTAAAATCTACTATGATTGTAACTGTTTCTTTTCCCCCTTGTTCTTTGTTTTATTTTTATTTATTTTTATTTTTTCTGCCTTCTCTGGTTTAAATTGATAAACCACTTTATAAAATTTCATATTTTCCTATAACTTAAATATTATTTATACTTCTTATTTTAATTTTTTCATCTTTTCCCTATAGTTGTGATATACATATACCAATAATATAGCTCAACTTTCAAATAACACTATACCTTTTCACAGTTAGTTCAAATACCTTATAATAGATTATTCTCAATTCCTCTGACCATAATTTATAATATTGTTGTCATTTATTTCACTTATTTATATGCTATGATCAACTAATATATTGTTGCTCTTATTACTTTAAACTGTTACCTATTTGATCAATTAAGATTAAGTAAAAACATTGATAGAGGAGGCAAAAATGTACAATGGAGAAAAGACAGCCTCTTCAACAAGTGGTGCTTGGAAAACTGAACAACTACATATAAAATGATGAAATTAGAACACTCCCTAAAACCATACACAAAAATAAACTCAACATGAATTAAAAACCTAAAAGTAAGGCCAGATACTATAAAACTCTTAGAGGAAAACATAGGAAGAACACGCTTTTTGACATAAATCGCAGCAAGATCTTTTTTGACCCACCTCCTAGAGTAATGAAAATAAAAACAAAAATATACAAATGGGACCTAATTAAACTTAAAAACTTCTCCACAGCAAAGGAAACCATAAACAAAATAAAAAGAAAACCCACAGAATGGGAGAAAATATTTGCAAATGAAGTGACCAACAAGGGATTAATCTTCAAAATATACAAACAGCTCATGCAGCTCAGTATCAAATAAACAAACAACACAATCAAAAGACGGGTGGAAGATGTAAGTAAACATTTCTCCAAAGAAGACATACAGATGGCCAACCAGCACATGAAAAGACAGTCAACATCACTAATTATTAAAGAAATGCAAATCAAAACTACAATGGGGGAAGAATGCAAAGCTTGCATCTCCCTACAACTACGGTGCCTGCTGGACACTGGTGGGGGACCTCAATGTCCAAGGAGATGGAGGAACCCCCAAGCAACTGGTAGGACAAGGGAGAAGATGAAGTGGAAGCCAGACAGGACCGGCACACCTGAGGGGTTGCTAGGAGAGTGGAGGGGTTCCCACACTTGGAGGGACCCTTGGGGACTCAAAGGATCAGGAGTGAATGCACCTAAATCTCTCCACCCACTCGGGCCCTGGGAGGCCTGCTGGGTTCCCAGGTCTGGTCCTCCATTATCCCAGGGCCACTCTGGCCTCCTGGGTCCTAGGGGCTTGGAGGGAGGGAGAAGAGGTTGAAGACAAGGAGAGGCAGACTGTTTGGGGGAGCCCTCCAGGACTGGAAGATGAGGGAAGTGCTGTAGATGTTTCCCCTGCCCACTCAGACCGAGGAAGACTGCTGGGCTCCCATACCAGTTCCCCCACCCTCCAAGGTCCCTTCGAGGCCACATGGGTCCTAGGGGCATAGGAGGGTGGGGGGTGAGAAGAGGAGAGGTGGATGGACGAGGAGGGACCATCTGAGATTAGAAGACCTGGGGAGGTGTAGAGGGTGTTTCCCCCACCAACTTGGCCCCAGGAGGCCTGCTGGGCTCCCAGACCTGGTCCTCTGTTCTTTGAGAACCCCTCTGGCTTTGGGGATCCTAAGGGTATAGGAGGGAGGGAGGAGGGGGAAAGAGGAGGAAAGGTGAAGGGGGAGACCATCCAGGGCCAGGGGATCAGGGGAGGTCCTGTGAGGTTTCCCACCACCCACTCAGCCCCAGGAGGCCTGTTGGGCTCCCAGGTGTGGACATTTCCTTCTGGGATCCCCTCTGGCAAAATGGGTCCCAGGGGCATAGGAGGGAAGAAGGGGGGAGAAGAAGAGAGGCCAATGGGGAGGGGCCCTCCAGGATCAGAGGATCAGGGGGAATGTACTCAGGCCCAGTGAACCTGCTGGGGTGTTGGACCTGGTCCTCTGTCCTCCAAGGTCAGAGGAATCCCTAGGTCCCTCCAGCTGTGTTGAGCCTAAGGCCCATCCCCCACCCTACCCAGGGCCTTTTCCTGCTATGTGGGTCCTAAGCATAGGCCCTGCCTACTGCCTAAAACCTGCCCCTGCCTAAGTCTTACCCCCCACAGCTGAGGCCTTTTCTGGCTTTTTTTTTCTTTTTTACTATTTTGGATTTGTTTTACCTTGCAGTTATTGTTTTGCGTATATATATATTTTTCATTCTTTCTAACATGTCTGTTTGTTTACTAATCTAATATTATTTTCTACTCTTTTTTATTGTTCTACCCTTTTTTTTCTTTTTCTTTTTTGCTACCCCTTGCAGCTTTTGTGATCTTTGTTCATGAGCCAGGGGTTGGCAGGGCAGAGCTCCTGCAGTGAGAGCACTGAGTCCAAACTACTGGACTAACAGAGAACCTCAGACCCCAGGGAATATTCATCAAAGTGAGGTCTCCCAGAGGTCCTCACCTCAGCACTAAGACCCAGATCTAACCAACAGCCTACAAACTACAGTGCTAGAAGCCTCAGGCCAAACAACCAGTAAAACTGGAGCACAATCCCACCTATCAGAAGAAAAAAAAAGTGAGATGACAAAAAATACGTCACAGAGGAAGGATCAAGGTAAAAACCTACAAGACCAAATAAAGGAAGATGAAAAAAGCAACCTACCTGAAAAATAATTCAGAGTAATGATAGTAAAGATGATCCAGAATCTCAGAAATAGAATGGAGGCATGGAATGAGAAAATACAAGACATGTTTAAAAAAGATCTAAAAGAACTAAAGGACAACCAAACAGAGATGAACAACAAAATAACGGAAATTAAAAATACACTAGAAGGAAACAATAGCAGAATAACTGAGGCAGAAGAACAAATAAGTGAGGGGAAAACAGAATGGTGGAAATAACCACCACGGAGCAGAATAAAGAAAAAAGAATGAAAAGAATTGAAGATAATCTCAGAGATGCCTGGGACAACACTAAACACACAAACATTCAAATTAGGGGGTCTCAGAAGAAGAAGAGAAAAAGAAAGGGTCTGAGAAAATGTTTGAAGAGATTATAGTGGAAAACTTCCCCAGCATGGGAAAGGAAATTGTCATCCAAATCCAGGAAGTGCAGAGAGTCCCATATAGGCTAAACCCTAGGAGAAACATACCAAGACACAAATTAATCAAACTAACAAAAATTAATTTAAAAAAATATTAAAAGCAACAAGGGAAAAGAAAAAAAAACATACAAAGGAAACCCCATAAGGTTATCAGCCGATTTTTCAGCAGAAATTCTGCAGGTCAGAAGCAAGTGGAAGGAAATACTTAAAGGATCTCATTCAAATTCAGCAGAGAAATCAAAAACTTTTCAGATAAGCAAAAGGTAAGAGAATTCAGCACCACCAAACAAGCCTTATGACAAATGCTAAAAGAAATTCTCTAGCTGGGAAACACAAGAGAAGAAAAAGACCCACAGAAATAACCCAAAACATTTAAGAAAATGGTAATAAGAACATACATATTGATAATAACTTTGAATGTAAATGGATTAAATGCTCCAACCAAAAGACACAGACTGAGTGAATGGATACAAAAACAAGACCCATATATATGCTGCCTACAAGAGACGTACTTCAACCCTAGGGACACATACAGACTGAAAGTGAGGGGATGGAAAAAGATATTCCATGCAAATGGAAATCAAAAGAAAGCTGGAGTAACAATTCTCATATCAGACAAAATAAACTTTAAAATAAAGACTATTATAAGAGACAAAGAAGGACACTACATAATGATCATGTGATCAATCTAAGAAGAAGATATAACAATTGTAAATATTTATGAAGCCAACACAGGAGCACCTCAATACATAAGACAATGTTAACAACCAGAAAAGGGTAAATAGACAGTAACACAATAATAGTAGGGGACTTTAACACCACAATGACACCAATGGACTGATCATCCAAATAGAAACTAAAATAGAAAACACAGACTTTAAATGACACAATAGACCTGATAGATTTAATTGATATTTATAGAACATTCTGCCCCAAAGTGGCAGAATACACTTCCTTCTCAAGTGCACATGGAACATTCTGCAGGATAGATCATATCTTGGGTCAAAAATCAGGCCTCAGAAAATTTAAGAAAATTGAAATCATATCAAGCTTCTTTTTTGACCACAATGCTATGAGCTTGGAAATCAATTACAGGTAAAAGACTATAAGAAACAAAAATACATGGAGACTAAACAGTGCACTAGTAAATAACCAAGAGATCACTGAAGAAATCAAAGAAGAAATTAAAAAAAAAATACATAGAAAATAAATGACAATGAAAACCCAAAACATATGGGAGGCAGAAAAGCAGTTCTCAGAGGGAAGTTTATAGCAATTAAATCTCACCTCAAGAAAGAGGAAAAATCTCAAATAAACAATCTAACCTTACACATAAACGAACTAGAGAAAGAAGAACAAAGGAAACACAAAGTCAGTAGAAGGAAAAAATCATAAAGATCAGAGCAGAAATAAATGAAATAGAAATGAAGAAAACAGTAGCAAAGATCAATAAAACTAAAAGTTTGTTCTTTGAGAAGATACCAAAATATGTAAACCTTTAGCCAGACTCATCAAGAGAAAAAGAGGATGAAAATCAGTAAATGAAATGATAGAGGGGAAAACACAACTAACACCACAGAAATACAAAGGATTATGAGACTACTACAAACAAATATATGCCAATAAAATGGACAACCATGAAGAAATTGACAAATTCTTGGAAAGGTACAATTTTCCAAGACTGAACCAGGAAGAATTAAAAAATAAAAACAGACTTATCACTAGTAATGAAATTGAAACTGTAATTACACATCTTCCAACAAACAAAAGTTCAGGATCAGAAGTCTTCACAGGAGAATTCTATCAAAAAATTAGAGAAGAGCTAACACAGATACTTCTCAAATCCTTCCAAAAAATTGAAGAGGAAGGAACATTCTCAAATTCGTTCTACAAAGCCAATATCACCCTGATACAAAAACCAGACAAACATATCACAAAAAAAGAAAATTAGAGACCAATATCACTGATCAACATGAATACAAAAATCCTCAAAAAAATACTAGCAAACAGAATCCAACAACACATTAAAAGGATCATACGCCATGAACAAGTGAGATTTATCCCAAGGATGCAAGGATTTGTCAATATATGCACATCAATCAGTGTGCTACAACATATTAACAAATTAAGGAATAAAAACCATATGATCATCTCAGTAGATGCAGATAATGCTTTTGACAAAATTTAACACCAATTTATGATCAAAACTCTCCAGAAAGTGGTCATAGAGGGAACCTACTGCAACATAATAAAGGCAATATATGACAAAACCATAGAAAACATCATACTCAGTGGTGAAAAAATTAACCATTTCCACTAAGATCAGTAACAAAACAAGGAAGTCCACTCTTGTCACTCTTGTTCTCTGATTGCCATGGCAATCAGAGAAGAAAAAGAAATAAAAGGAATCTAAATTGGAAAACAAGTAAACCTGTCACTGTGTGCAGATGACATAGTACTACACATTGAAGTACCTAAAGATACCACAAGAAAACTACTAGACTAATCAATGAATTTGGTAATGTTTCAGGATACAAAATTAATGCCCAGAAATCTCTGGAATTCTTATAAACTAGAAATGAATGATCAGAAAGAGAAATTAAGGAAACAATCACATTTACAATCCCAACAAAAAGAATAAAGTACCTAGGAATAAACCTACCTAAGGGGGAAAAGACTTGTATGTAGAAAACTATAAAACACTGATGAAAGAAATTAAAGATGACATAAACAGGTTGAGAAATATACCATGTTCTTGGATGGGAAGAATCAATATTGTGAAAATGGCTATACTACTCAAAGCAATCTACAGATTCAATGCAATCCCTATTAAATTACAAATGGCACTCTTCGCAGGATTATTACAAAAAAATTTACAATTTGTATGGAAGAACACAGACCCCAAATAGCAAATGCAATCTTGAGAAAGAAAAATGAAGCTGGAGGAATCAGGCTACCCAAATTCAAACTATACTACAAAGGTACAGTAATCAAGACAGTATGGTAATGGAACAAAATACAGAAATATAAATCAATAGTACGAGACAGAAAACCCAGAGATACACCCATGCACATATGGTTTTTCTAATTTTTGACAAAGGAGGCAAGAACATACAATGGAGAAAAGACAGTCTTTTCAGTAAGTGGTTTTGGGGAAACTGGACAGCTACATGCAAAAGAATGAAATTAGGACAGTCCCTAAAACCATTAAAAAAATAAACTCAAAATGGATTAAAGAGCTAATGGTAAGACAGGACACTATAAAACTCTTGGAGGAAAAACACTCTTTGACAAAAACCACTGCAAGGTCTTTGTTGAATTACCTCCTTGAGTAATGAAAATGAAAACAAAAATAAACAAATGGGACCTAATGAAACAAAAGTTTTGCACAGCAAATGAAACCATAAACAAAACAAAAAGACAACCCCCAGGATGGGAGAAAATATTTGCTGATGAAGCAACTGATGAAGGATTGAAATCCAAAATATACAAACAGCCCATGGAGCTCAATATCAAAAGAAAATAAACAACCCAATTTAAAAATGGACAGAAGACCAAAATAGACATTTCACCAAATAAAACATACAGATGGCCAAGAGGCACGTGACAAGATGGTCAACATCACTAATCATTAGAAGAATGCAAATCAAAACTACAATGAGGGGCTTCCCTTGTGGCACAGTGGTTGGCAGTCTGCTTGCCAATGCTAGGGGACGTGGGTTCATGCCCCGGTCTGGGAGGATTCTGTGTGCCATGGAGCAGCTGGGCCCATGGGCCATGGCCACTAGGCCTGTGTGTCCAGAGCCTGTGCTCCACGATGGGAGAGGCCACAGCGGTGAGAGGCCTGTGTACAGAAAAGAAAAAAAAAAAACACTACAATGAGGTATCACCTCACACCAGTCAGAATGGCCATCATCAAAAATCTACAATCAATAAGTTCTGGAAAAGGTGTGGAGAAAAGAGAACACATTTGCACTGTTGGTGGGAATGTAAACTGATACAGCCTCTATGGAAAGCAGTATGGAGGTTCCTTTAAAAATTAAAAATAAATACCATATGACCCAGCAAACCCAGACACATGCACCCCAATGTTCATTGCCACACTATTTACAATAACCAGGACGTGGAAGCAAACTAAATGTCCATCAACAGATGAATGGATAAAGAAGATGTGTTACATATATTCAGTGGAATATTACTCAGCCATTAAAGGAATGGAACTGGGTCCTTTGTAGAAATGTGGACAGACATAGAGAGTGTCATACAGAGTTAAGTAAGGCAGAATGAGAAAAACAAATATCATATATTAATGCTATATATGTAGAATCTAGAAAAATGGTATAGATGATCCTATTTGCAGGGAAGGAATAGAGACACAGATGTAGAGAACAAACGTAAGGACACCAAAAGGGAAAGGGGGGGGTGCTTGGAGGAATTGGGAGATTGTGATTGAAACTTATACAATATTGATACTATGTATGCAATAGACAATTAATGAGAACCTACTGTACAGCACAGGGAATTCTACTTAATACCCTGTGGTGACAGAAATGGGGAGGAAATCAAAAATAGAGGGACATATGTAAATGTATAACTGATTCATTTTACGGTACACTAGAAACTAACACAGCATTGTAAAGCAACTATACTCCAATAAAAATTAATTTAAAAAAATCAATTTTGAAAAGAAAAAAATAATTAAGGAAAAAAATGATCTTATTTTACCATAATTTATTCCTTCTTTGAAAATCTTCCATTCTTCTTAAAAATTGATGTATAGTTGATTTACAATATTGTGTTAGTTTCAGTACAGCAAAGTGATTTACATATATATATATATATTTCAGATTATTTTCCAGTATAGGTTATTATACGATATTGAATATGTTCACTCTGCTATATGTTAAATCATTGTTGCTTACCTATTTTATGTGTAGTAGTTCCTATCTATTAATCCCATAGTTCTAATTTATCCATCCTTCTTTCCTTTTCCCCTTTGGTAACCATGAGTTTGTTTTCCATGTCAGTGAGTGCTGTTTTCGGTATAGATTAATTTGTATTATTTTTAGATGCCACATATAAGTGATAGAATATATGATTTGGCTTTCTCTGTCTGACTTACTTCAATTAGTATGATATATTCTAGGTCCATGCATGTGGTTGCAAATAGCAATATGCCATGCTTATTTATGGCTGAATAATATTACATTGTATATACATACCACCTCTTTATTTATAACATCTTTATTGGAATATAATTGCTTTACAATGGTGTGTTAGTTTCTGCTTTATAACAAAGTGAATCAGCTATACATATACATATATTCACATATCTTCTCCCTCTTGCATCTCTCTGCCACCCTCTCTATCCCACCCCTCTAGGTGGTCACAAAGCACAAAGCGGATCTCCCTGTGCTATGTGGCTGCTTGCCACGAGCAATCTATTTTACATTTCGTAGTGTATATAAAAACATGTCACTCTCTCACTTTATCCCAGCTTCCCCTTCCCTTTCCCTGTGTCCTCAAGTTCATTCTCTACATATCACCTTTATTCCTGTCCTGCCCCTAGGTTCTTCAGAACCATTTTTTTTAAAGATTCTATATATATATGTGTGTTAGCATATGGTACTTGTTTTTCTCTTTCTGACTTACTTCACTTTGTATGACAGATTCTAGGTCTATTCACCTCACTACAAATAACTCAATTTCATTTATTTTTATGGCTGAGTAATATTCCATTGTATATATGTGCACATATTCTTTATTCATTCATATGTCGATGGACATTTAGGTTGATTCCATGTCCTGGCTATTGTAAATAGTGCTGCAATGAACATTGTGGTGCAGGACACTTTTGGATTTATGGATTTTTAAGGGTATATGCCCAGTAGTGGGATTGCTGGGTTTTACAGTAGTTCTATTTTTAGTTTTTTTAAGAACCTCCATACTGTTCTCCACAGTGGCTGTATCAATTTAAATTCGCAACAACAGTGCAAGAGGGTTTGCTTTTCTCCATACCCTCCCCAGCATTTATTGTTTGTAGTATTTTTGATGGTGGCCATATCAATGAGGTGATACCTCATTGTAGTTTTGATTTGCATTTCTCTAATGATTAGTGATGTTGGCAACCTGTATATCTTCTTTGGAGAAATGTCTAGTTAGGGCTTCTGCCCATTTTGGGATTGGGTTTTTTGTTGTTTTGATATTGAGCTGCATGAGCTGCTTCTAAATTTTGGAGATTAATCCTTTGTCAGTTGCTTCATTTGCAGATATTTTCTCCCATTCTGAGGATTGTCTTTTCATCTTGTTTATGGTTTCCTTTGTTGTGCAAAAGATTTTAACTTAAATTGGGTCCCATTTGTTTATTTTTGTTTTTATTTCCATTTCACTAGGAGGTGGGTGAAAAAGGATCTTGCTGTGATTTATGTATATCATGTTCTGCCTATGTTTTACTCTAAGAGATTTATAGTGTCTGGTCTTACTTTTAGGCCTTTAATCCATTTCAGTTTATTTTTGTGTATGGTGTTAGGGAGTGTTCTGTTTCATTCTTTTATACGTAGCTGTCCAGTTTTCCCAGCACCTTTTATTGAAGAGGCTGTCTTTTCTCCATTGTATATTCTTGCTTCCTTTATCAAAGATAAGGAGACCATATGTGAGTGGGTTTATTTCTGGACTTCTATCCTGTTCCATTTATCTATATTTCTGTTTTTGTGCCAGTACCATACTGTCTTGGTTACTGTAGATTTGTAATATAATTTGAAGTCAGGGAACCTGATTCCTCCAGCTCTGTTTTTCTTTTTAAGATTGCTTTGGCTATTTGGAGTCTTTGTGCTTCCATACAAACTGAAATTTTTTGTTTTAGTTTTGTGAAAAATGCCATTGGTAGTTTGATAAGGATTGCATTCATCTGTAGATTGCTTTGGGTATTATAGTCATTTTCACAATGTTGATTCTTCCAATCCAAGAACATGGTATATTTCTCCCTCTGTATTTGTATCATCTTTAATTTCTTTCATCAGTATGTTATAGATTTCTGCATACAGATCTTTTGTCTTCTTAGGTAGGATTATTCCTAGGTATTTTATTCTTTTTGGTGCAATGGTAAATGGGAGTGTTTCCTTATTTTCACTTTCAGATATTTCATCATTAGTGTATAGGAATGCAAGTGATTTGTGTGCCTTAATTTTGTATCCTGCTACTTTACCAAATTCATTGATTAGGTCTAGTTGTTTTCTGGTAGGATCTTTAGGATTCTCTATGTATAGTATCATGTCATCTGCAGAGTGACAGCTTTACTTCTTTTCAAATTTGGATTCCTTTTATTTCATTTTCTACTCTGATTGCTGTGGCTAAATCTTCTAAAACTCTGTTGAATAATAGTGGTGAGAGTGGGCAACCTTGTCTTGTTCCTGATCTTAGTGGAAATGGTTTCAGTTTTTCACCATTGAGGACAATGATGGCTGTGGGTTTGTCATATATTGCCTTTGTTATGTTGAGGTAGGTTCCCTCTATGCCCACTTTCTGGAAGGTTTTTATCATAAATTGGTGTTGAATTTTGCCAAAAACTTTTTCAGCATGTACTGAGATTATCATATGGTTTTTCCCTGTCCATTTGTTAGTATGGTGTATCACATTGATTTATTTGCATATAGTGAAGAATCATTGCATTCCTGGGATAAACTTCACTTGATCATGTTGTATGATGCTTTTAATGTGCAGTTAGATTCTGTTTGCTAGTATTTTGTTGAGAATTTTTGCATCCATGTTTATCAGTGTTATTGGCCTGTAGGTTTTGTTTGTTTGTTTGTTTTTCTTTGTGACATCTTGGTCTGGTTTTGGTATCAGGGTGATATTGGCCTCATAGAATGAGTTTGGGAGTGTTACTTCCTCTGATATACTTTAGAAAGTTTGAGAAGGATAGCTGTTAGCTTTTCTCTAAATGTTTGATAGAATTTGCCTGGGAATCCATCTGATCCTGACTTTTGTTTGTTGGAAGATTTTTAATCAAAGTCTCAATCTCAGTGCTTGTGATTGGTCTGTTTATATTTTCTATTTCGTCCTGGTTCAGTCTTGGAAGGTTGTGCTTTTCTAGGAATTTGTCCATTCTTTCAAGGTTATCCATTTTATTGGCATATTGTTGCTTGTAGTAATCTCTCATGACCCTTTGTATTTCTGCAGTCAGTTACTTCTCATTTTTCCCTTCTAATTCTATTGATTTGAGTCTTCTCCCTTTTTTTCTTAATGAGTCTGGCTAATGGTTTATCAATTTTATCTTCTTAAAGTACCAGCTTTTAATTATATGGATCTTTTCTATTGTTTTCTTTGTTAGCTTTTTCATTTATTTCTGATCTGATCTTTATGATTTCTTTCCTTCTGCTACATTTGTCTGTGTGTGTGTGTTTTTTGTTTGTTTGTTTTTTGTTTTTGTTGTTTTTTTGGTTCTTCCCTCTTTAATTGCTTTAAGTGTAAGGTTAGGTTGTTTATTTGAGATATTTCTTTTTTCATGATGTAGGATTATGTTGCTATAAACTTCCCTCTTAGAACTGCTTTTACTGTATCTCATAGGTTTTCAGTCGTCATGTTTTCATTGTCATTTGTTACTAGGTATTTTTTGATTTCCTCTTTGATTTCCTCAGTGACCTATTGGTTATTTAGTTGTGTATTGTTAAGACTTTATGTTTTCGTATTTTTTACAGATTTTTTCCTGTAATTGATATCTAGTCTTATAGCGTTTTGGTCAGAAAAGATACTTGATATGATTTAAATCTTTTTTTACTTACCAAGGCTTGATTTGTGACCCAAGAAATGATGTATCCTGGAGAATATTCCATGAACACTTGAGAAGAAAGTGTATTCTGTTGTTTTTGAATGGAATGTCCTATAAACATCAATTAAGTCCATCTTGTTTAATATATCATTTAAAGCTGTGTTTCCTTATTTATTTTCATTTTGGATGATTTGTCCATTTGTGAAAGTGGGGTGTTAAAAGTCTCTTTCTAATATTGAGTTACTGTCAATTTCCCCTTTTATAGCTGTTGGCATTTGCCTTATGTATTGTGGTGCTCCTATGTTGGGGCATAAATATTTACAATGGTTATATCTTCTACTTGCTTTGATCCCTTGATCATTATGTAGTGTCATTCTTTGTCTCTTGTAGTAGTCTTTATTTTAAAGTCTATTTTGTCTCATATGAGAATTGCTACTCCTGCTTTCTTTTGATTTCCATTTGTGTGGAATATCTTTTTCCACCCCATCTCTTTCAGTCTGTATGTGTCCCTAGGTCTGAAGTGGGTCTCTTTTATACAGCATATATACAGGTACTGTTTTAGTATCCATTCAGCCATTCTATGTCTTTTAGTTGGAGCATTTAATACATTTACATTTAAGGTAGTTATCAATATGTATGTTCCTATTGCCATTTTCTTAATTGTTTTGGGCTTGTTATTGCAGGGTTTTTCCTTCTCTTGTGTTTCCTGCCTAGTGAAATTCCTTTAGCATTTGTTGTAAAGCTGGTTTGGTGGTGCTGAATTCTCTTACCTTTAGCTTGCCTGTAAAAGTTTTAATTTCTCCATCAAATCTGAATGAGCTCCTTGCTGGGTAGAGTAATCTTGGTTGTAGATTTTTCCCTTTCATTACTTTAAGTATGTCCTGCCACTCCATTATGGCTTGCAGAATTTCTACTGACAAATCAGCTCTTAACTTTATGGGGATTCCCTTGTATGTTATTTGTTGTTTTTCCCTTGCTGTTTTTAATATCTTTTCTTTGTATTTAATTTTTGATAATTTGATTAATATGTATCTTGGCATGTTTCTCCTTTGATTTACACTGTATGGGACTCTCTGTGCTTCTTGGACTTGACTGACTATTTCCTTTCCCATATTAGGGAATTTTCAACTATAATCTCCTGAAATGTTTTCTCAGTTCCTTTTTTTTTTTCTCTTCTTCTGACATCCCTATCATTCAAATATTGGTGTGTTTAATGTTTTCTCAGGAGTCTCTGAAGCTGTCCTCAATTATTTTCATTCTTTTTTCTTTATTCTTCTCTGCAATAATTATTTCCACTCTTTTATCTTCCAGGTCACTTATCTGTTCTTCTGCCTCAGGCATTTTGCTATTGATTCCTTCTTGAGAATTTTTAATTTCATCTATTTTGTTGTTCATCATTGTTTGTTTGCTCTTTAGTTCTTCTAGATTCTTTTTAAATGTTTCTTTTATTTTCTCCATTCTATTTTCAAGATTTTGCATCATCTTTACTATCAGTACTCTGAATTCTTTTTCAGGTAGGCTGCCTATTTCCTCCTCATTTGTTTGGTCTCATGGGTTTTTACCTTGCTCCCTCATCTGCTGTGTGTCTCTCTGTCTTCTCATTTTGCTTAACTTACTGTGTTTGGGGTCTCCTTTCTGCAGGCTGCAGGTTTGTAGTTCCTGTTGTTTTTGGTGTCTGCCAACAGTGGCTAAGGTTGGTTCAGTGGGTTGTATTGGCTTCCTGGTGGAGGGGACTGGTGCCTGTGTTCTGGTGGACGAGGCTGGACCTTGTCTTTCTAGTGGGCAGGGCTGCGTCCGATTGTGTGTTTTGCTGTGTCTGTGATCTTATTATGATTTTAGGCAGCTTCTCTTCTAATGGGTGGTGTTGTGTTCCTGTCTAGCTAGTTGTTTGGCATGGGGTGTGTACCACTGTAGCTTGCTGGTTTTTGAGTGGATCTGAGCCCCAGCATTGAAGTGGGGATTTCTGGAAGAGCTTTTGCCATTTGATATTATGTGGAGCTGGAGGTCTCTGGTGGACTAATGTCCTGAATTTGGCTCTCCCAACTCTGAGGCACAGGCCTGATACCTAGCTGAAGCACCATGACCCTGTCAGCCACACGGCTCAGGAGAAAAGGGACGAAAAAGGAAGAAAGAATGAAAGAAATATATAAAATAAAATAAGATAAATTTATTTAAATATAAAATATTGTTAAAATAAAAAATAATAAAAAAAGAAAAAAAAAGAAGAAATGGGTGAATAACCAAAAAATCCACCTACATAACAAGTGCTAAAAGCTAACCTAAAAAAACCCAAAAAACGTGCAGACAGAACCCTAGGACAAATTGTAATATTAAAGCTATACAGACAAAATCACACAAAGAAGCATACACATACACCCTAACAAAAAGAGAAAAAGGAAAAAAATATATACATATCTATCTATATATATATAAAAGAGAGCAACCAAATCAATAAAGAAATCTATCAATGATAATAAACTCTAAATACTAAACTAAGATAATCATAAAACCAGAAACCAGTTAGTCGCATACAGCAAACCCCAAGTCTACAGTTGCTCCCAAAATCCAATGTCTCTATTTAGGGGTGATTTGTTGTTTATTTAGGTATTCCACAGATGCCAGGTACATCTAGTTGATTGCATAGATTTAATCCACTGCTCCTGAGGCTGCTGGGAGAAATTTCCCTTTCTCCTCTTTTTTTACACAGCTCCTGGGGTTCAGCTTTGGATTTAGCACTGCCTCTGTATGTTGGTCACCTGAGGTCATCTGTTCTTCACTCAGGCAGGATGGGGTTAATGTAGCAGCTGATTAGGGGGCTCTGGCTCACTCAGGCTGGAGGAAGGGAAGGATACAAAATGCAGGGCAAGCCTGCAGTGGCAGAGGCCATCATGACATTCCAACAGCTTGAGGCACACCATATGTTCTCCCGGGGAAGTTGTCCCTGGATCACAGGACCCTGGCAGTGGCAGGCTGCACAGGCTACCAAGAGGGGAAGTACGGACAGTGACCTGTACTTGCACACAAGCTTCTTGGTGGCTGCAGCAGCAGCCTCATGATTTCATACTCATCTGTGGTGTCTGTGCTGATAGCCGTGCCTTGCACCAATCTCTGGAGCTTGTTTAAGCAGTGCTCTGAATCTCCTCTCTTGCACACCCCAGAATAATTTTCTCTTGCCTCTTAGGCAATTCCAGACTTTTTCCCAGACTGCATCCCAGCTAGCTGTGGCTCACTAGCCTCTTTCAACCTGTGCTTATGCAGTCAAACTCAGTCCTCTCCATGGGATCTGACCTCCAAAGCCTCAGCTCTCAGCCCCCACCACCCTGGGGAGTGAGCAGACAAGCCTCTCAGGCTGGTGAGTGCTGATCAGCACCGATCCTCTGGGCAGGAATCTTTCTGCTTTGCTTTCTGCACCCCTATTTTTGGGCTCTCCTCCATGGTTCTGAAGATTCCCCCCACCACCACTCCCCATCTCAGCCAGTGAAGGGGTTTCCTAGGGTGTGGAAACTTTTCTTCCTTCACAGATCCCTCCCAGAGGTGGAGATCCTGTCCCTATTCTTTTGTCTCCATTTTTTTTTCTTTTGCCTTACCCAGGTAAGTGGGGTGTTTCTTGCCTTTTGGGAAGTCTGAGGTCTTCTGCCAGCATTCATTATGTGTCTGTAGGAATTTTTCCACATGCAGATATATTTGTGATGTATTTGTGGGGAAGAAGGTGATCTCCATGTCTTACTTATCTGCCATCTTGAAGGTCTCTGCATACCACTTCTTAAACCAACCATCTGTTTTTGGCTCTTGGGTTGCTTCCATGTCTTGACTCTTGTTAATTATGTTGCTATGAACACTGGAGTTCATGTATCTTTCTGAAGTACAGTTTTCATCTTTCCTAGATATATGTCCAGGAGAGTGATTGCTGGATCATATGGTAGCTCTATTTTTAATTTTTTAAGGAACCTCCATACTGTTTCCCATAGTGGCTGCACCAATTTACATTACCACCAACAGTGTAGGAGCATTCCCTTTTCTCCACACCCTCTCCAGCATTTATTGTTTGTAGAAGTTTTTGATGATAGCTATTTTGACCATTTTGAGGTGGTAGCTCACTCTGGTTTTGATTTGCATTTCTCTAATAATTAGAGATGTTGAGCATTTTTTCTTATGCCTATTGGCCATCTCTCTGTCTTACTTGGAGAAATGTCTAAGTCCTTTTCTTTCTTTTCTTTCTTTTTTTTTTTTTTTTTGTTGTACACGGGCTTCTTACTGTTGTTGCCTCTCCCATTGTGGAGCACAGGCTCCGGACACACAGGCTCAGTGGCCATGGCTCACGGGCCCAGCCACTCCACGGCATGTGGGATCTTCCTGAACTGGGACATGAACCCGTGTTCCCTGCATTGGCAGGTGGACTTTCAACCACTGCACCACCAGGGAAGCCCCTTTTCTTTCTTTCTTTAATCCAAGTCTCTGATCTATTTTATTTTCCTTCTCTTTGAATTAGTTAAAATTTCTTGCAGGCAGATTTACTTGTGATGGATACCCTCGGTCCTTGTTTGTCTAAGAAAGTCCTTATTTCCATTAACTTTTGAAGTGTAACCTAGTCTGATACGTAATTGTATGTTTGTGTTTTTTCTTCAATACATTATATTATTTCCTTCCACTGTGTCCTTTTTTTTTTTTTTTGCAGTACGCGGGCCTCTCACTGTTGTGGCCTCTCCCGTTGCAGAGCACAGGCTCCAGACGCGCAGGCTCAGCGGCCATGGCTCACGGGCCCAGCCGCTCCGCGGCATGTGGGATCCTCCCAGACCGGGCCACGAACCCGTGTCCCCTGCATCGGCAGGCAGACTCTCAACCAGTGCGCCACCAGGGAAGCCCACACTGTGTCCTTTTTTATGTTCTTTCTAATGAGAAATAAATGTAAATCTTATCCTTCTTCTTTAGCATGTAGGTAAGGTGGTTTTCCCACTCTGGCTTTTTTCAAGATTATCTGTTTGTCTTCGGTTGTATACAATTTATTATGATGTGCCTAGGTATAGGCTTATAGTATTTATCCTGCTTTGTGTTCTCTGAGTGTGCTGAATGTGTGGTTTGATATGTCATTAATTTTGGAAAATTCTTAACCCTTATTAATTAACTATTTCTTCTCTTTTCTTCACCTTCTGATCTTTTAAGTAAAGTATATTATTCCCACAGTTCATGATATTGTGTTCATCCTTTTCAACATATTTTGCAGTTCAGTTCAAGAAGTTTCTGTTGACATTTATATTCTATCCCACAGATTCTTCTTTCTTTCTTTCTTTCTTTCTTTCTTTTTTTTTTTTTTGCGTTACTTGGGCCTCTCACTGTTGTGGCCTCTCCCGTTGCGGAGCACAGGCTCCGGACGCGCAGGCTCAGTGGCATGTGGGATCTTCCCAGACCGGGGCATGAACCCGTGTCCCCTGCATCGGCAGGCGGACTCTCAACCACTGCACCACCAGGGAAGCCCTATCCCACAGATTCTTTACTCAGCCTTGTCCTTTCTGCTGATGAGCCCATCAAAGGCATTCTTTATTTCTGTTACAGTGTTTTTTGTTTCTAGCATTCCCTATTATTGTTTTCTGTTGACATGGTGGTAACAGGTTGAGAGTATAACTATTCTTTAATCTTATGATTAAATTTAAGTTTTGGTGGGCCTGGCTTCCTTGACCTCTAAGTGTTTTTCTTACCCTTTTCTCGCTTCCTTTATTTGAGACAGACAGATTAAAGGGGGAGTGGAATTGGTTAACTGCACTTACTGCAGGACAGATAAGTCTCTGGTAAGTAGTTTCCTTTCAAGGGGACCTCTTTGTTATGGAGAACACTCTGGGAATATTTCAAAATGATGGTTTTTTGTTTTTTTGTTTTTTTTCCCTCTGACTGTCTGTCACAAGAGGATATATTTTTAGATCTTCACCATGAAAACTTGGTATTGTTGATAGAGGCAAAACCATATAAAGCCTGTGTCGCAGGAGATTTTAACTCTCAAGAGAGTCTATACTTGGTCTCTAGCAATTTGTCAGTTTACTAGTTAGTGTTCTTATCAGTTAAAAAATTCACTGGCTTGTTTCAGGTAAGCTAATCTCAGCCATGATTCTCTGTATTAGCCTGTCTCCCCAGCTTTCCATTTGATAGTCCTTCAATTCTCTACAGGATCTAAAAAAAAAAAATTCTAGATTTCCAATTTATTAAAATGTTTTCTTGCTTTTAAAACAGAAGTGACAATTTCCAGACTATTTACATATTGCAGCTAGAACCAGAAGTTCTTTTTTTAAAATTCACATTATCAACATACTATATTCCCTGTACATTTTTTTTGTAATTAATATACCCTAGGGATTTTTCTCATTTTGAGTAGCTTAGTGTTTAATGTTTAAAAATTCATCAATTTGTTTAACAAATATTTATTATTTATTCAGTGGATATATAACAAAATTTTCTCAAAACTCTCAGTAGACCTGGCATATTTAAAATTGATATTGCTGGCATATTTATAACTGATATTGCTAAAAGTGTTTTGGTGTGTTAAGACACCTTAAGAAATTATTCCATACACAGAGTAAAAAGTAAAGAAGTTAAAATTTGAGGGAAAAATAAGGAGCATTCTAAATCACACAAAGGATGCACTAGCTATGGTATTAATTTTAGAAGGAGAAAACAAAGAGAATAAATAATAACTGAAACTAAAATATACGATGAGGAAAGAGTCCCTAAGAATAAATAAGTTGGTTTAGGCAGAATATTGAAAAAAAAATGTCATATTGATATATACCCTATATCAATTTTTAAATTCTAAAAACTGTTTAAAAAACCCCACAAGCCCCGATGCAGTCACTTATGCTACACCATAACAACAAACTGGGGCTTAAATACCTAACCTAATTAAATCTTCAACCTCCTTCTGAAATGTAGTCTAAATCAGTCAGTCAAGAATTTTCTGGTCAACACCAATGAGTTAATTTCTCACATGGGCCTTCTCCATCCCTCAAAAAAAGATGAGGTAATCCACCTAACAATTTTTTTTGTTTTTTTTACCCAAATGGAAGATAAACAAATCTGAAATCATTATTTTTCTGTTTATGACTTCCTTGACCTGCCTTTTAAAACCTTTCCCTTTTTGCAGCCCTTTGGAGCTCCCCTCTACTTGCTAAAAGGGATGATACCTAATTCATGAATCATTCAATAAAGCCAATTAGATCTTTACAATTTACTCGACTGAATTTTGTTTTTGTAACAAAACAGAAAGTAAACAGAGAGAAATGTATAAAAAGGAAAAAGCAACTTTATATTTAAAAATATTTAATTTAAAATGTACTTCATATATGTTTATAATTTTTGTTTTAAGTCAGGGATCTTCTTGGAAGTTATTCAATATATTCTACAAGACATATGTTTCATATACATATATAACTTAGATTCACAAATGTAACTTCAATATTTAAATTAATTTAGGTAACACACTCAGCAATGTAATTACATGTATCCTGGAACTGTCAGTTTGTGTGTATGTAGGTAAAATGTGGTATATGTATGTAAAATATGTTATATGTACACTATATAGTTACATCATTATCAGGAAGAAATGAGATTATAAAAGTCAGTGCTCTTACTTCCATTTTCATACTGCTTTATATCTTAGTAAACATTTATAATTGAATATAAATGTGAACATTTATTGAACTACATTAAGGTAAGCAATATTTTATTAGGGTGGACATACTTGCACATTATATTTTGTAACAGTTAACTTTAAATTAGCTTTATGGAAAGAAATTTTGCAATGTACATCAATAATCTTAACAGTGTTCATGTATGGATGACCAACATTTCTGCATTTATTAATATTTAGAGAGAAAAAAGCATTTGCAAAATACATTTAAATAAGAGAGCAATTGTCATTGTGTTTATTTAACAAGAAAACATAGGAACAATTTATAGATTCTTATAAATAACAGAATATTGAACTCAGTTAAATATAATATTGATTATTCACAGGACAGATTTATTTTCAAAACAATTTCAAAGGTGTGTAAAGTGATCAGTATTTAATATTAAACTTTAAAAAGAAGTATACAGAATAATAGATCACACCTTGCCTATTTTAATACACTACTACTGAAAAAAATGAAAAGGAGAAAAGATATAAAATTTGGAGATATATGTCAATTTTTTTTTCTAGTTTTTTGATCTTACAAATAATAGTGTCAGGAATGTACTTATATATGCCTCTTGATGCACATATGTGTGAATTTCTTCTGCATATATATTTAGTAGAGGAATATCAGTGTCAAAAGGCATACCTATGTTCAAGTTGAGTACATATTGCCATTTTTCCATTGTGGTTGTCCAATTTATATTCCGACCAGTAGAGAATGCTAGTTCATATTGCTTTACAACCTGGCCAGACTGGTTATTGTCAACAACACTAACCTCAGAGTTATAAATTTACTGATGGTCTTTTCCTTTGACATTCATCTTTTATGTTGTAATATTTTAATTTTTATTTTTTAACATCTTTATTGGAGTATAATAGCTTAACAATGGTGTGCTGGTTTCTGCCTTATAACAAAGTAAATCAGCTATATATATACATATATCTCCATATCTCTTCCCTCTTACGTCTCTCTCCCTCCCACACTCCTATACCACAACTCTAGGTGGTCACAAAGCACCGAGCTAGTCTCCCTGTGCTATGTGGCTGCTTCCCATTAGCTATCTATTTTACATTTGATAGTGTATATATGTCCATGCCACTATCTCACTTTGTCCCAGCTTACACTTCCCCCTCCCTCTGTCCTCAAGTCGATTCTCTAGTAGGTCTGCATCTTTAGTCCTGTCTTGCACTTAGGTTCTTCATGATTATGTATGTATTATATATGTATATTATGTATATATACATTATATATATAAATATATATATTTAGATTCCATATACATGTGTTAGCATATGGTATATGTTTTTCTCTTTTTGACTTACTTCACTCTGTATGACAGACTCTAGGTCCATCCAACTCACTACAAATAACTCAATTTCATTTCTTTTCATGGCTGAGTAATATTCCATTGTATATGTGTGCCACATCTTCTTTATCCATTCATCTATCGATGGGCACTTAGGTTGCTTCCATGTCCTGGCTATTGTAAATAGAGATGTAATGAACATTGTTGTACATGACTCTTTTTCAATTATGTTTTTCTCAGGGTATATGCCCAGTAGTGGGATTGCTGAGTCATATGGTAGTTCTATTTTTAGCTTTTTAAGGAACTTCCAGACTGTTCTCCATAGTGGCTGTATCAATTTACATTCCCTCCAACAGTACAAGAGGGTTCCTTTTTCTCCACACCCTCTGCAGCATTTATTGTTTTTAGATTCTTTGATGATGGCCATTCTGACTGGTGTGAGATGATACCACCTTGTAGTTTTGATTTGCATATCTCTAATGATTAATGATGTTGAGCATTCTTTCATGTGTTTGTTGGCAATCTGTATATCTTCTTTGGAGAAATGTCTATTTAGGTCTTCTGCCCATTTTTGAATTGGGTGTTTGTTTTATTGTTATTGAGCTGCATGAGCTGCTTATAAATTTTGGAGATTAAACTTTTGTCAGTTGCTTCATTTGTAAATATTTTCTCCCATTCTGAGGGTGGTCTTTTTATCTTGTTTATGGTTTCCTTTCCTGTGCAGAAGCTTTTAAGTTTCATTAGGTCCCTTTTATTTATTTTTGATTTTATTTCCACTTCTCTAGGTGGTGGGTCAAAAGGATCTTTCTGTGATTTATGTCATAGAGTGTTCTGCCTGTTTTCCTCTAAGAGTTTTACACTGGCTAGACTTACATTTAGGTCTTTAATCCATTTTGAGTTTATTTTCGTGTATGGTGTTAGGGAGTGTTCTAATTTCATTCTTTTACATATAGCTGTCCAGTTTTCCCAGCACCACTTATTGAAGAGGCTTTTTCTCCATTATATATTCTTGCCTCCTTTATCAAAAATAAGGTGACCATATGTGCATGGGTTTATCTCTGGGCTTTGTATCCTGTTCCATTGATCTATACTTCTGTTTTTGTGCCAGTACCATACTGTCTTGATTACTGTAACTCAGTAGTATAGTCTGAGTCCAGGAGGCTGATTCCTCCAGCTCCATTTTTTCTTTCTCAAGATTGCTTTGGCTATTCATGGTCATTTTTGTTTCCAAACAAATTGTGAAATATTTTGTTCTAGTTCTCTGAAAAATGTCAGTGGTAGTTTGATAGGGATTACATTGAATCTGTAGATTGCTTTGGGTAGTATATTCATTTTCACAATGTTGATTTTTCCAATCCAAGAACATGGTATATCTCTCCATCTGTTTGTATATGTTTAATTTCTTCCATCAGTGTCTTATTGTTTTCTACATACAGGAGTTTTGTCTCATTAGGTAGGTTTATTCTTAGATATCTTATTCTTTTTGTTCCAGTGGTAAATGGGAGTGTTTTCTTAATTTCACTTTCAGATATTTCATCATTAATGTATAGGAATGAAAGAGATTTCTGTTCCTTAATTTGGTATCCTGCTACTTTACCAAATTCATTGATTAGCTCTAGTAGTTTTCTGGTAGCATCTTTAGGATTCTCTATGTATAGGATCATGTCATCTGCAAACAGTGACAGATTTACTTCTTCTTTTCCTATTTGGATTCCTTTTATCTCTTTTTCTTCTCTGGTTGCTGTGGCTAAAACTTCCAAAACTATGTTGAATAATAGTGATTATAGTTGGAAACCTTGTCTTGTTCCTGATCTTAGTGGAAATGGTTTCAATTTTTCACCATTGAGAACAATATTGGCTGTGGATTTGTCATATATGGCCTTTATTATCTCGAGGTAAGTTCCCTCTATGCCTACTTTCTGCAGGGTTTTTATCATAACTGGGTGTTGAATTTTGTGGAAAACTTTTTCTGCATCTATTGAGATGATCTTATGGGTTTTTTTTCAGTTTGTTAATATGGTGTATCATATTGATTGATTTGCCTATATTGAAGAATCCTTGCATTCCTGGGATAAACCCCACTTAATCATGGTGTATGATCCTTTTAATGTGCAGTGGTATTCTGTTTGCTAGTATTTTGTTGAGGATTTTTGCATCTATGTTCATCAGTTATATTGGTGTGTAATTTCCTTCTTTCTATAGTATCTTTGTTTGATGTTGGTATCAGGGTGGTGGTGGCCTCATAGAGTGTTCCTCCCTCTGCTTTATTTTGGAAGAGTTTGAGAAGGATACATGTTAGCTCTTCTCTAAATGTTTGTTAGAATATGCCTGTGAAGCCAGGTGGTCCTGGAGTTTTGTTTGTTGGAAGAATTTTAATCAGAGTTTCAATATCAGTGCTTGTAATTGGTCTATTTATATTTTCTCTTTCTTCCTCTTTCAGTCTCAGAACGTTGTGCATTTTTAAGAATTTGTCCATTTAATCCTGGTTGTCCATTTTATTGGCCTATAGTTGCTTCTAGTAATCTCTCATGATCCTTCATATTTCTGCATTGTTAGTTTTTATTTCTCCTTTCTCATTTCTAGTTCTATTGATTTGAGTCTTCTCCCTTTTTTTATTGATGAGTCTGGCTAATGGTTTATCAATTATTTTTATCTTCTCAATGAACCAGCTTTTAGTTTTATTCATTGTTGCTATCGTTTCCTTCAATTCTTTTTGATTTATTTCTGATCTGATATTTATAATTTCTTTCCTTCTGCTCACTTTGGGGTTTTTTTGTTCTTCTTTCTCTAATTGCTTTAGGTGTAAGGTTAGGTTGTTTATTTGAGATGTTTCTTGTTTCTTAAGGTAGGATTGTATTGCTATAAACTTCCCTCTTAAAACTGCTTTTGCTGCATCCCAAAGGTTTTGGGTCATCGTGTTTTTATTGCAGCTGTTTCTTGGTATTTTTTAATTTCCTCTTTGAATTCTTCAGTGACCCCTTGGTTATTAAGTAGTTAGTGTATTTTTAGCCTCCTTGTGTTTGTATTTTTTACAGATTTTCTCCTCTAATCAATATCTAGTCTCATAGCGTTGTGGTCGGAAAAATTACTTAATATGATTTCAATTTTCTTAAATTTACCAATGCCTGATTTGTGACCCAACATATGATCTATTCTCAGAATGATCCATGAGCACTTGAGAAAAATGTGTATTCTGTTGTTTTTGGGTGGAATGTCCTATACATATCAATTAAGTCCATCTTGTTTAATGTGTCATTTAAAGCTCATGTTTCCTTATTTATTTTCCTTCTGGATTATTTGTCCATTGGTGAAAGTGGGGTGTTAAAGTCTGCTACTATGTTTGTATTTCTGTCGATTTCCCTTTTTATGGCTGTTAGTATTTGTCTTTTGTATTGGGGTGCTCTTACGTTGGGTGCAAAAATATTTACAGTTGTTATATCTTCTTCTTGCATTGATCCCTTGATTATTACGTAGTGTCCTTCTTTGTGTCTTATAATAGATTTGTTTTAAAGTCTATTTTTTTCTGCTATGAGAATTGCTACTCCAGCTTTCTTTTGATTTTCATTTACATGGAATACCTTTTTCCATCCCCTCACTTTTAGTCTGTATGTGTCCTTATGTCTGAAGTGAGTCTTTTGCAGACAGCATATATATGTGTGTTATTTTTGGCCAGTCTATGTCCTTTGGTTGGAGCATTTAGTCCATTTACATTTAAGGTAATTATCAATATGTATGTTCCTATTGCCATTTTCTTAATTCTTTTGTGTTTGTTATTGTAGGTCTTTTCCTTCTCCTGTGTTTCCTGGCTAGAGTAGTTCCTTTAGCATTTTTTGTAAAGCTGGTTTGGTGGTGCTAATTTCTCTTAACTTTTCCTTGTCTGTAAAGATTTTAATTTCTCTGTCAAATTTGAATGAGATCCTTGCTGGGTAGAGTAATCTTGGTTGTAGGTTTTTCCCTTTCATCACTTTAAATATGTCCTGCCATTCTCTTTTTGCTTGCAGAGTTTCTGCTGAAAGATCAGCTGTTAACCTTATGGGGATTCACTTGTATGTTATTTGTTGCTTTTCCATTGCTGATTTTAATATTTTTTATTTTTATTTAATTTTTGATAGTTTGATTCATATGTGTCATGGTGGATTTCTCCTCAGATTTAATCTGTATGGTACTGTCTGTGCTTCCTGGACTTAACTATTTCCTTTCTGATATTAGGAATGTTTTCAACTATAATCTCTTCAATATTTTCTCAGTCCCTTTCTTTGTCTCTTCTTTTCTGGCACCCCTATAATTTGAATGTTCTTGTGTTTAATATCGTCCCAGTGGTCTCTGAGATTGTCCTTAATTCTTTTCATTCTTTTTTCTTTATTCTGCTCTGCAGTAGTCATTTCTACTATTTTATCTTCCAGGTCACTTATCCGTTCTTCTGTCTCAGTTATTCTGATATTGATTTCTTCTAGAGAATTTTAAATTTCATTTATTTTGTTTTTCAACATTTTTGTTTGCTCTTTAGTTCTAGGTGTTTGTTGAATATTTCTTGTATTTTCTCCATTCTATTTCCAAGATTTTGGATCATCTTTACTATCATTTTTCTGAATTCTTTTTTCAGGTAGACTCCCTATTTCCTCTTCATTTGTTAAGTCTAGTGGGTTTTTACCTTGCTCCTTCATCTGCTGTATGTTTCTCTGACTTCTCATTTTGCTCAACTTACTGTGTTTGGGGTCTCTTTTTCGCAGGCTTCAGGTTCATAGTTCCCATTGTTTTTGGTGTCTGCCCTCAGTGGCTAAGGTTGGTTCAATGGGTTGTGTAGGCTCCTGGAAGAGGAGACTAGTGCCTGTGTTCTGGTATATGAGGCTGCATCTTTTCTTTTTGGTGGGCAGGTCCTCATCTGGTGGTGTTTGTTTGGGTGTCTGTGATCTTATTATGTTTTTAGGCAACCTCTCTGCTAATGGGTGGTGTTGTGTTCCTGTCTTGTTATTTGTTTGGCATAGGGTGTCCAGCACTGTAGCTTGCTTGTCGTTGAGTGGAGCTGGGTCTTAGTGTTGAGATGGAGATCTCTGGGAGTTTTTGCCATTTGATATTATGTGGAGCTTGGAGGTCTCTGGTGGACCAATGTCCTGAACTTGTCTCTCCCACTTCAGAGGCACAGACTTGACACCTGACTGGAGCAGCAACACCCTGTCATCCACACGGTTGGAAATAAAAGAGAGGAAAAAAGAAAGAAAGAAAGAAAAAAATGAAATAAAGTTATTAAAATAAAAAAGTTATTACAAAAATTTTAAAAGTAATTAAAAAAAGAAAGATAAAGAGAGCAACCAAACCAAAAAATGAATCCACCAATGATAACAAGTGCTGAAAACTATACTAAAAAAAAAAAAAAAAAAGGACAGACAGAACCTTAGGACAAATGGTAAAAGCAAAGCTATACAGACAAAATCACACACAGAAGCATACATATACACACTCAGGAAAAGAGAATAAGGGGAAAAATGTATATCATTGCTCCCTAAGTCCACCTTCTCAATTTGGGATGATTCATTGTCTATTTAGGTATTCCACAGATGCACGGTACATCAAGTTGATTGTGGAGACTTAATCTGCTGCTCCTGAGGTTATTGGGAGAGATTTCCCTTTCTCTCCTTTATTCGCACAGCTCCTGGGTTCAGCTTTGGATTTGGCCCCCTTCTGCATAAGGTCACCTGAGGGCATCTCTTCCTGGTCAGACAGGACGGGGTTAAAGGAGTAGCTGATGTGGGGGCTCTGATTCACTCAGGTTGGGGGTGGGAGGGGTACAGAATGCAGGGAGAGCCTGCAGCAGCAGAGGAGACCATGACATTGCAACAGGCTGAGGCATGCCATGTGTTCTCCGGGGGAAATTCTCCCTGGATCACAGGACACTGGCAGTGGTTGGCTGCACAGGCTCCCAGGAGTGGAGGAGTGGATAGTGACCTGTGCTTGCACACAGGCTTGTTGTTGGCAGCGGCAGCAGTCTTAACATTTCATATCCATCTCTGGCGTCTGTGCTGAGAGCCATGGCTTGTTTAAGCAGCGCTCTTAATTCCCTCTCCTTGTGCACCACAAAACAAAGAGGCAAGAAAAAGTCTCTGGCTTCTTCAGCAGCTCCAGACATTTCCCAGCCTCCCTCCCACCTAGCCATGGCACACTGTCCCCCTTCAGGCTGTGTCCACACAGCCAACCCACATCCTCTCCCTGGAATCTGACCTCCGAAGCCTGAGCCTCAGCTCCCAGCCCCCACCCACCCTGGCAGGTGAGCAGACAAGCCTCTCAGGCTGGTGAGTGCTGGTCGGCACCAATCCTCCATGAAGGAATCTCTCCGCTTTGCCCTCCGCATTCCTGTGGCTGTGCTCTCCTCCATAACTCTGAAGCTTTCCCCTCCACCACCCGCAGTCTCTGCCAGCGAAGCACCTTCCTAGTGTGTGGAAACCTTTCCTCCTTCACAGCTCCCTCCCACTGATGCAGGACCCCTCCCTATTCTTTTGTCTCTGTTTTTCCTTTTTTCTTTTGCCCTACCCAGGTACGTGGGGAGTTTCTTGCCTTTTGGGAGGTCTGAGGTCTTCTGCCAGCATTCAGTAGGTGTTCTGTAGGAGTTGTTCCACATGTAGATGTATTTCTGATGTATTTGTGGGGAAGAAGGTGCTCTCCTCATCCTACTCTTCCACTATCTTGAGGCTACTCCTTTATGTTGTAACATTTTAGAACTGAGTAAAAAGTAAACATTATAAAAATAAGATAATTATATACTGAATATTATACTTCTAAAGACCTTCTTCTGGGCTTTTATATTTCTTAGGTTACACATTTAGAATTCTTCAAATAAAACAGTTAAGTAAAAAGTATTAGGGTTAATTTAAAATATGTTATGAAGATAAGTTACTCTATAGATTTAAAATGACATGGGATGAACCACACCATTTTGTCAGAGGGACTTCCAGATGTGGTCAATGGAGAGATGCGCTGACTTCGGAGGCCTTTTGTGTCCCTAATGCACTTGCGTCTGTGATGATAAGTTCTTTATTAATAAGAGGGTTCTTTTCCTTAATTGGAAATTTCTTGGCCTGCTGTTCAGCATTTGTTTAGAAAAGGTGGTCAGAAAATGTAGTGTCACTTCTGTTTATAAGCACTCTTTTAAATAATTGTATAAATCTTGTTATTCACAATTCTTAAATAACGAAGAGAGAATATCAGCCCTTGTGAACAGAGCTCATCATCTTTAATATCTAGTAGAAAACATCATAGAGGATTTTGTTTCATGTGCTGTTCTCAAAAAGAAATGTATCGTGGTATGTATATACATATTCATTATGTCCCATCTTCTGGTTTCCCCCATGAGAATTGTATGAACAATTAATGTGTATAGTAACATACCATATATGGGATATGTCTTCCAGCTTTTCAGTCTCTTCCCTGGGATTTGCATGTCCTTACTTAACATGTTCCTTGTTTCTGTTTTATGCAAGAAATCATGCCTGATTAAGTTCAGACATTTTGCAAGGCAGGGGGTTTGTGTAATTGCAATCATGCTCTGCAGGTTTTCACTTAATTGTCATCTCTTTTGAAGCTAGATTAAAGGATTTTTTAAGAGTGTGCTGATCACCTGTTTGTTCATTACATTAATTTAAGTTGTCTTCCCTGCTATTTGCCAAAAACCTACCACCAGGAGAATTTTGTGAGGTCTTTTTTTCCTATCCTATCTGTCTACAGGCATTATAACAGTTTTTTATACAGGACCATGTATCCGTATAATAATAAGCCAATTTTTCCCTTGGTATATACTCTTCTAATCCACAAGGATGAATTTTAAAGCATTTAAAGCATAACTATCAATGTCTGATATTCTTGATAGAAATGGTATATTCCCCCTCTTGACTCATGGTGCTGAAAATCTAAGTGACATCAGATGACTCATTTTTGCCTCTCTGAAATGGGCAATAATAGGGAACTCATTTTCTGACTTAGGATTTAATTCTTCACTTTCTGTGGACATGGCAATAAACACCATACATATTTGTTAACCTGTATTATCATTTTTTTTACCTGTAATTTCTGTACATAGAAGTTTGAGAATAAATATGTGACATGGTAACTGAGCATAAAATATTATTTAATGTGATTTATTAAAATATTTTATTGTATAATATTTTAACAATTCCTTGAAAAGAGATAGTCAAATGAAAAAGTAATTAACTTACACGCTAACACCCAAATAACTAGTAAATGCTATAATTTTTTTTTCTTTTTTTTTGCGGTACGCGGGCCTCTCACTGTTGTGGCCTCTTCTGTTGTGGAGCCCAGGCTCCGGACGCGCAGGCTCAGCGGCCATGGCTCACGAGCCCAGCCGCTCCGCGGCATGTGGGATCTTCCCGGACTGGGCACGAACCTGTGTCCCCTGCATCAGCAGGCGGACTCTCAACCACTGCGCCACCAGGGAAGACCTAAATGCTATAATTTTTATTAAAAACCGATTCCATCTGGTTTTAAAACATATGCTTTTTTAATTTTTGGCACACTCTTTCTGTGTTAACTTTGTATTTTAGCTGCTTTTTGAGCTATTCCTTGAAACATGATTGTGAATTATTACTGCAAAACATGCTGGGTAGCTGATCATGAAAACAGTTGTAAATATAGAAAATGTGTCAGCATAACATGAACAAAGCAAGATAAGAGAAATGCAAATCAAGCATTCACAAAATATAAAATTATTTTATTATTGTAATAAGAATTACTATATTTTCATATTACGTAGCATTTAGAAATTTAAAGAATAGTACTATCACCTACCTATCATTTATAAACTGTTACATATAAATAAATGAAGCATTTTGTGCTTCAAATTTAAATCCATAGCATAATTGCAGATATTATCAATAATTAAAATCACTCCTAATGAAGCCCTTTGGTCATTGCACATCAAGATAATTTCATTTTGAAAACTTTGCACAATACAACATCTAAAAAGTTATTCCAAAAAATAATTTAAGTGACCAATATTTTACTCAGAAAGACATTTATTTGTGCATTATATAAATGATTAAAAAAAAGTGGCCCCAAACAAGAGATTGATGATAACCTACCTTCATAAGAGGCTACTATAATTATACTAAAATGTGTCTTATAGTTTTAATATGACTGAAAATGTTTGGGTATTTTATTTCTTAAAAGCTAAGAAGCTTGCTTTTTCCATTGTATTATGATTTCTATTTTTTTTTTTGTTAACATCTTTATTGGGGTATAATTGCTTTACAATGGTGTGTTAGTTTCTGCTTTATAAAAAAGTGAATCAGTTATAAATATACATATGTTCCCATATCTCTTCCCTCTTGCATCTCCATCTCTCCCACCCTCCCTATCCCACCCCCCAGGTGGTCAAAAAGCACCGAGCTGATATCCCTGTGCTATGCGGCTGCTTCCCACTAGCTATCTACCTTACGGTTTGTAGTGTATATATGTCCATGCCTCCCTCTCGCTTTGTCACAGCTCACACTTCTCCCTCCCCATATCCTCATGTCTGTTCTCCAGTGGGACTGTCTTTATTCCTATCTTACCTTTAGGTTCTTCAAGACATTTTTTTTTCTTAAATTCCATATATATGTGTTAGCATATGGTATTTGTCTTTCTCTTTCTGACTTACTTCACTCTGTATGACAGACTCTAGGTCTATCCACCTCATTAAAAATAGCGCAATTTTGTTTCTTTTTATGGCTGAGTAATATTCCATTGTATATATGTGCCACATCTTTATCCATTCATCCGATGATGGGCACTTAGGTTGCTTTCATCTCTGGGCTACTGTAAATGCAGCTGCAATGAATATTTTGGTACATGACTCTTTTTGAATTATGGTTTTCTCAGGGTATATGCCCAGTAGTGGGATTGCTGGGTCATATGATAGTTCTATTTGTAGTTTTATAAGGAACCTCCATACTGTTCTCCATAGTGGCTGAACCAATTCACATTCCCACCAGCAGTGCAAGACTGTTCCCTTTTCTCCACACCCTCTCCAGCATTTACAGCTTTTAGGTTTTTAAATGATGGCCATTCTGACTGGTGTGAGATGATATCTCATTGTAGTTTTGATTTACATTTCCCTAAGGATTAATGACGATTAGCATTCTTTCATGTGTTTGTTGGCAGTCTGTATATCTTCTTTGGAGAAATGTCTATTTAGGTCTTCTGCCCATTTTGGATTGGGTTGTTTGTTTTTCTCTTATTGAGCTGCATGAGCTGCTTGTAAATTTTGGAAATTAATCCTTTGTCAGTTGCTTCATTTGAAAATATTTTCTCCCATTCTGAAGGTTGTCTTTTGGTCTTGTTTATGGTTTCCTTTGCTGTGCAAAAGCTTTGAAGTTTCATTAGGTCCCATTTGTTTATTTTTGTTTCTATTTCCATTTCTCTAGGAGGTGGGTCAAAAAGGATCTTGCTATGATTTATGTCATAGAGTGTTCTGCCTATGTTTTCCTCTAAGAGTTTGATAGTTTCTGGCCTTACATTTAGGTCTTTAATCCATTTTGAGCTTATTTTTGTGTATGGTGATAAGGAGTGATCTAATCTCATACTTTTACATGTATCTGTCCAGTTTTCCCAGCACCACTTATTGAAGAGGCTGTCCTTTCTCCACTGTACATTCCTGCCTCCTTTATCAAAGATAAGGTGTCCATATGTGTGTGGGTTTAACTCTGGGCTTTCTATCCTGTTCCATTGATCTATCTTTCTGTTTTGGTGCCAGTACCATACTGTCTTCATTACTGTAGCTTTGTAGTATAGTCTGAAGTCAGGGAGCCTGATTCCTCCAGCTCCATTTTTCATCCTCAAGATTGCTTTGACTACTCGGCATCTTTTGTGTGTTCATACAAATTGTGAAATGTTTTGTTCAAGTACTGTGAAAAATGCCAGTGGTAGGTTGATAGGGATTGCATTGAATCTGTAGATTGCTTTGGGTAGTAGAGTCATTTTCACAGTGTTGATTCTTCCAATCCAAGAACACAGTATATCTCTCCATCTATTTGTATCACTCTTAATTTCTTTCATCGGTGTCTTATAATTTTCTGCATACAGGGCTTTTGTCTCCTTCTCTACTTGCTTTAGTTGCAAGGTTAGGTTGTTTGTTAGAGATGTTTCCTGTTTCTTAAGGTGAGCTTGTATTGCTATAAACTTCCCTCTTAGGACTGCTTTTGCTGCATCCCATAAGATTTGGGTCATCGTTTCTCCATTGTCATTTGTTTCTAGGTATTTTTTGATTTCCTCTTTGATTTGTTCAGTTATCACTTAGTTATTAAGTAGTGTATTGTTTAGCCTCCATGTGTTTGTATTTTTTACAGATATTTTCCTGTAATTGATATCTAGTCTCATGGTGTTGTGGTCAGAAAAGATAACTTGATACAATTTCATTTTCTTAAATTTACCAAGGCTTGATTTGTGACCCAAGATATGATCTATCCTGGAGAATGTTCCATGAGCACTTGAAAAAATGTGTATTCTGTTGTTTTTGGATGGAGTGTCCTACAAATATCAATGAAGTCCATCTTGTTTAATGTATCATTTAAAGCTTGTGTTTCCTTATTTATTTTCATTTTGGATGATCTGTCCATGGGTGAAAGCGGGGTGTTAAAGTCCCCTACTATGAATGTGATACTGTCGATTTCCCCTTTTATGGCTGTTAGTATTTGCCTTATGTATTGAGATGCTCCTATGTTGGGTGCATAAATATATACAATTGTTATATCTTCTTCTTGGATCGATCCCTTTATCATTATCTAGTGTCCTTCTTTGTCTCTTCTAGTAGTTTTTATTATAAGTCTCTTTTGTCTGATATTAGAATTGCTACTCCAGCTTTCTTTTGGTTTCTATTTGCACGGAATATATTTTTCCATCCCCTTACTTTCAGTCCCTATGTATCCCTAGGTCTGAAGTGGGTCTCTTGTACACAGCATATATATGGATATTGTGTTTGGATTTATTCACCCAATCTGTGTCTTTTGGTGGGAGGATTTAGTCCATTTACTTATAAGGTTATTATCAATATGTAAGTTCCTATTCCCATTTTCTAAATTGTTTTGGGTTCATTATTGTAGGTCTTTTCCTTCTCTTGTGTTTCTTGCATAGAGAAGTTCCTTTAGCATTTTTTGTAAAGCTGGTTTGGTGGTGCTGAACTCTCTCAGCTTTTGCTTGTCTGTAAAGGTTTTAATTTCTCCATCAAATCTGAATGAGATCCTTGCTTGGTAGAGTAATCTTGGTTGCAGGTTTTTCTCCTTCATCACTTTCAGTATGTCCTGCCACTCCCTTCTGGCTTGCAGAGTTTCTGCTGAGAGATCAGCTGCTAACCTTATGGAGATTCCCTTGTGTGTTATTTTTCCCTTGCTGCTTTTAATATGCTTTCTTTGTGTTTAATTTTTGACAGTTTGATTAATATGTGTCTTGGCATATTTCTCCTTGGATTTATCCTGTATGGGACTCTCTGTGCGTCCTGGACTTGATTAACTATTTCCTTCCCCATATTAAGGAAGTTTTCAACTATAATCTCTTCAAATATTTTCTCAGTCCCTTTCTTTTTCTCTTCTTCTTCTGGAAACCCTATAATTCGAATGTTGGTATGCTTAATGTTGTCCCAGAGGCCTCTGAGACTGTCCTCAGTTCTTTTCATTCTTTTTTCTTTATTCTGCTCTGCAGTAGTTATTTCCACTATTTTATCTTCCAGGTCACTTATCCGTTCTTCTGCCTCAGTTATTCTTCTATTGACCCCATGTAGAGTATTTTTCATTTCACTTATTATTTTGTTCATCATTGTTTGTTTCATCTTTAGTTCTTCTAGGTCCTTGTTAAATGTTTCTTGCATTTTGTCTATTCTATTTCCAAGATTTTGGATCATCTTTACTCTCATTATTCTGAATTTTTTTTCAGGTAGTACTGCCTGTTTCCTCTTCATTTGTTAGGCCTGGTGCGTTTTTATCTTGCTCCTTCATCTGCTTTGTGTTATTCTGTCTTCTCATTTTGCTTATCTTACTGTGTTTGTTGTCTCCTTTTTGCTGGCTGCAAGTTCGTAGTTCCCGTTGTTTTTCATGTCTGTCCCCAGTGGCCAAGGTTGGTTCAGTGGGTTGTGTAGGCTTCCTGGTGGAGGGGACTAGCACCTGTGTTCTGGTGGATGAGTTTGGATCTTGTCTTTCTGGTGGGCAGGTACATGTCTGTTGGTGTGTTTTGGGGTGTCTGTGGACTTAATTTGATTATAGGTAGCCTCTCTGCTAATATGTGGTGTTGTGTTCCTGTTTTGCTAGTCGTTTGGCATAGGGTGTCCATCACTGTAGCTTGCTGGTCGTTGAGTGAAGCTGAGTGCTGGTGTTGAGATGGAGATCTCTGGGAGATTTTTGCCGTTTGATATTATGTGGAGCTGGGAGGTCTCTTGTTTACCAGTGTCCTGAAGTTGGCTCTCCCACCTCAGAGACAGAGCCCTGCCTCCTGGCTGGAGCACCAAGTGCCTTTCATCCACATGGCTCAGAATAATAGGGAGAAAAATTAGAGAGAAAGAATTAGTAGAAGTAGGAAGAAAGAAAGGAGGGAAGAAAGGAAGGAAGGAAGCAAGGAAGGAAGGAAGGATGGAAGAAAGAAAAAAGAAAGAAAGAAGAAAAGAAGGAATGAAGAAAAGGAAAGAAAGAAAGAAAGCAGGTAGGGAGGGAGGGAGGGACGGTGGGAGGAAGGTAGGCAGGAAGGAAGGAGGGAAGGAAGGAATGAGAAAGAAAGAAAAAAGGTAAATTAAAATAAAATAAAGTAAAATATAATAGTTATTAAATTAAAAATAGTTATTAAGAAAAAAATAAACGGACGGATAGAACCTTAGGACAAATGGTGGAAGCCAAGCTATACAGACAAAATCTCACACAGAAGCATACACATATACACTCGCAAAAAGAGGAGAAGGGGAAAAAATCATAAGTCTTCCTCTCAAAGTCCACCTCTTCAATTTGGGATGATTCTTTGTGTATTCATGTATTCCACAGATGAGGATACATCAAGTTGATCGTGGAGCTTTAATCCGGTGCTTCTGAGCTGCTGGGAGAGATTTCCCTTTCGCTTCTTTGTTCTCACATCTCCCAGGGGCTCCGCTTTGGATTTGCCCTGCCTCTCTGTGTATGTCACTGGAGGGCATCTGTTTTTTGCTCAGACAGGACCGGGTGAAAGTAGCCGCTGATTCAGGGGCTCTGGCTCAATCAGGCAAGGGGAAGGGAGGGGCGCAGAGTTCGGGACGAGCTTGCGGCAGCAGAGGTCAGCATGACATTGCACCAGCCTGAGGCCCGCCTTGCGTTCTCCCGGGGAAGTTGTCCCTGGATCCCGGGAACCTGGCAGTGGCGGGCTGCACAGGGTCCCCGGAAGAGGGGTGTGGATAGTGACCTGTGCTCGCACACAGGTTTCTTGGTGGCGGCAGCAGCAGCCTTAGCCTCTCCCGCCTGTCTCTGGGATCTGCGCTTTTAGCTGCGGCTCACGCCTGTCTCTGGAGTTCCCTTAAGCAGCACTCTTAATCCCCTCTCCTCACGCATCAAGAAACAAAGAGGAAAGAAACAGTCTCTTGCCTCTTCGGCAACTCAAGACTTTTTCCTGGACTCCCTCCTGGCTAGCCGTGGTGCACTAACCCCTTCAGGCTGTGTTCACGCAGCCAACCCCAGTCCTCTCCCTGCGCTCTGACAAAAGCCCAAGCCTCAGCTCGCAGCCCCGCCCGCCCCGGAGGGTGAGCAGACAAGCATCTTGGGCTGGTGAGTTCCGGTCGGCACCGATCCTCTGTGCGGGAATCTCCCTGCTTTGCCCTCCGTACCCCTGTTGCTGTCCTCGCCTCCGCAGCTCCGAATCTCCCTCCTGCGCTGCCACCTGCAGTCTCCGCCCACGTAGGGGCTTCCTAGTGTGTGGAAACCTTTCCTTCTTCACAGCTCCTTCCCACTGGTGTAGGTCCTGCCCCTATTCTTTTGTCTCTGTTTTTTTTTTTTTTCTTTTCTCCTACCCAGGTATGTGGGGAGTTTCTTGCCTTTTGGGAGGTCTGAGGTCTTCTGCCAGCATTCATTAGGTGTTCTGTAGGAGTTGCTCCACGTGTAGATGTATTTCTGGTGTATCTGTGGGGAGGAAGGTGATTTCCGCATCTTACTCTTCCGCCATCTTCCCCTCTACCTCCTATGATTTCTTTTTATCAAGTGATATCTATATATCTCCACAGTGGTGATTTCACTTGAGACTAATTTGTTTTAAAATATATGACTGATAGTGGACAATTTAGTCTTATCATGAGAGAGATAGTTTTATATCTCTTCTAAAATGAAAACCATAAGGACTAGCACACTCAAATTCCTCATAAGAATTTTAAATGTGCAAAACTAACAGGATCCCAAACCAGGTAAGAATTTTAGTTCAGAAAATCAGTTTTTAAAATGTCATAAGCACCAAGACAAACAGCGAATTTTGAGGAATCTCAGAGTTAGCAATTCCTAGAAGATACTGTGCACCTCAAAGCTGATGGAACCTTAACAAGGGTGAGGTTTGAGCAGTGGGCGGGGCCTCTGCTTAGGACCCACAGGGCTGGAAATGGCCATGGGGGCTGTGAGGGGTGGGGCTTAGGCTCAACGGAACAAAAGGAGTGCAGGCATCCATCGGACCCCTGGTCTTGGCAGGTGCAGGCCTTACCTGGGAGCCCAGCTGGCTTCCTGGGCTCGACTGGGCTGGACAAATGCCCTCTGCTCCTCTCTCTCTCCTCCAGTCTAGAGGGCCCCTCCCACCTGCCTCTCCTGTTCTCCCCTCAGCTTCTTTCCTATGCCCACAGGACAAATGCGGCCAGGGGGATGGGGGCTCTTGGAGGGCAGGGGACCATCCTGGGAGCTTAGCAGGCTCCCTGGGTTCTAGTGAGTGAGGCAAACACCCTCTGTTCCTCTCCCACTCTTCCCACTTGCCTCTCCTGCTCTCCACGGCCTCCCTCTTATACCCCCAAGGACCCATGCGGCCTGGAGGGGGCTTTGGAGGGCAGAAGACTGGCCTAAAAAAGATGGGTGGAAGACCTAAATAGACATTTCACCAAAGAAGACATACAGATGGCCAAGAGGCACATGAAAAGATGCTCAACATCACTAATTATTAGAGAAATGCATATCAAAACTACAATGAGGTATCATTTCACACTGGTCAGAATGGCCATTATCAAAATCTAGAAATAATAAATGCTGGAAAGGGTGTGGTGAAAAGGGAACCCTCTTACACTGTGGGTGGGAATGTAAGTTGACACAACCACTATAGAAAAACAGTATGGAGATTCCTAAAAAAACAAAAATTAGAACTACCATATGACCCACCAATCCCACTACTGGGCATATACCCTGATAAAACCATAATTCAAAAGGAGAGATGTACCACAATGTTCATTGCAGCACTATTTACAATAACCAGGACGTGGACGCAACCTAAATGTCCATCGATAGATGAATGGATAAAGAAGATGTGGCACATATATAAAATGGAATATTACTCAGCCATAAAAAGAAACAAAATTGAGTTATTTGTAGTGAGGTAGATGGAACCTAGAGTCTGTCATACAGAGTGAAGTATGTCAGAAGGAGAAAAACAAATACTGTATGTGAAAGCACATATATGGAATCTTAAAAAAAAAAGGTACTGATGAACGTAGTTGCAGGACAGGGATAAAGATGTAGACATAGAGAATGGACTTGAGGGCACGGGGTAGGAGGGGGAATCTGGGGCAAAGTGAGAGTAGCATCGACATATATACACTACCGAATGTAAAATAGATAGCTAGTGGGAAGCCGCAGCATAGCACAGGGAGATCACTCTGTGCTTTGCGATGACCTAGAGGGTGGGATAGAGAGGATGGGAGGGAAGCTCAAGAGGGAGGGGATATGGGGACATATGTATACATATGGCTGATTCACTTTGGTGTACAACAGAAACTAACACAGTATTGTGAAACAATTATACTCCAATAAGGATCTATTAAAAAAAACAAAAACAAACAAACTGAAGAAACCAAGGAAGGGGTTTTGTACCAAGGCCCAAGAATTGGGGCTGCTCAGTGAGAGCTGAGTCAATGAAGAAAAGGCAGTCACTTTTGGGAGAAGCTGCCAAGAGCAGAAAGAGGGAGAGAAATACAATAGGTTCCTCCTTTCTCCTGTTCCCCAATCTCCTGGCAATATTTTCCATCATCCAGACTTAAATGAAAGTAGTTGGTAAGGGAACCCACAAAATGGGGTTTGGTTGGCAAATGTGTGGTGGGGGGAAGCTATTTAAGAATAGAAAGGCAGATGACTTGACAGTCAAGTTCTACTCATTTTGTTAATCAGCATATATTTTAAACTCTCTACCATTGTTTTATAAAGCAAAAGTTCATGCTTTCACCTAACCTGAAGTAATTATCTTTTGCCCAAAATAATATTATCTCACCTTATCCTCTGTTGGGAAAAAAATATAATTAAAAACCAAGTCCCTTCCCAACCCAGAAAACCTCCCCACAAATGTAGAAGAGAACAAAAAATGTTATTATTCAATAATCATTGAACCATAAATGGTTAACATCATGGGAAATTTGATAAGAGATTGCAAAAACAGGAAGAAATCTCAACATTTTATACAGCCAAGCAGATAAAGTCTGTTACTTACATGTTCTCAAGATAAACAATAACTAGTCTTCAAGTAAGATGACTCAACAGCATCACTTGTCATTCATAAGCCATCCTAAAATCACTTGAAAATTTATGTGGTCATCTATGTTGACATATTGACTTTATCTATAGAAAATGAACTCATTTCTTTGTGACAAGAGGTAATTTTGCAATTTGGAACAAGGTGCCCACCTAAGTTAGTCTCTTACCCTACCACAGATGCTGGGAGGGACACTATCTCACTTGATGTTTATATTTCAAGGAGATGGTTCCCAGTTCCTTGAGAAATATACTCCTGGACCTGAAACATGGAAAGAGGCTTACAAGAGCATAACAAGATTTATAGTCATTTCAGAGACAGATAATGAATTTATAATTACAAATTTTCTAAGGTGAATATTCTAAAAAACATAATTCCCCTTTTTTTCAAGAATGAGAATGAAATATTTTATTTTTAATTCTTATTTGCCCTTATGCCCCAAAGTAAGGGGAGACACAATGTCTCGTCAGTCACTATAGCCTTCTCCAAGTCCATGGTGACTCCCCCCAGGTCTACATAGAGCTGCTCAAGGTCTGATTATCCATGAACTAAAAATCATCAAGTTAAGCCCCACCAATGCTCTTTACCCAAAATACTAGAGGAAGGAAAAAGAAGTGAGGAATTTCACACTTTACATAGATATAAGCATAACAAAATGTGTATTGCTGTCACCTGTCCTGCTTTAAAAAGTTGTTCCAGAACCTATAGTTTCTATTTACCAATATAATTATTCTCCTTTTTATTGTATATAACCCTAGTGCTGTTTGAGTTTTATTTACAATTTAGTTTCTTGAAGGAAAATTGTGTTCTCAGGAAATTTTATTTTGAATGTACTACTTTCATTCAACAAAAGAAGAAGGGCCATTCAAGCTTCATTCGATATAACCAAATTGTTCACACACACGTGCATCGTAGGGCACAGCGAACTATTTTTTTCTCATAATATGTGTTATTTTAAAAGTAATGATAATAATAATAATAAAGTTGTTGGGTCTTCATAAAACAAAGCATTTTGAGAATGACAACACCATTCAAAGTGTCTGTGATTCCACCTGAGTCTAAGCTTTTAAAGAAATAGATGGTTTGATCAGATATCACATAGGAATAGGAAAATATTAATTTATACAAGAATTATAATTTCTCAACCCCTAGTTAAAAGTCTATAAACACCATGTTGTCGCCTTACTTCATTCTGAGATCATCAAGTTACCCAATGCTTCATTATGAAACTTTCTTCCTGTGTCCTTTTCAAACTTAAAAAGCAAGCTTATGATTTCACTGCCATGACTCATGTTCTGCTCCAGCTGCTAGTCAGACTGTCCCCATTTTCATCCAGATCTCCCTAAATAGTCTAAATCCCATATTTTCTCTTTCTCACCATCTCATTTACCTACCACTGACAGAGATCTGATTTCTGCCTCTTATGTTAAAATCTCCAAAACTTTACTTTTCGCTAAATCTTTTTCCATTTTCTGGATGTTGCTGCAACATCTGACAGCACTGATCAGTCTCCTTCTCTAGAATTTTCTACTTTGGCTTCCACAACACTAAGTTTACCTATCAACTAGTTAAGGAGGAAGAAGTATGTCCACCAACGCCTTATTCATGAGGAAGCAAAAAGCTTTAACTCTACTCCACACCCACCCTTCTCTGCCCCCAATGGCTAATTGTCTTTTGTGAATGGCTGATGGTGCTGTGTTTTGACTGACATGATGACATTCTGCAGTTGGGCAGCCTGGGCTTTAACTATTGCTCTGTAAATTACTAGTGTGGATTTAAGAAAATACCTGTGTTTCTGTTCTCTCATCTGTAATATGGGAAGATATGGGAATAAAATAAAGATAATTTATTTGACTTTAGCACATTTCCTAGCATAAAATTGCTTTTGATTCATCAACTTATGGGGAATTCAATGATAAATAAACTACAACAGTGCTTGGCATACAGGAAGCAGGGCGGCTAAATGCCATGTGGATGTGGCTTTAAAGAATGATAACTTTTGGAAAGGATACATGGTTGCTGTTGTAAATGACTGCAGTGAATGTATTTTGCTTTCAATCCAAAAAGAAGTCTGCAGTATAAACTACAACTGTGGCAGTTGAAGTGCTCACTTTAAAAATCTGATATTTGGAAACTGAGTAAGAAGATGGAAAGCAAACAAAGCTGGTACCTGAACAAAATGATTACCAGAGTTTAATCTAAAATTCAGTAACATATGTGCTGTTTTTATTTTATCTTTTTCCTTAAATTAAGAAGTTATCCACAGATCTTTCTCTTAAATCTTTAATCCCCATGATTTCATGATTCTCACCAGAGCAGTATTGCATGTTCACAGTTCAGTATGCATTGGGTACCACTACGTCTCCAAGTCCACCTGCTATGAAGATGTTAAAATAGTGCTATAACACCACACAATCAAAACAAAGTGAAAGATGACATAAGTGAGATGGGAAATCCCAGGAGATAGAGGTCAACATCCTTTATGAAAAAGATCACACATGCATACACACACACTTCAGTTATTGTAATTCTAAGATTTGAATCTGTGATCTCTCATCTCTGAACGACAGGATAAAGCTCTCCTGCATCTCCCTGTACAACCTCTTTTTACAGACGTTGATAAACCTCCAGGCCTTCGTTCTGTGAAATACTCTTCCAGAGTATATTGACCATAGTGCAGCTATTAGCACTTGATTATGGGTTTTAGGAATTGTATTTAGGGGCTTCAATACAATATTGATCACACTGTTTTATATGTTCATGTTTTGAAATATGAATTTGCCTGGGATTCTAGACAGGGACATTTTAAATGCTCACAACTTAGGCATGCCTTTGCCGTTTGAGTATAGATTTTCTGTTTGGCAATTTTATAAGAGTTGACTTACTACACTATTAGTGAAGCCAGTCCCTTTGCTCAGAAGGTATTTCATTGGGTAATTAAATACCCAGTGCTTTATATACTTATTGTTTGTTTAATTTTATTTCTAACAACAATATACTCCGTGTAGATAATTCTTGATTTCTATCAACTGATATAAAAAGTGAAAAAAAGATCTAGTTTACTGGTAATAAAAATTAATGCCTTTAAAACATTCATAATTCTAGGTCCAACTTCTCTCATTTTTAGCTTTTATTAATTGTACTAATGACAATATGATGAAGGTGATGAGAGATCCATATTTTCTGACAGTATGAGTATAAATTGGGATCTGATTAGCTTTAAAACAAGTGAATAACTTTATAAACCTTGATTATTTTCAAATGAAATTTGGTAGTATAATGTTCATATATTGGTTTGTTTTAATATTAAAATTATTTCTATATATCTGTTCACAGACATCTTTAAATGTAATCATATATTTTCTTCTGATTGCTGAGAGTATATCTGCTGAAAATAAAATTACACCTGAGTGATTTTCTTAACATTGTTTTAGAGGTGCAATTCTTCCACCAATTTTCACAGGAATACTAGAAGAGTATACTAGATAATGCCTTTATTTGGGGATTGAATATTCCTCTTTACAATAATTCAGCCTAGTGACTGGAATAGAATATCCTTCTGCAGGATGCTTACTGTCATCCAACAAATCACTTATTTGTAAAGTAAGCCTAGAGATATAATTTACATTAACCTGTGCAGGGCTGACCTGCAAATATGGTCCAGTGGAAAGTCACTAAATAGAATATTGTTGTTTTCTTTTTTTGCCTTACGCTTATGCTCAGTTTTTAGAAAATAGTTTTATAATTAAATAAGTAAAAATCTTCTATTTGTCATTATTTGCACATTTCCCTTTTCTGGATTATTTGCCTTTTTTTTTCTAGGTCAAAAGTAGTTTGCAATGTACCCTTAATAAGAGGAATATATTTTACCATAAATAAATAGTGTCTGAATACTGCTTTTGCAATCCAAAGTGATTGAAAGTTGATACTTAATCATATCCCTGCTCCCCTACTTATTTCATGTTCTATTTTGTTTCTTTATGTGCTTTCTCATTTCTTCAATAACATGAAATCTAAAAATAAAAAAGCATATTTTAAGTATATTCATTTAAACAAATTTTGGAGAAAAAAATGTCATTTCATCTTTTCATCATTCATTGCACTGCTCATTTTTAAACTGGCTATTAAGAGCCTACTTGGTCAAGGGCACTGAGTTAATATGCATGAAAATGAAAAATCAAGTATGACATTACCAATATTTCTAAGGAGGTGCAACTTTTGAAAAATCTAAAAAAATATGTAACATTTATTACACTTGTGTAGTGAACATTAAAGTGAGAAGGAGAAAGGAAATGAATTTTACCACCTTTCTACATAGCGAAATATAAAAATGTTCTTGGTGTTCATTGGAGTCCTTACAGCAACCGCCCTATTCTGGGATAGCCAGCCACCACTCTTAGAATAGTCTAACTTAAGTAATTTTATTTGATGCCCAATTTGTTAACATCAAAATTATTTAGGACCATCTTAACTTATTTTCTGCTTCTTCTGTTTGCAAAAAGGATCTTTAGTAAACATGTCTTGCTTGTGAATGACGTCTGGTAAAATCAAATTTAAGGGTAAACTTAATTAGATCCACAGATGGTGAAACATAATTGATGATAATATGTCAATATAAACTGGAAGTAACTGTTTCTAAAACTGTGTCAACAGTAGGAACAAAATAACATCATTATCAAGCACTGTACTTAAGTGCTTTGAAGAGTGATGCGGTGAATTTCTAATTTCAGTTCAGGCATCTTAAACTCTTTGGTTTATGTGAGCAGTTTGTCTTTGATAGGATAGGTTTTTTTGTTTTATATCTGTTGTTGGAATTAAAAGAAGAAAAGCCATTTTTCATATAGATAATATATAAACTATTATTTTTATGGAAACCATATGGAGCACTGCCTACCACTTGAACAAGGGAGAATAAAGAGTACATAATCTTTCCTTTGGATGATTTAGTGTCTACTGTAATGAAAAACTTTGATTTTGTGATTCTGTGTGCCAGTGGTCACCCCTCATTTTTATATGACAAGATGTGTGTAAGTATGGAAAAAGTACTATTGGATGAAAAACGACCAGGGAGAATCTTTAAGGGAAAAAATGTCCAAAATGTTTTTAAAGTTTTATGTGCAGTGCACTTTGACATTTGCTATAAATGAGGACATGGAACTTTATACTTGGAAATGCAATTAATGAGATTAGGAAAACCGTAGCAAGCCACAAATTACAAAATAACTAGAATACCAATCCTTTCCAAGAAAAATAGATAATACTCTGCAGTGGAATAAACTACTCATTTATTGTCACATTTAATTTTGAGCATATTAAACTCTATGTTAACTACTAAAAAAATTCTAAATAATCCTTCTAATATAATTTATAATTTACTTATCAAGATTTGTTATTCAAGTATCAATTTCAATTAACAACAAGAATAATAGTAACAATAAAAATAATGTCTATCATTTTTGGCTGTCTACTATAACACTGTGTTTATACCTTTATATATGGCTTCCTATTTAAGGGTACAAATGTATGAAAACTGGTTTATTTATCCTTGCATTGCAAGTAAGAAAACAAACTCAGGAATAAATGAGTGACTTTTTCAAGGAAGCACAGGGGAAACAGAAACTGATTCAAGTTCAAATCTGTCTGACCAAAGCCAAAGTTTTTAAAAGCACCATGTTTCTAGGAAATTTATGTATAGCTTGGGTTTACCTACTAAATACAATTGTCTAAATTCTGTGACCATGCTTTTAGCTAATTTTTTTTTCAAATTTTCTATCCTTCCTTGGTTTGTGGCATAATGTACACAATACATAGTTTTATCTTTTCGTGTGGAAGGGACAGAAACAAAAATCTCATCTTTATCTAGTCTATATACCAACACACACGCACACACACACACATACACACACACACACACACACACCATACAAAGAAATAGTAATAAATAAATACTCAAATTAAACAATTTCCTCATATATTCTTTCACTATGGAACATAAAAATTAAGTTGACTGTTATACTGTTGGAAGGAAAAATTTAATTTGGCATACAATTCTGTCCTTGTCTTTCTGGAAATTATATTACACAGGTTACTGATTCTCTAAGAGAGGGTTTTCTTTAATAAAATGTCCTTTTTGTCCCTTTCAAGGTGGAATGCATCAAAATTTGAGGAATAAAGACATTGAAGATCTGTGCCTAATTACCATTGTGCCTAATTAACACTTCAAAAAGTAGCTAATAATCTATATGAACAGCAGGAAACCTGTGGCTAAACTCTAGTCACTCTAGGTTTTGATCTGTCCCCTATGTTCCCTTTTTCCAAACTTCCAGTGCTATATTTTACTTATATTCATGTAGAACTTTCTATTTTCTACATATGAAACTTCAAAATGTGTGACTGTTTTATTCATTTACTTCTGTTTCCATGGCCTAGTCTTAGCTTCCTGGAATATCATATTCTTGATTAAAAAAAATGCAGATCTATTATCTCAAATCAATCTATGTAAATGAGCCAATAAAGAATAAATAAAGCCAAAATATTTTATTTTACATTACATTATCATTTGGGTTATTGGGTTCATATATACATGTATATGCATATGTTTGTGTATATAAATATCTATCTGTGTATTATTCATTTTATATTTTTTATTATATTGCATCAATCTCTATAAACTGACTCCATAAAGAATTTGTCAAATGATATTTTTTTCCAAAATAAATTGTGTGGTACATTTACACTGTCATTAGTTTTTATTAACAGATTTCTCAAACTGGCTCTTAACAATTCAATGTATTTTAAGGAAAAAGTTAAGTGCTTCTGAAAGACTTTAAATAATCCAATTATTGGAATATTTTTAAGGTTCTATAGAGATTTGTGTTAGGTTTGCATAATTTAATAGTATGTAGGAATAGAAATTGTCTTATACATAAATGCATTTGTTCCAAATTATATACATTATAAATCAAAAAAAAGTATATATTGAATAAGCCATAGTGAATGGAAGGTAGAGAAAAAAAAAACATGTAAGTAAAAGTTGTGGTATCTGTACAATATTAAGACTTTTAAAAATTAAAATAAAGGAGTGATGTCAGCAAGATGGACAACTAAGACTTCCTTGCCCATATTCCTCCTTAAAAACAATCATTTGCCTTCTATTCATGGACAAAAGTACCTTTGTGGTAGCTTTGGGATTCAGATAGGAGATCATGAAAGCTGGTGTATTCCAGGACTGGGGAAAGCCATCTTGAGAAGGCAGAATTCTCACCCAGGTAACTGACCCTCTGACTATGGTCTTGTCTATAAACCCAGCCACAACTGTATGCCTCTGAGAACTTGGTTTTACCTCCATTTAGCTTTGACTCTGTGACTAGCACCATATGCTAATGGACCTGGGCATAGTCATGCCCACCTGTGTGTTGGGTAACACACATACAGACTTTGGTCCTGGCTGTGGACCCTGAACTGGCCCATGAGCAGCCTCTATCCCACCTGGTATGGTCTGGGAGCCCCTAGAGGTAAGCCCACCAAACTTGGTTAGACTGCAGATTCTGGTACAGAGACCAGGCAGGGGATACTCCCATCTGTGTCCCCCAAAATCCTGAAAGGACCCTATGTTAAGCCTCAGCTCCCTCGCAGCCACAGTGTGTGAGCAAACATGCTGGCATAGGGACCAGGAAGGAGAAACTCCTGTCTGCATACTTGGAGATCTTGAAAGAGCCCTCTACATGGCTTCAGTTTCCTCAAAACCACAGACTCCCAGCCTGCCAGCAGTCCTGAGGGTCCAGAATCCCAATGAGAAAAAATTCTATCTCCACCCCCCAGAGATCTTAAATTGGCCATATACTAGGAATCAACCTCCTCCCAGCCATTATCTATGAGCAGGACTGCTGGCACAGGGAAGAGGCAGGAGACACTCTGTGCCCCAATGACAGCCACATATCTGGCTCTAACTCAGCACAATCGTGATTCCAGACGTCATCCCAACAGCCTGGGCATCAGGTAAAAATGTATTTATCTGATAAAACCAGTCTTTAAATGCTGGAAGAGGTATTTGCCCCTTTAAATACATAGACACTAATGGAAGGCTACCTGGATCATGAAGAATGAGACAAATATGACAACACCAAAGGAAGCTAATAAAGGTCCAGTAACTGACCTCAAAGAAATGGAGATCTATGATTTGATGACAAATAACTCAAAATAATCATCTATTAAAAACTGAATAAAATGCAAAACACATATAATGACTGAATAAAATCAAGAAAACAGCTCATGAACAAAATAAGTTTTTTTTAACATCTTTATTGGAGTATAATTTCTTTACAATGGTGTGTTAGTTTCTGCTTTATAATGAAGTGAATCAGCTATACATATATCCCCGTATCCCCTCCCTCTTGCATCTCCTTCCCACCCTCCTGTCCCACCCCTCTAGGTGGACAAAAAGCACTGAACTGATCTCGCTGTGCTATGTGGTTGCTTCCCACTAGCTATCTACTTTACATTTGGTAGATTTATATAGAAATAGAAGCCATAAAATAGTACCAAACAGAAATCCTGGAGCTAAAGAATACAATGACAGAAATAAAAAATAAAAATCAATAGAAATCTACAAGAACAGATGTGATAATATAGAAGAATGAATCAGCAAACTAGAAAAATATCATTTGAAATTAACTAATTAGAGGAACAAAAAGAAAAAATGAAAAAAATGAACGAAGAAAGCCTACATGAAGTATACAACACCATCAAGCAAGTGATCATTGTGTCACAGAGTCCCAGAAGAAGAAGAGAGAGAAAGGAGCAGAAAGATGATTTAAAGAAATAATAGCTAAAAACTTTCCAAATCTTGTGTGAGACATGAACATCCAGGTACAGGAAGCACAAAGGACCCCAACAATGTCAACCCAAAGAAGATTACTCCATGACACACTATGATAAAACTGTTTTTTTAAAAAAGTAAAGTTTAGAGTAATACATGTCTACATTAAAATAAAGATTACAGATAAAAAACTAACTTTACACCAATAATTAAAATTTAAGCCCAAAATTAGCAGAAGGATAGGAATCATAAAGTTTAGAGCAGAATAAATAAAATAGACAGACAATAGGAAAAATCAATAAAACTAAGAGTTGGTATTTTGAAAGGTAAGCAAAATTGATAAACCTTTAGGTAGACTAACCAAGAAAAAAGTCAAGGACTCAAACAAAATTATAAAGAGGATAAATTACAAATGACACCACAGAAATACAAAGGGTCATAAGATGTTATTATGAATAGTTATATGCAGACAAAGGTGATAACCTACAAGAAATGGGTAACATTTTAGAAAGATACAATCTACCAAGACTAGAAAGAAATAAGAAGCCTGAACATATTAATAACTACTAAAGAAATTGAAGCAGTATTCAAAGTCCTCTCACAAAGGAAAGCTGAAGACAGATGGTTTCACTGGTGAAGTCTGTGAAGTATTTTAAAAATAAGTAATGCCAATCTTTCTGAAGGGATTGAAAAACAATTGAAGGGGCAGGAACATGCCCATACTCATTTCATGAGGCCAGCACTACCCTGATAGTAAAACCAGATAAGGACACTACAAGAAAAGAACACAAGGGTCAGTATCCTTGATGAATATAAATGCAAAGATTCTTAAGAAAATTCTAGGAAGCCAAATTCAACAGTACAAGAAAAGGATTATACACCATGGTCAAAAGGGACTTATCCCTGGAATGCAAGGATGGTTCAACGTAAGCAAATGTGATACATCACATTAATAGAATGAAGGGTAAAAATCATATATTCTCAATAAGTACAGACAAATTGATAAAATTTAATAACCTTTCATGATAAAAGTTCTCAGCAAATTGGGTATCAAAGAATATATGTCAATATAATAAAGGCCATATATGATAATCCCACAGCTAATATCATACTCAAGGGTGAAAAGGTAAAACTTTCTCTCTAAATTCGGGAACAAGAGAAGGATGCCCACTCTTGCCACTGTATTCAGCATAGAACTAGAAGTCCTAGCCAGAGCAATTAAGTAAGAAAAAGAAATAAAAGACATCCAAATCAGAAAAAAAGAAGTCACATTTTCTGTTCACAGATGACATGATCTTATATATAGAAAATCTTGAAGACTCCACCAAAAGACAGTTAGAGCTAAGTAACAAATTTAGTAAAGTTGCAGGATACAAATTCAAAATGGAAAAATAAGTTGCATTTCTATGCACTATCAACAAAATACCTGAAAGAGAAATAAAGAATACAATCCCATCTACATAGCATCAAAAATAAATAAAATACTTAGGAATAGATTTAACCACGGAATTGAAAGTTCTGTGTATTGAAAATTATATGACATTGATTAAAGGAATTGAAGAAGACAATAAATGGCAAGATATGGCATATTTGTGGATCAGAACAATTAATATTGATAAAATGTCCATACTACCCTGAGACATCAGTAGATTCAATGCAATCTCTATCAAAATTCCAATGGTATTTTTGACAGAAATAGAAAAACATCCTAAAATTTGTATGGAAGACTCCAAATAGCCAAAGCAGCCATGAGAAAAAAGAACAAAATGGGAGTCATCATGTATCTTGATTTCAAACTATACTGCAAAGACATAGTAATCAAAGCAGTCTGGTATTTTTGTAAAATCAAACACATAGAACAATGGAATGAAATCAAGATCCCCAAAATAAACCCATAAATATATAGTCCTAATATTTGACAAGAGTGTCAACAATACCTAATGGAGAAAATGTGTTCTCTTCAATAAATGGTGCTGGGAAACCTGGATATTCATATGCAAAAGACAGAACTTGTACCTCCTATCTTATACCACTCACAGAAGTTGAATTGAAGAATTAAAGACTTATAAGTAAGACCTGAAACTGTAAAACTCCTAGAAGAAAACATTGGAAGAAAGTTCCTTGATATTGGCAACAATATTTTTGGACCAAAATCACAAGCAAGAAAAGTAAAAATACACAAATGGGAATATGTCAAACTAAAAAGCTTCTGTATAGCAAAAAAAAAAAAAAAGAAAATCAAAAGAATGGAAAGACAATGTACAAAATGAGATAAAATATTTGCAAACCACATATCTGATAAGGGGTAAATATACAAAATATTGAATATATAAAGAACTCATACTACTCAATAGCAAAAAATAAAAAAAATAAATAAATTATACAGTTGAAAAATGGGCAAAGGTACTAAAGAAAAATCTTTCCAAAGAATACATTCAAATGACTAACAGGTACATGAAAAAATACTCAGTGTCACTGTCACTAATTATCAGGGAAATGCAAATCGAAACCACAATGAGATATCACCTCATACTTGTTAGAATGGCTATTATAAAAGAGACAAGAGATATCAATGTTGGGGGGATGGAAGAAAAGGGAACCCTCATGCATTGTTGGTGAGAATGTAAATTGCTATAGCCATTGTGGAAAACAATATGGAGGATCCTTAAAAAATGTAAAATATAGCTAGCATATGATTCAGCAGTTTCACTTCTTTGTGTAGATCTGAAAGAAATGAAATCCCTATCTGGAATAGATACTTGCACCCCCATGTTCACTGCAGCATTATTCACAGTGGCCAACACATGGAATGGATGAATGCATAAAGAAAATGTGAATATTATTCTTTTGATTATGAATGTTATTCAGGCAAAAAAAGAAAAAGAAAGAAAGAAAGAAAGAAAAAGAAAGAAAGAAAGAAACAAACAAACAAAGAAAGAAACGAAGAAAGAAAGAAAGGAAAAAGGGAAGAAAGAGAGAAAGAAAGAGAAAGAAAAAAGTCCTGCCATTTGCAACAATATAGATGGAACTTGAAGGCATAATATTAAGTGAAATAAGTCAGACAGACAAAGACAAATACTGCATGATCTCACTTATATGTATATAAATATATATACTTATATTTAAAAAAAAGTCAAACTCATAGAAACAGAAAGTAGAATGGTGGTTGCCAGTGGCTGGGGTAGGGTGAGGAGGCAGGGGGTGGGGAAGTGGAATAATGAGATATTGGTCAAAAGATGAATAAGTTCTGAGGATCTAATACTCAGTGTAATCACTATAGTTAACAAGACTATATTACATACTTGAAAGTTGCTAAAAGAGTAGATCTTAAATATTCCCACCATGAAAAAATATAACTATGTGAGGTGATGGATTTAACTCACCTGATTATGGTACTAAATTCACAATACATACATGTGTTAAATTATCATGTATATCTTAAATTTGCACAATGTTATATTGTCAATTATGTCTCAAAACCTGGAAAAAATAAAAATGAATTAATTCAATTCAATTAAAATAAAGACCTGTGCAGAATCCAGCCAGTGAAATTTCCCCTTAACTGTTTTACTTTCAAATTCATTACTTGAATTACTGGTACCACCATGCTTCTGGTTTAGAGTTATACTTGTAACTTTTAAAAAAATCTTACTCATACAAACATACTCAGTGACAGACTGAATGTTAGTCAGTTATGAATACTGTTAAGAAGAAAACAATAATGTTAAAGAGCAATTTTTTGTTTGATTTGTGAATGTATTTGATAGTTTACTTACTTAGACAGGGTTGCCTAAAATCTTAAGTCCAAATTTGTCTCATACTTGCTTTCATATTTGATTGTAGAAATTTAAATTAATTTTCATCAATTTCTTTTTTTTATCTGCAACACTTAATCTGTCTATAGTTATAGTTTTCCTTATTTTAAAAAAAGTCCATGATAGTGTATACTACCAAATGTAAAATAGATAGCTAGTGGGAAGCAGCCACATAGCACAGGGAGATCAGCTCGGTGCTTTGTGTCCACATAGAGGGGTGGAATAGGGAAGGTAGGAGGGAGACGTAAGAGGGAGGAGATATGGGGATATATGTACACGTATAGCTGATTCACTTTGTTATACAGCAGAAACTAACACACCATTGTAAAGCAAGTACACTCCAATAAAGATGTTAAAAAAAATAAAAAGTCCATGAGCTGCTGTCAATCCTCTACTTTCTAATTCCAACATTACAACTTATATATATATTTCTTTCTGATACTTGGCTCATCACCTACTATCTTTAAATTCTTTGTTTTCCTCCATCATAAACATTATTGCTTCTGTACTAAAACATATGAGCATATTGACATGTCCTACTCCAGCAGATCCTTAGGTAATTAGGCTGGCTTTCAGGGACTCCATTTATATCTAAAAATCCCATGGATACCTACTGTTCCCTATCTCACAGACTCCATTATCTTCTCCCCATGCCTCTGCTCATGCTTATTTTCCCCCAAATTTTAATTTATTCTTTCAGTTAATATTTTTGAGACCCTACTATATGTTAACTAACATTTAAGGGCTTATGTGCAAAGAATAACAAGGCCCTGTTATCCTTACTATCAAAGGCTAGTATGAGATACAAAGGATAATAAAATGTAGTGTGAGGAATAATATATGATCACATAGGGAGTCACCTAGCCCAGTCTGGGATGGTTTGAGGTGTATTGATGTAGAGAACATGACTTCTAAGGTGACAGCTGAAGGGTAAGTAGACAGTGGCCTGAATAAAGGAATATGAGAATCATTGGTTTAACAAGGAGGAGAAAATGGAGAGAGTATTAGAAGTACAGATGCCTAAATGTGTAAAGGTGAATTTTTATTCATTAGAATATTATTGGATCATGATTACCCACTATATTCTTAAGGATAGGCATTTGATAATTAAACATAAATATCCCCTCTTATAGCATCTAAGAGATTTTGGTATAAAGCCCTGCCATAAGTACCTAAAGTTCAAATTGCTCCAATTCTAAGCTATTTCCAGTTTTTACATCACTCTTCAGTTTGATTTTTTTTGGAAATATTTTTATTACATAATGCTTCCCTTTGTCTCATAACTTTATGCCTTCAACACTGACATGTTGGAAACAACTGTACTGGTTTCTTATGATCATGATTTATTTGGCATATTTCTTTCCTTTGGACTTTCTGCATTCTATTTTGGCCCTCATTTGTTTTCTTTCCCATAGTTCTACAGACTATCACAGGTGTTTACAATGAGATTCTTCTGTCTTACTGTACCAAGAAACACATAGAAAACAAGCAAACCTATTGGAAAAGGGTAACAACATATTTTTCCTGTTCACAAATCTTTCACAAGTTTTGTTTTGCTTTGTTTATTCCCAGAAGACAATCTTACTTGCAACTGATCATGTCCTTTCCCTTCTATTTCTTCACAAAATACTTAGAATTTGGTATCTTACCACACTCCCCTAACTTTAAACTTTCCCTCTTGTCCACAAACACACAATAAATTTTTCAACACTTTTAACATTTGATCAACTCCTAATTGTTTTGTCATAAGTCCTTCTTTTAGAGAAACATTAGCTCCCCTTATTCTTTAACTCTGAAACTACATTAATTAAAAACAACAAAAAAATATGTAATTGCAACTCTTCCGGATAATAGATATTGTGTGCTGAGAGTATCAGCATACATTTGTCAGCTCCAAACAGGAAAACACTTTCTATTCTTGTTGTCGCTATTATTATGATTATAATTATTAATGTTCACTTCTGTACTTTTTTCTCATATGGAATATGACATGTTGAATAATGAGAGTTTTCACATAAGTGATTCCTTGAAAATCTCATGTATTTCTATAGATCTTCCTAAAATGTTAATAGCACTCTCTTTTTTCCCAAATAAAAGATTTCAATGTGTGTAAAACTTTTTTTTAGTGTTTCAAAATCTAATGATTTTCTTTATAATTTTAACACAAAATGCATATTTAAATAGAAACAAATACTGGCAGTGAAGGAGAGGAGTTTCTGAAGTTAAGCTAATTTTCTTCAAAAGATTATAGTTTACCTCAAAAATGATTCTCAAATTTTAAAAAAGAATAAGAATATTTATGAGGGTTTTAAACTAAATGTTGTGACTAACTCTGACTTTATGTGTATTCACTCTACTTATAAAAATCAGAAAACAATTCAACCTACTTATACAAATCAGAAGGCTAACTCAATTGTTAAAAAATAAACACCATCAAATATTCTTCTTTTCAATCTAAAACAAAATAATATATTTAACTCTGCATGTCCTGTAGGAATTACTTCTAAAGAATAAAAAATAGAAATTTTGCTATACAAATACATAACACATGAATAGGTAAATAATTTATTAAAAATAGAATCCAATATTATCCTAGAGTACTAATTAGACATTATCTATAATGTGACAATAACTTGCTTTACAATTTCAAAAAATACCACAAATTTCCAAAGTAATATCAATTATCAAGATTGTTTAAATGTGGGCATATTTGTGTTGTATGTTTTTAAATTTATTTTCTATATCCTTGCTCAGTTAAAGAGATCTATATCTTATTCTTATAGATAACAAGCTATAGGGATGCTTTTGCATTCATAATCATGTACTATTATCTGCAATCATGTGCATAATGCTATTTTCCTCCTCATTTATTTAGTGAAGACAATTTTCCTAGAACTCTTTTATATCTGGATTGAACCAATTGATTTCTAAACTTATGAACAATTGTCAGAATGGGATTTTACTATATCTTATTCCTGGTTTATTTCTAAAATTTGACAATATCACCTTATTAAAATGTAAATTCCCTACAATAAAATGCACTGATTATAACTGTTCAGATAGATGGGCTTTGACAAACTAGTATATATACCACAATTAAGATATTGAAAGTTCCCATCATCTCCAAGAGCTTGCTGGAGCCAATTCTCTACTCCTTAGCCCAGAAAATCACTGGTTTGACTACTATCACATTAGATTAGTGTTGCCTATTTTAAAAGTGATATGAATGGAATAATATACTTATATAATAGTGTAATATTTTAGAGATTAATTCACATTGATGTGATGTCTATAGTCATTTTTTAAACATTTAATTCCTGTACTGTATTCCATTTATGTGTTTGTTCTCCTATCTATGAATACTTGGACTGTTTCCAATTTGGGGCTTTAAGAGAAAGCTACAAGGAACAATCTTGTAAACTTTTTGTTGTTGTTGAAATATATTTTCATTTCTCTTAGCTAAATATCTAGGAGTGAAATTGCTGTGACATTTAGTAAGTGAATATTTACATTTGTAAAAAAATTGTCAAACTGCTTTCCAAATTGGTTTCACAATTTTATATTTACACCAGCAATGTATGAGTGCTCTAGTTTCTGCATATCTTCACCAGCTCTTGGTATTGTCCACCTTTTAATTTTGGCTATTCTGGGGAGTGTGTAGTGTTATCTGTTGTGACTTTAATATGAAATTGCATTGCCCTGATGACTGAAACACTGAACATTTTTCCTGAGCATATTAATCATATGTATATCTGTGTGTGTATGTGCCATTTGTTTACCTCTCTGAACATTTTTATCGTGTTTATCTCATTTTTGAGTTATACATTTTCTTTAGATACACAGAATGCAAGTTCTTGATCTTATATATTTTTTGTAAACATTTTATTCCACTGTTGCTTTTCATTTACTTTTAAGGGGAGGTTTTGAAGACCAATAGTTTTAATGAAGTCCAGTTTACCAATTTTGTTCTGCCTTAATGAATTTTGTTGTGTTTATGTATATAATTGTGCATATGTATATGTTTCAAGTAAATGTATGTATTAACATATACATTTAAAATATTTTGATTTGTTGCTAGATTGTTTATTTATTGAAATATAGTTGATTTACAATGTTGTGTTACTGATAGTTTCAGGTGTACAGCACAGTAATTTAGTTATATATATACATACATATATATATATATATATACTTTTTAGATTCTCTTCCATTATAGGTTATTACAAGATATTGAGTATAGTTCCCTGTGCTATACAGTAGGTCCTTGTTGGTTACCTATTTTATACAGAGTAGTGTGTATATTTTAATCCAAAACTTCTAATTAATCCCTCCCTCTTGGTAACCATATGTTTGTTTTCCATGTCTATGAGTCTATTTCTGTTTTGTAAATAAGTTCATTTTTATCATTTTTTAGATTCCATTTATAAGTGATATCATATGACATTTTTCATTCTCTGATTTACTTCATTTAATATGATAATCTCTAGATCCATCCATGTTGCTGCAAATTACATTATTTCATTATTTCTTATGGCTGAGTAATATTCCATTCTGTATATATACCATATCTTCTTTATCTATTCGTCTGTTGATGGACACTTAGGTTGCTTCCATGTCTTGGCTATTGTAAACAGCACTGCTATGAACATCTGGGTGCATGTATCTTTCCAAATTAGAGTTTTCATATTTTCTGGATATATGTCCAGAAATGGGGTCACTGGATCATATGGTAACTCTATTTTTAGTTTTTTCAAGGAACCTCCATGCTGTTCTCCAAAGTGTCTGCACCAATTTACATTCTCACCTACAGTGTTGGAGGCTTCCTTTTTCTCCACACCCTCTCAAGCATTCATTATTTCTAGAATTTTTCATGATAATAACTCTCCAGAAAGTGGACATAGAGGGAACATACCTCAACATAATAAAGGAAATATATGACAAACCCACAGCTAACATCATACTCAATGGTGAAAAGCTGAAAGCATTTCCTCTAAGATGAGGAAGAAGACAATGATGCCCACTCTTGACACTTTTATACATTTAGTACAATATATAAGAACACATGTCAATTTATCCTTCTATAAAATGAGGATGATGATATCATTCATTTCATAGGATTTTTGGCCTTACTGACAAAAATGTATGTAAAGTATTTTGGAAACAACCCAATACATAATAAGCACAAAATAAATATTAGTTAATATTATTAACTAGTCAACAATTCTGTGATTAATGCAATGAAATTTCTAAGCATGAGAGTTTCTAATTAAGAGGTGACATAATTGTGACAATAACCATATAAAGAGTCAACCAACAGATTAATTTGGCAGCACAGTCCTGAATTAGCCTTTCACAATTCTAACAAAGCATGACCAATATCCAGGCAAACCTTGGAGATATTGGTGTTTGGTTCCAGATCATCACATTAAAGTGAATATTGCACTTGGACTTTTTGGTTTCCCAGCACATCAAAAGATATGTTTACGCTATACTGCAGTCTATAATGTATGTAATAATATTACCTAAAAAAAACAATGTAACTACCTTAATTAAAAATCATTTTATTAATTAAAAAATATTTTATTGCTATAAAATTGTAACCATCATCTGAGGCTTCAGCAAACTGTAATCTTTTTATAATAGTAACATCAAAGATCACTAGTTACAGATCACTATAACAAATATAATAATAATGAAAAAGTTTGAAATATTGTGAGAATCACTAAACTGTGACACAGAGACTTGATGTAAGCAAATGTTGGAAAAATGGCATCAGTAGACTTGCTCAATGCATGGTTGCCTCAAACCTTCAATTTGTACAAAACACAACGTCTTTCAAGCACAATAAAGAAAAGTGCAATGAAATGAGATATGTCTGTATACATGCTGAAAACTACAGAACATTGGTTAAAGGAATTAAATAAAACAAACAAAGAGATAAGTTGTCTCCTTGAAACAGAAGACAATAATTTTGACTCAGTATTTTCAAAATGTTAATTTTTTACAAAACTGATTTACAGTTTCAATGCCAACCCAGTCAAAATTCTATTTTTTTTTAACTAGGGTTGGCAAGTAGATTCTAAAATTTGTATGTAAAAGCCAAAGGACTAGATTAGCTAACAATTTTGAAAAAAGAAAATCAAAGATGGAGAATTTAATGTTATGATTTACTGTATATAAAGACAGTGACCCAGGCAATTTAACATTAGCATAAATGTGGATATAAAGAGAATAATACAGAGTAAACAGTTCAGAAATACTGTCAAATATATAAAGTCAGTTGATTTTATTTTGAACAAAAGTACTAAGATCAGGCAACTGAGAGAAACTCTAGTCTTTTCAACAGATGATACAAGAACAATTGAATATTTTATGAGCAAAATAATTGAAAATAAATCTCAGCTTTTACCACACATCATAAAAAATAATAATAAGAGATAAATTATATATTTACATAAAAAACTGAAAAAATACTCTAAAAAAAAGGGGGAAATCTTCGACAGTGGGTAATCTAAGGATTTCTCAGAACAAAGTACATTACCATAAGTAAAGGAAAAAAATTGATATACTGGACCCCATCAAAAAATATGCTCTTTATATTGTATGCTCTTTTAATGAGAGCAAAAACTTAAAATATTATTTTAATGTATATAATTTAAAATTTGAGTAATTTAATTAATTAGGGTACATCCATGTAATATATTTGCATGCTTATTAGAAAACATTGTTTTGTTTACTTAGACATGGCCATTTTTTGTGGAATTGCCTTTATGTCATAGGCCAAAAAATATCTGAAGAAAGAAGGAAGACATGAGTAATATCATACTGATCATGATGGTACTATTAAATATTAGATTAGATGGGGTCATTGAAATTTTCTACTGTTAAGTGAATTTTCTTATTAAAGTTAATATAATATTTTCTTATAAGTTTTTGCTTCAGATAAAGTGATTTAGGATTGAATGAGAAGCAGCACTCCCATGTGTCTCTCACAACGTATGTTTTGCCACAAGAAAACACTTTTACTTTTTAACATGCAAAGTTTTATACTATTGAGAATATTTAAGACCATGAAAAACAAGAATTCTAAGATAAAACTAGTTGAGGTCAATATATTCTAGATAAAGATCTGGAAAAATGAACCTGAAAGGAATAAGAGTTCAAGGGTGGTTTTTGATGCATGCTTATATATTACACTCAGTAAAGGAAAAAAGATGTTTTAAAAATGAGACTGGACTCACATTGATTATTTTGTTGTTCTGATCCTATTCCAGTAACACATTAATGTGCATATTAATATTTCTGCTGGGAAGCAGCATCATTTATTTTCTATTTTCTCATATCCTGGCTTTGCCTATTCACCATTATTAAATATATACATATTCTTAAAATCATCTCCTACAGTTTTAAATATTCTTATGGAAATGTTGTAATTTTTTTTTAAAATCCATAGGCTTTAGTGCTATTCAAATAAAGACTATTTTTAATTTATAATTAATATTTACTAGTTTGTGTTTATATGTATCATCTCTGAAATTTCAAACTAGCCTTAAATAATACCTATAAAAATATTAAAGCTTATTCTGTGTCCTGGAAGTCAAAGACAGGGGTCTTGAATTAGAACATTAATAAAGAATTGAGTTGATACTGGATAAAGTCACCCTCTCTACCCACCCACCTTTGGCATACCCATTACGACACCAAGTAAAGAATTTTACAGAGCTGATTTTGGTTGGGCTAAATTGAGTTGCTTGAATAACTAGTGTGACCAGAGGCATCAATTTCAGAGGAATAATTCAAATTGTTAACAATAAGAGTAGTTAAAACCCTGATTTATGGGGTCAGGTCCATCTGATCACCTAAGACCATAAGTATGATGCTAGTGGAGTCAGGTGAATATGTAATGATAGATGAGTTCTATGAGCACTTCCATTTTATTGAAGTTCTATAATAATTGAAGGCCCAATTATATGAGTTAGGTTTATGGTTAATATTAGCTTTCATGGCTTAAATAGCAGGCGTACATACAAGCACAAAATATTGAAGTAATTTCCAGTTATTGGTGATACAACATGTGATTTTATTTTATTTTTTATTTATTTTATTTTAATTTTTTTGTGGTACACGGGCCTCTCACTGTTGTGGCCTCTCCCGTTGCGGAGCACAGGCTCTGGGCACACAGGCTCAGCAGCCATGGCTCATGGATCTACCTGCTCCGCGGCATGTGGGATCTTCCCATACCAGGACACGAACCCGTGTCCCCTGCATTGGCAGATGGACTCTCAACCACTGCACCACCAGGGAAGCCTATGATTTTATTTTACTCTATTTATTTTATATTTATTTTTTAACATCTTTACTGGAGTATAATTGCTTTACAATGGTGTGTTAGTTTCTGATTGATAACAAAGTGAATCACTTATGCATATACATATATTCCCATATCTCTTTCCTCTTACATCTCCCTCCCTCTCACCCTCCCTATCCAACCCCTCTAGGTGGTCACAAAGCACCAAGCTGATCTCCCTGTGATATGTGGCTGCTTCCCACTAGCTATCTATTTTATGTTTGGTAGTGTATATATGTCCATGCCACACTCACTTTGTCACAGCTTCCCCTTCCCCCTCCCCATATCCTCAAGTCCATTCTCAAGTAGGTCTGAGTGTTTATTCCCATCTTGCCCCTGGTTCTTAATGAGCTTTTTTTTTTTTCCCTTAGATTCCATATATATCTGTTAGCATACGGTATTTGTTTTTCTCTTTCGGACTTACTTCACTCTGTATGACAGACTCTAGGTCAATCCACCTCACTACAAATAACTCAGTTTTGTTTCTTTTTATGGCTGAGTAATATTTTATTGTCTATATGTGCCACATCCTCTTTATCCATTCATCTGTTGATGGACAATATTTGAATTATTGTTTTCTCCGGGTATATGCCAGGAGTGGTATTGCTGGGTCATATGGTAGTTCTATTTTTAGTTTTTTAAGGAATCTCCATATTGTTCTCCATAGTGGCTGTATCAACTTACATTCCCATCAACAGTGTGTGAGGGTTCCCTTTTCTCCACACCCTCTCCAGCATTTACGGTTTGTAGATTTTTTGATGATGGCCATTCTGACCAGTATAAGATGATATCTCATTCTAGTTTTAATTTGCATTTCTCTAATGATTAATGACATTGAACACCCTTTCAGGTGTTTTTTGGCAATCTGTATATCTTCTCTGGAGAAATGTGTATTTAAGTCTTCTGCCCATTTTTGGAATGGGCTTTTTGTTCTTTTTGATATTGAGCTGCATGAGCTGCTTGTAAATTTTGGAGATTAATCCTTTGTCAGCTGCTTCATTTGCAGATATTTTCTCCCATTCTGAGTGGTCTTTTCATCTTGTTTATGGTTTCCTTTGCTGTGCAAAAGCTTTTAAGTTTCATTAGGCACCATTTGTTTCTTTGTTTTTATTTCCATTTCTCTAGGAGGTGGGTCAAAAAGGATCTTGCTGTGATTTAGGTCACAGAGTGTGCAGCTTATGTTTTCCATTAAGATTTTGACAGTGTCTGGCCTTACATTTAGGTCTTTAATCCATTTTGAGTTTATTACTGTGTATGGTGTTAGGGAGTGTTCTAATTTCATACTGTTACATGTACCCATCCAGTTTTCCCAGCACCACTTATTGAAGAGGCTGTACTTTATCCACTGTATATTCTTTCCTCCTTTATCAAAGATAGGGTGATGATATGTGCGTGGGATAATCTCTGGGCTTTCTATCCTATTCCATTGATGTATATTTTTGTTTTTGTGCCAGTACCATACTGTCTTGATTACTGTAGCTTTGTAGTATAGTCTGAAGACAGGGAGCCTGATTCCTCCAGCTCCATTTTTCTTTCTCAAGATTGCTTTGGCTATCCGGGGTCTTTTGTGTTTTCATACAAATTGTGATATTTTTTGTTCTAGTTATGTGAAAAATGCCAGTGGTAGTTTGATAAGGATTGAATTGAATCTGTTGATTGCTTTGGGTAGTAGAGTCACTTTCACAATGTTGATTCTTCCAATCCAAGAACATGGTATATCTCTCCATGTTTTTGGATCATCTTTAATTTCTTTCATCAGTGTCTTATAATTATATGCATACAGGTCAATTGTCTCCTTAGGTAGGTTTTTCTTAGATATTTTACTCTTTTTTTGCAATGGTAAATGGGAGTGTTTCCGTAATTTCGTTTTCAGATTTTTCATCATTAGTATTACTATAGGAATGCTAGAGATTTCTGTACATTAATTTTGTATCCTGCTACTTTACCAAATTCATTGATTAGCTTTAGTAGTTTTCTGGTAGCATCTTTAGAATTCTCTATGTATAGTATCATGTCATCTGCAGACAGTGACAGCTTTACTTCTTCTTTCCAATTTGAATTCCTTTAATTTTTTTTTCTTCTCTGATTTCTGTGGCTAAAACTTCCACAACTATGTTGAATAATAATGGGGAGAGTGGGCAACCTTGTCTTGTTCCTGATCTTAGTGGAAATGCTTTCAGTTTTTCACCATTGAGGACGATGTTGGCTATGGGTTTGTTATAATGCTGAGGAAATTTCCCTCTATGCCTACTTTCTGCAGGGTTTTTATCATAAATCGGTGTTGAATTTTGTCAAAAGCTTTCTCTGCATCTATTGAGATGATCATATGTTTTTTCTCCTTCAATTTGTTAATATGGTGTATCACATTGATTGATTTGTGTATATTGAATAATCCTTGCATTCCCAGGATAAACCCCATTTGTTCATGGTATATGATCCTGTTAATGTGCTGTTGGATTCTGTTTGCTAGTAATTTGTTGAGGATTTTTGCATCTATGTTCATCAGCGATATTGGCCTGGAGTTTTCTTTCTTTGTGACATCTTTGTCTAGCTTTGGAATTAGGTGATGGTGGCCTTGTAGAATGGGTTTGGAAGTGTTCCTCCCTCTGCTATATTTTGGAAGAGTTTGAGAAGGATAGGTGTTAGCTCTTCTTTAAATGTTTGATAGAATTCACCTGTGAATCCATCTTGTCCTGGGCTTTTATTTGTTGGAAGATTTTTAATCCCAGTTTCAATTTCAGTGCTTGTGATTGGTATGTTCATATTTTCTATTTCTTCTTGGTTCAGTCTCAGAAGGTTGTGCATGTCTAAGAACTTATCCATTTCTTCCAGGTTGTCCATTGTATTGGCATAAAGTTGCTTGTAGTAATCTCTCATGATCCTGTGCGTTTCTGCAGTGTCAGTTGTTACTTCTCCTTTTTCATTTCTAATTCTATTGATTTGAGTCTTCTCCCTTTTTTTCTTAATGAGTCTGGCTAATGGTTTATCAATTTTGTTTATCTTCTCAAAGAACTTTGATTTTATCTTCTCAAAGAACTTTGATCTTTGCTATCATTTCCTTCATGTATTTTTCATTTATTTCTGAGCTGATACTTAAGATTTCTTTCCTTCTGCTCACTTTGTTTTTTTTTTGTTGTTGTTGTTCATCTTTCTATAATTGCTTTAGGTGTAATGTTAGGTTGTTTATTTGAGATGTCTCTTGTGTTTTAAGGTAGGATTGTATTGCTATAAAATTTCCTCTTAGAACTGCTTTTGCTGCATCCCGAAGGATTTGAGTCATTGTGTTTTCATTGTCATTTGTTTCTATATATTTTTTGATTGCCTCTTTGATTTCTTAAGTGATCTCTTGGTTATTAAGTAGTGTATTGTTAAGCCTCCATGTGTTTGTAATTTTTACAGGTTAATTCCGTAATTGATATCTAGTCTCATAGCGTTCTGGTTGGAAAAGATACTTGATATGATTTCAATTTTCTTAAATTTACCAAAGCTTGATTTGTGACCAAAAATATGATCGATCCTGGAGAATGTTCCATGAGCACTTGAGAAGAATGTGTATTCTGTTGTTAAGGGATGGGATGTTCTATATATATCAGTTAAGTCCATCTTGTTTAATGTATAATTTAAAGCTTGCATTTCCTTATTTATTTTCATTTTGCTTGATCTGTCCATTGGTGAAAGTGGGGTGTTAAAGTCCCCTACTGTGATTGTTTTCCTGTCGATTTCCCCTTTTGTGGCTGTTAGTATTTGCCTTATGTATTGAGGTGCCCCTAGGTTGGGTGCATAAAAATTTACATTTGTTACATCTTCTTATTGGATCGATCCCTTGATCATTATGTAGTGTCCTTCTTTGTCTCTTGTAATAGTCTTTAGTTTAAAGTCTCTTTTGTCTGATATGAGAGTTGCTACTCCAGCTTTCTTTTGATTTCCATTTTCACAGAATAACTTTTTCCATCCCCTCACTTTCAGTCTGTATGTGTCCCTTGGTCTGAAGTGGGTTTCTTGTAGGCAGCATATATACAGGTCTTATTTTTGTATCCATTCAGCCAGTCTATGTCTTTTGGTTGGAACATTTAAGCCATTTACATTTAAGGTAATTATCAATATGTATGTTCCTATTACCATTGTCTTAATTGTGTTGGGCTTGTTATTGTAGGTCTTTTTCCTCTCTTGTGTGTCCTGCCTAGAGAAGTTCCTTTAGCATTTGTTGTAATGCTGGTTTAGTGGTGATGAATTTTCTTAGCTTTTGCTTGTCTGTAAAGGTTTTAATTTCTCCATCAAACCTGAATGAGATCCTTGCTGTGTAGAGTAATCTTTGTTGTAGGTTTTTCTTTTTCATCACTTTAAGTATGTCCTGCCCCTCCCTTCTGGCTTGTATAATTTCTGCTGAAAGATCAGCTGTTAACCTTATGGGGATTCCCTTTTGTGTTATTTGTTGTTTTTCCCTTGCTGCTTTTAATATTTTTTCCTTGTATTTAACTTTTGATAGTTTGATTAATATGTGTCTTGGTGTGTTTCCCCTCGGATTTATCCTGTATGAGACTCTGTGTGCTTCCTTGATTTGATTAACTATTTCCTTTCCCATATTAGGGAAATTTTCAACTATCGTCACTTCAAAATTTTTCTCAGTCCCTTTCTTTTTCTCTTCTTCTTCTGAGACCCCTGTAATTCATATGTTGTTGTGTTTAATATTGTCCCAGTGATCCCTGAGACTATCCTCAATTCTTTTCATTCTTTTTTCTTTATTCTGCTTTGCAGTAGTTATTTCCACTATTTTATCTCCCAGGTCACTTATCTGTTCTTCTGCCTGAGTTATTCTGCCATTGATCCCGTCTAGAGAATTTTTAAATTTCATTTACTGTGTTGTTCATCACTGTTTGTTTGCTCTTTAGTTCTTCTTGTTCCTTGTTAAACGTTTCTTGTATTTCTCTATTCTATTTCCCAGATTTTGGATCATGTTTACTATCATTTTTCTGAATTCTTTTTCAGATAGATTGCTTATTTCCTCTTCATTTATTAGGTCTGGTGGGTTTTGGCCTTTTTCCTTCATCTGCTGTGTGTTTTTCTCTCTTCTCATTTTGCTTAACGTACTGTGTTTGGGGTCTCCTTTTTGCAGGCTGCAGGTTCATAGTTCCCATTGTTTTTGATGTCTGTCCCCAGTGGCTAAAGTTGGTTCAGTGGGTTGCGTAGGCTTCCTGGTGGAGGGGACTAATACCTGTGTTCTGGTGGATGAGGTTGGAGCTTATCTTTCTGGTGGGCAGGTCCACGTCTGGTGGTGTGTTTTGGGGTGTCTGTGATCTTATTATGATTTCAGGCAGCATCTCTGCTAATTGAGGGTTTGTGATCCTGTATTGCTACTTGTTTGGCATAGGGTGTCCAGTGTTGTAGCTTGCTGATATTTGAGTGAAGCTTGGTCTTGGCATTGAGATGGACATCTCTGGGAGATTTTCACAATTTGTTATTACATGCTTCTGGGAGGTCTCTTGTGGACCAGTGTCCTGACTTGGCTCTCCCACTTCAGAGGCACAGCCCTGACGCCTGGTTGGAGCAACAAAAGCCTTTTGTCCACACGGCTCAGTTTAAAAGAGAGAAAAAATAGAAAGAAAGAAAGAAAGAAAGAAGGAAGGAAAGAAAGAAGGAAGATAAAAAAATAAAATAAAATAAAGTTATTAAAATAAATGAAAACAATTATTAAGAAAAAAAATTAAAAAGTAATTAAAACAAAAATAACAAAAACAAAACGGGCAGACAGAACCCTAGGACAAATGGTAAAAGTAAATCTCTAGGGGCCTCCCTGGTGGCACAGTGTTTGAGAGTCTGTCTGCTGATGCAGGGGACATGGGTTTGTGCCCCGGTCTGGGAAGATCCCACATGCCACAGAGCGGCTAGGCCCATGATCCATGGTCACTAAGCCTGTACATCCGGATCCTGTGCTCCTCAATGGGAGCAGCCACAACAGTGAGAAGCCTGCATAACACAATAACTAAATAAATAAATCTCTAAAGACAAAACCACACACAGAACCATACACACTCACAAAAAGAGAAAATGGGGAAAAAAAAATATATATATCTTTTGCTCCCAAAGTCCACCTCCTCAATTTGGGATGATTCTTTGTCTTTTCAGGTATTCGACCAATTCAGGGTACATCAAGTTGATTGTGAAGATTTAATCCTCTGATCCTGAGGCTGCTGGGAAAAATTTCCCTTTCTCTTATTTGTTCACACAGCTCCCAGGGTTCAGCTTTGGATTTGGTCCCCCCTCTGCATGTAGGTTGCCTGAGGGCATCTGTTCTTCACTCAGACAGGACAGGGTTAAAGGAGCAGCTGATTCGGTGGTTCTGGCTCACTCAGGCTGCGGGTAGGAGAGGTACGGATGTGGGGCAGGCCTGCAGCTGCAGAGGCCAGCATGACGTTGCAACAGCCTGAGGTGTGCTGTGTGTTCTCCCAGGGAAGGTTCCCTGGATCACAGGACCCTGGCAGAGGCAGGCTGCCCAGGCTCCAGGGAGGGGAGTTGTGGATAATGACCTGTGCTTGCACACAGGCTTCTTGGTGTCAGCAGCAGCACCCTTAGCATCCCATGCCCGTCTCTGGGGTCTGCGCTGGTAGCCGTGACCCACACCCCTCTCTGGAGCTCCTTTAAGTAGAGCTCTTAATCCCCTCTTCTAGTGCACCAGGAAACAAAGAGGCAAGAAAAAGTCTCTTGCCTCTTTGGCAGCTCCAGGCTTTTTCCCGGACTCCCTCCCACCTAGCTGTAGTGCACTAGCCCTTGCAAGCTGTGTTCATGCAGCCAACCCCAGTCCTCTCCCTGGGATCCGACCTCCAAAGCCTGAGCCTCAGCTCCCAGACCTCGCCCATCCCAGTGGATGAGCAGACGAGCCTCTCGGGCTGGCAAGTGCTGGTCAGCACCAATCCTCTCTGCGGGAATCTGTCCACTTTGCCCTTCACACCCCTGTTGCTGCACTCTCCTCCGTGGCTCTGAAGCTTCCCCTCCTCTGCCACCTGCAGTCTCAACCCATGAAGGGTCTTCCTAGTGTGTGAAAACCTTTCCTCCTTCACAGCTCCCTCCCACTAGTGCAGGTCCCATCCCTATTCTTTTGTCTCTGTTTTTTCTTTTTACTTTTGCCCTACGCAGGTACGTGGGGAGTTTCTTGCCTTTTGGGATGTCTGATGTCTTCTGCCAGCTTTCAGTAGGTGTTCTATAGGAGCTGTTCCACATGTAGATGTATTTCTGATGTGTTTGTGGAGAGGAAGTGATCTCCTCATCTTACTCTTCCGCCATCTTGAAGCCTCTCCAACGTGTGATTTTAAATTACTATTATGAATAGTCTTCCTCGTGGTCTTCTCGTTCACCAGAACATTGTGAAGTAAACAAATACAGTCTCTGCATTAGAGCTTTACATTATTAAAAAAATATGAACTAGGCCCCATGGTTCATCCAAATTATACTATTGCCTGTTAAGACTTTTATCTCATAAGGACTCACTCACGTTTTGTTCCTACATGACACATCACTTATATTTTAAGCTTATTAGCCACTCTCCTCACAAAAAACGAAGTAGTTGATTCTTTTTTGTTCTTTTGCTTAATGGGGCAAATAATATCACACCAGCCTTTGATTCATGGATGTATGAGACAAAGTCCTTTTCCTCAAGGAAATCTCAGTAAAGGCAAGAAACTGACAAGTATATATATAGAGAGAATCTAGATACTTGCTAAACTAGAGGTTCTCAAAAAATTTACAGAGGAAGAATAGTTAATTCATGTTAAGACTTCACTGTGACAAGTGATTTCTTAGTTAGATATAGAATAGACAACAGCATATTCAGAGAGAAGAGGAATGGCAGAACATAATATACCCAGGAATCTATCTGCATGTCAGTAAATTACTGAGTATATATTATTAATATTTGTTTTGTAAATCTGTGGGAATGAAACTGAAATTGTAAGGAAGAGACTATAAACATATTCACAATTGCTTGTATAATTATGCTATATCTGTGTCACGCACTAGGCCTAGAATTACGGATATGTGAACAAATTAAGATAGACATGTCCCTGTCCTCATAGAGCTTACAATCAAAAAAGCAAGAACTGGGAATACAGGTAGAGATTTCAGGTAGCATTTTACAGCAACTCAAAACAAAAACATACTTTGGTTGAGATAAGGTCTCTTCTTAATTCTCTATCATGTAAGTGGGATTCTATTGTGTATATTTTGTGCATACAGAGTTGGTGAGAGACTATGTTATACACATGAGAGATATAAAACTAACTTAAAGTTTTAGAAACTCATTTTTAATGGTGTTGACAAGACTGAAGGAAGATTAGAAGAGAGGCAGAAATGCTCTTTAAGAGGCAAATCATACACAGTACATGACATATGGGGGTAAAATCCAAGCCAGTTTCAGTAACAAAGTATAATGGATTGATTTGGCAAACTGTTTAGAAGTAGAATTAATGTAACATATATATCAAGGTAACACAGGTTTTATTTTTGATGTGTTTTGCTTTGTTTAAAATGAAAACAGTCAATACTATCCAGACTAGAGGGAAATGGACACTGCTGGAGATTGTATAAATTGTTACATCTCTTTTGGGAAACAAGCTGGTAATAGGTAGTAAGGGTCTTCAAATTATTCATGTTCATTGACAGTTATTCCACTTCTGAGGATCAGTCATATAGAAGTAACTGTAAATAAAAGGAAAGTGTCTTGCACAAAGAAGTTCAATAAGACATTATTTATAATAGTAAAATGAGTGGAAATTGCTTAAGTGTTCAATTCAGGAGAGGTAGTTAAATAAGTTGTTATGTGGAATTTTAAAAAATCTTATATGTTAAATAATATAAATCAAGCACAACATTTTATGGCCTATGAGATCACACCTAATGAAAATATGCCTAAGAAAAAGAGTCGATTCATTAAGTCATATGTTTTAACTCTAGCCATAATATCACTTTATATTTTTTCTTCGCAATCTATTTTCACAATAGTTGAATGTGAACATTCACTGTTTGTAGTCAAAGAAAAGTTAACTATACTTTATTATTCTTAGGATGTGGTAACTCATTGTATGTGGTAATAAGATATAAAATTAATAATTAATAAAAATGTATACCAGATTTCTGGCTTTCTGGCTTGACATGGATACTATAAACAGAAATATATTTGTGGGGAAAAGATATGTGTAAATTTGATGATCATTGTAATTCACCATACCAGTAGACTAAAAAAGAAAAATTATATGTTTAGCTCAAAAAGAAATCCTTACACTCTAGCTACTTCTTTTGTTTAAATTGATCTTATTACATAAGGAATAAAAGCATATGTTTACAAAAATCCTGAATAAAAATGTTTCTAGCAGCTTTATTCATAATAGCTAAATATCAAAATGACCCGTATGTCCATAGACAGGTGGATGAATAAAAAAATTATGATATACATATATAATAATATTCAACACCATATTGCTAAGTGATATTCAGCAATTAAGAGTCATGATCTACTGATACATACAATAACATGGATGAATCTCCAAATATATAAGCTAAGTGAAAGTACTCAGCCCAAAATCACTTGTTTGATTTCATTTCTAGTAGTAAACTAGAACATGCAGCCTAATATACTGTGACAGATCAGTGTTTGATTGGGTTCATGGTCAGGAAATGGGAGGAATGATTTACAAAATAATATAAAGGAATTTTTGTGAGTGATAAACACATTGATTCCAGGATTCTGGTGATTTTTTATGAATGTTTATATAAGTTAAGACTTGTCAAATTTTACATCTTAAATATGTGCAGTTTATTTTCTGTAAATTATACTTCAGTAAAGTATTAGAAATTGAAAAAAAATATCAGATACACATGTATATACCAGGAATGAGCAAATGTAAACTGACACCTGTTTCAATATCATCAAAAAATATCACATACATGAGAATAAAAACATGAGCCATAAATCATTACTGAGGAAACTTTAAAAGATCTAAACAAATGGAAGAATATGCATCTACCCCTGTCTATATGCATGTAGCTGTGTGTATGTGTGTGTGTGTGTGATTAACTCAGATTTTTATGTAATCTGACAATTTAGATAGATATATAGATAGAAAGATATAGTATCACCAATGTAATATTTAGAAATTAGAAATCAAGGACTTATTATAACCAGTATAAAGAATTTGTATATTCATTAATTAAGACTGTATGAAGTTGGCACAAATAAAAAATGATTGACTAATAGACTAGAATGTAGAGTTTATAAATAAACTCATAATTAAGTGGGTAAATGATAACTTTTTATTTATTTATTTATTTTTCCGGTACACGGGCCTCTCACTGCTGTGACCTCTCCCACTACGGAGCACAGGCTCAGTGGCCATGGCTCACAGGCCCAGGTGCTCTGTGGCATGTGGGATCCTCCTGGACTGAGGCACGAACCCACGTCCCCTCATCAGCAGGTGGACTCCCAACCACTGTGCCACCAGGGAAGCCCAATGATAACTTTTTACATAGATGGTACTGGGTTGATTGGATATCCATTTGGAAAATAAAATGAATTTTGCAATCTACCTCATACCACATTAAAAATTAATTCCAGATGAATTTTAGCTTTAATGTGAAAGAAAATATTTAGGTTTAGGATATATGAGAATAATTTTATGATTGCAAATAGGACACAAAAATCATTTGAGTCACATTAAAATGAAAAGAGTTTGTCCAGTAAAAGACACCATTAGAGAATGAAAAGTTAAGCCTCTTGCACTGCTGGTGGGAATGTGAATTGGTTCAGCCACTATGGAGAACAGTATGGAGGTTCCTTAAAAAGCTACAAATAGAACTACCATATGACCCAGCAATCCCACTACTGGGCATATACCCTGAGAAAACCATAATTCAAAAAGAGTCATGTACCAAAATGTTCATTGCAGCTCTATTTACAATAGCCCAGAGATGGAAACAACCTAAGTGCCCATCATCGGATGAATGGATAAAGAAGATGTGGCACATATATACAATGGAATATTACTCAGCCATAAAAAGAAACGAAATTGAGCTATTTGTAATGAGGTGGATAGACCTAGAGTCTGTCATACAGAGTGAAGTAAGTCAGAAAGAAAAAGACAAATACCGTATGCTAACACATATATATGGAATTTAAGAAGAAAAAAATGTCATGAAGAACCTAGGGGTAAGGCAGGAATAAAGTGGCAGACCTCCTAGAGAACGGACTTGAGGTTATGGGGAGGGGGAAGGGTGAGCTGTGACAGGGCGAGAGAGAGTCATGGACATATACACACTAACAAACGTAGTAAGGTAGATAGCTAGTTGGAAGCAGCCGCATGGCACAGGGATATTGGCTTGGTGCTTTGGGACAGCCTGGAGGGGTGGGATAGGGAGGATGGGAGGGAGGGAGACGCAAGAGGGAAGAGATATGGGAACATATGTATATGTATAACTGATTCACTTTGTTATAAAGCAGAAACTAACACACCATTGTAAAGCAATTATACCCCAATAAAGATGTTAAAAAAAAAAAAAGTTAAGCCTCAAGTCAGAGAAAAGAGAGAATGTATCTTATGTGAAGAAAGACTGTATCCTGAATTTAAAAAAAAATAACTTTACAAAACAATGACAAAAAAATGGGTAATTTGATATATATGGGCAAAACTTAAAACTTCAAGATAAGGACACTGAAATCATTAAAAAACACATTAAAACTATCAAGTTCATTAATCACTAGTCATATATAAAATTCATTCATCATGCAGATGAAAACTGGTGTAACTAATTCCGAAATCTTCTTGGTGATACCTACTAAAACACAAAATACTTACATTCTTTGATTCAGAAATTTCTTTCTTCCATATATATCAAGGAGAAATTTATATATGTATTCACAAAAAACATACTCCAGAATGTTTATTAAAGCACTATTTGTAACAGCCTCATCCTAGAAACAACACAATTGTCTATTAATAGTAGAGTGGGGACGAGGGGAAGATGGAGGAAGAGTAAGACGTGGAGATCACCTTCCTCCCCACAGATACACCAGACATACATCTACACGTGGAACAACTCCTACAGAACACCTACTGAACGCTGGCAGAAGACCTCAGACCTCCCAAAAGGCAAGAAACTCCCCCACGTACCTGGGTAGGGCAAAAGAAAAAATAAAGAGACAAAAGGATAGGGACGGGACCTGCATCAGTGGGAGGGAGTTGTGAAGGAGGAAAGGTTTCCACACACTAGGAAGCCCCTACGTGGGCTGAGACTGTGGGTGGCAGCACAGGAGGGAGCTTCGGAGCCACGGAGGAGAGCGCAGCAACAGGAGTATGGAGGGCAAAGCGGGGATATTCCCGCACAGAGGATCGGTGCTGACCGGCACTCACCAGCCCAAGAGGCTTGTCTGCTAACCTGCCGGGGCAGGTGGGGCTGCCAGCTGAGGCTTGGGCCTTGGTCAGAACGCAGGGAGAGGACTGGGGTTGGTGGTGTGAACACAGCCTGAAGGGGTTAGTGTACCACGGCTAGCTGGGAGGGAGTCCGGGAAAACGTCTGGAACTGCCAAAGAGGCAAGAGACATTTTCTTCCCTCTTTGTTTCCTGGTGGGCGAGGAGAAGGTATTAAGAGTGCTGCTTAAAGGAGCTCCAGAAACGCGCACGAGCCACGGCTAAACGCAAGGACCCCAGAGACAGGCATGAGAAGCTAAGGCTGCTGCTGCCACCAACAAGAAGCCTGTGTGCGAGCACAGGTCACTATCCACACCTCCCTTCCGGGAAGCCTGTGCAGCCCACCACTGCCAGGGTCCCGGGATCCAGGGACAACTTCTCCGGGAGAATGGATGGCAAGCCTCAGGCCGGTGCAACGTCACGCCAGCCTCTGTCACCACAGGCTCGCCCCGCACTCCGCGCCCCTTCATCCCCCAGGCCTGAGTGAGCCAGAGCCCCCAAATCAGCGTCTCCTTTAACCCCGTCCTGTCTCAGTGAAAAACAGATGCCCTCCGGTGACCTACACGCAGGAGCAGGGCCAAATTCAAAGCTGAGCCCGTGAGAGCTGTGAGAACAAAAAAGAGAAAGGGAAATCTCTCACAGCAGCCTCGGAAGCAGCAGATTAAAACTACACAATCAACTTGATGTACCCTGCAACTGTGGAATACATGAATACACAACGAATCATCCCAAATTGAGGAGGTGGACTTTGAGAGCAAGATTTTTGATTTTTCCCCTTTTCCTATTTCTGTGAGTGTGTATGTGTTTGCTTCTGTATGAGATTTTGTCTGTATAGCTTTGCTTCCACCATTTGTCCAAGGGTTCTATCCGTCCGTTTTTTTGTTTTTTTGAATTTTTTTTGTTCTTAATAATTAATTTTAATAACTCTTTTATTTTAACTTTTTTCTTTCTTTCTTTCTTTCTTTCTTTCTTTCTTTCTTTCTTTCTTTCTTTCTTTCTTTCTTTCTTTCTTTCTTTCTTTCTTTCTTTCCTTCCTTCCTTCCTTCCTTCCTTCCTTCCTTCCCTCCTTTAGACAACAAACCATCCCAAATTGAGGTGGTGGACTTTGAGAGCAAGATTTATGATTTTTTTCACCTTTTCCTCTTTTTGTGAGTGTGTATGTGTATGCTTCTCTATGAGACTTTGTCTGTATAGCTTTGCTTCCACCATTTGTCCTAAGGTTCTATTCCATCTGTTTTTTGTTTTGTTTTGTTTTTAACTTTTTTTCTTAATAATTATTTTTTAATTTAATAACTTTATTATATTTTACTCTATTTTATTTTACTTCATCTTCCTTCTTTCTTTCTTTTTTCCTTCTTTCTTTCTTTTTTCCTTCCTTCCCTCCTATCTTCCTTCCTTCCTTCCTCCCTCTGTCCCTACCTCCATCTCTCCCTCCCTCCTTCCTTCCTTCCTTTCTTTCTTTCCTTCTTTCCTTCTTTTCTTCTTTCTTTCTTCCTTCCTTCCTTCCTTCCTTGCTTCCATCCTTCCTTCCTTCCATTTTCTTTCTTTCTTTCTTCCTACATCTACTAATTATTTCTCTTTACATTTTCTCCCTTTTATTCTGAGCCGTGTGGAGTAAAGGATCTTGGTGATGCAGCCAGGAGTCAATGCTGTGCCTCTGAGGTGGCAGATCCAACCTCAAGACACTGGTCTACAAGAGACCTCCCAGCTCCACATAATATCAAATGGCAAAAATCTCCCAGAGATCTCCATCTCAATGCCAGCATCCAAATTCATTCAACGACCAGTAAGTAACAGTGCTGGACACCCTATGCCAAACAAGTAGCAAAACAAGAACATAACTCCACCCATTAGCAGAGAGGCTGTCTAAAATCATAATAAGTCCACAGACACCCCAAAACACACCAACAGACATGGACCTGCCCACCAGAGGGACAAGATCCAGGTTCATCCACCAGAATACAGGCACTAGTCCCCTCCACCAGGAAGCCTACACAACCCACTGAACCAACCTTAGCCACTGGGGACAGACACCAAAAACAACGGGAACTACAAACCTGCAGCCTGCAAAAAGGAGACCACAAACACAGTAAGATAAGCAAAATGAGAAGACAGAAAAACACACAGCAGTTGAAGGAGCAACTTAAAAACCCACCAGACCAAACAAATGAAGGGGAAATAGGCAGTCTACCTGAAAAAGAATTCAGAATAATGATAGTAAAGATATCCAAAATCTTGGAAATAGAATAGACAAAATGCAAGAAACATTTAAAAAGGACCTAGAAGAACTAAAGATGAAACAAACAATGATGAACAACACAATAAATGAAATGAAAAATACTCTAGATTGGATCAATAGCAGAATAACTGAGACAGAAGGATGGATAAGTGACCTGGAAGATAAAATAGTGGAAATAACTACCACAGAGCAGAATAAAGAAAAAAGAATGAAAAGAACTGAGAACAGTCTCAGAGACTTCTGGGACAATATTAAATGCACCAACATACAAATTATAGGGGTTCCAGAAGAAGAAGAGGAAAAGAAAGGGACTGAGAAAATATTTGAAGAGATTATAGTTGAAAACTTCCCTAATATGGGAAAGGAAATAGTTAATCAAGTCCAGGAAGCACAGTGAGTCCCCTACAGGATAAATACAAGGAGAAATATGTCAAGACACATATTAATCAAACTGTCAAAAACTAAATACAAAGAAAGCATATTAAAAGCAACAAGGGAAAAACAACAAATAACACACAAGGGAATCCCCATAAGGTTAACAGCTGAACTTTCAGCAGAAACTCTGGAAGCCAGAAGGGAGTGGCAGGACATACTGAAAGAGATAAAGGACAAAAATCTGCAACCAAGATTACTCTACCCAGCAGAAATCTCATTCAGATTTGATGGAGAAATTAAAATCTTTACAGACAAGCAAAAGCTGAGAGAGTTCAGCACCACCAAACCAGCTTTACAACAAATGCTAGAGGAACTTCTCTAGGCAAGAGACACAAGAGAAGGAAAGGACTTACAATAACGAACCTAAAACAATTTAGAAAATGAGAATAGGAACATACATATCGATAAATACCTTTAATGTAAATGGACTTAATGCCCCCATGAAGAGACACAGATTGGCTGAAGGGATAAAAAAAACAAGATCCATATATATGCTGTCTGCAAGAGACCCATTTCAGACCTAGAGACACATACAGACTGAAAGTAAGGGGATGGAAAAAGATATTCCATGCAAATGGAAACCAAAAGAAAGCTGGAGTAGCAATTCTAATATCAGACAAAATAGAGTTTAAAATAAAGACTATTAGAATAGACAAAGATGGACACTAGATAATGATCAAGGGATCGATCCAAGAAGAAGATATAACAATTGTATATATTTATGCACCCAACATAGGAGTATCTCAATACATAAGGCAAATACTAACAGCCACAAAAGGGGAAATCGACAGCAATACATTCATAGTAGGGGACTTTAACACCGCACTTTCACCCATGGACAGATCATCCAAAATGAAAATAAATAAGGAAACAGAAGCTTTAAATGATACATTAAACAAGATGGACTTCATTGATATTTATAGGACACTCCATCCAAAAAGAACAGAATACACATTTTTCTCAAGTGCTCATGGAACATTCTCCAGGATAGATTATATCTTGGATCACAAGTCAAGCCTTGGTAAATTTAAGAAAATTGAAATTGTATCAAGTTATCTTTTCCGACAACAACACCATGAGACTAGATAACAATTACAGGGAAAGATCTGTAAAAAATACAAACACATGGAGGCTAAACAATACACTACTTAATAACTAAGTGATAACTGAACAAATCAAAGAGGAAATCAAAAAATACCTAGAAACAAATGACAATGGAGACACGACAACCCAAATCCTATGGGATGCAGCAAACGCAGTCCTTAGAGGGAAGTTTATAGCAATACAAGCCCACCTTAAGAAACAGGAAACATCTCTAATAAACAACCTAACCTTGCAACTAAAGCAAGTAGAGAAAGAAAACAAACAAACAAAAAAAACCCAAAGTTAGCAGAAGGAAAGAAATCATAAAGATCAGATCAGAAAAAAATGAAAAAAAAATGAAGGAAATGGTAGCAAAGATCAATAAAACTAAAAGCTGGTTTTTTGAGAAGATAAACAATATAGATAAAGAATTAACAAGACTCATCAAAAAAAAAGAAAGGGAGAAGACTCAAATCAATAGAATTAGAAAGGAAAAAGGAGAAATAACAACTGACACTGCAGAAATACAAAAGCTCATGAGAGATTACTACAAGCAACTCTATGCCAATGAAATGGACAACCTGGAAGAAATGAACACATTCTTAGAAATGCACAACCTGCCAAGACTGAATCAGGAAGAAATAGAAAATATGAACAGACCAATCACAAGCACTGAAATTGAAACTGTGATTAAAAACCTTCCAACAAAGAAAAGTCAAGGACCAGATGGCTTCACAGGCGAATTCTATCAAAGATATAGAGAAGAGTTAACACTTATCCTTCTCAAACTCTTCCAAAATATAGCAGAGGGAGGACCACTCCCAAATTCATTCTACTTTGATACCAAAACCAGACAAGGATGTCACAAAGAAAGAAAACTACAGGCCAATATCACCGATGAATATAGATGCAAAAATCCTCAACAAAATACTAGCAAACAGAATCCAACAGCACAGTAAATGGTTCATACACCATGATTAAGTGGGGTTTATTCCAGGAATGCAAGGATTCTTCAATATACGCAAATCAATCTATGTGATAAACCATATTAACAAATTGAAGGAGAAAAACCATATGATCATCTCAATAGATGCAGAGAAAGCTTTTGACAAAATTCAACACCCATTTATGATAAAAACCCAGAAAGTAGGCATAGAGGGAACTTTCCTCAACATAATCCAGGCCATATATGACAAGCCCAGGGCCAACATCATCCTCAATGGTGAAAAACTGAAACCATTTCCACTAAGATCAGGAACGAGACAAGGTTGTCCACTCTCACCACTCTTATTCATCATACTTTTGGAAGTTCTAGCCACAGCAATCAGAGAAGAAAAGGAAATAAAAGGAATCCAAATCGGAAAGGAAGAAGTAAAGCTGTCTCTGTTTGCAGATGACATGATACTATGCATAGAGAATCTTAAAGATGCTACCAGATAACTACTAGAGTTAATCAATGAATTTGGTAAAGTTGCAGGATACAAAATTAATGCACTGATGTCTCTGGTATTCCTATACACTAATGATGAAAAATCTGAAAGTGAAATCAAGAAAACACTCCCATTTACCATTGCAACAGAAAAAATAAAATATCTAGGTATAAACCTACCTAAGGAGACAAAAGACCTGTATGCAGAAAATTATAAGACAGTGATGTAAGAAATTAAAGATGGGGGCTTCCCTGGTGGCGCAGTGGTTGAGAGTCCGCCTGCCGATGCAGGGGACATGGGTTCGTGCCCCGGTCCGGGAAGATCCCACATGCCGTGGAGCGGCTGGGCCCGTGAGCCATGGCCGCTGAGCCTGCGCGTCCGGAGCCTGTGCTCCGCAACGGGAGAGGCCACAACAGTGAGAGCCCCTTGTACCGCCAAAAAAAAAAAAAAAAAAAAAAAAGAAATTAAAGATGATCCAAATAGATGGAGAGATATACCATGTTCTTGGATTAGAAGAATCAACATTTTGAAAATGACTTTACTACCCAAGCAATCTACAGATTCAATGCAATAACTATCAAATTACCACTGCCATTTTTCACAGATCTAGAACAAAAAAGTTTCACAATTTGTATGGAAACACAGAAGATCCCGAAGAGCCAAAGAAATCTTCAGAATGAAAAATGGAGCTGGAGGAATCAGGCTCTCTGACTTCAGACTATACTACAAAGCTAGAATAATCAAGACAGTATGGTACTGGCACAAAAACAGAAAGATAGATCAATGGAACAGGATAGAAAGCCCAGAGATTAACCCTTGCGCATATGGTCACCTAATCTTTGATAAAGGAGGCAGGAATGTACAGTAGAGAAAGGACAGCCTCTTCAATAAGTGGTGCTGGGAAAACTGGACAGATACATGTAAAAAATATGACATTAGATCACTCCCTATCACCATACACAAAAATAAGCTCAAAATGGATTAAAGACCTAAATGTAAGGCCAGAAACTATCAAACTCTTAGAGGAAAACATAGGCAGAACACTCTATGACATAAATCACAGCAAGATCCTTTTTGACCCACCTCCTAGAGAAATGGAAATAAAAACAGAAATAAAGAAATGGGACCTAATGAAACTTCAAATATTTTTCACAACAAAGGAAACCATGAAAAAGACCAAAAGACAACCCTCAGAATGGGAGAAATTATTTGCAAATGAAGCAAATGTCAAAGGAGTAATTTCCAAAATTACAAGCAGCTCATGCGGTTCAATAACAAAAAAACAAACAACCCAATCCAAAAATGGGCAGAACTAAATAAACATTTCTCCAAAGAAGATATACAGATTGCCAACAAACACATGAAAGAATGCTCAACATCATTAATCATTAGAGAAATGCAAATCAAAACTACAATGACATATCATCTCACACCAGTCAGAATGGCCATCATCAAAAAATCTAGAAACAATAAATGCTGGAGAGGGTGAGGAGAAATGGGAACACTCTTGCACTGCTGGTGGGAATGAGAATTGGTACAGCCACTATGGAGAACAGTATGGAGGTTTCTTTAAAAACTACAAATACAGCTACCATATGACCCAGCAATCCCACTACTGGGCATATACCCTGAGAAAACCATAATTCACAAAGAGTCATGTACCAAAATGTTCATTACAGCTCTATTTACAATAGCCCAGAGATGGAAACAACCTAAGTGCCCATCATTGGATGAATGGATAAAGAAGATGTGGCACATATATACAATGGAATATTACTCAGCCATAAAAAGAAACGAAATTGAGCTATTTGTAATGAGGTGGATAGACCTAGAGTCTGTCATACAGAGTGAAGTAAGTCAGAAAGAAAAAGACAAATACTGTATGCTAACACATATATATTTAATTTAAGAAAAAAAAATGTCATGAAGAACCTAGGGGTAAGACAGTGATAAAGCCACAGACCTGCTGGAGGGCTGACTTGGGGATGTGGGGAGGTGGAAGGGTGAGCTGTGACAGAGCGAGAGAGAGGCATGGACATGTATGCACTGCCGAACGTAGGGTGGATGGCTGGTGGGAGGCAGCCCCATAGAACAGGGTGATCAGCTTGGTGCTTTGTGACCACCTGGAGGGGTGGGATGGGGATGGTTGGTGGGAGGGAGACGCAAGAGAGAGGAGATGTGGGAACATATGTATATGTATAACTGATTCACTTTGTTATAGAGCAGAAACTAACACACCATTTTAAGGCAATTTTACCCCAATAAAGATGTTTAAAAAATAATAGTAGAGTGAAGAAATAAGTTGCTACATATTAATTCCTTAGAAAGTTATAAAATAATGGGAATAACAATCTGTTGCTACACATGATAATGTGATGACACTCACACACAAAAAAAATTTAGCTAATGTGGCCAGATAGTAAGAACAACATACTATATGATTTCATTTTGATGAAATTTAAAAACAGTTCATAGTAATCTACAATTATTTTAAAAGTCACTGTATTGTTTACCCTTGGAGAGGGAGTAGTGACTTCTGTGGTACTTGCAATGTTCTATTGCTTGATCTTCAGTGCTGGTCACTTGAGGAAAATCCACTTATGATTTATGTGCCTTTCTGTATTTTTATAGTATTGTATACTATTTCAATAAAGTGTATGTAAAATAATCTTCAAACAGATTAGTTTTTGCAGCAATTTTGAGTTGAGTACATTTTTAAGGCCTAGAATTTTTTCATAGAAAACTTGAAAATATATGCAATTTAAACAACACTAGAACATTCAGCAAAAATTACAAAGCACGCATGTAAAAGACATATATATGTGTGTATATATATAACTTCCATGGTTATCATGCTATTCAATTATGTACCTTTCAAGACATGGTTGCTTTTGAAAAACTTTCACTTTGAAATATAATTTCTGAAATATAAATTCTGATTTCTGTTAGGCATGAAACACTTGCACATTTCAGAAATTTCAGTAATTTATTTCAGTAATTATGACCTTAATTTGGTGAAAGTTGCTGTAAATTTATTACCTGTTATCTCTTAATTACAAATGTACCCCCATTCCACCCTATGTTGTATTCAAACTTTGTCAACTCAAAGTTCTGTCAGGGAAATTACAGTAACTGTAAGTATACACCATTTTTAAGAAAAATAAATTATATCCTTAAAATAAGATCATGACACACATCCATGAATATACGTATACTAACCTAACTTTGCAAAACAAAAGATATCCATTGATATATGTATCAATCATGTAGCATAAGCAAGTGTTAATCTGATTGGTAATTTTATTCTGTTTTCCAAACAAATGCATTCGTGTGATATAAACATCCTACATAATTATTTCACATTTTAACCTAAATTTCTGCTTTACTATGCACTAATAAAAGCAAATTAGAGAAATAAGATCTTTACATTTTTCAAAAATATATTCTGGAATAAGGAAGCAACCTTTGAAAATATGCAGGTTGCAATTAACACGAGAGAATAAGACATGTTTTATACCATTCTGACTTCTCATAAGATTTCTTTAAAATACAGTGAAAAGAAATTTATTTTTCATTTTGAAATAACTTATATATGAATCAAATTCCAATATGTTCAAGATGTTTGCCAAACACTTTTAAACTAACAAAAGCAAGCATAGTAAGATAACCATTTTTCTTTTTTGTGTTTTTTACAAGAGTGTTTTTGTCACAGGAAATTACTGTTTCCAGCTAAAGACTGTTTTCAAGGAGAATGGGTTTTGCTCAGTTTATTTCTACCCTAAAGAAGTTTCTTATGCATATGTTTAGAAAATAATTGAGAATTCTTTTTTGTTAACATCTTTCCTGGAGTATAATTGCTTTACAATGGTGTGTTAGTTTCTACTGTATAACAAAATGGGAGGGAGATGCAAGAGGGAGGAGATATGGGAATAATTGAGAATTCCTGCTTTTCATTCCCAGGGATTCTTTTTATTTTATTTTTTCCTTTCCCTTCCTATTTTCTCTTTTTTCCCTCTTCTCTCAGCATTCCAGCAATTTGAGACTTTATAAAACTACAAGGTGGTGGCATAAAGATTTAAACCTCTGTCAAGAAATCGTCCAAACTAAAACTAGTTAACAGCCTCAGAAGTCAAATTTCAGCCTCCTGTGATATTTGGTACCTTTCATAATTACAGGCTCTGTTCTCTCTAGTGCTCAAGTGTCTCCTCTGTAGAGCCCTAAGTGGTACACTGGAAGCCTGAAAAAAACACTTGTTGCCAAAGCGTGTGTGACTAGGGACTAATTTAGGCCTTGGGAAGATCAGGCTCATTCTTTCTTTTACTAATTTTTTCCTTTCCTTTTTTTTTCCCAGTTGAAATGCTTCATTCTTTCGTTTATTTATTTATTTATTTTTACACCTTTATTGGAGTATAATTGCTTTACAATGGTGTGCTAGTTTCTGCTTTATAACAAAGTGAATCAGTTATACATATACATATGTTCCCATATCTCTTCCTTCTTGAGTCTCCCTCCCACACTCCCTATCCCACCACTCTATGTGGTCACAAAGCACCGAGCTGATCTCCCTGTGCTATGCGGCTGCTTCCCGCTAGCTATCTATTTTACGTTTGGTAGTGTATATATGTCCATGCCACTCTCTCACTTTGTCCCAGCTTACCCTTCCCCCTCCCCATATCCTCAAGTCCATTCTCTAGTAGGTCTGTGTCTTTATTCCCATCTTACCCCTAGGTTCTTCATGACATTTTTTTTCCTTAGATTCCATATATATGTGTTAGCACATAGTATTTGTCTTTCTCTTTCTGACTTACTTCACTCTCTATGACAGGCTCTAGGTCCATCCACCTCACTACAAATAACTCAATTTAGTTTCTTTTTATGTCTGAGTAATATTCCATTGTATATATGTGCCACATCTTCTTTATCCATCCATCTTATGATGGACACTTAGGTTGCTTCCATCTCTCCCAGGGATTCTTTTAAGTACACTTCTAAGATCCCATTTAGGAACTAAGTAGAAATGGTACAATTTATCTTTTGTGTTGCCTATGTAATTGTGAGCAATGCAGGCAACATTTTAACTAATCAAACGATTTAAGTCTTTCTGGCAGATGAGACTTTGCTGATATTGTTTTCATCTATGGATCATCTGTCTACTCCTCATCTGATTTCATGCCCCCTTTTAAAATTTAATAACTAAGCTATGTGTTCCATAGTAGTTTATTAGAAAAAAAAATGTTTTTACTCAAGATATTAGTGCTTTATGAATTAGTAATAAAAAGAATATAAAAATAAAATATGTAAAACTTTACTTTTTTTTTTCCCACTATGGTACAATAACAAACCATAAGTACGTAAAATGCATTAATTGTTTGATATAAGCATATATATATTTAATTCTATCATTTATACTACAAAGAAATAAATATTATTAAAAACTGGTGTTGAGTAAAATTACTTGTATTTCCTTCATGAACATAATCTTCCATGCAAATGATAGCTGTTATTTAAAATTTCTGTCCTATATGTTATATTCTTTCACATCTCTCCAGAAATTTATAATCCACTAATCTTTCAAGGTCAATGTCCACAGACATTTTTCTAATAACCATAACTGGAAGAAGTATTTCCCTTCTCTAAAATGCCATAGTATTTTATCAGTGTTTTTACCAGAATATTTAGTACACAACCATTTATTGAAATAACATTTTGAAGCATATTTACTCTGTTATTTTTATAAATATCCAAAGGGTAGAAATTTAAGTCTACAACTAAATATAATATTCCTAAAATGTTTTCACATTTTTTATTAAGTACTTATTGTTACTGTTAATTTATTGAATTATAAACAAGAACACTTTTATTTGTTTATTTATTTTTCAGTAACAACTACCCACTCTATTGAGAAATTATCTACTTGTTTCCAAAGAATAATAAGACTTAAATGACCACTTGGGGCAATTCTGCATATTTTCTGTCACTTTATGTTTTTAAGATGAAGTATTTTGCATTTTAATTATTCAATTTCATATTTGATTTTAAGTTTACACATTCACTCAACACACGATCAAGTTAAGTCTTCAGTGATTTGGAGTTCAAGATGAACAAGCTCTTCACCAGTCCTCATGCCTTTATTTCTCTCGGACCTTCCCCCTCTTGTCTCCAACTTGATTCCAATCATGAAGACACAATACCTCTGGCAGCAGAGAGGGCCACTGATCTGACAATAAGGTTTGGTGATGGTATTAAAGGCACAATCAGGTGCCTTCAGTGTAGAATGGAGAGGCCCCCATGTCTCCTTGATTGGAGTTGTATTAATATCCTTGAACAATTTTGCATTCTTGTCATCTGCAGTGGTTTCTTATTGTAGTATTTATCAAAACCAACCCAATCGTCCTTGAGAGGCAACACATGTAGCGTTTTGGTCTCTAGCAGCAGTTTCAAGTCACCAGACGTTCTCAGGTTTCAGGATCTCCTAAATTTGCTAAACATCATCGTGTTTTGTTTATCATAACACTTTCAGACTGATGGGAATTTCCCAACAAGAAGTAGCACATGAACCTCTTTGATGTGGGCTTTTGAAAACTGAGTGACAATGGAGTCACCTGTGAGCAATATCCTATTGCTCGCAGATGAAGGGGAAGTGCCCTATCAGCGCCTTATGAATACTTGTTACATGTTTTTTGTTAAAAGTATTGTTGCATGTTATAAGAATGAGTGAAACGTGAAAATCTATTAAATGATTGAACACCACACTGGGCCATATCCAGACTTTGTGAAACTCTAATTATACATAATTTCATAGTCCACAAAATTATGAATGTTAAATGATGTATGAAAGTGAATATTTGAAATGATAAAATAAATTACAACAAACTACAAATTAGGAAAGGATTATATCACAAACATAATGAGAGCCAGAACAAAAGATATTAACTTTCTGAAAGAAGTATATTTTTCCTACCCTTTCGTTCCTTATTTTTTAAATTTTCTCTCAGAATACAAAAAATTGTAAAATAAATATATTCCACAGAGAGAACAGAAATAAAATTCAATCTTTTCTTTAACATGGTTGATTAATATTCTTTATTAGTATTGGTCATTTAGAGAAATTTCCTTCAGCTTTGCAAAATTTAATTGGTAATGTCATGTACATGTTTAGACTTGTCAAACACAGGAAAACTTCTTCAAGTGTTTTCATTATATGGTGTGAGAGATTTCAAGATATTTTAACTATCCTTACTTAATGACTATTTATAAATAATTTTTAATTCCTGACATTTATTCACTATTTTGCTGTCAGCTTCAAATTGGTTTATTATGAAATTACATTATTGCAATATAAAGTGTATTTTACTATGATATCAAAGTTCACTGTGCCTATCAAAGTTAAATAATTCCTCAAAATGAAGATGTTATCAGTATTCTTTTAGGTGTACAATTCAAAGTTTATTAGTATATTCACGGAGTTGCAAACATCACAATCCATAGCATTTTCACAATTCCAAAGAAAAGCAATACCACTTAGTCACTACCAATTTACCCCTAACACCCCAGCACTTAGACAACCACTAAACTGTTTTCTGTATTTATAGGTTTTCCTTCCATTACATTGCATATAAATAGAATCATACAATAAGTGTTTTTTCTGACTTACTTCTTTCACTTAACAGAAATTTCATATTAACATAAATATTCAAAGTTTTGCCATGTTGCAGCATGTGTCAGTACATCACCTTTATTGCTGAATAATACTCCATTAGGTGAACATATAACATTTTATTCATTCTGGCATCCATTGATGGAAACATGGATTATTTCCACTTTTTGGCTTTAAGGAGTAATAATGCTATAAACCTTCATATATAAGTTTTTCTGAGAACATACATTTTCATTTATGTTGGGAATATACCTTGTAGTGTAATTGTTACATCATATGGTGACAATATGTTTAACATTTTGTGAACTAAATAACTACCTTATTATCTGTATTCTTTTGTGTTTTTCAGACCATACAAACTGTGCACTACTTAACTATTATTGCATTTCCCTTATTTTCCATTTCTAGTTTGGCAGTGTTCTGATTCTCACAATGTTCTTTATCTTTTGTTGTAATTTTTCATTAGGTATAATTTAGTGACTATCATGATTCCATTCTCTATCTTTGTAAGTTGACTATCAAATTTTACTTTCTATTTCATATATAGAAGTTTTCACATTTCAAAGTGTGTGACATCTTCTTCCTTTCACTTTATGCTTTGGGTCTCAACTAAAATAGCATTTTCAATTATATTTTAATTTTATATAATCATTTTTTCTGCAAAACAAGTAATTTAATCAGACAAAAAGCATATGGAAGAGTAATTCTAACTCTTTTTAAAATTGACATGATAGTGTATAGACTTAAATATTTAGGTATTACATTAACTCATAGCAAATATATATTTACTCATATACTATAACTTACATAGTTTATATACTCACATGATATATAAGTATACTCATATGCTATATATATTGAAGGCACCCTTTCAAGTGAAAAACCCTGAAGCTTAAGCTTCATTACATTCAAGGTAGCTCTGTCCAAAATAAGTTTCTCACAAATGGTGACACCACATTAGTATTATACCACACTAGTCAAAATGTGGAATTTTGTTGTATTTACTATAAATTTACATAATTCAGATTTATGGTAAAATTATACATTCATTTATTCATGCATTCACTTAAGAAATAGTAAATTCACACATATATGTGTTCTGAATAAGTGGTAAATAAATGAACATAGTCTGTGTGAAACAGCAAGTACCCCATCAAATGGTATATTAAAGAGGTTATAACATGTTATACTGATTGCTATGAAAGTAAAACAGGTGATAAGAGAGAAAATAACTGACATGCTTTAAGGGAAGGGGGTCAGCCAAGTTTAGATTGCACATGTGAAGATGGCTGCTGAGGTAACATGATATTTAAGCCCATCAAAAAAATAGTAGAAGCTAATAACAAACATGCATTATATATATTAATTTCTTTATATTGTGATGATTAATATATTTTGATGTAGGACTTTTGTAATGGCAGAAAAGAGAGATAAAAAACCTCTTTTCATCAAAAGTACAATTTCATTAGTGAAAACTATAAAAAATAATATCATTTAAGGGCTGTGGAAATTGTCCTGAGGGATTACAGTAAATGGAGAATCATTCATTCAATCTACAAAATCCCAGTGAGAAGAGCAAGAGCATCTGTAGCATGTGAGTCAGACTTACTCTCTTACTCCCACCCTAGCTCTGAGCTATGGAAGCAGTATACAAGGTGCTCTACTTTGGGTAGGTGGGGTCAAGAAGGTGGGAACTCTTTCACCTCTCAGCTCCAGTCTGGTCCATGTACTATTATTTCAACATGAGAAGGAAAATTTCCTGACATTCTCACTACCCACTGTCCCAAAAACATAGAGCAGAAACTCTACTGCAGGCAGGTACAGCTATGAAGTTGGAATCTCCTAGGTTCCATCCCATCCTCAATTATAGGCCAGAAACTCTATCTCAGCCATAGCAGATTGAGACTACACGGGCCCCAATCATCTTGGCCCCCAGCTTGCTTGTAGGGAAGAAGTGTCCACAATAGAGGGGAAATCCAAAAGGATCAGTGATCACTAGACCACCCCCCATCAAGTGCCTAATAGGAATAGGTGTATCACTCTGGTAATAGGAGGTCTCTGTCTTCTTCTCTCAGACAACAGAATAGGGATTCTGCCCAGGGTAAAGATAAGCCATAAAGGCAAAGAGTTTTGCAGCTCCACTTGAGGTGACTGACTATCTGGAACAAAACTTAGAGAATTCCTTGTCTAAAGGCATTGTTGAAAAGAATGGAAATATTGGGAGACAGAAATTAAGAGGAAATTGGTAGCTGCCTGATACAAGCAGCCAAAAGTTTGAGAGACTCAGGGGAGGTGACAGTTAAGAATAACCCTCCTGTAATCACAGCCAACACTGGGAGTTAGAAAAGTTGTGCATGTGAACTCGGCTGCACCCACTTGGAAGCAATAAAACTGGACACAAGACAGGTGGGAAAGCATTCCTCAAGCTTCACAAGGGGCTTGAAAAGAACCTCTGACCAAATACTGACTGAAAATCAGCTTCCTTAACCCAGTAACAACTGTTAGGAAATGGTTTAAAAATGAAATTGTACTCATCCTTGTAGTTTGGAAGATTGTAGACATGGCCACCTGCTCCTTCTCTTCAACCGTGGGTGAGGGAAAGTTTTTAAACTACTAGTCCCAGGTAGAATGTGGGGCAAAAATGTAAACTCCCTGAACTGTAATAGCATTCTCCCAAAGACATATTTCTCCAAATATATGTGAAACAACTTAACTGACTGACAGATTTTAGCATAATCTTTGATCAGTAAATGGCATAGGAAAACACAGAGGTGACAGTTTTGTAGATAAGCTGAAAGATGAAAACCAAGGGAGAAAATGAGCAGGTACACCAGAGGCTGCACACTGCATGAGAAATAGTTTGCAGGATAAGTTGAAGCCAAGTCGCTTAAACAAACAAATAAACAAAGAAAACAACTAAACCAATAATGACAGTAACAACTACCACCAGAGTAGGGAGGCAGATGGGCATCATTACCCAGAAGTGCTATATTATATTATTAAAAAGTCAAATTTTATAAAACCAAACATTGAGACATCAAAGCAAACAAACAAATGAGTAAAAACAAAACAAAGTAGGAAAGTGTGAGCCACACCCAAGAACAAGAGAACAGGCAATAGGAACTCGCCTTGAAGGGGCCCAAGTGTAGACTCAGGATACACACATTTCAAGCCAGCTATTTTAAATATGTTCGAAGAACTAAAGGAGACATTTAAAAATATAAAGGAGGATATGAAGCAATGTTGCATCAATTAGAGAATATCACTAAAGATATTGCTTTAAAAAAGGAACAAAATGGAAATTCGGTATTTAAAAAGTATAATAAGTGAAATGAAAAATTCCCAGTGTCTCAACAATAGATTTTTGGCTGACAGAAAAGACTTAGTGAACCTGATGGTAGTCCAATAGAGTATACAATCTGAAAAAGAGAGCAAAGGAAAGCAGATGGAGCCTCAGAGAAATATGGAACACCATTAATTCCACAGAAATATGAATAATAGGAATATTACAAGGAGAGATTAGAGGAAAACTGACAGAAAATACTATGCAAGGACATAATGGCAATGACTGAAAGTTTCCCATAATTTGAAGAAAAACATTATTTTACATGTACTGAAAACTTAGCAAATTTCAAAAAGGGTAAATTGAAAGAGATTCAACCCAGTCCCATAACAGTTAAAATGTAAAAAAACAAAGTTAAAGAAAAATCCTTGAAAGCGGTGAGAGAAAAAAACAATATATCACTTACTACAGAACCCCAGTAACACTAATTATTACTCAGAAAATAATAGAGAAGTGGGTAAAATGTTAAGCCTCAACACGTAGGATGTTCTTTAATAAGTAGGTGAGTGGGAATAACCTATAATGTATGGCATTGACTCACTTATATTGAATATAGGAAAGAGTAAAATCCCGCAAATGCATAGACAGAATATATACTCCCATTGCTGCAAATAGATGCAGTAGGGTAAAATGGATACATTTAGAAACATTTGAAGTAAATGATTATTTAGTTCATACACTATTTTATTTGCTAATGGGGTATTACTGTTTGTATTAATTTAGATAAAACTGATGAAATAGCTGATGATACTTACCAGCATGATATTGATATGGAAATTTAGCTAATAATGAAGTAAAATAATAAACCACTTGCAGTTTCCACTTAATAACATAAATTTAATGTAAAATGTGTGATTGTTCCTATAACAAGAAATAATTAAAAGGCATAAAATCTTTTTTCAAGGTTTATATTTATAGTTTTCATCGATCTACAAGGGAATTTCAGAGTTTCATTGAAGGAGAAAAATACATGATAATTAACAAGTACAGTATCTTTTAAAAAAGGAAACAGAATAATTATCAGTAGGTAAACAGATCATTGAGTATATAATTTATTAAACAGCAGCCCTGGGAAAATATGTATGGTAGGTCAAATGTTCCAGGAAAGAGCAAGATATATGAATAGTTGAGACTTAATGAGCATAATTTCAAAATTAACAGTTATAAAATGCCTTGTAATTTTCCGTGTTTATATAACTACATGAAATATATGGTTCTCAATTGAACTCCATTTAAGTATAACAATTTGACCAAAACCCTACCTTGAGTAACAGTAATATTTCCTCTCTAACTATATCATACAAGATGTTAGATACAAAAGAAATCACACAGTAGTGAACAGGATTTTGCTCTTTTCTCTCTCCCACATAATTCTTATATATATCCAATTATCACTTATCATCAATTATTAGAGGGAAGGCCCAAAATCTAGTGAATAATATAACTAACCATGTGAGCCATGGAGCCATAAAATTTAGGTCATTGTGTACCTCTCCTTAAACTTTAATTTCTCTCTCCAACCTCAGACAAGAATGGTATTACTTGTGATAAGTTTTCCAAATATACTTGTATAAATTTTCCACATATAAGTACATCAACTCATACAGTAGAAATTTTTGCATATTTAAAATTTTAATATAAAATTTGACATACACTTCCACAACTTAAAAAAAACAAAAGTCTATGTTGTTAACGTAACTCTGGTTCATTCATTTTAATCACTGTATAATGATTCATTCTGTAACTATACCCCACCTTTGTTATATTCAGTCTTTGGATATTTAGGGAAAAAAAAACAACAACAATATTAACCTAACTAAAAAGGGGATACTTTTTTCAAGTAATGTTTACCCATGGGGAATTAGTTGCTTGCTAGTATTCAATCTGCAGCTCATAGATATCAGTGCTGCAGTTTGTGTGATTCTCTTGGTCTTCGCTTCTTAACTGTATTACAGAGACTGCAATTATAGGTATTGTTATCATTTTGAAAGGAAAAGGATGAAAAAAGTGTTTATAAAGGTATACGTCAGTTGATCTCCTTTTCAGAGTGCTTTCCTGAAACCCCCACCCAAAGTTTTCCACATGTATATCATTAACCAGCTCCATGTCATGTGGATACTCAATTGAGGATTGAGCAATTGAGGACTGGCAATTTTTTTTTCTTTTTTGGTTGGGCACAATAACACCCAAGTAAAATACACCTTATGTTTTTAAGAAAAAGAGAATAGATGATGTTTATATTTTTTTATGGAAAATAATGCCACAATAACATTATTGTAGATTTATCTTTGCACACAGGTATATGAATTTCTCTAGAGTATATGTAGTAGTATAAATACAAGATTATAGATAGGATAACTAAATAACTTGTTGCTCAAACTGGGATTATTTTTAGAATAAAAAGGGAAGTTATGAATTATTATACCAGGAAAACAGGTAAATACTAGGACTATTCCATGAAAACTGATGTTTGAGTTGTCTTAATCATATAGTATGTGTCTCTTCAAATTAACTAGACACTGCTAAATCACAAATTAGTGCTGAGCTATGATAAAACCAACAATATTTGAGATTTTCCTTGGATCGCCATCCTAGCCAAAGGTTAATGTTATACTTAGTGGTCAGTTTTTTTTTTTTCCAGTATATTAAAAATATACCATTATAGTATTAATTAGCATACCCATGGTTATCTGCAAGGTTGATGCTTGTTGTCTATTTAAGATTTTTCTCCTAAAATTTCTGAACAGATCAATTACTCATTAACTTTTGGGTTTGTCTTTACCCAGTTGATTTTTGGTAAATCTTTGTATGCCCTGTGTTTTATGATCACCCCACAAAGGTGTTATATATAGTCAATCAAAATTAGGTTTCAATGTGAAGATAATGATGCACATATGCACGAAGAGGGTGTGAAATTTTTATTACTCACATAAACATTATGCAGAAATCAAGACAGTCATACCAAGCTGGTCCAAAACTGGTTTGAGACAGCAGGCACAGAAGACTGACATGTGGTATTTATGGTGGTACGAGGTGAGACCTGGCTGAGGCTTCCCATACATGATTTAAACTTTAAACTCCTGGAGGCACAAAAGAAGGGAGCACCTGAACTTTCTCATCAGTTTCCTTGTTTATGGAACAGAATAGGAAGAAGGAAGAGTAAGGCATAAAAGTTGTCAGCAGCCAAAGATCAAAAAATTGTCAGATTCATTTTTACAATTAATTTCTGATGGTTGTCTAATGAATGGAATGTGTCATGTTTCATTTAATTGAATTTCAACTTAAGTAAGCCATTATTGTACCCTATAAGATTTGTAGACTGAAACTGGTAAGGGAGGGGACAATTACATTAAAAACCTTGTTTAAGAGTCCAGGACTGGAAGACCTTGAAGATGGCGGAAGAGTAAGACGCGGAGATCACTTTCCTCCCCACAGATACACCAGAAATACATCTACACGTGGAACAACTCCTACAGAACATCTACTGAAGGCTGGCAGAAGACCTCAGACCTCCCAAAAGGCAAGAAACTCCCCACGTACCTGGGTAGGGCAAAAAAAAAAAGAAAAAAAAGAAAAAACAGAGACAAAAGAATGGGGATGGCACCTGCACCAGTGGGAGGGAGCTGTGAAGGAGGAAGTTTCCACACACTAGGAAGCCCCTTCGCGGGCGGAGACTGCGGGAGGTGGAGGGGGGAGCTTCGGGGCCGCAGAGGAGTGCACAGCAACAGGGGTGCGGAGGGCAAAGCGGGGGGATTCCCGCACAGAGGATCGGTGCCGACCAGCACTCACCAGCCCGAGAGGCTTGTCTGCTTACCCGCCGGGGTGGGCGGGGCTGCGAGCTGAGGCTCGGGTTTCGGTTTCGGACGGAGCGCAGGGAGAGGACTGGGGTTGGCAGCTTGAACATAGCCTGAAGGGGTTAGTGCACCACAGCTAGCCGGGAGGGAGTCCGGGGAAAAGTCTGCACCTGCCGAAGAGGCAAGAGACTTTTTCTTCCCTCTTTGTTTACTGGTGCATGAGAAGAGGGGTTTAAGATCTCTGCTTAAAGGAACCCCAGAGACGGGCGCGAGCCACAGCTAAAAGCACGGACCCCAGGAACGGGTGGGAGACACTAAGGCTGCTGCTGCCGCCACCAACGGGCCTGTGTGTGAGCACAGGTCACTATCCACACCCCTCTTCCGCGGAGCCTGTGCAGCCCGCCACTGCCAGGGTCCCGGGATCCAGGGACAACTTCCCCGGGAGAACGCACGGCGGGCCTCAGTCTGGTGCAATGTCATGGCGACCTCTGCCGCCGCAGGCCCGCCCCGCACGCAGTGCCCCTCCCTCCCCCCACCCCCGGCCTGAGAGCGCCAGAGCCCCCGAATCAGCGGCTCCTTTAACCCCGTCCTGTCTGAGCAAAAAACAGACGCCCTCCAGGGACCTACACGCAGAGGCAGGGCCAAATCCAAAGCTGAGCCCCTGTGAGCTGTGAGAACAAAGAAGAGAAAGGGAAATCTCTCCCAGCAGCCTCAGAAGCAGAGGATTAAAGCTCCACAATCAACTTGATGTACCCTGCATCTGTGGAATACATGAATAGACAACGAGTCATCCCAAATTGACGAGGTGGGCTTCGAGAGCAAGATCTATGATTTTTTCCCTTTTCCTCTTTTTGTGAATGTGTATGTGTATGCATCTGTGTGAGATCTTGTCTGTATAGTTTTGCTTCTACCATTTGTCCTAGGGTTCTACCCGTCCATGGTGTTTTTAAAAAATTTTTTTTCTTAATAATTGATTTTAATAACTTTGTTATACTTTTCTTTTTCTTTCTTTCTTCCTTTCTTTCTTTCTTTCTTTCTTTCTTTCTTTCTTTCTTTCTTTCTTTCTTTCTTTCTTTCTTTCTTTCTTTCCTTCCTTCCTTCCTTCCTTCCTTCCTTCTTTCCCTCCTTTAGACAATGAATCATCCCAAATTGAGGAGGTGGTCTCTGAGAGCAAGATTTATGATTTTTTCCCCTTTACCTCTTTTTGTGAGGGTGTATGTGTATGCTTCTGTGTAAGATTTTGTCTGTATAGCTTTGCTTCCAACATTTGTCCTAAGGTTCTATCCATCCCTTTTTTTTTTCTAAATAAGTATTTTTAAATTCAATAACTTTATTTTATTTTATTTTACTGTATCTTCTTTCTTTCTGTCTTTTTTCCTTCTTTCCCTCCTTCCTTCCTTCCTCCCTCCCTCCCTCCCTCCTTTCTTTCCTTCTTTGCTTCTTTCTTTCTTCCTTCCTTCCTGCCTTCATTCCTTCCCTCCTTTCATTCTTTCTTTCTTCATACTTCTACTAATTCTCTCTACATTTTCTCCCTTTTATTCTGAGCCGTGTGGATGAAAGGCTCTTGGTGCTCCAGCCAGGAGTCAGGGCTCTGCCTCTGAGGTAGGAGAGCCAACTTCAGGACACTGGTCAACAAGAGACCTCCCATCTCCTCATAATATCAAATGGTGAAAATCTCCCAGAGACCTCCATCTTAACACCAGCACCCAGCTTCACTCAATGACCAGCAAACTACAGTGCTGGACAACCTATGCCAAACAACTAGCAAAAGAGGGACACAACCCCACCCATTAGCAGAGAGGTTGCCTAAAATCATAATAAAGCCACAGACACCCCAAAACACACCACAGGATGTGAACCAGCCCACTAGAGAGACAAGATCCAGCCTCATCCACAACAAAACAGGCACTAGTCCCCTCCACCAGGAAGCCTACACAACCCACTGAACCAATCTTATCCACTGGAGACAGACATCAAAAACAGCGGGAACTACGATCCTGCAGACTGCAAAAAGGAGACCCTAAACACAGTAAGATAAGCAAAATGAGAAGACAGAAAAGCACACAGCAGATAAAGGAGCAAGATAAAAATGCAGCAGACCTAACAAATGAAGAGGAAATAGGCAGTCTACCTGAAAAAGAATTCAGAATAATGATAGTAAGGATGATCCGAAATCTTGGAAATAGAATGGACAAAATGCAAGAAACAGTTAACAAGGACCTAGAAGAACTAAAGATGAAACAAGCAATGATGCACAACACAATAAATGAAATTAAAAGTACTCTAGATGGGATCAATAGCAGAATAACTGAGGCAGAAGAACGGATAAGTGACCTGGAAGATAAAATAGTGGAAATAACTACTGCAGAGCAGAATAAAAATAAAAGAATGAAAAGAACTGAGGACAGTCTCAGAGACCTCTGGGACAACATTAAATGCACCAACATTCGAATTATATGGGTTCCAGAAGAAGAAGAGAAAAAGAAAGGGACTGTGAAAATATTTGAAGAGATTATAGTTGAAAACTTCCCTAATATGGGAAAGGAAATAGTTAATCAAGTCCAGGATGCACAGAGAGTCCCATACAGGATAAATACAAGGAGAAATACGCCAAGACACACATTAATCAAACTGTCAAAAATTAAATACAAAGAAAGCATATTAAAATCAGCAAGGGACAAACAACAAATAACACACAAGGGGATCCCCATAAGGTTAACAGCTGATCTCTCAGCAGAAACCCTATGAGCCAGAAGGGAGTGGCAGGACATACTGAAAGTGATGAAGGAGAAAAACCTGCAACCAAGATTACTCTACCCAGCAAGGATCTCATTCAGATTTGATGGAGAAATTAAAACCTTTACAGACAAGCAAAAGCTGAGAGAGTTCAGCACAACCAAACCGCCTTTACAACAAATGCTAAAGGAACTTCTCTAGACAAGAAACACAAGAGAAGGAAAAGAACTATAATAACGAACCCAAAACAATTTAGAAAATGGGAATAGGCACATACATATCGATAATTACCTTAAATGTAAATGGACTAAATGCTCCCATGAAGAGACACAGATTGGCTGAATGGATACAAAAACAAGACCCTTATATATGTTGTCTACAAGAGACTCACTTCAGACCTAGAGACACATGCAGACTGAAAGTAAGGGATGGAAAAAGATATTCCATGCAAATGGAAACCAAAAGAAAGCTGGAGTAGCAATTCTCATATCAGACAAAATAAACTTTAAAATAAGGACTATTAGAAGAGACAAAGAAGGACACTACATAATGATCAAGGGATCGATCCAAGAAGAAGATATAACAATTGTAAATATTTATGCACCCAACATAGGACGCCTCAATACAGAAGGCAAATACTAACAGCCATAAAAGGGGAAATCGACAGTAACACATTCATAGTAGGGGTCTTTAACACCCCACTTTCACCCATGGACAGATCATCCAAAATGAAAATAAATAAGGAAACACAAGTTTTAAATGATACATTAAACAAGATGGACTTCATTGATATTTATAGGACACTCCATCCAAAACAACAAAATACACATTTTTCTCAAGTGCTCATGGAACATTCTCCAGGATAGATCATATCTTGGGTCACAAATCAAGTCTTGGTAAATTTAAGAAAATTGAAATTGTATCTAGTATCTTTTCTAGCAACAACGCCATGAGACTAGATATCAATTACAGGAAAATATCTGTAAAAAATACAAACACATGGAGGCTAAACAAAAAACACACTACTTAATAGTGATGTGATCACTGAAGAAATCAAAGAGGAAATTAAAAAATACCTAGAAACAAATGACAATGGAGACACCATGACCCAAAACCTATGGGATGCAGCAAAAGCAGTTCTAAGGGGGAAGTTTATGGCAATACAAGCCCACCTTAAGAAGCAGGAAACATCTCGAATAAACAACCTAACCTTGCATCTCAAGCAATTAGAGAAAGAAGAACAAAAAAACCCCAAAGCTAGCAGAAGGAAAGAAATCATAAAAATCAGATCAGAAATAAATGAAAAAGAAATGAAGGAAAAAATAGCAAAGATCAATACAACTGAAAGCTGGTTCTTTGAGAAGATAAACAAAATAGATAAACCACTAGCCAGACTCATCAAGAAAAAAAGGGAGAAGACTCAAATCAATAGAATTAGAAATGAAAAAGGAGAAGTAACAACTGACACTGCAGAAATACAAAAGCTCATGAGAGATTACTACAAGCAACTCTATGCCAATAAAATGGACAACCTGGAAGAAATGGACAAATTCTTAGAAATGCACAACCTGCAAAGACTGAATCAGGAAGAAATAGAAAATATGAACAGACCAATCACAAGCACTGAAATTGAAACTGTGATTAAAAATCTTCCAACAAAGAAAAGCCCAGGACCAGATGGCTTCACAGGCGAATTCTATCAAACATTTAGAGAAGAGCTAACACCAATCCTTCTCAAACTCTTCCAAAATATAGCACAGGGAGGAACACTCCCAAACTCATTCTATGAGGCCACCATAACCCTGATACCAAAACAAGACAAGGATGTCACAAAGAAAGAAAACTACAGGCCAATATCACTGATAAACATAGATGCAAAAATCCTCAACAAAATACTAGCAAACAGAATCCAACAGCACATTAAAAGGATCAAACACCATGATCAAGTGGGGTTTATTCCAGGAATGCAAGGATTCTTCAATATACGCAAATCTATCAATGTGATAAACCATATTAACAAATTGAAGGAGAAAAACCATATGATCATCTCAATAGATGCAGAGAAAGCTTTTGACAAAATTCAACACCCATTTATGATAAAAACCCTGCAGAAAGTAGGCATAGAGGGAACTTTCCTCAACATAATAAAGGTCATATACATCAAGCCCACAGCCAACATCATCCTCAATGGTGAAAAACTGAAAGCATTTCCACTAAGATCAGGAAGAAGACAAGGTTGCCCACTCTCACCATTGTTATTCAACATAGTTTTGGAAGTTTTAGCCACAGCAATCAGAGAAGAAAAGGAAATAAAAGGAATCCAAATCGGAAAAGAAGAAGTAAAGCTGTCACTGTTTGCAGATGACATACTATACATAGAGAATCCTAAAGATGCTACCAGATAACTACTAGAGCTAATCAATGAATTTGGTAAAGTAGCAGGATTAAAAATTAATGCACAGAAATCTGTGGCATTCCTATATACTAATGATGAAAAATCTGAAATTGAAATCAAGAAAACACTCCTATTACCATTGCAACAAAAAGAATAAAGTATCTAGGAATAAACTTACCTAAGGAGACAAAAGCCCTGTATGCAGAAAATTATAAGACACTGATGAAAGAAATTAAAGATGATACAAATAGATGGAGAGATATACCATGTTCTTGGATTGGAAGAATCAACATTGTGAAAATGACTCTACTACCCAAAGCAATCTACAGATTCAATACAATCCCTATCAAACTACCACTGGCATTTTTCACAGAACTAGAACAAAACATTTCACAATTTGTATGAACACACAAAAGACGCCAAGTAGCCAAAGCAATCTTGAGGATGAAAAATGGAGCTGGAGGAATCAGGCTCCCTGTCTTCAGACTATACTACAAAGCTACAGTAATCAAGACAGTATGGTACTGGCACCAAAACAGAAAGATAGATCAATGGAACAGGATAGAAAGCCCAGAGATAAACCCACACACATATGGACACCTTATCTTTGATAAAGGTGGCAGGAATGTACAGTGGAGAAGGGATAGCCTCTTCAATAAGTGGTGCTGGGAAAACTGGACAGATACATGTAAAAGTATGAGATTAGATCACTCCTTATCACCATACACAAAAATAAGCTCAAAATGGATTAAAGACCTAAATGTAAGGCCAGAAACTATCGAACTCTTAGAGGAAAACATAGGCAGAACACTCTATGACATAAATCACAGCAAGATCCTTTCTGACCCACCTTCTAGAGTAATGGAAATAAAAACAAAAATAAACAAATGGGACCTAATGAAACTTCAAAGCTTTTGCACAGCAAAGGAAACCATAAACAAGACCAAAGGACAACCCTCAGCATGGGAGAAAATATTTTCAAATGAAGCAACTGACAAAGGATTAATCTCCAAAATTTACAAGCAGCTCATGCAGCTCAATAACAAAAAAACAAAAAACCCAATCCAAAAATGGGCAGAAGACCTAAATAGACATTTCTCCAAAGAAGATATACAGACTGCCAACAAACACATGAAAGAATGCTTAACATCATTAATCATTAGAGAAAAGCAAATCAAAACTAGTATTAGATATCATCTCACACCAGTCAGAATGGTCATCATAAAAAAATCTAGAAACAATAAATGCTGGAGAGGGTGTGGAGAAAAGGGAACAGTCTTGCACTGCTGGTTGGGATGTGAATTGGTTCAGCCACTATGGAGAACAGTATGGAGGTTCCTTAAAAAACTACAAATAGAACTACCATATGACCCAGCAATCCCACTACTGGGCATATACCCTGAGAAAACCAAAATTCAAAAAGAGTCATGTACCAGAATGTTTATTGCAGCTCTATTTACAATAGCCCGGAGATGGAAACAACCTAAGTGCCCATCATCAGATGAATGGATAAAGAAGATGTGGCACATATATACAATGGAATATTACTCAGCCATAAAAAGAAACGAAATTGAGCTATTTGTAATGAGGTGGATAGACCTAGAGTCTGTCATACAGAGTGAAGTAAGTCAGAAAGAAAAAGACAAATACCGTATGCTAACACATATATATGGAATTTAAGAAGAGAAAAAAATGTCATGAAGAACGTAGGGGTAAGACAGGAATAAAGACATAGACCTACTGGAGAACGGACTTGAGGATATTGGGAGGGGTAAGGGTGAGCTGTGACAGGGCGAGAGAGAGTCATGGACATATACACACTAACAAACGTAAGGTAGAATGCTAATGGGAAGCAGCCGCATGGCAAAGGGACATCGGCCTGGTGCTTTGTGACTGCCTGGAGGGGTGGGATAGGGAGGGTGGGAGGGAGGGAGATGCAAGAGGGAAGAGATATGGGAACATATGTATATGTAAAACTGATTCACTTTGTTATAAAGCAGAAACTAACACACCATTGTAAAGCAAATATACCCCAATAAAGATGTTAAAAAATAATAATAATAAAAAATTAAAAAAATTAAAAAAAGAGAGTCCTGGACTGGGTATTCTTTGAAGTAAAATTAGTGCCTTGGTCATTATCAATGATGTCAGAACTACTACAAATGGTATAAAGAATGTCCTGGGGAGGCCTGGTATCATTGAAATAGGTATAGAGACATGTACTACCTTGACTTACATTTTGAGTATCTGTGAAGAAAGACAATGGCTCTCCCTAAACTAAAAAATCTTAGTTGCTGCCATTGGACAGGAGATGGCCAAAAAAAATTGTGTAAATGTGCATATATTGCTTATTTTTGGTCAGGGCATGCTTTGCCAAGATGCCTGCTTGATGTTTGGCTAATTGTGCTAATCCTGGTCCTGACCTTTACTAGGGACATCCTGGTTAAGAGATGAAAAATGCAGCAACACCCCAATGAGTTTCCTGATTTTTAATGATGGTGATATCATCTATAAAGTGTGTAAACTCCCTCTGACTCACTTAGTTGATCCCAAACAGTTCCACAGGTAACCAACTGTCTTAGTCCATTCTGGCTGCCATAACAAAATACCACAGACTGGGTGACTTATAAATAAAAATTTATGTCTCATAGTTCTGGAGGCTGGACGTCCAAGATTAGGTGCCAGCATGATCAGGTTCCAGTGAAGCCCTTCTCCTGGATTATAGACTGCAGACCTCTAGTTGTGTCCTCACATGGCATGGGGTGATTGGGAGATCTGTGGGGCTTTTTTTTATAATGGTACTAATCTTCTTTATGAGAGCTCCACACCAATGACTTTAGCATCTCTCAATGACCCCACCTTCTAATACCATTATATTGTGCATTAGGATTTCAACATATGAATTTGGGGGGGACACATTCAGATCACAATACCAAGAGTGACCTCCTACTGGGACTGGCAAAGGATAGAAGACAGAGAGGCCAGCCCTCCTGCATATTGAGTATGCCAGAGTTCTCAGGTTGTCTCCATCCCATAGCAGACAGGCTTTGGATGCCATGCCTAATGTGTGGGGCATTGGTTCTTGTGACCCCAGGTATAATAGAGAACTAGGTATAGAGGGTCAGGGGCTCAGAGCCTATTAAACCCTCTTTGCAGGAGAGCTGAATATGTGCCCAGCAATTGTCCCTTTAATTAACATAAAATGGGCCCAAGAAGGGCGGTTTATTCATCAGAAGCACATGGGTAATTATGGACATCATTAGTGGTCCTAAGACTCCAACAGGCATGAGAAGAGGTTGCTAAAGCCTCTGGGTGGGATTAATGGAAACACTTCTTGTATTTCAACTTAGAACCCTTTGCTAGAGAAGGTCCCATGTAAGTTGTGCTGATTTGCAAGTAACAGCAAATGTCAATGAAGAGTATGTTGCCTCTAGAACTCAAAAAGGACTAAAAGATGTTGGGTTTGTGTTAAAGTCATGGGTGCTGGGAGAGTTAATGGCTGTTAATTGATGGTGTCAGGGATGGAACAGCCTTGTTAGGAATTTAACTGAGGTGTTGGGGTTGTACCATGTGTCATAAAATGGTCCATCCCCTTCTAGAGCCTCCTTTGTGAATATTTGTGTGTTCTAAATTAGTGTTCAAAAAATTGTCCTCAGAGGAAGATATCATCAGTGTGATATCATACATGAGCTTCTGGAGGAGTTGCATGTGGCTAAGATCTTGCATGCAAATGTGTGTGAGACTACTGAGGTGCCTCACAACATGCAAAACTCTATTGTGTTACTTTGAAGGTGAAGGCAAAATGCAACTGTATTAGTTCCTGTAACAGTTTAATTCCTTAATTCCATTTGTAACCTTTATTTACCCTAACAACGTAATATAACAGAATCTTGACAGGTTCTGGGGATTAAGAGATGTGTTTTCTAGTATTTAATAATCCTGTAGTCCAAGAATTACAAACAAGCATTTTATATCTTACTACTGTTTATGTGTCTCTTGCTTTTATTTAATTTATAAATTTCTCAAAATTTTGTCTATTTTTTTAGTATTGTTAAAGAGATTTTTATATGCAATCTGTTTATATATTTGATATATGTGCTAACTATAAACCACAGTAGGTTTTCCTCATGTGCTTTATAATTTTGGATTGTAAGCTCATTATTTTGGCCCACACTCTGAGAAAAACTGTTTCTTGTCATCCCTCAGGGATGATCTTTTTTATACAATAGTTTCTTATTGTCTCTGTACTAATGCCTTTATTTTTCTAGCCAACTCCTTGCTCAGTATGAAGCCTTTCATGAATGCTAAAGATAGATATATATCTAAATTCTAATCTACTTCTCATGTTCAAAGTTTCAATTCCTGCCCCCAGTGAGGCATCAAAACTTAATCTTCGAGATCCCAGGGAGAGGACTGGGGTTGTCTGCATGAACACAGCCTGAAGGGGGCTAGTGCACCACAGCTAGCTGAAATGGAGTCCAGGAAAAAGTCTGGAATTGCCTAAGAGGCAAGAGACCATTGTTTCAGGATGCGAGAGGGGAGGGGATTCAGAGCACTGCCTAAATAAGCTCCAGAGATAGGTACGAGCCATGGCTATCAGTGTAGACACCAGACCAACAGGAAAATCTAAGGCAGCTGCTGCAGCTACCAAGAAGCCTGTATGCAAGCACAGATCACTATCCACACATCTCCCAGGAGCCTGTGCAGCCCACCACTGCCAGGGTCCCGTTATCCAGGGACAACTTCCCCAGGAGACCAAATGTCACACCTCAAGCTGTTGCAACATCATGCTGGCCTCTGCTGATTCAGATTCACGTCATATTCCATACCCAACCCTTCCTCCAGCCTGAGTGAGCCAGAGCCCCCTAATCAGCTGCTACTTTAACCCCATCCTGTCTGGGCAGGGAACTGATGCTCTCAGGTGACCTACACACAGAGGTGGGAACAAATCCAAAGCTAAACCCCAGGAGCTCTGCAAACAAAAAAACAAAGAAGGCAAATTTTTCCCAGCAGCCTCAGGAACAGCAGGTTAAATATCAACAATCAACTTGATGTACCTGCATCTGTGGAATATATGAATAAACAATGATTCATCCCAAATATTAGGTGGTGGACATTGGGAGCAACTGTAGACTTGGGGTTTGCTTTCTACATCTAATTTGTTTCTGTTTTTAGGTATATCTTGGTTTAGTATTTACAGTTTATTAACATTGGTAAATTTGTTTATAGATTTGGTTGCTCTCTTCCTTTATACGTATATATGTATATATATATATATGTATATATAAAACATATATATATATGTTTTTTTCTTTTTCTATTTTTGTGAGTATGTATGTGTATGCTTCTTTTTGTGATTTTGTCTGTATAGCTTTGCTTTTAACATTTATCTTAGGATTCTGTCTGTCCATTTTTTTAATTGCTTTTTAATTTTCTTATTTTTAATATTTTTTATTTTAATAACTTTAATTTTATATTATTTTATTTTATTTATTTCCTTTATTTTCACTCTTTTCTTCTGAGCCATGTGGCTGACAGGGTCTTGGTACTTCAGCCAGGTGTCAGGCCTGAGCCTCTGAGGTTGGAGAGCCAAGATCAGGATATTTGTAGGTCAGAAAGTTCCCAGCCCCACAGAATATCAAATGGCAAAAGTTCTACCAGGGAACTCCATCTCAACAGTAAAACCCAGCTCTACTCCATGACCAGCAAGCTCCAGTGCTAGGCAACCCATGCCAAACAACTAGCAAGACAGGAACACAACACCATCCATTAGAGAGAGGCTCCTAAAATCATAATAAATTCACAGACACCCCAAACCCACTACCAGACAAGGTCCTGCACACCAGAAGGAAAATTTCCAGCTTCATCCACCAGAACATAGGCACAAGACCCCTCCACAAGGAAACCTACACAACCCACTGATCCAACAACCTTACCCACTGGGGAAAGACACCAAAAACAATGGGAACTACGAACCTGCAGCCTGTGAAAAAGAGACACCAAAAGCAGTAAGTTAAACAAAATGGGAAGACAGAGAAATATGCAGCAGATGAAGGAACAAAGTAAAAAAAAAAAAAAAACAGAAAATAATGAATGAGGTGAAAATAGACAGTCTACCTGAAAAATAATTCAGAGTAATGCTAGTAAAGATGATCCAAAATCTTGGAAATAGAATGGAGAAAATACAAGAAACTTTCAAAAGAACCTAGAAGAACTAAAGAGCAAACAAATGATGATAGACAACACAATAAATGAAATTTAAAATTCTCTAGAGGGAAACAAGAGCTGAATAACTGAGGCAGAAAATGGATAAGTGACCTGGAAGGTAAAAGAGTGGAAACATCTATCACAGAGCAGAGCAGAATAAAGAAAAAAAAAAAGAAAAGAATAGAAGACATTCTCAGAGACCTCAGGAACAATATTAAAGGCACCAACATTCAAATTATAGGGTTCCCAGAAGAAGAAGCAAAAAATAAAGGGATTGAGAAAATATTTGAAGGGATTACAGTTGAAAACTTTCCTAATGTGGCAAATAGTTAAGTCCACAAAACACAAAGAGTCCCATACAGGATAAATCCAAGGAGAAACCTGCCAAGACACATATTAATCAAACTGTCAAAAATTAAATACAAAGAAAAAATATTAAAAGCAGCAAGGGAAAAACAACAATAACATACAAGGGAATCCCCATAAGGTTAACAGCTGATCTTTCAGCAGAAACTCTGCAAGCCAGAAGGGAGTGGAAGGACATATTTAAAGTGATGAAAGGGGAAAACCTACAACCAAGATTACTCTACCCAGCAAGGATCTCATTCAGATTTGATGAAGAAATTAAAACCTTTACAGACAAGCAGAGGCTAAGAGAATTCTGCATCACCAAACCAGCTTTACAACAAAAGCTAAAGGAACTTCTCTAGGCAAGAAACACAAGAGAAGGAAAAGACATACAACAACAAACCCAAAACAATTAAGAAAATGGTAATACGAACATACATATCGATAATTACCTTAAATATAAATGGATTAAATGATTCAACAAAAAGACATAGAATGGCTGAATGGATACAAAAACAAGACTTGTATATATGCTCTCTACAATAGACCCACTTCAGACACAGGGACACATACAGACTGAAAGTGAGGAGGTGGAAAAAGCTATTCCATGCAAATGGAAATCAAAAGAAAGCTCTTAGAGAAATGCTCATATCAGACAATATAGACTTTAAAATAAATTATTGCAGGACACAAACAAGGACACTGCATAATGATCAAGGGATCAATCCAAGAAAAAGATATACCAATTGTACATATTTATGCACCCAACATAGAAACACAACAATACATAAGGCAAATGTTAACAACCAGAAAAGGGGAAATCCACAGTAACACAATAATAGAAGGGGACTTTAACACACCACTTTCACCAATGGACAGATCATCAAAAATGAAAATAAATAAGGAAACACAAGCTTTAAACGACACACTAAACAAGATGGATTTAACTGATATTTATTGGATATTCCATCCAAAAACAACAGAGTACACTTTCTTCTCAAGTGCTCATGGAACACTCTCCAGGATAGATCATATCTTGGGTCACAAATCAAGCCTTGGTAAATTTAAGAAATTTGAAATTGTATCAAGTATCTTTTCTGACCACAATGCTGAGACTACATATCAATAACAGGAATAAAACTGTAAAAAATGCAAACACATGGGGACTAAACAGTATGATAGTAATTAACCGAGAAATCACTGAAGAAATCAAGGAGGAAATCAAAAATACCTAGAAACTAATGACAATTAAATCACAACAACCCAAAACCTATGGGATGTACGAAAACAATTCTAAGAGGGAAGTTTATACGAATACAATCCTACCTCAAGAAAGAAGAAGCATCTCAAAGAAACAACCTAAACTTACACCTAAAGCAATTACAGAAAGAAGCACAAAAAAACCCCAAAATTAGCAGAAGGAAAGAAATCATAAAGATCAGATTAGAAATAAATGAAAAAGAAATGAAGGAAACAATAGCAAAGATCAATAAAACTAAAAGATGGTCCTTTTAGAAGATAAAGAAAACTGATAAACCATTAGCCAGACTCACCAAGAAACAAAGGGAGGAGAGTCAAATCAATAGAATTGGAAATGAAAAAGGAGTAACAACTGACACAGCAGAAAAACAAAGGATCATGAGATTACTACAATCAACTTTATGGCAATAAAATGAACAAGCTGGAAGAAATGGATAAAGTCGTAGAAAAACACAACCTTCTGAGACAGAACAAGAAGGAAACAGAAAACATAAATAGATCAATCAGAAGCACTGAAATTGAAACTGTGATTAAACATCTTTCAACAAACAAAAGCCCAGGACCAGATGGCTTCACAGGCGAAATCTATCAAACGTTTAGAGAAGAGCTAACACTTATCGTTCTCAAACTCCTCCAAAATATAGGAGAGGGAGGAACAGTCCCAAACTCCTTCTACGTGGCCATCACCCTGATATCAAAACCAGACAAAACTGTTACACAGAAAGAAAACTACAAGTTGATAACACTGCTGAACATAGATGTAAAATCCTCAACAAAATACTAGCAAACAGAATTCAACAGCACTTGAAACAGATTGTACACCATGATCAAGTTGGGTTTATCCCAGCAATGTGAGGATTCTTCAATATACACAAATCAATCAATGTGATAAATCATAATAACCAACTGAAGGGGAAAAACCATATGATCATCTCAATAGATGCAGAAATAGCCTTTGACAAAATTCAACACCCATTTATGATAAAACCCCTCAGAAATTAGGCATAGAGGGAACCTACCTCAAGATAATAAAGGCCATATGTGACAAACCCACAGCCAACATTGTTCTCAATGGTGCAAAATTGAAATCATTTCCACTAAGATCAAGAACAAGACAAGGTTGCCCACTCTCACCACTATTATTCAACATAGTTTTGGAATCTTTAGCCACAGAAATCAGAGAAGAAAAAGAAATCAAAGATATCCACCTCAGAAAAGAAGAAGTAAAAGTGTCACTCTTTGTAGATAACATGATAATATACATAGAGAATCCTAAAGATGCTACTAGAAAATTATGAGAGCTAATCAATGAATTTCATTGAGAAGCAAGATACAAAATTAATGCACAGAAATCTCTTGCATTCCTACACACTATTGATGAAAAATCTGAAAGAGAAATTAAGGAAACACTCCCATCTACCACTGCAACATAAAGAATAAAATGCCTAGGAATAAACCTACCTAAGGAGAAAAAAACCTGTATGCAGAAAATTATAGACACTGATGAAAGAAATTAAAGATGATACAAACATATGGAGAGATATACCATGTTCTTGAATTGGAAGAATCAACATTGTGAAAATGATCATTCTACACAAAGCAATCTACAGATTCAGAGCAATCCCTATCAAACTGCCAATGGCATTTTTAACAGAACTAGAACAAAAAATTTCACAATTTTTATGGAAACACAAAAGATCCCGAATAGCCAAAGCAATCTTGAGAACGAAAAATGGAGCTTCAGACTATACTACAAAGCTTCAGCAATCAAGACAGCGTGGTACTGGTACAATCACAGCAATATAGATCAATGGAACAGGATAGAAAGCCCAAAGGTAAACCACGCACATATGGTCACCTTATCTTTGATAAAAGAGGCAAGAATATACAATGGAGAAAAGACTGCCTGTTCAATTAGTGGTGCTGGGAAAACTGAATATCTACATGTAAAAGAATGAAATGAGAATACTCCCTAACACCATACATAAAAATAAACTCAAAATGGAGTAAAGACCTAAATGTAAGGCCATACACTATAAAACTCTTATAGGAAAACATAGGTAGTACACTCTGACAGAAATCACAGCAAGATATTTTTTGACCCACCTCCTAGAGAAATGGAAATAAAAACAAAAATAAATGAATGGGACTTAATGAAACTTAAAAGCTTTTGCACAGCAAAGGAAACCATAAACAAGACAAAAAGACAGCCCTCAAAATGGGTGAAAATATTTGCAAATGAAGCAACTGACAAAGGATTAATCTCCAAAATATACAAGCAGCTCATGCAGCTCAATATCAAATAAAACAGACAACCCAATACAAATATGGGCAGATGATCTAAACAGACATTTCTCCAAAGAAGATATCAAACACATGAAAGGATTCTCAACATCATTAATCTTTAGAAAAATGCAAATCAAATCTACAATGAGGTATCATCTCACACCAGTCAGAATGGCCATCATCAAAAAATCTACAAACAATAAATGCTGGAGAAGGTGGGGAGAAAAGGGAAACCTCTTGCACTCTTGGTGGGAATGTAAATTGATACAGCCACTGTGGAGAGCTGTATGGAGGTTCTTTAAAAAACTAAAAATAGAACTACCATACGACCCAGCAATCCCCCTATTGGGAATATACCCTAAGAAAACCATAATTCAAAAATTGTCATGTACCACAGTGTTCATTGCAGCTCTATTTACAATAGCCAGGACATGGAAGCAACCTAAGTGTCCATCAACAGATGAATGGATAAAGAAGATGTGGCGGGCTTCCCTGGTGGCGCAGTGGTTAAGAGTCCGCCTGCCGATGCAGGGGACACGGGTTCGTGCCCCGGTCTGGGAAGATCCCACATGCCGCGGAGCGGCTGGGCCCATGAGCCATGGCTGCTGAGCCTGCGTGTCCAGAGCCTGTGCTCCGCAACGGGAGAGGCCACAACAGTGAGAGGCCCGCATACCGCAAAAAAAAAAAAAAAGAAGATGTGGCACATATATACAATGGAATATTACTCAGCCATAAAAAGAAATGAAATTGAATTATTTGTAGTGAGGTGGATGGACCTAGAGTCTGTCATACAGAATGAAGTGAGTCAGAAAGAGAAAAACAAATACCATATGCTAACACATATATGTGGAATCTAAAAACAAACAAAACAAATTGGGTCTGAAAAACCTAAGGGCAGGACAGGAATAAAGACACAGATATATAGAATGTACTTAAGGTCACAGGCATGGGGAATGGTAAGCTGGGACAAATTAAGAGAGTGTCATGGACATATATACACTACCAAATGCAAAATAGATAGCTAGTGGGAAGCAGCTGCATAGCACAGGGAGACCAGCTCAGTGCTTTATGTCCACCTAGTTGGGTTGGTTAGGGTGGGTGGGAGGGAGACGCAGATACAAGGGGATAATGGGATATATGTATACATGTAGCTGATTCACTTTGTTATACAGCAGAAACTAACACAGCAAGGTAAAACAATTATACTCCAATAAAGGTGTTAAATAAAAATAAAAGTAAAAAAAGAAGTAAAGAATTATTCAGTGTTCTTTTTTTCCCTTGATTTTATCTCCTGGAAAATTTTCTTGTTTATTTGCAAATTATCTAGTCATTTAATGGGACTTTATGAAGCATTTTAAAATATTTTAAGTAAGAGGGTTTTCAGATTATCTAATCTCTCCTGTAGCCTTTTACTATAAATTTACAATTTCTTTTATGATGTTGAAAGAGCTTCTAAAAAGAGAAAAGAATTACTGCCTGACAGTGAGTCAGTAACTTACTAATTTACTATGTATATATTTTATAACTTACTGCAATATATATATATATATATATTTCTTTAGTCTTCACTCTTCTGTAAAATAGAGTATGTCTCTAGTTATTTTTTTTCAGATAAGAAACCTGTGGCTTATTGACATTTATTGGAAATCCTAATTTAGTTTGGTTTGTTTCTGTCCATTCATTCATGCATGCATTTATCCATGCATGCATTCATCCATTTATTTAATAATAAATGCACAGTATAGTGGGAGAGATGGATATAAAACAAAAGTAATTGAAACATAATTATCCAATTGTAGTTATAATGATAACTATGAAAACAGATTGCTGTTTGCAGTTAGAGCTTATGGCCATATATGTGATCAAAGGAGACTTCCCCAGGGAAGTAATGTTTAAACACTGACATTGAAATTGTATCAGTACAGACAAAGTTAATGTTGTGTGCATATATGTAGTGTATGAATGGGTGTATGTGTATGTGATGTGTATGTGTATGTGTGTGTATGAGAGAGAGACAGGGAGACAGGAAAGAAAAAATATGAGGGTGTTAACTTTGGCATGTAAAGGTATTTTTAGGCTATGACATGAAAAGCCACTAATCCATTTAGAAAACCACAGAAGGATAATATGGGAGGTAAATTCTATAAAAATGAAGAATCCGGGCTATAACCAAATCATGTTGGACCTCACTGATCACATTAAAAGCATTAAAAATAAATTGAGTGACTTTATTGTAGTGAATATATGGAGAGGGATAAAATGGTTTAAATTTTCATTGGCTGTACTAGTCCAGAACTTTCTCTATTAATAGTCACCTTAGATAAACATTATTAAGTATCGTGGTCTTCAAAGCTGGTAAATTGGAAATCCATGCATACTTAAAAATTATAGTCATAAACTGGGTAAGAAGGCAGATATAGGAAGGACATTATAACTTAAATGAGTTAATGCTTTCAAATGAAATAGTATAGAAAGAAGGAGTGTAAAAATTAGTGGAGAAATTTTGACCAGTTATATTGAGAGTTCAAGTAATATGTGTGAATAACTAGTTTAAATATCAGTTAAGGCCTGGTTAGGTAGTTTTTCTTGTCCATTATTACAGGGAGTTTTTCAATAAACATTCTCATATTAGTGTCCTTGTACACATATATGAGATTTTCTGTAGGGGAGACATTTAGAAATGAAATTTAAAGGTCACGGAGTACATGCATTTTAACTTTCTTGTATAATTAAAATCTCTCCAAAATAATTTTACCAATATACACTCTAATCATCAATGAGATTTCATTTTCACAACTTCAAGGACATTGTCTTAAGAAGTCAGTGAAGAAACATCAAAAGAGTTACAATTATATAGTCACAATGAGAGCAAAATTAGCAGGTGCCAATCCATGAACCTGCTATGCCAAATCAAGGCAGATAAGATATTTCTATAACCATATTTCTCTTTCACCAGGATCCAAGAACATCGTAAAAATAGTAGCTGTCTACTGGAAGAAGAGAGAGAAATGGAATGCATGGAAATGGAAATGAGGCTCTGAATGTACCCTCACACCATCCCAAACAAGGATTCAGACTTGAAGTAACAAAGCTGGAAAAAAAGAGGTGCTTTTGATAGTCCAAGTTTTATAAACAGTCATTTGTATGACACTTCGTCTATGCAGGCGCTGTTCTAAGCAAATTACAAATACCTAAACAAAACCTTATATTGTGGGTGCTATTTATTCTTTAACTGTACAAAGAAAATTAAGGCTTAGATATGTTAAGAATTTCTCAGAAAGTTTTCATCTAAAGAACCATAAAAAACTAGCTGCATAGAATGATTTTCATCAGCACTTGATCTACATCAGCACTTGCTGCTTCACCTTACACTTTTATGTTATGGGGATGGCTTATTTCCTTTAACCTCATGAATCAACTTCTGCTAGCTTCAAACTTTTCTTCTACAGCTTCCTCACCTCTCTCAGGCTTCATAGAATTGTAGGGAATTAGGGCCTTACTCTGGATTAGGCTTTGACTTAAGGAAATGTTGTAGTAGGTTTAGTCTTTTATCTGGATCACTAAAACTTTCTCCCTATCAGCAATAAGGCTACTTTGTCTTCTTATCATTCTAAGGTTCACTAGAGTAGCACATTTAATATCCTTTAAGAACTTTTCCTTTGCATTCATGACTTGACTAATTGTTTGGTACAAGAGGTCTAGCTTTTGGACTATCTCAGCTTTCAACATGCCATTCTCACTAAACTTAATCATTTCTAGACTAATATTAGTCATTAATATCATGTCTTAGTGAATAGAATAGCCTGAGGAGAGAAAGATAGGGAAACAGCTGGTCAGTGGAACCGTCAGAACACACACGTTTATCAATTAAGTTCCCTTTTTCATATGGGCATGTTTCGTGGCACCCCCAAATAATTACACTTGTAACATCAAAGATCATGGACCACAGATCAGCAAAGCAAATATATTAGTAATATAAGTATTTGAAATATTGCAAGAATTACCAAAATATGGCACAGAGGCATGAAGTGAGCAAATGCTGTTGGAAAAAATGGCAACTACAGATTTGCTCCACACAAGGTTGCTACAAACTTTAAATTTGTAAAAAATGCAATATCTATGAAGCACAATAAAAGGAAGTGCAATTAAACTAAGTATGCCTGTATTCTCCATTACAACATTCCTATAGAACAGAGAGAGCACACAAAATAACTACACAATTCTCATGAACGATTGTTGATTTTAAAAAGCAGTAAACATTAAAATCATGTGTAGAATGAAATAAAACAATTAATAAACCAAAAAAGCAGAAAAGATTTTGGCAAGGATATGAATACATGAATATGAATACACACATATATGTATACATGCATGTATATATGTATTTATGAGTATGTTTATACTCATATAGGACACAGTTTTTCTTGTGATATATGCAACAAGGACTAGGAGGAAACGGAAGTTTTATCGTAAACTCCAATGTACTGCTTTTGTTTTGTTCATGTGTTTTTTGTTGTTGTTGTTGTTTTTTGCCTCTGTCAATACATTATTGGTCAACTTTTAAAAGTTGAAATATTTAAAATTATCAAGGAGAAGCCATGGATCTCTAAGAATGAAAGTAACAAGAAAACTGGCTAAATCAATCAAAAGAAGACTATAAGTACAATAAATATCTTTCTTAGGGTCATATAAGTGGTGTTAAATTCAGAGACTCTTTTGAACCTATTTAATTGGTTAAATTTGGGTAAATAAACACACCTGAATTTTTCTTCTTATTCTGTTCTGAGAAAATATATGAGCAATCACCTGCACCATCTGCTGTTAACCATCTGTTGAGGGAAGGGAGTGGACACATTGGTATATTTGTTTAACAAAATACTATTTTAAAAAATACTGTAAAGTTAGCAACCACCTGAAGGAAAAAATTTTAGAGAATTACTATATTTAGCACAGAAAAAAAGGAATAATTCATATGAGAATAATCTGCAAACTTATGGCCTAAATTTTCAAATAATAGTTAGAAGGTAAAGTTCATATTGATAGAAAATTGAAGCAATTTATTAATGGAGGATTTTCAACAAGTTTTAATTTTCAAATAATTGATGTATTTAAAGGAGGCTATAGTGTCATTGTACTTATCTAAAGACTATTAATAAAGTAATATTTTATTATAATTAATTTGTGTCAACTAAATCACAAAATTCTCATTTTTATCAATTTATTTTACTTTTTTTCAAAATAGATCCATATATTTTTTTGTTTTAGATTAAGAGAAAACATATATGAAAGATAGTGTTTAATAATAGAGAATTTTACCAGCTTTTTCCACTGATGGAAAAACAGGTAAATTTGGTAAATATCATTTCTACATAGGCGAACATTCCAATAATATTCTAATTTAGTACTTGGGAACCTGCAAGAAAATTGTCTTCTAATAAGTGAGAAAAGTTAAGATGACTTTATTTTTTAAAAGAAATTGATATTTATAATTTTATTATCTATTGAAAATATGTCATAATTTTCTATATTTTTGATTTCTAAAATTTAGAAAACTTCAGATGATTTACATTACACCACATAATTTAATAATACACAAAGACCATGAGAAGAAAATAAAAGTTTTCATTACAAATGATTACAAAATAAAAATATGTTGTTTTGTTAAAGTGTTTACATATCTTTCTTAAAGCCATGTATTTCTTGGTCTGCTTTAAAAGAAGTATAAAATTAATTCAATAAAATATGATATGAAAGCAATGGCTTTCAAATTTTTGGCTTTAAAAAAAGAGAACAACTTATTTAAGTAGCATATTCACAGGAAGTCTAGTATATAATATTTTATAAAATTTGAATCAGCCTGGCTTCTCTTATGACTAGTGAGAGTCTCTGAGAACATCATTTCAAAACTAGCCTGATTGAAAAAGTGGGCAGAATTGGATAGCTGAAATTTGATTTTCAATTTTAAAGTTTCTTTATCATTTTAGCTGTTTATTTCTTCTTCCCCACATTCACTTTCCCAACCATAGAAATATGATTCCTGACCCAACAATCTAATCCAACTCTCCTGAATAATGTCGTGGATGATCACCTCATGGCCATTTCCTGGTCACCTCATCTCTTCTTTTCTCTTCTCTTCTCTTCTCTTCTCTTCTCTTCTTTTCTTTTTTCTCTTCTCTTCTTTTTTTGTTATAGTTATGACATATGAATTTATTTTTTATGCAGGAACATATTTTTTTCTATTTTCTTTCCACTTTAAACTTTTGATTTAGCCTCCCTTTTGTCAGCTTTGATCTTTATGTTTGGTTCTACTTCCTTTTTTCTACTCTTACCATAACCCAAATTCATAGAAACCCAATTTTAATCTTTTCCCCTCTAACTTTATAAACTTTAAGCATATTTTCAATCCTATTTATGTCTATGTTTATAACCACCTTCACTCTGATGACTATAGAATTCTGCAGCCTAAGATAGGTCTCAACATTAATATCTCAACATGAATTGCAACTCCAGCTTAACTGAATTTATTGTCTTCTCCTGAAAATTTATTCTCCCACATAGTTTGTTCTTACTTTAATAAAAACCTACATCTACCTATATACAAAAAGTTGTTTTCTCATTAACCTATACATTTGTTTTCTGCCCTTTTCTGTATGTGTTTTATTTTAAAATAAAAATATCAGCCTAAAAATTGTTAAGTAAAACCCCCATGATCATAAATTTGAGTAGGAAATATCAGAATGAACTCATAATGTATTTTTTCTTCAATAAGGATGACTATTTACTCTACATAAAAGACATATTAACCAAGCAGCAATGATAATTTCTACTGTCTCAATTATGGTGTCCAAATAATATTTTCTATTAAAGTCAGGAGTCCTGGTAGAAATAACTTACATCTGTGCTGGGACAAAATACTTAGAAAATGAGTCTGGAGTATGATCATACAATAAGGCAAAAACTACTGCAATCATATGTAAAGGAAACAGAAAGAAGAGCTGCACACTGACAAAATAGAATAATTTTCAATAACTATAGTAACTAGAGTGGACCATAGCACACTAAGTCTCAGTGTGTGCAATGATTCAGAAACAAACAAAATAAACTTTGGTCACTTTGAGGCAATTCTAGTGATATTACCAGATATTCTGAATACTAATATATAAAGGTGGGGGTGATAGAAAATCAGGCATTTATCTTTCTTTATTGTTAGAAACTTACTTCAAGGTAACACAAGAGTTGATGAAGAGATGTTTTCCCTATAGGGACATTCTAGCTAATAAGTGAAAAGGGAATGATATTAGAATATTTTCACTTTACAATCCCTAATGAATTAACAGTTCTAAGCAATAATAAACAATGGTGATTTGTATCACAAAAACATAGAAAATTAGACATTGCATACCTTCTCTTGAAAGTACATGAATAAACCTCATAATAATCCAATAAATTATCAAGATGTAACTTCCAGTAAACAGAGAGCAAATATAAACATTTTAAATAAAACAGTGAACAAGCAAATCCGGAAAGGAGGAATGTTATTATATGTTATTTAATGGCCAAATTGCAAAGCAAAAAGAGAGAGAAAGAGAGAGAGAGAGAGAGAGGAGAAATGACTATTAATAAGACTCAAATTATGATACTCTAAAAATATATATATTTTCTTTTCTGAATTCAACAACTAAACTGTAAAATAAATATACAGACAGAGGGATTTGATTGCTGACTAGATATAATATTTGATGACATTAAAGCATTAATGCTATTCTTTAACATATGATATTGGCATTTTGATACATCATGATTGTCCACACATTTTAAACATAGATAATGAAGTATTTCTATTTCTTCTTTTCTTAATTTTTGTTTTATATTGGAGCATAGTTGATTAATAATTTTGTGTTAGTTTCAGGTGTACAGTAAAGTGATTCAGTTAAATGTACACATGTATCTATTCTGTTTCAAATTCTTTTCCCATTTAGGTTATTACAGAATATAACCTAAATGAACAGTGCTCCCTGTGCTATGCAGTAGGTCTTTTTTCATTATCTGTTTTAAATATAGCTGTGTGTACATGTCAATCCCAAACTCCCAATCTCTCTCCCTTACCCTTCTTAGTTCTCTAAGTCTGTAAGTCTGTTTCTACTTTCTAAATAAGTTTATTTGTATCATTCTTTTTCTTGCATATAAGCAATATCATATGGCATTTGTCTTTTTCTGTCTGTCTTACTTCACTGAGTATGATAATCCAGGCCTATCCAGGTTGCTGTAGATGGCATTATTTCATTCTTTCAATTAAGAAAATGACAATAGGAACATATATATCAAAAATTACCTTAAATGTACAATAAATGGATTAAATGCTCCAACAAAAAGAAATAGACTGGCCTAATGGATACAAGACTTGTATATATGCTGTCCACAAGAGACCCACTTCATATCTAGGGACATATACAGACTGAAAATGAGGGGATGGAAAAAGGTATTCCATGAAATGGAAATCAAAAGAAAGCTGGAGTAGCAATACTCATATCAGAAAAAATAGACTTTAAAATAAAGACTGTTATAAGAGGCAAAGAAGGATACTACATAATAAACAAAGGATCAATCCAAGATGAAGATTTAACAATTGAAATATATATGCATGCAACATGGAACACCCTCAAAATTCAACAACCATTTATGATAAAAACTCTCTAGAAAGTAGACATAGAGGGAACCTACCTCAACATAATAAAGGCCATATATGACAAACCTACAGCAAACATCATACTCAATGGTGAAAGGCTGAAAACATTTCCTCTAAGATCAGGAATAAAATGAGGATGTCCATTCTCACCACTATTATTCAACATGGTTTTGGAAGTCCTAGCCATGGCAATCAGAAAAGAAAAGGAAATAAAAGAATCCAAATTGGAAAAGAAGTAAAACTGTTACTGGTTGCAGAGGACATGATACTATACATAGAAGATCCTAAAGATGATGCCAGAAAACTGCTAGAGCTCATAAATGTATTTGGTAAAGTTGCAGGATACAAAATTAATACACAGAAATCTGTTGCATTTCTATACACTAACAACAGAAGATCAGAAAGAGAAATTCAAGAAACAATCTCATTTACCACCACATCAAAATGAATAAAATACCTAAGAATAAACCTACCTAAGGAGACAAAAGACCTATGCTCTGAAAACTATAAAACACTGATGAAAGAAATCGAAGATGATGCAGATGGAAAGGTGTACCACGTTCTTGGATTGGAATAATCAATATTGTCAAAATGACTATACTACCCAAGGCAATCTACAGATTCAGTGCAATCCCTATCAAATTACCAATGGCATTTTTCACAGAACTAGAAGAAAAAAATCTTAAAATTTGCATGGAGACATAAAAAAACCCAAATACCCATAGCAATCTTGAGAAATAAAAATGGAGCAGGAGGACTCAGGCTCCCTGACTTCAGACTACAAAACTATAGTCATCAAAACAGTATGGTACTGGTAGAAAAACAGAAATATAGATTAATGGAACAGGAGGGAAAGACCCAAAATAAACCCACACACCTATGGTCAATTAATCTAGAACAAAGGAACCAAGACTATACAACGGAGGAAAGACAGTTTCTTCAATTAATGGTGCTGGGAACACTGGACAGTTACATGTAAATAAAATGAAATTAGAACATTCTTTAACACCATACACAAAAAATAATCTCAAAATGAATTAAAGACCTAAATGTAAGACTGGATACTATAAAAGTCTTAGAGGAAAACATAAGCAGAACACTCTTTGACATAAATCACTGTAATATTCTTCTGAGCTGTCTCCTAGAGTAATGGAAATAAAAACAAAAATAAACAAATGGAATCTAATTAAACTCAAAAGCTTTTGCACAACAAAGGAAACCATAAACAAAATGAAAAGAAAACCCACAGAATGGGAGAAAATATTTGCAAATTATGTGAATGACAAGGGATTAGTCTCCAAAATTACCAACAGCTCATTCAGCTCATTATGAAAAAAAAAAAAAAATCAAATAACCCAATCAAAACCTGGGCAGAAGACCTAAATAGACATTTTTTCCAAAGAAGAAATACAGATGGCCACGAGGTACATGAAAATATGCTCGACATCACTAATTATTTGAGAAATGCAAATCGAAACTACAAAAAGATATCACTTCTCCCCAGTCAGAATAGTCATCATCAAAAAGTCCACAAACAATAAATTCTGGAGAGGGTGTGGAAAAAAGGGAACCTTTCTACACTGTTAGTGGGAATGTAAATTGTTACAGCCTCTATGGAGAACAGTATAGAAGTTCCTTAAGAAGTTAAATATAGAGCTAACATATGATCCAGCAATCCCACTCCTGGACATATATATGGAGAAAACCATGGTTTGAAAGGATACATGCACCCCAATATTCTTGCACCACTGTTTAAAATAGTCAAGACATGGAATCCACTTAAATGTCCATCAACAGATGAATGGATAAAGATATGGTACATATATAAAATGGAATATTCCTCAGCCATAAAAAATGTAGTATTTCTCTTGATTATATAATATTATGTCTGGGGTCTTCTTTAAAATAATCTAGGTGGATAAGTTAATGAGAATTTAAATTAAACAACACTGTCCACAGTTTGATTATTGAATGGTGATAAAAATATAGACTTTCTTTATAATATATCATTATTTATGGGGTTTTTGAATTTTTCATAAAATAGTAAAATAATACTATTCTTACAGACAGACAGAATAGAAACATTTATAGGAATAAGTAAAATGTTTTAAAGATCTTATATATTTTCAGAGAGGTTTGAGAGAATAATTTATCCATAAAAAAGTTTATTAAAAAATAAGAAAACAAAGTAGTGTATGGTATTTTTTTTAAAAGAAACATGATATTGAAACTAAAAAAAGAAAATATGTCTTGTTTTGATTGTCTAATTTTAAGTATAGCCCTAAAAGTAAAGCTTGTTATTTATAAATTAAACTGAGGAAATAATTAAAATGCAGAAAAATACAAAAATATTTAACATGTTAGAAGAAAATGACAACAGTAAAGACCAATCCAAGAGATTCATCACCCATGCTATCAGGATTCTAAAGCAAGAAGTAGAATAAGGTATACAAGGAGGATTATCAAATAATAATAATAAAAAAAAGAAATGTTCCACTGTTGAGCTTCCCCACTTTTTAGTTTTATTTTTTGCTGTATGCGGGCCTCTCACTGTTGTGGCCTCTCCCGTTACAGAGCACAGGGTCTGGACGCACAGGCTCAGCGGCCATGGCTCACGGGCCGAGCCTCTCCGTGGCATGTGGGATCTTCCTGGACCAGGGCACGAACCCGTGTCCCCTGCATCAGCAGGTGGACTCTCAACCACTGCGCCACCAGGGAAGACCTCCCCACATTTTTAATCTCAGGCAGATTCATCTGCCTGGTTCTAGCTCTAAAATGAAAATGTATACCTTCACTTGATTGGACTACAATCATCTAAAATTCAATATGACCTAAAAAGAAGTTCATCATTCTCAGGCAAAATAATATTAACAAATCTTACAGTTAAGTTTACTTCTTATGGGTTTGAGTTACAGTTATTTAAAAGTTTAATTCTAATTTTTCTAAACTGTGTAAACTTGGAAAACTATTTTGCTTAGCCTCAGATGCAAAGAACATTTATAGAATCTCTTTCATGGAGTTCTTATGAGCTTTAAATGAGAGCATGCAGGAGGACGGATTAAGATGTCATAGTAAAAAGATTCTGGGCTCATTTCCCCTCATAAGCACATCAAAACCACAACTATATATGCAGCAACTCTCTCTGAGAATGATCTGAAGACTAGCATAATGGCTTTTCTACAACCAAAGTTATAAAGAAAGAACTACATGGAGTCTGTTATGCGTGATGCAGAAATGATCCAGTTGGGAAACACACCACTGGCAGGTGACCCAGAGAGGAGTATCACAGTCTCAAGGATCCTCCCTGAGGAGTTACATGTTTGGACCACATATAGTAAGCATCCCAGCCCTGAGGTCTGGTGCCAAGAATACAAGATTCTTGGCTGACTTGAAAACCAGTGGGACTTATAGGAGGGCTATGGGAAACTGAGACGCCCCACTTGAAGACTGTGGACACATATTTTCTTGCTCCCTGGCCCAACAGAGAGGCATCATATTGAAAATTGTCTGGAGCTATGACTTGCCTTCCAGGACTGGCCCAGAGCACACCCCACACACACTACCACCCTGCTCTGGGATCCCACTCCAGCCACTCCTGGTTCAACACTGCTCCCTGTCAACATGGAGACTGCCATCACACTGAGGAGAAACAGAGTTAGCTCAGAAATGGAAAACAAATTACCCTAAAGAGTAGGAGGTGAGACATTAAATAACAAATACCTAAAATTAATCAGCTTCCCATGAAGAGGAAAAGTATACTATGAATTTAGAGTACATGCGGAGAGAAAATGGAAATATAGTTTAAAATATGGATTTAAACATTTTAATAAACTGATGAAACTATCTTCTTCACATTTTTTGTTAAATGAATTTTAAAAAATATTATTTATTTGCTGTTTCTTTTTAAATATATGTGTGAATGAGAGAATATATATGAGTAAAATACACTGTATTTTAACAGACAACTTATATCCTATAATGAAACAGTACTAAATCTGAAAAGTTTAAGATTAATAACCTAAATTTGGAATAGCAACCTTAAGAATCCTAGCTGAAGTCATTAGAGGTACTGAGCCACCACTCCATCAGCTGGGCTGCTGCAAGATTTTTGAACCAGAAAATATATATGATAATACATATTAAGTGTTGCTTTAAATCATCATATTTTTGGAATATTTCTTACACATTAGTAGTTAATTAATCAACCATTAAATTACCAATATTCTGTCTTTTTAAAAAAACTGCACCAGTATATATATATATATATATATATATATATATATATATATATATATATATATATAAAATAGTGGTACTTGACAAATGCCAAGTTCAGACCCCCCAACTCCTATCCTATCTAACTCACTTGGAATGTTTTGAGGCGCTGAAACTGGTGTCCTGACTTTTCTAACTTACCTAGAGTTTGGATACCACATGGGGTAAACCTTAAACCCTGTCCTGCTGTATTATGAAATTCCTGACAAATATAGTGGAGAGTGTGGGAAATGGACACTCAAAGAGAGGGAAAAATACCCTGAATGACTGCGAAGTTCTACCCTAATAGTCTACTTTTACAGCCAACTTTTAAGTTCCAGGAAGGAATAGTGGCTCCAGCTACTAGGAGAGTTCCTTTTGTGCACCAAGACAAAGTTTACCCCCAAATCCATATTTTTAAGTACCAGTGAGTTCTAGAAAAAAAGCAGAAGAAAAATTTATAGAGGTAACTATATGCATCTCTATGTACTGTGATGTGGTCTCCTTCTGAATGTGCTAAATATTATTTAAGGAAAGGACTTCTCCTTTAGAAGGGATCATTGTGTCAGGGGAATCAACCATTGGAAACAATTTGGTATCTTTTTAAGGCTTCAAGAGATAGGCCATGGGAACAAGGGCATGCTATTGCCACCTTGTGAATAGTCCACGAAATGCAATGACAATAGAATTACAGCATCAGAATTACTCTGGTAGGAAGAACAACAGAAAACTACCAAATGTGTCATTAACTAGAGATGTCCCAGAATTCAGACTGTATTAGAGTGATCTGCTTATTTCATTAACAAATTTTTCTTGAATGTCTAAATCAACACCTGACATGCAGTAGATGTTCAATAAATATTTACTAAAGAGAGAAATGAATCAATGGATGAGTTTTACTTGGGTCAGTGTAAGGTAAGGATGGGCTGTCTCACCCTAGAAAGATTCAATAGGATCTTTACAGATATCAAAATTATCTGACAGCGTAAGTTGGGGTCACCTAAGGAAGAGTGGGTTTATAAAGTGAAATAATAGCTTGGATCAATTGTCAGATACCACAACTACTCCTACCTAAGACTTTTATAGAGGTTTAAAAAATATGGATAAAAATATCCCAACTAATTTGTTATATGGAGAGTATTAATTCAACCTACCTATATACAAATTGCTCTAGAAAACTCAGAGATCTAGGGTCAAGTTAAACATAGTAATTTATATGAGATTTTTATTCTAGTTAAACATAGTAATTCATATTTATACGATATTTTTAAGTCTGAGAGAGGGCAATTTCACATTGCAAACAATAGCATTGCTAATGACTACCTAAAAGATATTTGTTGTGAACACTTCTTAGGAAAACATTAAAATATTTATCATTGACATATATTAAATACGTAATAAGTGATATAAAGTATTACTAGGAGGAATTTTGGTAAAGGTAGATGTGCTTGAATTAGGAGTAAGATGAGTGAGTATAATACTAAATTTATGCAATATTTCATATCAGTGTTCTTTTTTTTAGGGTATTTTTATGTTTTTATTATTTTTATTTTTTTTTTATTTTGGCTGCATTGGGGCTTCGTTTCTGTGCAAGGGCTTTCTCTAGTTGCGGCAAGCAGGGGCCACTCTTCATCACAGTGTGCGGGCCTCTCACTATCGTGGCCTCTCTTGTTGCGGAGCACAGGCTCCAGACACGCAGGCTCAGTAGTTGTGGTGCATGGGCTTAGTTGCTCCGCGGCATGTGGGATCCTCCCAGACCAGGGCCCAAACCCATTTCCCCTGCATTGGCAGGCAGATTCTCAACCACTGCACGACCAGGGAAGCCCCCATATCAGTGTTCTTATAAACACATATTTTTTCTAAATTTTAAATATGTTGCATATGTAAAAATAAGTTTAGTGTGTTAATATAAGGAAGATTCACATGTATTTTTACATCTAATTATGTTATCAGTATTATTTCAATTTTGCAGAGCAAAACTGAAGGAAAATTACTTTATCAAAGTCATAAAATATAATAAAGATGCAAACTCCAGATGTTAATATTGCAATATGCATCCTCTCCACCTCCAATTATAGCATCTTGTAAAATATAACAGAATGTTGTAGAAGTGTATTTTGGTTATGTTAGAGTTTCTGTATAAAAATGACTAACTGTGGCTCTGGAATTTATTGCACACAGATGATACTTTACCTTTAACATAACATGGATTTTTATCAACAGTGGCTCAAAAATGTTTATTGACTGACAGTTATGTCTAGGCATTCTTCTTCTTACTGAAAACATAGAGATAATTATGAAAAATGTTTTTATGAAGTTCTTATAATCTAAGAATACATAATAAGAAGGTAAGTAAATAAGTTTGTATGTATATATTAGTGTTGTGATAAAGGTATACTCAGGTTACAATGGCAACACAGCAAAGGATACTAGCTCTACCTAGTTGTTTAAGCAAATCTTCTATTGGGAAAGCTCATCAATATGAGATTGGAAAATTGATAAAAGGCTAAGCAGAATTATAGAACGAGTGATGATAACTTGAACACAGACAAATGGAAAAGGAGACTATAAACAGTTTGATAATATGATAGAATGAAATACAAGGAAGAGAATGTCAGGAAATGACTGAATAAATATAGTATGCAGGACTCTGAAAGCATAATGAGTTCTTAATAAATAATTTTAGTTTTATCTAGGTGATGGGTAGAAAATGAATAAGTATTGAAAGCCTTCCAAAGTAATGTCTACTCTTCCTGATTATAAAACCATCCCAATAATAGATGGCTGAGACTTCTAGGATGCTTCAGCTCTGTTTGTATAGAAGCAGTGGATAGAAAAAAACATTGACTTAAGGGACAAGTGATGAGGAATGAAGGGCTTCAACCTGCCTAAACAAGTGTGATCTAAAAATGAACATTCCTTGAATTCTCACCAGACACGGAATCTACCGGTGCCTTGATCTTGGACTCCCCAGACTTCAGAACTGTGATAAATAAATTTTTAAGTCACCTAGTCTATGGTATTCTGCCATAGCAGCCCAACTGACTAAGACAAAAACTAGCACTGATGGAGTGAGGCATGGCTGTAATAAATACCTAAAACTTTGGAAACAGCTTTGGATTTGGGTAATAAGTAGAGGCTGGAAGAGTTTGGAAGGGCTTGCTAGAAAAAGCCTATATTTCTGTGAATGAACCTTTAAAAGTAATTCTAGTGAGAGGTCAGAAAACTTTCTCAGCTCACTTCCACATTCCCTGTCTCAGCCAGCAGCCTAGCCAGTGTGGAGAGATTTGCTGTGCTGATTAAAAATTATAATAAGAAGGAGGAGCTTCAAGACGGTGGAAGAGTAAGACATGGAGATCACCTTCCTCCCCACAAATACATCAGAAATACATCTACATGTGGAACAACTACTACAGAACACCTACTGAAAGCTGGCAGAAGACCTCAGACCTCCCAAAAGGAAAGGAACTCCCCATGTACATGGGTAGGGCAAAAGAAAAAAGAGAAAAAACAGAGACAAAAGAAAAGGGACGGGACCTGCACCAGTGGGAGGAAGCTGTGAAGGAGGAAAGGTTTCCACACACTAGGAATCCCCTTCATGGGCGGAGACTGTGGATGGCAGAGAGGGGAAGCTTCAGAGCCATGGAGGAGAGTGCAGCAAGAGGGGTGCAGAGGGCAAAGTAGAGAGATTCCCACACAGAGGATCTGTGCTCTCACCAGCCCAAGAGGCTTGTCTGCTCACCCGCTGGGACAGGTGGGGTTTGGGAGCTGAGACTCCGGCTTCGGAGGTCACACCCCAGGGAGAGGACAGGGGCTGGCTGTGTGAACACAGCCTGAAAGGGGCTAGTGCACCATGGCTAGCTGGGATGGAGTCCAGGAAAAGGTCTGGAACAGCCGAAGAGACAAGAGACTTTTACTTGCCTCTTTGTTTCATGGTGCGAGAGGAGAGGGGATTAAGAGCGCTGCTTAAAGGAGCTCCAGAGACAGGCGCAAGTCGCAACTATCAGCACGGACACCAGAGACAGGCATAAGACGCTAAGGCTGCTGCTGCAGCCACCAATAAGCCTGTGTGCAAGCACAGGTCACTATCCATACCTCCCCTCCCTGGAGCCTGTGCAGCCTGCCACTTCCAGGGTCCCGTGATCCAGGGACACTTTCCCAGGAGAACACACGGCATGCCTCAGGCTGGTGCAATGTCACGCTGGGCTCTGCCGCCGCAGGCTCGCCCTGCACTCCGTAACCCTCCCTCCCCCCGGCCTCAGTGAGCCAGAAACCCCGAAGAAGCTGATCCTTTAACCCCGTACTGTCTGAGAGAAGAACAGATGCCCTCAGGCAACCTGCACGCAGAGGCAGGGCCAAATCCAAAGCTGGATCCCAGGAGTTGTGTGAACAAAGATGAGAAAGGGAAATCTCTCCCAGCAGCCTCAGGAACAGCGGATTAAATCTCCACAGTCAACCTGATGTACCCTGCCTATGTGGAATACCTGAATAGACCACGAATCATCCCAAATTGACAAGGTGGACCTTGGGAGCAATGATATGTATGTATTTTTCCCTTTTTCTCTTTTTGTGAGTGTGTATGTGTATGCTTCTCTGTGTGATTTTGTCTGTATAGCTTTACTTTTACCATGTGTCCTAGGGTTCTGTCTGTCCATTTTTGGTTGTTTGTTTGTTTTTTTGTGTTTTTTTTTGTATAGGTTTCATCACTTGTTATCATTGGTAGATTTTTTTTGGTTTGGTGGTTCTCTTTTTTCTTTCTTTTTTTAATTACTTTAAAATTTTTCTTTAATATTTATTTTTTGTTTTTTATTTTAATAACTTTTATTTTACCTTATTTTACTTTACCTTTTTCTTTCTTTCTTTCTTTTTTCTCCATTTTATTCTGAGCCGTGTGGATGACAGGCTCTTGGTGCTCCAACCAGGTGTCAGGGCTGTGCTTCTGAGGTGGGAGAGCCAAGTTCAGGATATTGGTCCAACAGAGACCTCCCAGCTCCACATAATATCAAATGGCAAATATTTCCCAGAGATCTCCAATTCAATGCCAAGACCCAGCTCCACTCAACAACCAGCAAGCTACAGTGCTGGACACCCTATGCCAAACAACTAGAAAGACAGGAACACAACCCCACCCATTAGCAGAAAGGTTGCTTAAAATCATAATATAGTCACAGACACCCCAAAACACACCACCAAATGTAGATCTGCTCGCCAGAAAGACAAGATCCAGCATCACCCACCAGAACATAGGCACTAGTCCCCTCCACCAGGAAGCTTACACAACAAACTGAACCAACGTTAGCCACTGGGGGCAGACAACAAAAACAATGGGAACTACCAACCTGCAGCCTGTGAAAAGGAGACCCAAAACACAGTAAGTTAAGCAAAATGAGAAGACAAAGAAACACACAGCAGATGAAGGACCAAGGTAAAAACCCACCAGACTTAAAAAATGAAGAGGAAATAGGCAGTCTAACTGAAAAATAGTTCAGAATAATGATAGTAAAGATGATCCAAAATATTGGAAATAGAATGGAGAAAATACAAAAATCTTTTAAGAAAGACCTAGAAAAACTAAAGAGCAAACAAACATTCATGAACAACACAATAAATGAAATTGAAAATTCTCTAGGAGGCATCAATAGTGGAATAACTGAGGCAGAAGAACAGATAAGTGACCTGGAAGATAAAATAGTGGAAATAACTACTGCAGAGAAGAATAAAGAAAAAAGAATGAAAAGATTTAAGGAAGTCTCAGAGACTTCTGGGACAATATTAAATGCACCAACATTCAAATTATAGGGGTCCCAGAAGAAGAAGAGAAAAAGAAAGGAACTTAGAAAATATTTGAAGAGATTATAGTTGAAAACTTCCCTAATATGGATAAGGAAATAGTTAATCAAGTCCAGGAAGCACACAGAGTCCCATTCAGGATAAATCCAAGGAGAAAGCCACCAAGACACATATGAATCAAACTATCAAAAATTAAACACAAAGAAAAAAATATTAAAAGCAGCAATGGAAAAACAACAAATAACATAAAAGGGAATCCCCATAAGGTGAACAGCTGATCTGTCAGCAGAAACTCTGCAAGCCATAAACGAGTAGCAGGACATACTTAAAGTGATGAAAGGGAAAAACCTACAACCAAGTTTACTCTACCCAGCAAGGATCTCATTCAGATATGAGGGAGAAATAAAAACCTTTACAGACAAGCAAAAACTAAAAGAATTCAGCACAACAAAACCAGCTTTATAACAAATGCTAAAGGAACTTCTCTAGGCAGGAAACACAAGACAAGGAAATAATGATCTACAATAACAAACCCAAAACAATTAAGGTAATAGTAATATGAACATACATATTGATAATTACCTTAAATTTAAATGGATTAAATGCTCCAACCAAAAGACATAGAATGGCTGAATGAATACAAAAACAAAACCCATATATATGCTGTCTACAAGAGACCCACTTCAGACCTAGGGACACATACAGACTGAAAGTGAGGGGATGGAAAAAGATATTCCATGCAAGCGGAAATCAAAAGAAAGCTGGAGTAGCAATTCTAATATCAGAAAAAAGAGAGTTTAAAGCAAAGACTATTACAAGAGATGAAGAAGGACACTCCATAATATTCAATGGATCAATCCAAGAAGAAGATATAACCATTGTAAATATTTATGCACCCAACATAGTAGCACCTCAATACATAAGGGAAATACTAACAGCCATAAAAGGGGCAATCAACAGTAACACAATCATAGTATAGGGGACTTAAACACCCCACTTTCACCAATGGATAGATCATCCAAAATGAAGATAAATAAGGAAACACAAGCTTTAAATGATACATTAAACAAGATGGATTTAATTGATATTTATAGGACATTCAATTTAAAAACAACAGAACACACTTTTCCTCAAGTGCTCATGTAATATTCCCTAAGATAGATCATATCTTAGGTCACAAGTCAAGCCTTGGTAAGTTTAAGAAAATTGAAATTGCATCAAGTGTATTTTTGTACCACAAAGCTATGAGACTACATAACAATTACATGAAAAAAATCTGTAAAAATTACAAACACATGGAGGCTAAATAATACACTATTAATAACCAAGACGCCACTGAAGAAATCAAGGAGGAAATCCAAAAATACCTAGAAACAAATGACATGAAAACACGACCTCCCAAAGCCTATGGGATGCATCAAAAGCAGTCCTAAGAGGGAAGTTTATAGCAGTACAATCCTACCTTAAGAAACAAGAAACATCTCAAATAAACAACCTAACCTTACACCTAAAGCAGTTAGAGAAATAAGAACAAAAAACCCCAAAGTGAGCAGAAAGAAAGAAATTATAAAAATCAGATCAGAAATACATTAAAAAGAAATGAAGGAAACAGTAGCAGAGATCAATAAAACTAAAAGCTGGTTCTTTGAGAAGATAATCATAATTGATAAATCATTAGCCAGACTCATCAAGAAAAAAAGGGAGAAGCCTCAAATCAGTAGAATTAGAAATGAAGAAGGGGAAGTAACAACTGAAACTGCAGAAATACAAGGATGATGAGCGATTACTACAATCAACTATATGCCAATAAAATGGGCAATCTGGATGAAATGGACAAATTCTTCAAAAAGCACAACCTTCCAAGACTGAACCTGGAAGACATAGAAAATATGAACAGACCAAACACAAGAACTGAAATTGAAACTGTGATTTAAAATCTTCCAACAAACAAAAGCCCAGGACGATATGGCTTCACAGGCGAATTCTGTCAAATATTTAGAGAAGAGTTAACACCTACATTTCTCAAATGCTTCCAAAATATAGCAGAGGGAGGAACACTCCCAAATTCATTATACGAGGCCACCATCACCCTGATACCAAAACCGGACAAAGATGTCACAAAAAAAGGAAACTACGGACCAATATCACTGATGAACATATATGCAAAAATCCTCAACAAAATACTAGCAAACAGAATCCAAGAGCACATTAAAAGGATCATACACCATATTCAAGTGGGGTTTGTCCCAAGAATGCAAGGATTCTTCAATATATGCAAATCAATCAATGCAATAGATCATATTACGAAACTGAAGGAGAAAAACCATATGATCATCTCAATAGATGCAGAGAAAGCTTTTGACAAAATTCAACACCCAGTTATGATAAAAACACTCCAGAGGGTAGGCATAGAGGGAACTTACCTCAACATAATAAAGGCCATATATGACAAACCCACAGCCATCATTGTCCTCAATGGTGAAAAATGGAAACCATTTCCTCTAAGATGAGGAACAAGACAAAATTGTCCACTCTCACCCCTATTATTCAACATAGTTTTGGAAGTTTTAGCCACAGCTATCAGAGAAGAAAAAGAAATAAAAGGAATTGAGGGCTTCCCTGGTGGCACAGTGGTTGAGTGTCTGCCTGCCGATGCAGGGAACATGGGATCGTGCCCCAGTCTGGGAGGATCCCACGTGCCACAGAGTGGCTGTGTCCATGAGCCATGGCTTCTGAGTCTGTGCATCCAGAGCCTGTGCTCTGCAACGGGAGAGGTCACAACAGTGAGAGGCCCGTGTACAGCAAAAAAAAAAAAAAAAAAAAAGAAAAGGAATAAAAATAGGAAAAGAAGGAGTTAAGCTGCCACTCTTTTCAGACGACGTGATACTATACATAGAGAATCCTAAAGATGCTACCAGAAAACTACTAGATCTAATCAATGAATTTGGTAAAGTAGCAGGATACAAAATTAATGCACAGAAATCTCTGGCTTCCTATACACTAATGATGAAAAATGTGAAAGTGAATTTAAGAAAACACTCCCATTTACCATTGCAACAAAAAGAATAAAATACCTAGGAATAAACCTACCTAAGGAGACAAAAGCCCTGTATGCAGAAAATTATAAGGCACTGATGAAAGAAATTAAAGGTGATACAAATAGATGGAGAGATATACCATGTTCGTGGATTGGAAGAAGCAACACTGTGAAAATGACTATACTACCCAAAGCAATCTACTGATTCAATGCAATCCCTATCAAGCTACCATGGCATTTCTCACAGAAGTAGAACTAAAAAATTCACAATTTGTATGGAAACACAAAAGACTCTGAATAGCCAAAGAAATCTTGAGAATGAAAAATGGAGCTGGAGGAATCAGTCTTGCTGATTTCAGACTATACTACAAAGTTACAGCAATCAAGACAGTATGGTACTGGCACAAAAACAGAAATATAGATCAATGGAACAGGATAGAAAGCCCAGAGATAAACCTATGCACATATGGTCACCTTATCTTTGACAAAGGAGGCAACAATATACAATGGAGAAAAGACAGCCTCTTCAACAAGTGGTGCTGGGAAAACTTTACAGCTACATGTAAAAGAATGAAATTAGAGCACTCCCTGACACCATACATGAAAATAAACCCAAAATCCATTATATACCTAAATGTAAGGACAGACACTATAAAACTCTTAGAGGAAAACATAGGCAGAACACTCTATGGCATAAATCACAGCAAGATCCTTTTTGACCCAAATCCTAGAGAAATGGAAATAAAAATAAACAAATGGGATCTAATGAAACTTAAAATCTTTTGCACAGCAAAGGAAACTACAAGCAAGATGAAAAGACAACCCTCAGAATGGATGAAAATATTTGCAAATGAAGCAACTGACAAAGGATTAATCTCCAAAGTTTACAAGCAGCTCATGCAGCTCAATATCAAAAACAAACAAACAAACAAACAACCCAATCAATAAATGGGCAGAAACCCTAAATAGACATTTCTCCAAAGAAGATATACAGATTGCCAAAAAACACATGAAAGAATGCTTAACATCACTAATCATTAGAAAAATGCAAATCAAAACTACAATGCAGTATCATCTCACACTGTTCAGAATGGCCATCATCAAAAAGTCTACAAACCATAAATGCTGGACAAGGTGTGGAGACAAGGGAACCCTCATACACTGTTGGTGCAAATGTAAATTGATACAACCACTATGGAGAACAGTATGGAGGTTTCTAAAATACTAAAAATTGAATGTCCATATGACCTGGCAATCCCACTATTGGACATATACCCTGAGAAAAACATAATTCCAAAAGAGTCATGTACCACAATGTTCATTGCAGCTCTGTTTACAATAGCCAGGACATGGAAGCAACCTAAGTGTCCATTGACAAATGAATGGATAAAGAAGATGTGGCCCATATATACAATGGAATATTACTCAGCCATAAAAGGAGCAAAATTGAGTTATGTGTAGTGAGGTTGATGACATAGAGTCTGTCATACAGAGTGAAGTAAGTCAGAAAGAGAAAAACAAATACCATATGCTAACACATATATATGGAATCTAAAAAAAAAAAAAATGGTCATGAATAACCCAAGGGCAAGATGAGAATAAAGTCACAGACCTACTAGAAAATGGACTTGAGGACACGGGGAGGAGGAATGGTAAGCTGGGACAAAGCGAGAGAGTGGTAGTGTACATATGGATACATATACACTACCAAATATAAAATAGATAGCTAGTGGGAAGCAGTCACATAACACAGGGAGATAACCTCTGTGGTTTGTGACCAGCTAGAAGGGTGGTAAAGGGAGGGTGGGAGGGAGGGAGATGTAAGAGGGAAGAGAGATGGTGATATACGTATATGTATAACTGATTCCCTTCGGTATAAAGCAGAAACTAACACACCATTGTAAAGCAATTATACTCCAATAAAAACGTTAAAAATATAAAATTAAATTAAATTAAAAAAAATTACTTGTAAAGGCCATTCTGATGAGGTCTCAGATAGAAATGAGGAATATGTTATTGGAAACAGGAAGAAAAGTGATTCTTGCTATAAATTTGGCAAAGAAGTTGGTTGAATTGTGTTCATGTTCTAGTATTTTGTGGAAGGTAAAACTTGCTAGTGATGAAATTGGATGCTTAGCTGAAGAGATATCTAGTCACATTGTTGAAGGTATTGCTTGGCTTATCCTGACTGCTTAATAGTACAATGAGAAAAGAGAGAATTTGTCTCTTATGGCCAAACCTCTGTATGTTACTAAACAATAATAACTCTGACCCAATTTTAAATAGTCTTTAAGGCCTCACAGGAGACTCTGATGAACCCACCTGTCCTCAGACATCCTAAGTATCATAATTCCTTTTATCTTTTTTTGTATATAAAAAGGAAAGAAATGCCCTTGGTTTACTCACCTGAAAACAGGAATCACTTTTGACCTATAAGGTATTATAGTCAGCTGCTAGACCCAGTGAAATGGGGACACCTCCCTTTCCTTAGAGTCATTACAGTCACTGCCCTTTTGATTAGGGCCACCAAGAAATTCATTGTGGAATCCCCTTTAACCACTTTTGTCTCTGTTGCAGTAGAATCTCTCCTGTATTCTCATCACATTTAATATTTCTCAGCCAGCTGCCTCACCTCCTATAATGTCCTTTTGTTAATTGCTCCTCAAGTATCTCTATGATAACATTAACTCTACTACTCTTCTCTCCTCTGTCACTAAAGATGTTCCTCAGGACTGCTGGAGATCAGGGATTGCCTCCTGACTCCTCATGATGATCTACAAAAAATTCCTATAGGTAATGCAGACTTTTCACCGTTCACTGCTGGTTCTTATTTAAAGACGGCAATGGCACATATTTTGCTGAGTATGTTATTGAAACTCCTTTTGACATTATCGATGCCCCATCTTTACCTATGGCTACTTAAGCTCAACAGGCTGAACACTCTTACGTGGGCCTATACTTTGGCCAAGGACAGAACTGCCAACATTTATACTGATAGTAATATGCTTTCTGAGTAGCTCATGACTTTGGAATATTGCAGAAACAACTTGGCTTTCTCACGTCCAGTGGAAATACAATTTAAAACATCCCCTATGTTCAGGAATTATTAGATGCAATACTTTAACCTGCCACTTTAGCTACTATTTAGAATCTATGGCATTCTAAACTTGACCCTCTAGAAGCTAAGGGAAACGAACTTGCTGATATTTTTACAAGAAATTCTGCCCTTAAAGGGGCCACTAGCTGCCAAACCTGTGACATTGTCCAAAGGGCTATTTCTCCAAATGATAAGTCAGAAAAATTGGCTACAAAAGCCCAAAAATTGACCTCAGGAAACAAACAGGATTGGAAATTCAACAATTAATGGTTTGATAAAAAGACAGACTTCTGGTTTGTACCAAGTAACAAGTCAGTTGTACTGGAGACTCTAAAATTCTCACTTCTCAACGTTGTTCATACGTTACATCATTGGTCTACTGACAAAATGATAGCATTCATGAATCAGTAGTGGTGGAGGATATTAACAAGACTACAAAAAGTGCCTACTTCACCTGTCCCGCTTGTCTGAAGTATAACTCAGGGGAGCATGTTTACTCTGCTCCCAGACATTTAACAGCTTAATGGACATTTCAAAGTTGAGCAAATAGATTTCATAAAACTTTCTCCATCTTATGAATATAAATATGTTTAAGTCATTGTCTGTATGTTTTCACAGTGGGCCAAAGCCTTTCCTTGCAGACAGACTATACCTTTTCTGTGGCTAAAGTCCTTTTGGAAAAGATTAACCCTATTTGGCGAACTCCTTTTTAACTTCATAGTGATCAAGCAACCCATTTTACCGGCCAGGGCTTTGACAAGTCTGTGCTGTTTGGTTGGTTTTACACTTTCACTGCACTTACTACCCATGATCTTCTGCTTTAGTTGAATACATTAACAAAATTATTAAGACTCAATTGGCAAAATTTGTAGAGGCTCTCCAAATGCCTTGGCCAAAAGCATTATTATTTTTCTTTCTAAATCTCAGATTCACTCCTTTTGGAATTCACACTCTTATTCTTTGAGATAGTCACAGGATATCCAATGCACTTAGCTCCTTCCTCTTTGACCCACAACAGGATAAAGAAGAGATATTCCAATATCGCAAAATCCCAGTTGCTTCTATTAAAAATAACTATATTTTGGTAGAGCCATCTTTTCACAGTGCACTCTTGGGTGATTAAGACCTTAAGCACTGCATCTTGCAACCTGGAGGTTTCATCTATTGGAAAAGACACCAGAAGGACTCTCTTCAACCTCACTGGAGAGTCCCTTATCAGGTACTGTTAACCAATCCTTGTGCAACCAAACTCCAAAAAATAGACTCTTGGATTCACATGACACAATTAAAGAAAGCACAGAACACTGAGTGGACCTGCACATCATCTGGTGACCTAACAGTAAAAATTTCCTAAAATTGAAGCACACATCTGATGAGACATTTTCCCCAAAGTATCTGAACTAAACCTGTTGGAAGTTTGTCTGCCAAATCCTTGATGATGACATAATAAATTGATGACCTACTATGTCTATGATCTTGATAACATGTGTACTTTAGTTAAAAGCATATGAGAGTTCTCCCTCTTACCTCACTTATTACTCGAATGTGACCTCAGTAGGTTTCCAATCTGTGCACTTTCCCTCCAACATGAGACACTACACTCAGGAAAGGTCCTTCTGGTATTGAAGGATAAAAATCTGCTGAAAATGGAAAACCTAACTTTTGGTCAGCAATGCTTTCAGAGAAAGATCTTGATCCAAAGGAGAAAATGTAAAAAATTAATAAACAGAAACCTCAATTAAATAGAATAAGGATGCCAGAGGGAAGAGCTCTCATGTCCTGTGAGTATAGCAAAGCCAACAGGAAGAAGAAAGACTTCTTTTCTTTCCTAGTAAGGACTCAGCCAATGAAAAGTCATAGACTTTTGCTTACAATAGTCTTCCTAACTTCCATTTTCCCTCTATAAAAGTGTTCTTCCCTTGCCATGCAGGGACTTGCACATGGCTTGCCATGACTTCAGATCCTGAATTGCAATTCTCTGCTGATCCCAGATAAACCCGCCTTTGCTGGAGAAATATTTAGCAGTCTACTTGTCTTAGGTCAACACCCACTAGGTTTTGGACTTCCTTGTGACTATCAATTTCTTTTCTCCATTTTAGAACAAGAATGTCTATCCTATGCCTATCTTACCATTTTGTTTTGGAAGCACATAACATGTTTTGATTCACAAGTTCATTGCTGGAGAGGAATTTTGTCTCAGGATGAATCTTACATTGAGCCTCAATCATTATCTGATTTAGACAATAGTTAGATGCAACTTTGAATTTAGACTTTAAAAGTTGATACTGAACAAGTTATGATTTGGAGGGGGAGGTACTGGGATCTGATAAGTGTATTTGGTGTGCAAGAAGAACATGAATTTGGGGGGTCTTGGGGTAGAAACCTGTAGACTAATGATTGTGTCCCTCAGAATTCATATGTTGAAACCAAATTCCCAATGCAATAATATTTAGAGGAGGAGCCTTTGAGAAATGATCAAACCATGAGGGTGAATCCCTCATAAAAGGTATAATGCCCTTATAAAAAAGACTCCAGATTTCTCTCTCACCCTTTTGGCCATGTGAGAACACAGTGAGAAGATGGCTGTCTTTGAATAAGGAAATGGATTCTCACCAGACACTGAATCTGCCTGTGCCTTGATCTTGGACTTTCCAGCCTCTAGAACTGTAATAAATAAATTTCCATCCCATTCTATGATACTCTGTATAGCAGCCCAAATTAGCTAAAAGAAAGCTCAGTAATACAATGGAAGAAGGGTGGTACTGTTCCTTTCAGATTGTATTGGGTCCCTAATAATAGATATAAAACTCACTTGGGAAGTAATATAAATCACAGTAAAAGGGGGAAAGCCTTGAGGTGTATTTTTCTGTGTACATATGCATTAAAAAACTGCTTCTTCTAACTTAATTCTGAATTGGGTTAATGTTATTCCTAATTCCATTAAGTCTACAACATATCTCAGAAGCCAATGTGCTTTTTGTTTGTTTATTTTAATTTGTATTGATTGTCAATTTCTATTCACCTTTGGATTCTGTGATAATGGAGTACCCTTATATGGAGGGTGGGTGAGCCCACTAGGAATGGGTTTTTTCATTATTTCTTGTCTTGCAGATGTTTTAATAGTATGTTTTATTTATATCCCAGTAACAGAACTTTCATTGTCAAAAACTTAATAGTAACAAAATAGAGAAATCAAAATATAAATATTTAAAAAATAAAATTATAGAATGCAATATTTTCTGACAGATGATCTCTTAAGATTACTTTCTTCTTCATCTCTACATTTTTCTTCTACAATTAGTACCCTATACATTTCTCTTATGCTGTCAAGAACACTTAATGACCCAGAAAATATCTAAAGTTTATTAGCATGATGGATATTGCTGGAGCTTCTATGTAAATAGAGTAGAAGATAAAAATTATTTTAAAGAAAATTTAAGTTTCTCTGTTTCATGGTTTAATTTTTACAAACAACTTTTTTTTTAGTAATTATGGAAAATTGAAAATTTTCAAAATTTTAACTAGGGAAAAGGAGCAGATCTTTCTTCTAAGCTCAGAAGTTGGTTCTCATTTAGCATCTCTCTATATCTTCATAGGTCCCATAATTAGCATGACAAAATTTGAAATCTTTGGGATAGGCATTAGGGCATTCAAGAAGGATTTTCAGTTCTGTTTCTATCTACATCTAAAAATTTTACTTTTCAATCTGCTTAATTTTAGTTGTTTTCATGAAACTTACTTTATCCAAAGACATATGAGTGGTAATGGGCAGTTCTAAGTTCTATCCCCTCCCATCCTCTCTTGTTATCTACCAAAGAGAATAGCCATGCTCTTAATTGCAGTTATTACATCATCTGGATATCAGAGTATATATAATGTGAAGCAGAGACTCCAGACAGCCTGCAGTGAACAGATAGTTTATATGGAAAAAAAAAACTTTTATTTTTCAAGTGAATTATTTTTTTAAAATTAGTGATATTATCATGGCAATATTATGCATCTGGTCTGAATCAGTGACTCAGTAAAGAACACTTAGCACCTTGTGATACTCTTTTTAGCCTTACAATGATTGTATTTATGTGTTTAATACCTTTATGTTTTATTAAAATACAGGCTCCAAATGGCAGGTGTCATCATACATATTTGTTCACTACAATCCTATCACTACTTATAGTGTATCTAGCATAGAGTAAGGAACTAATAAACTGGCTTTCCTTTAAAAAACAAAACAAAACAAAACAAAACAAACAAACAAGCTAAGATATATTTTAAGTAAGACCTTATGAATTCAATTCTATCACTGCTAACTGATATACAAATCAGCTTATTCATAGAGTAATTAAAAGAATCTAGTATTAACAGAACTAGTGATAAATCTGAAGTATTTTAAACAGGCAGAATTCTAAAAATATATAGCCCAATGCTTCACACCTGGTAAACATTTAATAAACAGCATGCAAAGAACATATTCTTTGGGTCAACTGAAACAAATTTGGAATCCTATATATATCATTCACTACCTATATGTTCTTACACCAACCTCAAATATTTTCTTTACCCATTTAGCCTAATAGTGAGAGAGCCTACAAAAGTCCCAGACAATGCTATCTTTTTAGACAGAAGTAGAATTATCCATTCTTAGCCTCTCATCTCTTCATTCAATAATTCCAGTTCTCTCTTAATTTTCAATATAATTTTTTTTTTGCTTTACATATGAAAAATGCAACTGATAATGAAGAGTGTAACCTCTGGCATCAGATGATATATGGTTAAATAGAAGTGCCCAATCACCAGCTGTTTAACCTCGAATGAATTAATTACCCTAAGAATCTTGTTCCTCAACTCTATGGAGGTAAATATTGTTTATCATCATTGTATCAAATAAGATAAACTAGATAAAGTGTTTAGTAGAATAAATCGTGTAAAGTCGGTTCTCATAAAATTATCTTCCCAACCTTGGCCTGCAAGTATTTCATAATTTAGTGAGAAAAAAAAATGTGAGAATGATTCAAATATGATATTATCAGTTCAGATAAAGAAAGGTACAGATGCAAGATAGAGGGTAGTGCTTACTTACCATTCAAGATAATGTTGGAGAATATTCAGCAAGGAGGTAATACTAATACTTAAGGAAAAAACTCGAAGGTTAATTAGGATTTAACCAAGCAAAAAAGAGAGAATGTTCATATAGCACAGAAGTTAAATGGGGTAAGGCATGTTAAGGCACAGGTGATGCTAAATTGAGATGGAATCCTCTATTTAACTTTGAACTTGAGTAGAGATGTGGTATAAGTCCCACCTTTAAACTGATATTAATAAATGGAAAAATTATAAATATATTATTTTTTTAAAGATAATAAATGAGTATTTCGATAAGAAAATATCACTAGGGTTAAATATTACTATGATTCATAAAGAACATGTCAAGAAAAAAAAAAGGACAATTTCTTGTGTGTGTGTGGGGGTGTGTGTGTGTGTGTGGCAGGGTCAATAGATTGAAGACCATGAGGCTATTAGAGAAAAACTCTGTCTCTTGACTTGAGAAAATAGTTTGCTCATGATTAATAAATCAATGTGAGCCTGGAGGAAGTTCCCTATAGGTATTGCCATTTGATCTATTCTTTGTTTCTAGTTTCCTATTCAATAAATTTATCAATAAGTTAAATTATTTTTAAATTGAATTTTAAAGTGAATTTTGCTGGATATATAGGTTTGAGAATGATAACCATCTTCGATGGACTATAAAATAAAAAAAGATGTTTTCAAACAGAAGGACTATCTGAAAATCATAAATTTTTAAAGAAACAAATTCAAAAATTGTCTTGAACTTAAAAAATCCATCAACCATATAAAAATAACATCTTCATTTCATGCACAATCCTGACTTTAGATTCTGAGATATACTATTTTGAAGAAAATGACAACAAATATTTAAAAGAAAAACAGTTTGTGACTGAATACATTTGAAAAATCCTAGAATACAAAAAGTTAACGAGGTTTGCTTACTAAATAAAGTCCTATATTTTACTTTTGCCAGTAACAATTGTGAATCTCTATAGTGAAATATTAAGTTAAAATTGAAATTCATTTGAAGTGTGAAATTCACCCCTTCCCAAAAAGCATCTTCTGAAATCAGTATTCTTTGGAACAAAGGTTAAACATTTCTAAAAGAGTAGATTGATAGAAATTTGTAGTCAAAGTGATCCTATTAGTGGTAAGTTAGTACAAATTAATCAGAGCAGTGAACCTTATAACTGATCTCTGCTATTATGATTAAAATATGATACAATTCTGAATACTATTTAACATGTAGATTCTCATTTTTCAAATCGTTCACTTATTCACTCATCAAGTATACAAGTAATACAATATTACTCAATGTATACAGTAGCAGATATGATAATGGATACAACAGTGGATAAGATGGATAGAGATGTTCTCTTTCCTCAATGAATTTATATTCTAGTAGTGGGATAAGGATATTAAACGGACATGATAATTTTTGATTATGATAAGTACTTTTTAAAACAATTAATTAACTAATTTATTTATCATTTTTGGCCGTGTTGAACCTTCTTTGCTGTGTGTGGGCTCTCTCTCTTGCTGTGGGAAGTGGGGTCTACTCTTTGTTGTGGTGCATGGGCTTCTCATTGTGGTGGGTTCTCTTGTTGTGGAGCACAGGCTCTAGGCACACGGGGTTCAGTAGTTGTGGCACGCAGGCTCAGTATTTGTGGCTTGAGAGCTCTAGAGCGCAGGCTCAGTACTTGTGGTGCACGGGTTTAGTTGTTCCATGGCATGTGGAATCTTCCCAGCCCAGGGCTCAAACCCGTGTCCCCTGAATTGGCAGGTGGATTCTTAACCCCTGCACCACCAGGGAAGTCCAAGTACTTTTAAGGAAGTACTTGGAATAAGTAATACAAAATATCTAGTTTTTTGTTTTTTTTTAATAAAAGGATAATATGACTGTGCCTCCTTGAGGAAACACAGTTTGAGCTAAGTCAAATACTACTTGATGAATTAATGAATGTATACAGAATTAAAGAATAGGTTTAGTAAGGAAGATATGAGTGCAGTTACCTCAAGAATTCCCATGACCAAAACATAATTTTTGCTTCAGTAAGGAGGAAGAGAATGGGGAAGTTATTTTATAAGCATGTTTTATTTTTAGACAATGTTTTGAGGACAACATAAAAATTGTTTTATTTTCAACTCTTCTTCAGTGTATTAATATTTAGAGAGATTCATGTTATTTTTTAATATTATATAAAGTGTTTTTTTCTATGTTTCAAATTTATTTGAGTTTTTATATTGCTTATATTTTAGCAGATTTTTTTCATTTTAATTAAAAATCACTAAAAGATGAACAAGCAGGTGCTAACAAAACACTGCTTAAACTTGAAGTCTCTTTTAATGTTTGATGGTTACACATTTATCATAATACTTTAAGAATCTAGATTCATAGGATGTAGAAGAGTTCTATATTCACTCAGGGGAGAAAAAATTGGGAACATAAAGATGAATTCTAACAACCTTGTGATAATATATCTGTGTGTAAGAGAAAAAGAGCTTACTATTGGAAATAAAATAATTTCCCTTCAGCTTTTTATTATAGTCTAAGCTAATGGAATTAGGCACAATTTCTTTAACTGCATTCAGCAGTACCTATGAAATATATAATTGTTCTTTTACTGATTCAAATATTTATGGCAATACATATAACAGTTGAATATTAACAAAGACTCAAGAAAGCCACAGAAAAGAGTGAAAGAACAAGATCCTTAGAGGCAAAATAAACTAACTCCTTTTAAAAATTCTATTAAAAATAAAACTATATATTGTGCACAGATCTTCGTTTCTAATATCATTCTTTAATAAAAGATACCAGCATTCCTTGGAGAAATAACTGATTACAGGTCTGAAGCAAGATATGCACAAAAGGAGTCTGGAACATCTTCTAGTGTTACAAAGAAAGGAATTACTAAAACAAACAAACAAGAAAATAAGCAAACAAAAACTCTCAGTGATGAGAGGTATGTCAAAGAAATAAGGAGCCAAGTGAAAGTGCTCACAAAACTGAGGTATTTTGAGAAATAAAATAAATAAATAAGTAGTGAATTATAATCCAACATATAAAATAAATATCCATGAGTCCATACTAATATAAATAATCATTGCATAAGTAAAAGAGGGGAGAAAGACTAATCTCTTTTGCAGAATAATTCCAAGTAATTTATGTAGATACTCCACCCTCTACATGAAGTGTAACTAACACTTTTAAGTGTGGCTTGGATATAGTAGCTTTTCTGCAAGCAATACAATACAGAAAGGAGGAAAACATGTAACTTTCTAGTGGAGCAAGCTGACAAATGTGACAAATCATGTTGGTTTTATGTACCCTTATCTGATATGATGAGAAAAATGGTACTTTACCTCTGTGGTCTTCCTTCCAAAAAGCTATAACTCCAGTCTACTCATGAGAAAAATACCAGAAAAATCCCAATGGAGGGACATTCCATAAAACACAAATCAGTACTCCTGAAAATGTTCAAGGTCATCAAGACCAATGAAAGTCTGAGAAATCAGACTTAGGAGGAGCCTAAGGAGACCTGACACGTTATTGTAATGTGGTATCTAGATGGGAACCTGTAACAGAAAAAGAGTATTACATAAAAACTCAGGAAATCTTAACAAAGTATGGACTTTAGTTAATAATATGTATCAATATTGGTTTCTTAATTGTGATAAATGTATCATATTAATGTAATATTGTTTGTAATAGGGGAAAAAATGTGCAGCATATGGGCAATCTCTGTACTATCTTCATGACTTTTCTGCAAATCTATAAACATTCAAAAATTTTTCTAAAAAGTAAAATAAAGTAGTTTTTAACAAATAAAATATATTTATATGATGCATAAAAACTATAAGCATTTTGTATCCAAAGGGAACCTGCTTTTCAAAAGGGTAAACAAATTGTAATTTCAGAGGAAATAATTTTTAAATTCTAAAGTAAAGAATTTAAAAAATTTTAAGTGTGGAAGCAGGTTTTTTTCATTAGTAATACAAAGTCATGAAGAAGATTAAGCACAGAATTATAAGACTTCTTTTAAAAACTTGTAAATGGCATAGAAAAACAGCTATAAAATGTATTCTTTGCATAGGTGAAAAAAAAGATAAAATTGTGGATAATTTGTGATAGGATAAACAATAAAGTCGTAGTTTTTGTTTATATCTTTTGAAATTGATGAGACAATATTGGTAAGAGCAATCTGTTTTAAACCACTTCCATAAAATTTGAAATTTTACTGAAATGTTCATCACCATTAAGTTCACATCTTCTTTCATTCCCTAAATCCCTTGAAACTGAATCTGAATTCTGGACTTTGTACAGCAATAGATACTATAGGAAAGGAGAAACAAACTAACAAAAATGGACTGTAATTCAAAACAATGAATTCTAACAGTAGAGTCAGGATTCTGAAAGCCTCAGCCCAAAAGAAGAATTGTAACATGTTGGGAGCAAATACAGATAATAGGTAGCATGATGAGTCTTAAAAAAACAAACAAAAAACACTAAAGTCGGGCTTCCCTGGTGGTGGTGCAGTGGTTGAGAGTCCGCCTGCCAGTGCAGGGGACACGGGTTTGTGCCCCGGTCCGGGAAGATCCCACATGCCGCGGAGTGGCTGGGCCCGTGAGCCATGGCCGCTGAGCCTGCGCGTCCAGAGCCTGTGCTCCAAAACAGGAGAGACCACAGCAGTGAGAGGCCCATGTACTGCAAAACAAAACAAAACAAAACAAAACACTAAAGTCAAAGAAGTATTTTAACCAGTAACCTCAACTTCCTTAAAGGAGTAATTCCTTTAACTGGTAGAGGAAACTGAAAGCATCTGCCTATGTTAGCTTTTGTTTTGTGTCTGGCAACACTAAATTAATAGACAAAAGAGCATAATTCATGGTGTCATAAAGAAATTAATTAATCTTTCCAAGTCATATAGGTAATTGGTGTGGTTTCTTTGATAAACTTGAAGACTTCTTTCTTGTTCACTGTACCAAATTGCTTTTCACTTATTTATTGGGAAAAAATCAATATAAGATATAAGATAATATGAATCTCCATAAAAATATAAACACAAAAAAGCAAAGCAAAATTATTTTTGGTTTTATAAGCTTCTGGTGTCATCTTTTTCATTTATTCTAATTCCTAATAAAACATTACAGGTCTTTTAGCTGTACTTAATTTCCACTGGTTATACATTATTCTATTTTATTTCTGTTATGTTTACTTTTTTATCAACCAATGCTAAGGAAATACATCTTTGCAAACTATGATAACTTGAGAGCAAGTTTTAAATATTAAGGTCATTTTCCAGCATATTAGAATATTCTGATCAACTAATTGATTTTCGATCAACTTTATTTGACTAAAAATGATTATTTAAAAAATTATGGCCTTTATTTTCCTTATACTGGATAGCTCTGTCAAAAAATAATTTAAGGGCTTCCCTGGTGGTGCAGTGGTTGAGGGTCCGCCTGCCGATGCAGGGGACACGGGTTCGTGCCCCGGTCCGGGAAGATCCCACATGCCGTGGAGCAGCTGGGCCCATGAGCCATGGCCGCTGAGCCTGTGCATCCGGAGCCTGTGCTCCGCAACGGGAGAGGCCACAGCAGTGAGAGGCCCACGTACCGCAAAAAAAAAATAAAAAAAAAAAATAATAAAAAATAATTTAGGGGTATGTCTCAACAAATTAAAATTAAATCATTTTATTCATTCCATCATTGCTATGATTTTGTTAAATTGACATGTATTAGGTGGAGCACAGGGTCTGATTTTTTTCAACATTATTTTTATTTAAAAATTTTAAAAATTAATTTTTATTGGAGTATAGTTGCTTTACAATATTGTGTTAGTTTCTTGCTGTACAGCAAAGTATCAGTCATACGTATACACATTTCCACTCTTTTTTATATTTCCTTCCGATTTAGTTCACCACAGAGCACTGAGAATTCCCTGTGCTGTATAGTAGGTTCTCATTAGTTATAGATGGGCTCAGCAGCAGACCACAAGAGCAACTGAAATAGCAAAGTTTATTATTCACAGGTCCTGGAGGAAGTAACCAACATGCCTGTAGGGGCCACAGTGGGAAGTCAAGGCAGAGTGTCAAGCAGAAAGGTCAACCTGGGGCATACCTTTATTAGGGTCCCTGGATGCAGTGCTTTTGGGTTCCCAGGCTGGGGCCAAATTGGTTAATTCACATGTACACACTGCTGTATTTAAAATGGATAAGCAACAAGGACCTACTATATAGCACAGGGAAGGAACTCTGCTCAATGCTATGTGGCAGCCTGGATGGGAGGGGAGTTTGGGGGAGAATGGATACATGTACATGTATGACTGAGTCCCTTTGTTGTGCACCTGAAACTATCACAACATTGTTAATCGGCTATACTCCAATTTAAAAAAAAACGTTTTTAAAAAAATTGGTCAATTTAAACCAAAAGAACAGGGTTTTGGTAAGCCCCACAGGGAGTATTATCTAAGAGGCATATAAGACAGACTATGCACTGGGAGTCAGGAAGCTGTTAATCATAAGGGCTGTTCGGAAAGTTGCATCAGGAATTTATATTCCCTGTGATTCTGTGTGCTGCTTTCTAGGGTATGAGTTTGCACAAGGGGGCTACTGTTAGTTTAAGGTCCCTGCAGGCTGCTTTGCCAAAGAAAATGGATGCTGAGGCAGAAATACCGTGGAGTGGTGTAGCTAAACTCTCAACATTTTTTTTACCCATTCATGGGTAAAATAAATATTAACTGTGCACTTTCTTATATGTAGAGTAACCTGAGATATTTCAGATAAAATTTCTGAAACAACCTTTCTATCTTCTTAAGGAAATTTCTGCCTAGTTCAGAGTTAAAACATAAATCTATTTTAAAAATATATTAATGAGAAATACTGTTAAAAGAAGTCATATAATCATTGGCTAAATGAGTGACATACATTTTTACTATGTGTTTAGGATGAGCTCACAGTATTAAACAGTACAATTGCTAGGACAAAAATTTATATTAGAATTTAAATATTTTAATTCAGCTTTATAGATGTTATTTTTGTGATTTAGATTTTACTACTTTCAGAGATTTTTGACAAACCAAGTACGTGTTATTATATGGTCAATTGACAGCTCACAATAACTTATTTGATAAATTGTAGCACATTGAAATAAGCAATATTCCTGTGATCAGATATTAACCAGGGTTTCAAGTTATACCATGTACATCATAGTTATAATTCTTTAATTTTATTTTATCATTTTAAATCACAGTCAAAGGAGTTATATGTATGCTTTAAGGAAAGAGACAAATAGGATAGGTAGCATACTTTTGCCCCTAATATTTTATTGGCCACATAGTAAGGATTGTATCCCATTATTTTCTTAGCATATATTTATATTGTCATATAATTGTAATAAAATATCTTACAGGCATAGAGCTATTTTGATGGTGGGAGAGAATGAAAAGTTTGGTAATATAATTTCTAATATACCTTATAATTTCTCTTGATTACTCTCACCAGAGGTCATAAATTTATCAACTTCAGTTATTTTATTAAGTAACATCAGTTATCACTATTGATACTTACGTTATGTGTTTATTTTTTATTTTATAATTTCCTTTCCTGATCTTTATTCTTTAGTTCATCAGATTAACTTCTTCTTTGATTAACTTCTTGACCTATATATGTACATCATTAATTTCATTTCTCTTTTTTTCTAATAAATGCATTCCAGGATAAAATTTTCTATCTTAACACTGGTTATCTTGCACACCACTAGAAAAAGTATAGAAATAACATGAGACTTAAAATGATTTGTCTTCTTCTAGAAAGTGTTTACATGTGGCAGTAAGCTAGGAGCATTAGTAATCATCATATAGCTAAATCCAATGTCAGGACAGAGACCATCCCAAATTGGACTTGAGTAACAATTTCAGTATTTCTAGTTTTTTTTTCCATTGCTAGGAAATGGTGGATTATGTTTCCTCTGGTAGGCTTAAGGTTCCAACTTTTGCCCTCCCTGTTCCATAAAGGTATGGAAAGTTTTTTCTTAACCTCTTGAACCTTGGCTGACTCTTAATAAGCAAATTGATCTAAGGAAAAAAAAAAAACTCCAGATTCTTGGGTCTTTACGCTGGGTTTTCTTTTCTATTCAGATGGCTGACTGATAATTGCCCTGAGAACTCTTTGTGTCTTAACCCGTATCCCCTTTTGTGCTGTTTTAAAAACTTTAGCTTTAAGTGAAAGAATATGAGCGAGCAATAGATCCTCTATATTTTATCTAACATGCTTTCAGTTACATCTTGTAAAAAGTATGATAAACTCCTTGCTGTAGTGCTTTGTTATGACAGTTTTCAATGGCGATCTTAAAAATTCTGCTATTGACTATATATTAGTTGTTGATTTTATTTGCAAATATTCATTTAAAATCTTTATCATAAAATGCTACTGAAGAAACAAGATATAGCACCATGCAAATTAAATTAGTCAGTGAATCTTAAGTTTAAAAGTATAGGGCAACGTCCACATTTAATTTGTAAGATATTCCTTTACTACAAGCAACTTTTTAAAATTTACAAACTCAATTTATGGTAATATATTTTTAAAACTAAGTAATTCAGTAATTTATCTTATTTCACAAAGTCTGAGAAGAAATAAAGTTATCTTTTAATCCACAGTGTATTCATTCATACAGGAATTTTCATTGTGAAGAATTTTCAGCAAGCATAAATTTACTATATGCTAAATATTCTGAAATATTTTTGATAATCATTATTTAACCAGAAAAAGGTTCTCCTTATTAAATATATTTTCCTACTTTTTGCATTCTGATCATATGCACGTAAATTGTTAAATTTATTTCCCTTTCTTAGTGGTTTGTTCATTAAGCTTTAACACATTGTCTGTGTTATTCACCACAAAGAATTTTGTTTCTCTCATTCTATTCAAAGCTGGAGGGTCCTAGGTTACCTCCTTTATTGTGTAACTTTTTACATCTCATTAACTTCTTCTAATTGACACTGGTACTCAATGTATACTTTTTGTGCTGCTGTTGCCACAAAGCAAATTATTCTATCCCTCATGACTGCTCTGGTAGCTTCCCACAAAACACCCAGGCTAGTTTCTTGTTTTTTATTGATATTAATTTATTCTGAAATAGTCTTCATTTGTTGCACAAATACTGCAGTTTAATTAGAGAGTTGTTAAATCTCCATACTTCAGATCTTCTATAATTCAGTATATCACCAGAGACATTGACACCAGGAAATTAACAAGTAAAGTTAGATTGTCAATAGCAGATGGTTACATGCTTCAATATTTCATATATATATATATATATATATATATATTTAGTATTCCAGAAGTTAGTCTTCTATAAAATGTAAATATATCAGGTTCCATACCTATTTTTTGTTAATTTATTTCTCAGTTAATATGAAATTGTACATATAAATTTCATATGTAAAACATCATTCTGCACCTTGCTTTGCTTCTGTTTTGTTCTTTAACTTTTCAGTATATTGTGAGGATCATTACAAAGCAGTATGTGAAGAGGTGTTTCCCTTATTTGAGGAGAGGGAACTGCACAGTATTACATCATTTAGATAGATCTTAATTTATGTAACTAGTTCCTGTAAATTGGTATCAAGGTGGTTTTAATGTTTCAGAGAATATTTTGGAACTGTGGGGGGTGATGTGTCTCAGATCAATTTTTGAAGTTAAGGTTTCTTAAATTTTTGACATTAAAATCTCTTGTGTCTAAGACTTTATGCTCTCAATATCACATTTAGTCCTGTGGAATAAGTTCATTGATTGATTTAGTTTTATAGTGTTTTTCTTCCTTTTTTTTTAAGAACAGTACATAAGGTCATACCCAAAGAGTATAGCAATATGAAGAATGTGTGCAATCATACTAAAGTGTTTTTTAATTGTGAAATAGTTCAAATATGTAGAAAGCTCAAAAGAAATGTAACAAATGCTCCTGCATCCCCTCCTCCCTCTTTCTCTCTCTCTCTCTCTCTCTACTCTGTTACACCTAAACCATTATGAACTGCTAGGCCATTTATGAACAGATCTCCCCTTGTTTCTCCTTCCAATACAAGTAACTATTATTGTGATGTAGTGTTTCTCCTCCTGATTGCTGTTTCTTTTTAATATGAAAATTACTCTCCATACTATACATTACTGTTTATTGTGTTGTAAAATTTATAAAATTTCTATTATACTCTATCATATTGTAAAGTCATTTTACAAATGTCATTCATTGCTCAATATTATTATAATGAAGTGCAACTCATATTGATACACATAGATGTATTTCACTGCCACCATACAAAGATATTGCATTATTACTGACTATATTCCCCATGCTGTACATTTCATCCCCTTGACTTATTTATTTTGTTACTGGAAGTTAATTAATACTCTTAATTTCCCTAACCTATTACACTCATCCCCCCCACACCCTTCCCCTGTGGCAATGACTTTTTTTTTCCATATTTATGACTTTGTTTCTCTTTTATGTTTTTTCATTTTTTTATATTTTAGATTCCATATAGAAGTCATATGGTTTTGTCTTTCTCTGTCTGAATTTTTTCCTTAACATAATACCCTCTCAGTCCATCCATATCACAAATGGCAAGATTTCATTATTTTCTATATTGATTCATCTATCAATAGACACCTACGTTATTTTCATACCTTGGCTATTGTGAATAATACTGCAATGAACATAGGGTTACATATATCTTTTCAAATTAGTGTTTTTGTTTTCTTTGGAAAAAATACACAGAAGTAGAATTGCTGGATATTATGGTAGTTCTGTTTTTAATTTTTTGAGCGTCTCCATACTATTTTCCATGGTGGCTGCATCAATTTACATTTCCACCAACAGTACAGGAGGATTCCTTTTTCTCCACATTTTTGCCAACACTTATTTGTTTTCTTTTTGATAAAAGCCATTCTCACATGTTTGAGGTGATATCTCATTGTGGTTTTCATTTGTATTTCCATGATGATTAGAGATGTGAAGCATCTTCTCGTGTCTGTGTTGGCCATCTATATGTCTTCTCTGGAGAAATGTCTATTCAGGTCCTCTGCCCATTTTTTTAATCAGCTTGTTTATTTTTTTGTTGAGTTGTATAACTTCTTTATATACTTTAGATTTTAACCCCTAGTTAAATATATCATTTGTAAATATCTTCCCCCAGTCAGTAGGTGATATTTTCCTTTTGTTGATGGTTTCCTTTCCTATGCAAAAAATTGTTACTTTGATTTAGTCCTAGTTGTTTATTTTTTCTCTAGTTTCCCTTGACTGAAGAGACAGATCAAAAAAAAAAAATGGGAAAACGAGTGTCAAAGACCATACAATGTATGTTTTCTTCTAGGAGTTTTATGGTTTCACGTCTTATATTTTAAAGCTTTAATCCATTTTGAGTTCATGTTTGTATACAGTGTGAGAGAGTAGTCCAGTTTGATTCATTTACACATAGCTGTCCAGTTTTTTCAATACCATTTATTAAAGAGGCTGCTTTTAGCCCACATTATATTTATGACTCATTTGTCAGATTAATTGACCAGATAAATCTGTGTTTATTTCTGGGCTTACTATTCTGTTCCATTGATCGGTATGTCTGCTTTTGTGCCAGTTCAATACTATTTTGATTTTTTTCTCTTGGTAGTCTAGTTTGAAACCAGGCAAAATGATACATCCAGATTTTTCTTCTTTCTCAAGATTGCTTTGGCTATTTGGGGTATTTTATGGTTCCATACAAATTTTAGAAAGATTTTTCCAGTTCTGTGAAAATGCTATTGGCATTTTGATAGGAATTGCATTAAATCTGTAGACTGCCTTAGGGAATATAGTCATTTTAACAGTATCCAGTTCTTCCAGTCCATGAACATGGTATATCTTTCCACTTGTTTGTGTCATCCTCAATTTCTTTCATCAGTGTCTTATAATTTTCCAAGTAAAGGTCTTTTACCTCCTTAGTCAGATTTATTCCTAAGTATTTCATTATTTTTGATACAATTGTAAATTTTTTTAAATTTATTTTTCTAATAGTTCATTGCTAGTGTATAGTAACTCAGCTGATTTCTGTACATTAAGTTTGTATCCTGCAACTTTACTGGTTTCATTTATTGGCTCTAGTAATATTTGTGATGGCATATTTAGGATTTCTACATATATTCTCATTTCATCTGCAAACAATGACACTTTTACTTCCTTTCCAATTTGGATTCCTTTTACTTCTATTTCTTCTCTAATTGCTGTGGCTAGGACTTCAAGTACTATGTTCAATAACAGTGGTGACAGTAGGCATCATTGTCTTGCTCCTGATCTTAGTTGAAATGCTTTCAGCTTTTCACTATTGAGCATGATGTTGACTGTAGGCTTGACATATATGCCTTTTATTATGTTGACTTGTATTATGTTCCTCTACACTCACTTTGTTGAGAGTTTTTATCATAAATTGACATTTAATTTGTCAAAAGCTTTTTCTGCATCTGTAGGGATGATCATTTTATTCAATTTATTAAGTTGGTGTATCATATTTCTCAATTTTTGGATATTGACCGATCCTTGCATCCCTGGGATTATTCCCACTTTATAATGGTGTGTGAACCTTTCAATGTATTGTTGAATTTGTTTTGCTAATATTTTGTTGAGGGTCTTTGCATCTATGTTCATTACTGATATTGGCTTATAATTTTATTTGTGGTGTTCTTCTCTGATTTTGGTATCAGGGTGATGCTGGCCTATAGAATGAATTTGGAATTGTTCCTGCCTCTTCAACTTAGGGAATAATTTGAGAAGAATGTATGTTAACACTTCTTTAAATGTTTAGTAAAATTCACCTAAGAAGAAGACTTCTGGTCCTGGACTTTTGTCATTTGGGAGACTGTTTTTTTTTTTTTTTTAATCTGATTCAGTTTGTTACTGGTGATTGATGTGTTCATATTGTCTTAGGAGATTGTATGTTTCCAGGAATTTATGCAGTTTTTCTAGTTTGTCCATTTTATTGGAGAATAATATTTGTAGTAATCTCTTACGATCCATTGTATTTCTCTGGTGTCTGTTGTAACTTCTCTTCTTTCAGTTCCAATTTTATTCATTTAACTTCTCTCTTTTTTCTTGATGAATCCAGCTAAAGGTTTATCAATTTATTTATCTTTTCAAAGAAGCAGCTTTTAAGTTTTATTAAGCTTTTCTATTTTTTTTTTAGTCTCTATTTCATTTATTTCTGATCTGATCTTTATTATTTCTTTCCTTCAACTAACTTAGGACTTAATTATTTTTTTTCTTTTTCTAGTTCCTTACATAAAAAGTTAGGTTGTTTACTTGAGATTTCATTGAGGATTTATGTTTATTTACTCCATCCTAAATAAGTGCAATGTTATTCATTTGAGAAACCACATCTTCTGACAGTTCTAGAGAGTTCTTGGCCAATTCCTGCTTAATTGTAGGATTTTCTCATTATGTCAAGTCTTTCTTCATGATACTTGTTTTAGATATACAATCTCTCTCCTCTTTCACAATGCCATTTTCTTCCTTCTGTATGAAATTCTGCATATTTTCCATAGATCTTTTTTACAATTTAATAATTTCCCTTTAGTATCTTACTTATCAACTCCATATTTCTACGTCTACACAGTACATTTGAAGTTCTTCTATAGAGTAGTTTTGCCTTTTACTATGCATTCTCAGCCTGTGTTTAAAAATGAATTATCTAGATTAATAGAGCTATAAAGTCTTATGATTTTTAATTTCTTCTTCATTTATAGTTAATTAGAATTTCATTAGTATTTTATTTGCTTTTAAAGATCTAGTATGCATTGAAAAGTGTTCTATTTTATCTAGCATTTCTAAGTGTTCCTCATGAGAAATAAATAATTTTTCATATATTCAGAACCTAAACTGCATATTGCCATTTATTTAATAATGACTAAATCAACTTAAATTTGAGTCAATACAAATTAAATATGTTCAACTTATACCTGGAAACATATATAATCATCTTTCAACATCTCAGTTAAATAGATAAATATGTATGATTTAAGTCTACAGAAGCCTTATATATTAGCAAATTAAAAGAGATAATTTTAGAAAACGATTTCATTGAGGTGAGAGATTACAAAATTTGACTAAAATAGAGTGGTCCTTTAACTATTGTCTTCTAGTTTCCCAGTTTTTCTTCTTTTCATATTTATATTAATATTATATTATAAGTTATTTGTTTTTTCTATTAATAGAGTTGATGCATTATTAATGTTATGAGATATATACAATCATTAATAGAGTCAAGAAAAAATATGCTTATTGCTTTATTATTGGTGTTAGAAATTACCTTTATATTTTAAGAGTATTAGTGTAAAATACAATGTTTTTAATAAGAAACGTTTCATTAAGGAATTAAGAGACTTTATAGAGTGAAAGAAGAGATTGGAAATTCTGTGAATCCCAAAGGTTAATATAAAGTAACAGATAATAAAGTGACAACAAAAGCCTTAAATTTACTTTCAGAAATTTTAAAACAAAAGTATTCAGGAGAAAATTAGAAAAGGTCCAATCATGGAATAGTAAGTTTTGGATTATTGGAGAAGAAAATAATGCAAATTAAATTTGAAAATATTTAAATCATGACCAATACTCAGGTCATTGACAATATGTCATGGTGTTTTATTACAGATAAAATCGATAAATGAATAGAAAGTGATTTTGTCCAATAAATATATTCTTGCTTTACACAACTTGCATGGATATAAGACTGAAATATTTTTATTCACATACAGATAAGCTATAAGTTGTTTTCCAACTGGTAGCATATGAGCATCCTTTGGGATTTCTCCCATATGCTTATATGTTTTAAAATTATTTCCTTATCTTCATTTTCTTCTTCCAAATTCTCTTTCTTAGTATTTTGACATATATAAGTTAAATCTAGTATTGTATGCATTTGAAAATAAAGTTCCATAATACAGTTGTATTAATTTTTAAAAAATTATTTGTTACACCAATGCTAGAATGCTTAAAATGACATTATGAAATATAGGTTTTTTTCAGTGAGCTTATTATTCTATTTTTATTTTGTTTACTGAAAAATAATGAAAAATAGTTGCTTTGATTTTATAGAAAGATTCATTTTTTGATTTCCTGCTTTTGTAGCTGTGACCTTGGGGTTTCTACAAAATATTTTATTTCAATAAATACATGAATTTAATCTTCATAGTTACTAGAAAAATTAACACTGAAAATAGAATTTCTGGGGAAAATGTCAAAATTTAGATTAATCACTATTAGCTGATACAATGATATCATTACTTAGAACATCATCTTTCAATGGGACAGTTTTAAAAGAGAATAAATTAGTAAAAATTCAACATGAATACATTTAATATATCTATCAAAATGTGATCAACAAAATGAGCAAGATTAAACACTGGAGTTCTTTAAAAGATACTAACTATAAATATTTGATATTTGCTTCCCCATATGTGTAACTTTTATTTCTAAAATGAATACAGTATTCATGACTGCATTTTATTTTTCTGTGGGTGGTTAATTGAAGTATATATATATATATATATATATATATATGTCTTTGACAACATTACATTACATGAGTGTAACACAATCTATTTCTGATTTAATGTATTTTCCTAAAAGTTTCACTGTGGATAATGAAGGTTTCTTCCAAAGTCTGAAAGAATTGTAAGTTTCAGTGACATCACTTTTCTGAAATCATAGGAAAGAGCATTTATTTTTTTAATTAATAAATAAATGTGAATATTGGGAATTAAGATAATATTTTTCATAAAATCATTTTATTACAGATGTATGCTGAACAGTGTATTTAAAGAGCAACTCAATCATTATGTGTCATGGTTCTAATGCTTTCCCTCTTTGTGTATCTTTTATTTATCTATAGGTCTGATGTACTTTTCAGTTTTTATCTAATCACATCTCTCGGCTTCAATGAAAGTCTGGATACTGAACTAAATCCAAAAGAGTTTGTATTCCTGGGAGCTTTACTTAGATTGTCTGCCAAGAGGGAATGAACCACTGGCCACAGAAAGGAAACCTAAATTAGTAGCATCTTCAAGTCAAACCTCCTATTCTTTGTCTTGCCTAGAGCCAGTATAAATCTAGTGTCTCACTTAGTGGTGCAAAATACCTACATTACATTTCCACATCTCTGAACCACTACAAGAGAGAGACTTCCTTTAATGCTTACAACAAAGGGAAGTTCAGATGGAGATAACTGATTTTTTAAGCAAAAAAAAAAAAAAAAAAGCAGCACAATAGTTTGAGTAAGGTAAATATTTTTCTCACCTAGGAATCATATAAGACTGAATTTCAGAAAATTCTTTAAAAATAAAAGAAACTGCTATTCAATATATACAATGAAGATTATCCAATAACATTTATAATATAGCCTCGTCAAAAATGAAAAATCAGAATAAAAATATCATTACAGTTTCAGGAACTTGTTTTATTGCCTGACTGCCAAATTTAAACTATGAAACAGATTTGTTCATTTGTAAATTTCTATGCTTAAGTCCTGTGCATAACTTAAACTTTATGTGGAAGATATGAATTATAAAATAAATTATTAGATGATTTGATCATTTTCTTGCTAAACTCAAAAGTCAAGGGAAAAGAAATGAAGTCAAATTTAGGGTTAAAAGCCAGTGATAATTTTCCCTGAGTTTTATGTAATTGTAAAGTTTTGAAGAATTATTTAACATTGTTATATAACATAATCCTTTTTGTTATTTTTAGATTAGAATGAAAAGTATAACAATCACTTTTTTTTACTAGTCTATTCAGAATAATGAATTCTTTAGGTGTCTGTATTGAATAAGATATGAAAGAGTTTTGCAGATGGATCAATGAAGGTGCAAAAAATCTTGAAAATATTTGGGCAACACTAGAAAGAATTCAACATTCAAAGTCTTTGCATTGGAGATGAGACTGAGCTCTTTTATTCTCACTCTAATTTCAGCCTCACCATTTAAAAATATGTTGCCTTATAAAAGCAGTAATGATCTGGGAAGTTTATCAGATTTATTTATAAGAAAGCAAACAGCTCAGTTTGAGCTACAATTTGTAGGGCTCTTCATTCTTTCATTATAATCTGAATCTCTTGCACAGAACTCTCTGTACTCTGTGTGGGGAGAAAAGGAGCCTTCACTGTATGCATTCCTTTTTCACATTATTTTTTTAACGTCTTTATTGGAGTATAATTGCTTTACAATGGTGTGTTAGTTTCTTCTGTATAACAAAGTGAATCAGCTATACATATACATATATTCTCATTTCTCCTCCCTCTTGTGTCTCCCTCCCACCCTCCCTATCCAGCCCCTCTAGGTAGAATTAAAGCACCGGGTTGATCTCCCTGTACCATGCGGCTGATGCCCACTAGCTATTTATTTTACATTTGGCAGTGTATATATGTCCATGCCACTCTCTCACTTCGTCCCATCTTACCGTTCCCCCCTTCCCCGTGCCCTCAAGTCCATTCTCTACATCTGCGTCTTTATCCATGTCCTGACCCTAGGTTCTTCAGAACCATTTTTTTCCCTTTTTTTTAGATTCCATATATATGGGTTAACATACAGCATTTGTTTTTCTCTTTCTGACTTCCTTCACTCTGTATGGCAGACTTTAGGTCCATCCACCTCACTGCAAATAACTCAGTTTCATTTCTTTTTATGGCTGAGTAATATTTTATTGTATATGTGTGCCACATCTTCTTTATCCTTTCATCTGTCGATAGCCACTTAGGATGCTTACATGTCTTAGCTATTGTAAATAGTGCTGCAGTGAATATTGTGGTACATGTCTCTTTTTGAATAATGGTTACCTCAGAGTATATTGTCAGTACTGGGATTACTGGGTCATATGGTAGTTCTATTTTTAGTTTTTTAAGGAACTTCCATAATGTTCTCCATAGTGGCTGTAACAATTTACATTCCCACCAACAGTGAAAGAGGGTTCGTTTTTCTCCACAGCCTCTCCAGCATTTATTATTTGTAGATTTTTTTATGATAGTGATTCTGACCGGTGTAATCTAATACCTCACTGTAGCTTTGATTTGCGTTTCTCTAATGATTAGTGATGTGGAGCATTCTTTCACAAGTTTGTTGGCAATCTGTATGTCTTCTTTGGAGAAATGTCTGTTTAGGTCTTTGGCTCATTTTTGGATTGGGTTGTTTGTTTTTTTGATATTGAGCTGCATGTGTGGCTTGTAAATTTTGGAGACTAATCCTTGGTAGGTTGTTTCATTTGTAAATATTTTCTCCATTCTGAGGGTTGTCTTTTCGTCCTGTTTATGCTTTCCTTTGTTATGCAAAACTTTTGTTTCATTAGGTCCCATTTATTTATTTTTGTTTTTATTTCCATTTCTCTAAGAGGTGAGTCAAAAAGGATCTTCCTATGATTAATGTCATAGAGTGTTCTGCCTCTGTTTTCCTCTAAGATGTATATACTGTCTGGCCTTACATTTAGGTCCTTAATGTATTTTGAGGTTTTTTGTGTGTATGGTGTTAAGGAGTGTTCTGATTTCATTCTTTTACATGTAGCTGTCCAGTTTTCCCAGCACCACTTTTTGAAGAGGCTGTCTTTTCTCCATTGTATATTCTTGGCTCCTTTATCAAAGAGAAGGTGACCATATGTGTGTGGGTTTATTTCTGGACTTTCTATCTTCTTCCATTGATCTATATTTCTGTTTTTGTGCCAGTACCATATTCTGTTGGTTACTGTAGCTTTGTAATATAATTTGAAGTCAGTGAACCTGATTCCTCCAGCTCTGTTTTTCTTTCTCAAGATTGCTTTCTCTATTTGGAGTCTTTTGTGTTTCCATACAAATTGTGAAATTTTTTGCTCTAGTTCTGTGAGAAATGCCATTCATTGTTTGATAGGGATTGCATTGAATCTGTAGATTGCTTTGGGTACTAAAGCCATTTTCACAACGTTGGTTTTGCCAACCCAAGAACATGGTATATCTCTCCATCTGTTTGTTTCATCTTTAATTTCTTTCATCAGTGTCTTATAGTTTTATGCATACAGGTCTTTTGTCTCCTTAGTTTGGCTTATTCCTTGGTATTTTTATTCTTTTTCTTGCAATGGTAAATGGGAGTGTTTCCTTAATTTCTCTTTCAGATTTTTCATCATTAGTGTATAGGAATGCAAGAGATTACTGTGCATTAACTTTGTATCCTGCTGTTTCACCAGATTCATTGATTAGCTCTAGTAGTTTTCTGTTAGCATCTTTAGGATGCTCTGTGTATAGTATCATGTCATCTGCAAATAGTGACAGTTCTACTTCTTCTTTCCAGATTTGGATTCCTTTTATTTCTTTTTCTTCTCTGATTGCTGTGGCTAAAACTTCCAAAAGTATTCTGAATAATAGTGGTGAGAGTGGGCAACCTTGTCTTGTTCCTATCTTAGTGAAAATGATTTCAATTTTTCACCATTGAGAAAAATGCTGGCTGTGGGTTTGTCATACATCACCTTTATTATGTTGAGGTAATTTCCCCCTATGCCTGCTCTCTGGAGGGTTTTTGTCAAAAAGTGGTGTTGTATTTTGTCAAAAGCTTTTTCTGCATCTATTGAGATGATCATATGTTTTTTGTCTTTCAGTTTGTGAGTATGGTGTATCACATGGATTGATTTGCATATATTGAAGAATTCTTGCCTTCCTGGGATAAACCCCACTTGATCATGGTGTATGATCCCCTTAATGTGCTATTGGATTCTGTTTGCTAGTGTTTGGTTGAGGATATTTGCACCTATGTTCACCAGTGATATCGGCCTGTACTTTCCTTGTGACATCTTCATCTGGTTTTGGTGCCACAGTGATGGTGGCCTCACAGAATGAGTTTGGCATTGTTCCTCCATCTGTTATATTTTGGAAGAGTTTGAGGATTGGTGTTAGCACTTCTCTAAAAGTTTGGTAGAATTTGCCTGGGAACCCGTCTGGTCCTGGACTTTGGTTCGTTGGAAGATTTTAATCACAATTTCAATTTCAGTGCTTGTGATTGGTCTGTTTATATTTTCTACTTCTTCCTGGTTCAGTCTTGGAAGGTTGTGCTTTTCTAAGAATTTGTCCATTTCTTCCAGATTGCCCATTTTATTGGCATATAGTTGATTGTAGTAATCTCTCATGATCCTTGTATTTCTGCAGTTCAGTTGTTACTTCTCCTTTTTCATTTCTAATTCAATTGACTTGAGTCCTCTCTTTTTTCTTGATGAGTGTAACTAATGATTTATAAATATTGTTTATCTTCTCAAAGAACGAGCTTTTAGTTTTATTGATCTTTGCTATTGTTTCCTTCATTTCCTTTTCTTTATTTCTGATCTGATCTGTATGATTTCTTTCCTTCTGCTCAATTTGATTTTTTGTTATTGTTGTTGTTGTTCTTCTTTCTCTAATTGCTTTAGGTGTAAGGTTAGGGTGTTTATTTGAGTTGTTTCTTGTTTCTTGAAGTAGGATTGCATTGCTATAAAGTTCCCTCTTAGAACTGTTTTGCTCCATCTTATAAGTTTTGGGTCATTGTGTTTTCATTGTCATTTGTTTCTAGGTATTTTTGAATTTGCTTTTTGATTTCTTATGTGATCTCCTGGTTATTTAGTAGTGTACGTTTAACCACCATGTGTTTGTATTTTTTACATTTTTTTCCCTGTCATTTATTTCTAATCTCATAGCATTGTGGTCAGAAAAGATGCTTGATATGATTTCAATTTTCTTAAATTTACCAAGGCTTGATTTGTGACCCAAGGTGTGAGCTATCCTGGAGAATGTTCCATGAACACATGAGAAGAAAGTGTATACTCTTGTTTTTGGATGGAATGTCTTGTAAGTATCAATTAAGTCCATCTTGTTTAATGTATCATTTAAAGCTTGTGTTTCATTATTTATTTTCATTTTGGATGATCTGTCCATTGGTGAAAGTGGGGTGTTAAAGTCTCCTACTATGCTTGTGCTACTGTCGATTTCCCCTTTTATGGCTGTTAGCATTTGCCTTATGTATTGTGGTGTTCCTATGTTGGGTGCATGAATATTTACAATTGCTATATCTTCTTCTTGGATTGATCTCTTGATCATTATGTAGTGTCCTTCTTTGTCTCTTGTAATAGTCTTTATTTTTAAGTCTCTTTTGTCTGATATGAGCATTGCTATACCAGCTTTCTTTTGATTTCCATTTGCTTGGAATATCTTTTTCCATCCCCTCACTTTCAGTCTGTATGTGTCCCTAGGGCTGAAATGGGCCTCTTGTAGACAGCATATATATGGGTCTTGTTTTTGTATCCATTCAGCCAGTCTATGTCTTTTGGTTGGAGCATTTAATCCATTTACATTTAAGGTAATTATTGATATGTCTGTTCTTATTACCATTCTCTTAATTGTTCTGGGTTTGTTATTGTATGTCTTTTCCTTTTCTTGTGTTTCCTGCCTAGAGAATTTCCTTTAGCATTTGCTATAAAGCTGGTTTAGTGGTGCTCAATTCTCTTAGCTTTTTCTTGTCTGTAAAGGTTTTACTTTCTCTGCCAAATCTCAGTGAGCTCCTTTCTGGGTAGAGTAATCTTTGTTATAAGTTTTTCCCTTTCATCACTTTAAATATATCCTGTCACTCCCTTCTTGCTTGCAGAGTTTCTGCCCAAATATCAGCTGTTAACCTTATGAGGTTTCCCTTGTGTGTTATTTTTTGCTTTTCCTTTGCTGCTTTTAATATATTTTCTTTGTATTTAATTTTTGATAGTTTGATTAATATGTGTCTTTGCGTGTTTCTCCTTGGATTTTTCCTGAATGGGACCTCTGTGCTTCCTGGACTTAATTGACCATTTCCTTTCCCATATTAGGGAAGTTTTCAACTAAAATCTCTTCAAATATTTTCTTGGTCTCTTTCTTTTCCTTTTCTTCTTCTCTTACCCCTATCATTTGACTGTTGGTGCCTTTATTGTTGTCCCAGAGGTCTCTGAGACTGTCCTCAATTCTTTTCATTCTTTTTCCTTTTTTCTACTCTGTGGTAGTTATTTGCACTATTTTATCTTCCAGGTCACTTATCCATTCTTCTGCCTCAGTTATTCTGCTATTGGTTCCTTCTTGAAAATTTTTAATTTCATTTATGTGTTATTCATCATCATTGTTTCTTTGCTCTTTAGTTCTTCTAGGTCCTTGTTGAACATTTCTTGTATTTTCTCCATTCTATTGCCAAGGTTTTTGATCAACTTTACTATCAGTACTCTGAATTCTTTTTCAGGTAGGCTGCATATACCCTCATTTGTTTGTTGTGGTTGTTTTTTACCTTGCTCCTTTATCTGCTGTGTATTTTTCTCTCATCTCATTTTGCTTAACTTACCATGTTTGGGGTCTCCTTTTTGAAGGCTGCATGTTCGTAGTTCCCGTTTTTTTGGTGTCTGCCCCAGTGGGTAAGGTTGGTTCAGTGCGTTGTGTAGGCTACCTGGTAGATGGGACTGGTGCCTGTGTTCTGGTGGTTGAGCCTGGATCTTTTCTTTCTGGTGGGCAGGACCACATCTGGTGGTGTGTTTTGATGTGTCTGTGAAGTTATTATGACTTTAGGCAGCCACTCTGCTACCAGGTGGGGTTGTGTTCTTGTCTTATTAGTTGTTTGGCATGGGTTTCCAGCACTGTAGCTTGCTTGGTGTTGAGCTGAGCTGGGTTTTAGCATTGAAATGGAGGTCTCTCGGAGAGCTTTCACTGTTTAATATTACATGTCTATAGTGGCTCAATGTACTGAATTCAGCTCTCCCAAAGCAAAGGCCCATGCCTGACACCCAGCCTAAGCACCAAGACCTGTCAGCCACTCTGCCAGTTATGCGGGGAGTTTCTTGCCTTTTGGGAAGTCTGAGGTCTTCTGCTAGTGTTCAGTAGGTGTTCTGTAGAAGTTGTTCCATGTGTCAATGTATTTTTGATGTTTTTGTATGGGAACACCTTACTCCTCTGTCATCTTGTAAGTCCTCCTCTTCTCTTTAAATACATTATTTCTCATTGAGTATGCATGGAATAATACAAGTCCTTCACTGAAGATTTGCTCTGTGGAATGCAAGGTAGTAACTCAGTTTGACAGCAATATGTGTTGATTTCTTTCAGATGGAGCCAGTCAAGTTGGACTTCCAAGTTTCCATCCATAGAAGCTTTCCCTGACATTTCTAAAATTTACATTGTGAAATGAACAACAGACATAGTTGGAAATTGTAAATGTTTATACGTTCATTTCATGTCAAAAATCTTATCACAGCTCAATTTAACTGCAATTCTCAGAAACAATTTGTAGCACTACTGCAGCCACTATATTTTCATGACCATGCTTTTGCATTTCACGTTGCTTCAAGTTTTTTAAAAAAAAATTGTTTCTTTATTCTTTCATTGTAACTGGATCAGTGTCTGATTGTCAACTTGGACATTAAGCTTTATCTAACTTTCTTGGTTTGGAGGCAACCTGTCTTGACACGTTCCTTCACTATAGTTTTTCACTTATTTATTTTTTTGTCACCCTTCTAATAGCATTTCCTATATCTAAAACCAGAGGAGGAGAAGTACTGTAACAACTAAGTGTATTTCTCAATGAGTATAGTTATACCAATAAAATTGTTCATAAATAGTGGTTCAAATAGCTAATAGCAAAATGACTAATATTTGCAGGCAAACATCATTTGTTCTTTGCACCATTCATTCATTCTTTATTTTTTTAACATCTTTATTGGACTATAATTGCTTTACAATGGTGTGTTAGTTTCTGTGTTACAACAAAATGAATCAGTTATATATATACATATGTTCCCATATCTCTTCCCTCTTGTGTCTCCCTCCCTCAGACCCTCCCTATCCCACCCCTCCAGGTGGTCACAAAGCACGGAGCCGATATCCCTGTGCCATGCGGCTTCTTCCCACTAGCTATCTACCTTACATTTGGTAGTGTATATATGTCCATGACTCTCTCTCGCTTTGTCACAGCTTACACTTCCCCCTCCCCATATCCTCAAGTCCATTCTCTAATAGGTCTGTGTCTTTATTCCTGTCTTACCCCTAGGTTCTTCATAACATTTTTTTTCTTAAATTCCATATATATGTGTTAGCATACGGTATTTGTCTCTCTCTTTCTGACTTACTTCACTCTGTATGACAGACTCTAGGTCTATCCACCTCATTACAAATAGCTCAATTTCGTTTCTTTTTATGGCTGAGTAATATTCCATTGTATATATGTGCCACATCTTCTTTATCCTTTCAACCGATGATGGACACTTAGGTTGTTTCCATCTCCGGGCTATTGTGAATAGAGCTGCAATGAACATCTTGGTACATGACTCTTTTTGAATTATGGTTTTCTCAGGGTATATGCCCAGTAGTGGGATTGCTGGGTCATATGGTAGTTCTATTTGTAGTTTTTTTAAGGAACCTCCATACTGTTCTCCACAGTGGATGTATCAATTTACATTCCCACACACAGTGCAAGAGGGTTCCCTTTTCTCCATACCCTCTCCAGCATTTATTGTTTCTAGATTTTTTGATGATGGCCATTCTGACTGGTGTGAGATGATATCTCATTGTAGTTTTGATTTGCATTTCTCTAATGATTAGTGATGTTGAGCATTCTTGCATGTGTTTCTTGGCAGGCTGTATATCTTCTTCTTGTTTTTTTTTTTTAAAACATCTTTATTGGAGTATAATTGCTTTACAATGGTGTGTTAGTTTCTGCTTTACAACAAAATGATTCAGTTATATGGATATATAAACACTACCAAAAGTATATCTTCTTTGGAGAAACGTCTATTTAGGTCTTCTGTCCATTTTTGGATTGGGTTGTTTGTTTTTTTGTTATTAAGCTGCATGAGCTGCTTATACATTTTGGAGATTAATCTTTTGTCAGTTGCTTCATTTGCAAATATTTTCTCCCATTCTGAAGGTTGTCTTTTGGTCTTGTTTATGGTTTCCTTTGCTGTGCAAAAGCTTTGAAGTTTCATTAGGTCCCATTTGTTTATTTTTGTTTCTATTTCCAATTCTCTAGGAGGTGGGTCAAAAAGGATCTTGCTATGATTTATGTCATAGAGTGTTCTGCCTATGTTTTCCTCTAAGAGTTTGATAGTTTCTGGCCTTACATTTAGGTCTTTAATCCATTTTGAGCTTATTTTTGTGTATGGTGTTAGGAAGTGATCTAATCCCATACTTTTATGTGTATCCGTCCAGTTTTCCCAGCACCACTTATTGAAGAGGCTGTCCTTTCTCCACTGTACATTCCTGCCTCCTTTATCAAAGATAAGGTGTCCATATGTGTGTGGGTTTAACTCTGGGCTTTCTATCCTGTTCCATTGATCTATCTTTCTGTTTTGGTGCCAGTACCATACTGTCTTCATTACTGTAGCTTTGTAGTATAGTCTGAAGTCAGGGAGCCTGATTCCTCCAGCTCCATTTTTCATCCTCAAGATTGCTTTGGCTACTCGGCATCTTTTGTGTGTTCATACAAATTGTGAAATGTTTTGTTCAAGTACTGTGAAAAATGCCAGTGGTAGGTTGATAGGGATTGCATTGAATCTGTAGATTGCTTTGTGTAGTAGAGTCATTTTCACAATGTTGATTCTTCCAATCCAAGAGCATAGTATATCTCTCCATCTATTTGTATCATCTTTAATTTATTTCATCAGTGTCTTATAATTTTCTGCATACAGGTCTTTTGTCTCCTTAGGTAGTTTTTTACCTAGATATTTTTTTCTTTTTGTTGCAGTGATAAATGGGAGTGTTTTCTTGATTTCACTTTCAGATTTTTTATCATTAGTGTATAGGAATGCCAGAGATTTCTGTGCATTAATTTTGTATCCTGCTACTTTACCAAATTCATTGATTAGCTCTAGTAGTTATCTGGTAGCATCTTTAGGATTCTCTATGTATAGTATGTCATCTGCAAACAGTGACAGACTTCTTCTTTTCCGATTTGGATTCCTTTTATTTCCTTTTCTTCTCTGATTGCTGTGGGTAAAACTTCCAAAACTGTGTTGAATAAGAGTGGTGAGAGTGGGCAACCGTTTCTTGTTCCTGATCTTAGTGGAACACTTTAAGTATTTCACCATTGAGGACGATGTTGGCTTTGAGTTTTTCATATATGGCCTTTATTATGTTGAGGAAAGTTCCCTCTATGCCTATGCAGGGTTTTTTTTAATAATAAATGGGTGTTTAATTTTGTCCAAAGCTTTCTCTGCATCTATTGAGATGATCATATGTTTTTTCTCCTTCAACTTGTTAATATGGTGTATCACGTTGATTGATTTGCATATATTGAAGAATCCTTGCATTCCCGGAATAAACCCCACTTGATCATCGTGTATGATCCATTTAATGTGCTGTTGGATTCTGTTTGCTACTATTTTGTTGAGGATTTTTGCATCTATGTTCATCAGTGATATTGGCCTGTAGTATTTTTCTTCATGACATCCTTGTCTGGTTTTGGAATCAGGGGAATGGTGGCCTCATAGAATGAGTTCGGGAGTGTTCCTCACTCTGCTATATTTTGGAAGAGTTTGAGAAAGATAGGTGTTAGCTCTTCTCATAATGTTTGACAGAATTTGCCTGTGAAGCCTCCTGGTCCTTGACCTTTGTTTGTTGGAAGATTATTAATCACAGTTTCAATTTCAGTGCTTGTGACTGGTCTATTCATATTTTCTATTTCTTCCTGATTCATGCTTGACAGGTTGTGCATTTCTAAGAATTTATCCATTTCTTCCAGGTTGTCCATTTTATTGGCATAGAGTTGCTTGTAGTAATCTCTCAGGATCTTTTGTATTTCTGCAGTGTCAGTTGTTACTTCTCCTTTTTCATTTCTAATTCTATTGATTTGAGTCTTCTCCCTTTTTTTCTTGATGAGTCTGGCTAAGGGTTTTTTCAATTTTGTTATCTTCTCAAAGAATCAGCTTTTAGTTTTATTGATCTTTGCTATCATTTCCTTCATTTCTTTTTCATTTATTTCTGATCTGATTTTTATGACTTCTTTGCTTCTGCTAACTTTGTTTTTTATTTTGTTCTTCTTTCTTTAATTGCTTTAGGTGCAAAGTTAGGTTGTTTATTCGAGATGTTTCCTGTTTCTTCAGGTAAGATTGTATTGTTATAAACTTCCTTCTTAGAACTGCTTTTGCTGCATCCCATAGATTTTGGGTTGTCGGTTCTCCACTGTCATTTGTTTCTAGGTATTTTTTTAATTTCCTCTTTGATTTCCTCAGTGTTCACTTCGTTATTAAGTAGTGTATTGTTTAGCCTCCATGTGTTTGTATTTTTTACAGTTCTTTTCCTGTATTTGATATCTAGTCTCATTGCATTGTGATCAGAAAAGATACTTGATACAATTTCAATTTTCTTAAATCTACCAAGGCTTGATTTGTGACCCAAGATATGATCTATCCTGGAGAATGTTCCATGAGCATTTGAGAAAAATGTGTATTCTTCAGGTTTTGGATGGAATGTCCTATAAATATGAATTAACTCCATCTTGTTTAATGTATCATTTAAAGCTTGTGTTTCCTTATTTATTTTCATTTTGGATGATCTGTCCATTGGTGAAAGTGGGGTGTTAAAGTCCCCTACTATGAATGTGTTACTGTCGATTTCCCCTTTTGAGGCTCTTAGCATTTGCCTCATGTATTGTGGTGCTACTATGTTGGGTGCATAAATATTTACAATTGTTATATTTAATTCTTGGATGGATCCCTTGATCATTATGTAGTGTCCTTTTTGTCTCTTTTAATAGTCCTTATTTTAAAGTCTATTTTGTCTGATATGAGAATTGCTACTCTACTTTCTTTTGATTTCCATTTGTATGAAATATCTTTTTCCATCCCCTTACTTTCCATCTGTATGTGTCTCTAGGTCTGAAGTGGGTCTCTTGTAGACAGCAAATATATGAATCTGTGTCTTTTGGTGGGAGCATTTAGTCCATTTACATTTAAGGTAATTATCGATATGTATGTTCCTATTCCCATTTTCCTACTTGTTTTGGATTTGTTATTGTAGGTATTTTTCTTCTCTTGTGTTTCTTGTCTAGAGAAGTTCATTTAGCAGTTGTTGTAGAGCTGGTTTGGTGGTGCTGAACTCTCTCAGCTTTTGCTTGTCTGTAAAGGTTTTAATTTCTCCACCAAATCTGAATGAGATCCTTGCTGGGTAGAGTAGTCTTGGTTGCAGGTTTTTCTCCTTCATCACTTTCAGTATGTCCTGCCACTCCCTTCTGGCTTGTAGAGTTTCTGCTGAGAGATCAGCTGTTAACCTTATGGGGATTCCCTTGTGTGTTATTTTTTGTTTTTCCCTTGTGACTTTTAATATATTTTCTTTGTATTTAATTTTGGACAGTTTGATTAATATGTGTCTTGGCATGTTTCTCCTTGGATTTATCCTGTATGGGACTCTCTGTGCTTCCCGGACTTGATTAACTATTTCCTTTCCCATATTAGGGAAGTTTTCAACTACCTCTTCAAATATTTTCTCAGTCCCTTTCTTTTTCTCTTCTTCTGGATCCCCTATAATTAGAATGTTGTTGTGTTTAATGTTGCCCCTGGGGTCTCTGAGACTGTCCTCAGTTCCTTTCATTCTCTTTTCTTTATTCTGCTCTACAGTAGTTATTTCCACTATTTTATCTTCCAGGTCACTTATCCGTTCTTCTGCCTCAGTTATTCTGCTATTGATTCCATCTAGAGTATTTTTCATTTCATTTATTTTGTTGTTCGTCATTGTTTGTTTCATCTTTAGTTCTTCTACGTCCTTGTTAAATGTTTATTGCATTTTATCTATTTCCAAGATTTTGCATCATCTTTACTATCATTATTGTGAATTATTTTTCAGGTAGACTGCCTATATCTTCTTCATTTATTAGGTCTGGTAGGTTTTTAACTTGGTACTTCATCTGCTGTGTGTTTTTCTGTCTTCTCATTTTGCCTATCTTACTGTGTTTGGGGTCTCCTTTTTGCAGGCTGCAGGTTCGTAGTTCCCGTTGTTTTTGGTGACTGTCCCCAGTGGCTAAGGTTGGTTCAGTGGGTTTTGTAGGCTTCCTGGTGGAGGGGACTAGTGCCTGTGTTCTCATGGATGAGGCTGGATCTTGTCTTTCTGGTGAGCAGGTCTACATCTGATGGTGTGTTTTGGGGTGTCTGTGGACTTATTATGATTTTAGGCGCCTCTCTTCTAATGGGTGGGGTTTTGTTCCTGTCTTGCTAGTTGTTTGGCATAGGGTGTCCAGCAATGTAGCTTGCTGGTCGTTGACTGAAGCTGGGTGCTGGTGTTGAGATGGAGAACTCTGGAAGATTTTGGCCATTTGATATTATGTGGAGCTGGGAGGTCTCTTGTGGACCAGTTTCCTGAATTTGGCTCTCCAACCTCAGAGGCACAGCGCTGACTCCGGCTGCAGCACCTAGAGCCTTTCATCCACATGGCTCAGAATAAAAGGGAGAAAAAGTAGAAAGAAGAAATTTGTAGAAGTAGAAAGAAAGAAAGAAAGAAAGGAGGAAGGGAGAGAGAGATGGAGTAAGCATGGAAGGAAGGAGGGAAGGAAGGAAAGAAAAGAAAGAATATAAAGTAAAATAAAATAAAGTAAATAAATAAATAAATAAATAAAGTTAAATAAATAAAAAATAAAAAGTTAAAATAAAATATAATAAAGCTATTAAAATAAAAAATAATTATTAAGAGAAAAAAAAAACAGTTGGATAGAACCCTAGGACAAATGGTGGAAGTAAAGCTATATAGACAAAATCTCACACAGAAGCATACACATGCAGACTCACAAAGAGAGGAAAAGTGGAAAAAAAATCATAAATCTTGCTCTCAAAGTCCACCTCCTCAATTTGGGATGATTCATTGTCTAAAGGAGGGAAGGAAGGAAAGAAAGAATGAAGATAAAGTAAAATAAAATAAAGTTATTAAAATAAAAACTAATTATTAAGAAAACAAACAAATAAAAAGAAATATGGATGTCTAGAACCCTCAGACAAATGGTGGAAGCAAAGCTATACAGACAAAATCTCACACAGAAGCACACACATACACACTTAACAAAAGAGGAAAAGGGGAAAAAATCATAAATCTTGCTCTCAAAGTCCACCTCCTCAATTTGGGATGATTCATTGTCTATTCATGTATTCCACAGATGCAGGGTGCATCAAGTTGATTGTGGAGCTTTAATCCACTGCTTCTGAGGCTGCTGGGAGAGATTTCTCTTTCTCTTCTTTGTTCTCACAGCTCACAGGGGCTCAGCTTTGGATTGGGCCCCGCCTCTGCATGTAGGTCACCAGAGGGCGTCTGTTCTTTGCTCAGACAAGACAGGGTTAAAGAAGCCGCTGATTTGGGGGCTTTGGCTCACTCAGGCCTGGGGGAGGGAGGGACACGGAGTGTGGGGCGAGCCTGCAGTGGCATAGGCTAGCATGACGTTGCACCAGCCTGAGGTGCGCCGTGCATTCTCCCGGGGGAGTTGTCCCTGGATCCCGGGACCCTGGCAGTGGAAGGCTGCACAGGCTACCCAGAAGTGGTGTGTGTGGTTAGTGACCTGTGCTTGCACACAGGCTTCTTGGTGGTGGCAGCAGCAGCCTTAGCGTCTCATGTCTGTCTGTGGGGTCCACGCTTTTAGCCACGGCTTGCACCCGTCTCTGGAGCTCCTTTAAACAGCATTCTTAATCCCCTCTCCTCTCGCACCAGGAAACAAAGAGGGAAGAAAAAGTCTCTTGCCTCTTTAGCAGGGCCAGACTTTTCCCCGGACTCCCACCCGGCCAGCCGTGGCACACTAACCCCCTGCAGGCTGTGTTCACGCCGCCAACCCCAGTCCTCTCCCTGTGCTCTGATCGAAGCCCGAGCCTCAGCTCCCAGCCCCGCTGACCCTGGCAGGGAGCAGAGAAGCCTTTCGGGCTGGTGAGTGCTGGTCGGCGCCGATCCTCTGTGCAGGAATCTCTCCACTTTGCCCCCTGCACTCCTGTTGCTGTGCTCTCCTCTGCAGCTCCGAAGCTTTCCCTCTCTGCTACTCACAGTCTCTGCCCACGAAGGGGCTTCCTAGTGTGTGGAAACCTTTCCTCCTTCACAGCTCCCTCCCACTGATGCAGGTCCTGTCCCTGTCCTTTTGTCTCTGTTTATTCTTTTTTCTTTTGTCTTACCCTGGTATGTGGAGGGTTTCTTGCCTTTTGGGAGGTCTGAGGTTTTCTGCCAGCGTTCAGTAGGTGTTCTGTAGGAGTTGTTCCACGTGTAGATGTATTTCGGATGTATCTGTGGGGAGGAAGGTGATCTCCGTGTCTTACTCTTCCACCATCTTCCTGGAAGCCCTCTTTATTTCTTTTGAAATAATTTTTTTTCATCCTGTAGCATCAGTATGATTGTGCTAAATGATCTTATTTTCATTTCATTAAATTTTCTCAGAAAGTAATTTACAAATGAATATAAAGATATAAATGCATCTTGAAAACATTTTAACCATCATTGAATTAGGTACTGTACCACACACATTTCCAAAATTGCTTTGCCTGTCGGTCTGTGAATAACATTTAAAAACAAGTGATATTATATATATTTTATTATTTTACTACACAAGGATTCTATCCTAAATTTACTGTTTATTGCACTGAAGATCTGCTCTTAAGTTAGATCCACACAATATTATTTAGTAACACATACTAATTATTTGAATAATAATCGGATATAAATAAAGCTCTAATTAAGTTCTTATAATTAGGAATCTTTTTGTTATTCTGTATATGTCATGTTAGTGATCCAGAATACTACCTGTAATAGTTTCAACTGAAAAACCAGCCTCCAATAAAAAGTATAGTTCAAAAAAAAATGTTCTCATGGAGAATTAACTCCTGTATCATTTTGTAGTGGTTCTCTTTGTACCTAAAAATTTTAATTTTCTTTATTATGAAGTGTGCTGTGTCTGAAATTAATACAGCTGCTCTAACATCTTTTGGTTGGCATTTTCATGGTACATCTATTATAGTAATACCAAAAAAAGTAGGCATGTCTCTAACAAAATATATGCAAGATTTGTATGGGGAAGATTAAAAAACTCTGATGAATGATATCAAAGATCATTTCAATAAATGGAGAGTCATTTCATGCTCATAGATAGAAAAAATATCTTAAAGATGGTGATTATTCTTAACTTCATTTATAAATCTAAGACTATCCTAATGAAAATCTAGGCAAGCTACATTGTAGATACCTATGACTAATTTTAAAGTTTATATGGAAAAGCAGGAGCCACCAAATAATCAATAAAGTGCTGAAAAAGAACAAAGTTTGAACACTGACACTACCCTACTTCTAGATTTTCAATAAATCTTTTGTTATTAGACACCATGGTATTAGTGAAAAAATAGAAATATAGATCAATTGAACAAATAGCAAGCCCATAGTAGAATCACATAAATATAGTAAACTGATCTTTTACAAGAATAAAGAAAATTTAATGGAGAAATTATTTTTCTCAACAAATGGCAATTAAAAAATTCCAAAAATTAATGTAGAAACAGATGACAGATCTCACAACTTTCACAAAAATTAACACAAAGTACACCAAAATATTAAATATAAAGAAAGACTGTAAAACTTCTAGAAAAGAAAATCTAGGCAAAAACTGATTTGATTTTTGGTTTATGTGTTTTAGATGCAAAAATCAAAGTTACAATCTATGAAAGAAATAAAATCATTTGAGAGTTTACTGAAATGGAAAACTGCTCTGCTGTAGACACTGTTAAGAGAGTGAAAGGACCAGTCACTGACTGCGAGAAATAAAATTGCAAAACACATATAAAGAATTAGTAGAAATAGTGTACAACACTTAAAACTCAACAGTAAAAATAAACAACACAATTTAAAAATGTGAAAATAAGTTCAATAGACACCTCACAAAATAGATATGCCAGTACCAAATCAGTATATAAAGAGATAGTCAATATTATGTGCCATTAAGGAATTGAACAATTAAAACCACAACAACATTGAGACACATTACACACCAATTAAAATGACTAAAATCCAAAAATCTGACAATCCCAAATGCTGGCATAAAATCAGAGAAACAGGAACTCTCCTCTATTCCTGCTGTAAATGAAAAATGGTACAGCCACTTTGGAAGACAGTTTGACAGTTTCTTAGAAAGCCAAATATTGTTTTAATATATGATCCACTCACTGTACTCCTAGCTATTTGCCAAATTGATTTCAAACTTTATGTCCAAGCAAAAATCTGCACATAAATGTTTATAATAGCTTTATTCAAAATCACCAAAAAAGTGGAAACAATCTAGATGTCCTTCAATAGATTAATGGATAAACTATGGTAGTTCCATACAATGGAATATCATTCAGTGATAAAAATGATTAAGTAGTGCTTCCCTGGTGGCACAGTGGTTGAGAGTCCACCTGCCGATGCAGGGGACATGGGTTCATGTCCCTGTCTGGGAAGATCCCACATGCCGCGGAGCAGCTGGGCCCGTGAGCCATGGCTGCTGAGGCTGCGCCTCCGGAGCCTGTGCTCTGCAGCAGGAGAGGCCACAGCAGTGAGAGGCCTGTGTACCGCAAAAAAAAAAAAAAAAAAAAAAAAAAAAAAAAAAAAAAAAAAAAGAATAAGTAATCAAGCAACAAAAATATGGAGGAAACAATAAAGGTCAAATATGACAATTCCACAGCTAACTTCGTACTCAATGGTGAAAAGCTAAAAACTTTTCCTTTAACATCAGGAAGAAAACAAGGATGTCCACTCTTGCAACTTTTGTTCAACAGAGTATTTGCTGTTTTAACTACAGAAATCACACATGAAAAGAGGTAGAAGGCAACACAATTGGAAAAGAAGTGAAATTGCAACTATATGCAGATGACATGATACTGTATATTAAAAACTCCAAAGACCACCACCAATAAAACTATTAAGATTAATAGTTTAGTAAAACTTCAAGATACAAAATCAACATACAGAATCTGTTGTATTACATTAAAAATGAACTATCAGAAAACAATCCCATTTATGGTTGCATCAAAAAGAATAAAATACCTAGGAGTAAATCTAACCAAGTTGAGGTAAATGACTTGTACTCAGAAAACTATAAAACACATTGAGTACATCAAAAATAAATGGGAAGATATACCATGCTCAGGGATTGGAAGAATTGATATTATTAAAATGTCCATAGTACCTTAAAGCAGTCTACAGATTCAATGCAATCTTATCAAAATACCAATGGCATTTTTCACAGAACTAGAACAAATATTTCTAAAATTTGCATGGAACCACAAAAGATCACAAATAGCTAAAACAACCTTAAGAAAGAAGAACATAGCTGGAGGTATTACACTCCCTGATTTCAAACTATGCTGCAAAGCTACAGTAATCAAAACAGTATGGTACTGGCACAAAAACAGGCACATAGCTCAATGGAAAAGCATAGAGAGCCCAGAAGTAAACTCATAATTATAAGGTCAGTTCATTTATGACAAAGGGGCTGTAAATTACACAGTGGCAAAAAGACAGTCTCTTCAAAAATTTGCAACATGCAAAAGAATGAAAGTGGACAAATTTTTTATTCCATATACAAAAATAAACTCAAAATGGAGTAAAGACTTAAATGTAAGACCTGAAATTATAAAACTCCTAGAAGAAAACATTGGTCTTAACAATAATTTTTGGGTCTGTCTCCTCAGGCAAGGGTAACAAAATAAAAAATACACAAATGAGGCTACATCAAACTAAAAAAAAAAAAATGTACAGGGAACGAAACCATCAACAAAGGGAAAAGGCAACCTAGTAAATGGGAGAAGATATTTGCAATTGATATATATGATGTGGTGTTAGTATCCAAAATATATGAAGAACTCACATAGCTCAATACCAAGAAAAGCAAACAATTGAATTAAAAAATGAACAGAGGGGGCTTCCCTGGTGGCACAGTGGTTGAGAGTCTGCCTGCCAATGCAGGGGACACAGGTTCATGACCTGGTACTGGAAGATCCCACATGATGCAGAGCGGCTAGGCCCGTGAGCCATGGCCACTAAACCTGTGTGTCTGGAGCCTGTGTTTGCAACAGGAGAGGTCACAACAGTGAGAAGCCTGTGTACTTCAAAAAAGAAAAAAAATAAAAAATGTAAAATAAAAAATGAGCAGAGTACCTGAAAGACATTTTTCTTTTTCTTTTTTTAGGCATTTTTCAAAGGAGATATACAGATGGCCAACAGACACAGGAAAAGCTGCTCAACATCACTAATCATCAGGGAAATGTAAATCAAAACCACAATGAGATATCACTTCACAACAAATAACAAGTGTTGGTGAAGATATGAAAACAATGAAACCCTCCTGCACTGTTGGTGGGAATGCAAATCCATGAAGCCACTATGGAAAACAGTAAGAAGATTCCCCCCAAAGTTAAAAAAATAGAACTACAATAAGATCCAGCAATTCTCTCTCCTCTGAGTACTTTTTCCAAGAAAACACAAACACTAATTTGAAAAGATATATGCATCCCTATGTTCATTGCAGCATTATTCACAATAGTCAAGGTTTGGAAACAACCTAAGTGCCCATGATGATGGATAAAGGAGATGTGGTATATTTATACAATTGAATATTAATCAGCCATAAAAAAGAATATAATATTGCCATTTGGGACAACATGGATCTACCTGGAGGGTATTATGCTAAGTGGAATAAGTCAGACAAAGACAAATACCATACGACTTAACTTATATATGGAGACTAAAGTACAACACAGAAGAATGAAACAAAACAGAAACAGATTCACGGACATCAAAAATGAACTGGTGGTCACCAGTGGGGAGAGGGTGGGGGCTGGGCAAATAGGTGAAAGGGATTAAGAGGTACAAATTTCTAGTTACAAAATGAATAAGTCACAAGGATGAAATGTACTTCATGGGGAATACAGTCAAAAATATTTTAATAAACTTGTGTGGTGATACATGGAATCTAGACTTATTGTGGTGGTCATTTTGTAATGTATATAAATGTGGAATCGCTATGTTGTACACCTGAAACTAATATAATATTGTGTGTCAGCTATACTTCAATTTTTTTTAAGGAAAATAAATTAATAAATGACATTTTTTTTTGTGAGGCTCTTTTTCTGAATGGAAAGGTGAAGAAAATGTAAATAATCAGATGTGTGATGCCTGAAAAGTAAAGTAAAGCATCTAAATCTTTAAAAGCTTTCAGATCATGATTAATCACTCAAAGCAAATATAATTGTTTTTACTTGTGCCATTTCTTAATAGTTCAAATACACACACACAGAGCAAATGTATACTCACCATATCTTATTGTCAAACATCATATTTTAAGCAAAATCCAATTACTTCATAAGCATCTTCATCCAGCTCAATAGTAGAATGCTGTCACATGTAAGTAGCAAAGAGCTGATTAGAAGCTACAACACTATTCTAGAAGTGGCAATCTCTTCAAAAGATTTTTCTAGAACAGAAAAGCCTAAAGAAATGACACTACTAATTTTATAACGTATTTGCTGGCTAATAATAATTTATATTAAATATGCATTTTAGTTTCCCTTAGTTTTTCATTTTAATGGAAAACATCATATAACATTTTACATGAGCAAATTGTCATAAGCAAGATTAATGTCCTTATTTCTGGAATGTATATTCTAGAAGTTCACTTTTAAAAAGAAACTAACTTGATCACCTTGATTCATTTTATCATTTTCTTTTTTTTGTTATTTAATTCACAAAACAGAAAACATGGTGAAAATTTTATACTAATATACATTAGACATATAAAGTTTTTAAAATTTCATGAGATAAATGCATTAAGATAGTGTACATATAATAATAACTCTAGATAACAAGGAAGAAAAATCCTTACCCAACAGGAAAGTATAAGCAGAATTTTCATTACTGAGAGAGGAAAAAAAAAAAGGAGAGAGGAAGAGAGTAAAAGAGGAAGAAAAAGTGAGAGAAAGTTAGAAAAAGAGACTGTGTGGAGGAAGGGGCCAGTATCAATTTCCCAGGTAAAAACTTACATTTAGGTGAAAACTTTAAATATCTATTTGGATATCTATTATAGAGAGAGGATTACATTTGCAAAAAATAAACAACTACAACAACAAACACACACATTATCATTAATCTAACCTAAATTATCCCCATTAGTTTTGGATCATACACTTTTATAAAATTGAAATAAAATAAAAATAAAGTTAATTGAGTATATCAAAATTAAAGTATAGCCAATGGTTCCTCAATAAAAATACGATAAAAATAATTATTATTCCTTTAATAGTTTTGAAAGTTTTAAAACTTGGTATCTAAATAAATACAAGTCATTAATGAAGGGCCTCAGTTACTAATAAACCAAAGTGGAGAGGTGGTCATTTACACTACCTCTAGGTACTCACTTCAACAGCATCTGAATTACCAAAATTGTTAAAATAATTTTATTGAAGATGAAATTGCAAGGAAAAGGGAAGAGATTCAGTAGCTTGACAATAATCCAACATTCAAAAATACAAATATAAATATTATATTGTTATAATTGTTCTATTTTATTATTAGTTATTTTTGTTGATCTCTTACATGCCTAAAATATAGATCAAACTTTATTGTAGGTATGTATGTATAGGAAAAAACACAGTATATATAGGGTTTGACATTCTCCATTGTGCCAGGCATCCACTATAGTTCTCGCAAAATATTCTCCACAGATAAGGGGGACATTACATATATTTCAAAATACATGTGAAGAAATATTTTGTTGTTGAAAATGTTTCATACCAAAAAAGTATTGTGCATATGATTTGTAATTAAATAATATATTTATTATTTAATAAATTATTTAATAAATAAATAAATAATATATATATTATTAAATAAATAATAATTAAACAGTACAAACAATTTTGTGAGCCATCTTCCCACTCAAAAGTGGTGTTATTTTGATTTAAAAATTTAGAAAATGCTAAAAGTTAGCCAATTATGTATGCACTCTTCCCACATCAAAATCTGTTTAAATGGTTCTCAAAGGGTGGTTTGTGGAAACTTGGTGATCCATGGACCTTTCTGGAGGGTTTGTGGTGTCAAATATTTTTATTCTAATAATAAGACGCCTTTTTCAGTGTTTTGCAAACTATGCACAAAATTGCAGGTGACTTAGCACAAACAAACTATGGAAATAAACTGTATTTAGTCATATTTATTTTATTCTGTACCACTATGCATTCATTATAAGTAAAATGTGTTTTGCATGTCTTTGAGGTGAAAGTAAAAATTACTAATTAAATAATAATTACAATTAAAATTATTGACCCTTTCTTATTCGTCTTTTTAGTATTCTATGTAGTAAAATGAAAAGTACACATATCACTTATACTGCTTTATTTAAGTGGAATTATTCTGTTGAGGAAAAATATTTGTGAGCTTAATTAAAAACTGAACTAAGTGACTCTTTTCCAAATATAATGTATATGTGAAAATTTGAACTGTCTTAAACATTTTTTAAGAAAATTAATGCTTCAAATGTGAGCTTTCCAACATCACATTACATGGATTTTCTGCTGGGATTGGTGATGATATTAATCTTTGATTTTTAATATTATATGATAAAATGTGTCAAAATTTGAAAAATTTGTATCACTCTGTAAACCAATATTTTCCAAATGAGCAACGTATATTTGACAAAACCATAATAGGTAAAAGTTCCATTCAAGGTATAGAATAACACAATTGATATTAATAATTTTTGCATATAACTTTATAAGGGGTATTAATCATTAGCTTTCTTTTCAGGTAATGTATTTGGCTGTTCTTTATATCAAGGTTATTGGCATTATAGAATTAATTATGTATATCCTCATATTCAATTTTCTGGAAGATTTTACATAGAATTAGTATTATTTTTTCTTAAATGTTTTCAAAGAATTCATCAGAAAAGCAGCTGAGTTTACTTTTAAAAAGGTTTTAAACTAGAAATTCAGGCTATTCTGATGACTTTTTTTCTTAATTTAGCATTGGTAATTTGTGTGTTTAAAGCAATTTGTCCATTTAATCTGTGGGGTCAAGATTACTAGCATAAATTTATTAATAACATTCCCTGATTATATATTTAATAACTGTAGGATTCAGTGATTTCCCTTAATTCCTAATATTGGTAATTTGTGTCTTTTCTCTTTCTTTTCTAGATCAAACTAGATAGAGTTTTATCAATTTAATTGATCTTAGAAATACAGATTTGATTTGATTTTCTTTATATTTTTTCAATTTTCTGTTTCAGATTTTTCTATTTTGTATTTATTGTTTTCTTTCTTCTTTTTACTTTTGTTTAATTTTCTCTTCTTCTTCTACTTTCTTATGGTAGAAACCTAGACAATTGAGTTGGGAACTTTCTTCTTTTCAATGTTGGTATTTAGTGTTATAAATTTCCCTCCATGTAGTTTACTAGCTCTATTGCCCACAATTTTAATATGTTTTGTTTTCATTTACACTTTCAGAATATTTCTAATTTCCCTTTTGACATCGTTTTTGACTAATGGGTTTTTTAAAAGTGTGTTTTTGTATGTGGTGTTTTGGTGTCTGTTTCTATTGACTGATTTTCTCCTTAAAGGGCATTTTTTCTGTTTTTTTGCATACCTTCTGAGCTTTAATAGAATGCCAGCCATTATAATTTTTTTTTTTTTTTTTTACGATATACGGACCTCTCACCTCAGCAGTCATGGCTCATGGGTCTAGCTGCTCAACGGCATGTGGAATCTTCCCAGACCGGGGTACGAACCCGCATCCCCTCCATTGGCAGGCGGACTCTCAACCACTGTGCCACCAGGGATGCCCCAGCCATTATAATTTATAACTTGTTGGAGGCTGGTTATTTTTATGTTCCTTTACATGTTCTTGAGATTGTGTGGGATGCAGTTAAGTAACTTAAAAACTTTAGTCTTATCAATATTTGCTTTTACTTTTTGTTAGATTGGATCAGAACAGCTTTTCATCTAAGGCCAATTCCCTTTCATTCTTAAGGCAATAGCATACTGAATACTTTAACCAATGCCCCATGTAGTATGATATTTTTACACTTTGACTGATGGCACACAAACAATTCTGGGCCTTGTGTGAACTCCTGAGATTTTTCTGCCTGCTAATCTCCCGTGAGACTTTCCCAGGCTCAGGAATTATCCTCATATGAATTTTCTGGTCTGTATTCTGTAAAGATTCTAGGGAACCCTCACCAGATGTCTGGTACTCTTTCCCTGTGTAGCTTTCTCTTCTTTGGTACTCTGCTTTATGGGGGAAGTCTTCTCAGACAGCAAGCTTGTGTAGGCAGTGAGTTGCCTTGTTTGTTTCCATTCACTCAAAGATCACTGTCTTCTGCTGCCTCTTTTCAAACACATGAAAACTTGTTTTATACTAAATGCGATCTTAGTGAAACAGAGTGATATATTGTATTTTGCAACTAATCCTGAAAAAAATATAAAAACAAAAGCTGTTTGTCTATTTTCTGTGTATTTGCAAGGAAAAATACCACCCTGCTTGTCCAGTTGGGTGTATTAACAAAGAATATTCACAATTTGCTAAAGAGTCTGTTGGAATACTGCTATCCTTTCAGTAAAAGACCACATTTCCCCCCATACTTCAACCAAAACAACAAACCTTAGCAGATTGACTCCAAAGGCAGAAAGAATAATTCAGATATCTTTTATCAAGCTAGATATTTTTTTTTAAAAGGGAAGAATGTAAAACAATTCCACTCATCACTATTCTGGGGAGAAAATATATTTTAATCTGCCAGTTTTGTGAGTATAATGGGCTTAGTATTGTTTGTAATAATTTCACAAATAAATAATTTTAAATATAATATTTTATTCACTAATATGGTAGATATTATTACCTATAAACTAAATGAACAATATATCTTTAGGTTTCCAAGTATTAAAAGAAGTTAAATATTCCTATAACCAAGATTTTGAGAATTATTGATCTATTTTATTTTCTTAGACATAATTATCATTTTTACTCATTTGAAGCAAACTCATGACACTAATTTTGTTTTTTTTTTTTTTTTGGTTCTCAATGTAAATGAGTTAAACATTAGGTTCAACTAAAAAAAAATTATATGAGAATTGTGTTAGTGCCAATATTTGAAGATATTTGCTCATTCTTTAAGTAAGTGATTCAACGAAAAGGCTAAAAATCATATGAGACAGAAACATTTGTGTAACTTCTCCCTTGGGCTACTAAAATGGCTTCTTGTCAGTTAGGTTGTGTGTGTGGAATATGAGGGTGTGGTGAGAGAGTTGTACAGGGAATCCCATTCATTCATACCTATCCTGAAAAACTCAAGGTTCTGCTTGTGTTTGAGACAGTTAGAGACACCTATACATGACACTCACCTATAACACCGTCTCTTTCTGAGCTTTATGTAAAAGCATCATAAAGGGGATATCCACTCATGACAAATGCTCAGGGGCCTGCACAAATCCTTATACCACTTAAAAGACCTGGCAATAGAATGTGGAACCATTACTCTATTCTTATTCCTAACAGCATTGTAATTTATCACTCTCCTATCTGTACGTCTTCAGGAAAGAAATATACAAATTTCACCTTGGAGGAATTAGCTGAGCTGCTTTCTGTGCATCTGTAATATATGCATGCATTCTGACTCTGCAGTTTTATTAGTGTGAATCATGAACAGTCATTTCTTTATTTCTTAGTCTTCTACATCTTCCACTCAAAAAAGACATTTAAAAGTCACGTAAAACGGCCGTGGGTCCCTTGAGACTAGTAAATCTCTACTCCTTAACTGATTTGCTACAACGTTAAAATCTTTTCCTGACATGCCTAATACTCTATATAAGAAAATTTTGTCCTTTTTTAAAAGTCTTCCATCAGGATGAGGATTTAAGTTGTATTAATTTAAAATATACCAAAACTTGATGTCATCTAAGATTTTTTAAAAATTGATTAGCTTTATATTAAATTTCTATAATGTAATTGTGTATGATAAAATCATTTGTATCTTTGGTGAAAATGGTCTTAATTTATTGGCTTTACAAGAAAATCTAGTTACTGTTTAATTATTCTTTTCCTTGCTATTACAATCTTAGAAACTCATGCAAAGATACCATTTTCTAAATGTTAAATGAATCAAAAATATTTCTTGCAATGAGAAATATAAATCAACTTAAGCAGTATTTTTAATCCCCTAAATATAAATTAATATATCTACTGTAAATAGCATAGAAGAACATGTTAAAAATGTATTACTTAACGTATTTTATCTTTAGTTTTATGGGAGTACCATACACAAATTTCTCTTTGTGTGTATATGTGTTGTGTGTTTAGGTAGATAGGTTGGTAGATATTCAGTCAACTCAACTCACCTAACCATAACTTCATGAGAAAAGGACAGAAATTATGTATTATAACACTTGTATCCTTTATATCACTAACCAACATATACTGTAAATAGTAGATGATTTGATTGATTATAAGAATAATAGGGCTTCTCTGGTGGCACAGTGGTTGAGAGTCCGCCTGCCGATGCAGGGGACATGGGTTTGTGCCCCAGTCCGGGAAGTTCCCACATGCCATGGAGCGGCTGGGCCCATGAGCCATGGTCACTGAGCCTGCTCATCCGGAGCCTGTGCTCCTCAACGGGAGAAGCCACAGCAGTGAGAGGCCCACTTACCACAAAAAAAAAAAAAAAAAAAAGATAAACTTATTAATACATTTAAAAAATAAATTTATTTAGTTTTGGCCGCATTGGGTCTTCTTTGCTGTGCGCGGGCTTTCTCTAGTTTTGGCAAATGGGGGTTACTCTTCGTTGTGGTGTATGGGCTTCTCATTGTGGTGGCTTCTCTTGTTGCAGAGCATGGGCTCTAGGCTCACAAGCTTCAGTAGTTGTGGCATGTGGGCTCAGTAGTTGTGGCTCGCGGGCTCTAGAGCACAGGTTCAGTAGTTGTGGCACACAGGCTTAGTTGCTCTGCGGCATGTGCGATCTTCCCGGACCAAGGATCAAACCCATGTCCCCTGCATTGACAGGCAAATTCTTAACCACTGTGCCACCAGGCATGTCCCCTATTAATACATTTTAATTTTATTCGAGTTTCCTAACTATAAGATTGAAGATTTCATATATGGATAAGCTAGAACCATTGCTCACTTCCAAAGTTTAGAATTTTTATACATTTAGAATGTTTTGATTACATTTATATTACTTTTACTAGGAAAAAAACAAGAAATATAAAAAATATTAAAGATAGTAAAATACTTGTCTGTTATGAAAAATATATATTATTTTCCCATCCAAAAATGTATTGAAACATAATAAAATTTTGAATAGAGTCTCTGCGAAAGTGACAGTCTAGAAACCATAAAACCTCTCCCAAGACAAGTGACTAAAAAAGTACAATAAACATCTGTTTCAATGCACAAACGTGAATAAATAAATACATTTCCAGGAAATGTTAACAAAGAAATTAACAAAGAAAGAAGTGAAAATGAGAGCAGGAACATATGTACAATCACATCTAATATGATTTACATAAAACAAAATAGATGAAGGAGGCAATGTGCAAAAGGTAATGACTACAAATTTCTCAGAATTGATGAAAACAAGAATCCTTAGATACTGAAATAAATGCACCTAAGCAGGATAAATAAAATGTAACTCACAAACACATAATAATACACATGTTAAAAAAAAAAAAACCTAAGGAGTCATAAATTAAACTATACATATATATATTAAGCTGATCAAATTTTCAACAAAAAATTTAGATTTGCAGATGATTTCATATTAGCAAAAATAGACATCACAAAATATTGAGAAAATATTATTTTTTAAAAGGGAAGAATGGGATATCATTAAATATTGAGAAAATATTATTTGTCCATATGAATGAAATATCATTACATTTATAATGATATCCAGATCAAGTTACTTCCTCCTCATTTTTTATTGAGAGAAAATTATTCTAACATCAATGATCATGTCTACAAAGTGTATATCTGTACTATACTATATATGTATTTACCCATGAAATGTTTGTTTCTTCATGCATATATCCTTTGGCATTTTTCATTATTTATTGTTAAAATCTATCCCATCCACATATATGGGATGTAATATTTATATGTTATGTAATGTTTATATTTATACGTTAATAGAGCAAATTGTTCTATATACATTACTATTGATAAAGTTTTATAAATTTATGAATAAGATTCTCACAAGTTTTTAGTAGATTTATTCCCCATACTTAACAGTTTGTTCCCTCTGAAATGGCTTCCTTAAATTATATTTTCCAAACTGTTGTTGCTAATGTATAAGAATGCTATTGATACACATATTACACACACACACACAAAAACATATATGAAAGCTAGCCCAAATTTGTTATTATAATCAATTCTCTGTAAATGTATTCTTTCTTGATAAATTATATCATGTGAAAACAATAGTTTGTTTCTTCCCTTTTATATCCTCATATAATGTATTATTTTCTTTTCTAATTTTCCTCACTAGAATTTTAAATTAAAATGAAAAGCATTCGTCATTTCCCTTATTTTAAATATAATAATTTTATATTTCTTAAATATTATTTTCAGTAAGTTTTTGGTGGACAAACTTTATCAGATTAAAGCAGACCTCCTGTATTACTGGGCTGCAAAGATATATTATGAATAGACAAATTTTATAAAATTCACTTTTAACATTAATTGAAATAATTTAAAGCTATTCCTATTTTAATCTGTAAATGTTATAAATTACTTTGATAAATATTTTTATTGATAAACCTTATGCTTCTGGGATAAACATAATTTGTTTATTGTATACCATTGTAGACTTTGTTGCTTAAAATTTTACTTTGATAGTCATCTATGGTTTTTCTTACCTGTGCTATCCTCATTTAATTTATTAAAAAGTAATTCTAGTTTCATAAGGTGATTTAGAAAGTCTCTCTCCTTTCTAAAATAATGGAAATTATCTCTTTCTGGATTTATTTTTAGAATCCTCTTTTAAAACAATCTGAGCTCTTTGTGTGTGTGTATGTGTATGTGTTACTTGCACAATATGTTTTTGTTTTGGAGTGGGAAGACACATTTTTCTCTTTACATACCAAAAACTGTACATAATTAATGTACACAACTTGATGAGTTTGGAGTTAAGTATACACCTATGAAGGTATCACCACAAATCTATGCCATAAACCTGTCCATCACCTCCAAAAGATTCTTCCTGTCATTTTTAACCTAACACTTCTGATATCACTTTCAGTACACTACATCTTCTTGAAATAACTTTTCTAATATATATATTGTTTCTATAGAAATTATTCATTGCATTTTCTTTCACATTTGTCATGGCATATAGCTGTCAATAGTCTTCATATATATTTTTAAATTGTTATTTTCTCTGTAATTGCATCCTCTTTCTCAGTCCTGACTTTACTTGGATGGTGTCCCTTTTTTTTTTTTTTTTTTTGGTGAACAATATTTCCAATTTTATTTTATACATGCTTGATTTTGGTTAAATAAATATATTGAATTGCTACTTTAATATTATTTCACTAATTTATGCACTTTTGGGGATACTTTCTTGCAACTACTTCCAGGTGCAGGTACTTGGTTAAACTTTTTCAAGGTTCCCCATGTGGATAATGATTTTCTTTTTCTTTTACATTTTTTCTTTCCTAAGATATGCATAGAGATAATAAAATTTCCATTTATATATTTATTGGCATCTCACAAAATGATGAAGTTTCCTCTTTTAGCAATGAATAAAGCTTAAAATGTGATTGGAGGTATTGTAATAGTAAAATCAACTGATCTTACTGTGTCCTGTAGATGCCAAGAAAGTATGAGACTCCCCAGAAGGGAGATAGGAAGGGGGTTTTTCACACTTACATGAAAATATATTTACTTTTCCCTTTACCTTGAATAATATTTTAGCAGTTATTTCCTTCTGCATTTTAAAGATAGAGATATATTGTCTCCTGACATATTTTCTTCTCCCTCGTTGTTTTTTAAGATTATTTTACTTGTGCATTATGTACAAAGAAAGATATAGGTACCAAGTGTGTTTATAGTTTCAGTTTTTCTTTCCCCCCAACAAGTACCAGAACAAATATTGTGTTCCTTGTTGATAATGTTTTGTGGATGGAGTTGTGGTTCTCTTTTACTCTTTTCAGTGCAGTTATATTTTATAATTAGCATTTTGTTAACTGTTTTGGAGTTGTTTTGTAGTTCTTTTTTCTCCTTTCTTCTTCTTGTGTTATTTTTTCTTGTGATTGTATGACTATCTTTAGTGTTATCTTTGGATTCCTTTCTTTTTTTTGTATGTATCTATTATATATTTTTGGTTTGTGGCTACCATGAGGTTCATATATAGCAATATATATGTACTCATTTTAAATTGCTGATCTCATAATTTCAAACACATTTTAACAAGCCTGAATTTTTACTCTCCTCCCTTCATGATTACTGTTTTTGACATAATATTTTACATCTATTTGTTTTGTGTATCCCTTAACTGCTTATTGTCAATACAGATGACTTTACCACTTGTGTCTTTTAACCTTCCTGCTAGCTTTGTATATCGTTTATTTACTACCTTTACTGTATATTTGCTTTTACTGATGAGCTTTTTCCTTTCATAATTTTTATGTTTCTAGTTCTGGCATTTTCGTTTTCTCTTAGAGAAGTCCATTTAACTTTTCTTGTAAAGCTGATTTGGTGGTGCAGAACTCTTTTAGCTCTTGCTTGTCTGTAAAACTTTTGATCTCTCCATCAACTCTGAATGAGAGCCTTACCAGGTAGAATATTCTTGGTTGTACATTTTTCCCTTTTATCACTTTAAATATATAGTGTCACTCCCTTCTGGCCTGCAGAGTTTCTGCTGAAAAGTCAGCTGATAGCCTTAGGGCTGTTCCCTTGTATGTAACTTGTTGGTTTTCCTATATTGTTTTTAATATTCTCTCTTCATCTTTAATTTTTACCATTTTAATAACAATGTGTGTTTGTGTGGTCCTCCTTGGATTGATCCTGGGTGGAACTCTGTGCTTTCTGGACTGAGATGTCTGTGTTCTTTCCGAGGTTAGAGAAATTTTGGCTATTTTGTCTTCAAATATGTTCACTCCCCCTTTCTCTCCCTCTTCTCCTTCTGGGCCCCCTATAATGTGAATGTTAGTACACTTGATGTTGTCCCTGAGTTCTCTTAAACTCCCCTGATTTCTTTTTATCCCTTTTTTTCTGTTCAGCTTCAGTGATTTCCACTACTCTGCCTTTCAGTTTGCTGATCCATTTCTCTGTAACTTTTTCATTTCAGTTATCGTATTCTTCATTTTTTTTGATTGTTCTTTATACTTTTTTAGCTTCTTGCTAAATATTTTAACTTCTAGCTCTGTGCATCCATTTTTCTTTCAAGTTCTTCAATAATCTTTGGATCATTACCTTGAACTCTTTCTCAAGAGATTGCCTATTTCCACTTCACTTAGCTCTTATGGGGTTTTATCTTGTTTGGAACATGTTCCTCTGTTACCTCATTTTGCCTAACTTGCTGTTATCACTTCTATATATTTGGTAGTTTGGTTATGTTTCCCAGTCTTTGAGAAATGGCCTTTTGTGGGAGAGTTCCTAGGTGTCCCAACAGCACACCCTTCTCTGGTCACCATTCTCTGGTCACCAGCGCTGTATGCTCTAGGGGTGCCCAGTGTGTGGGTTGCATGGACTCTTCTATTATGACAGGTTGACCACTGTGGTGGGTCTGGTAGGTCTGCTTGGCACCCAGTCCATTTGGTTGCCAGGCCCTGCCTTGTGTGGAGGTCACTTGTTGGTGGTGTTGGGTCATGAGGCAGCTGGATATGGAACCCTGGGGGGGTCACGGAGCTAGTGCTGGCTCACTATTGGGTGGAATCATGGTCCAGAAGATCTAGGGCCTGGTGCCCAATGACTGGTGGGTGAAGACAGGTCCTAGGGCTAGTACTAGCCCACTAACTGGCAGACCCCAATGCTGGGGTCTGGCTTCAAGGCTTAGGGCCCCATACCTGGTGTCTGACCAGTGGTGTGTGAGGTCAATTCCTGTAAAAGTTCACTGAGGGGTCTAGGATGTCCTGAGGCTTATACTGGTCTGCTGGTGTTTAGGGAGGTTCCTGCCATGGCAGGCTGCAGGGCTGCGGTTGTCCTGGGGCTAGTGTCCACCCTCTGGTGGGTGAGGCTGGCCCCAAGTCTAGAGGATACTTGATGGTGGGCAAGGCCAGGGACCAGGGAGTCTTGGGCTGGTGCCTGCCCACTAGTGGTCAGACCTGGTTCTGAGGTCTCTGGTTGCAGGGCTCTGGGTGTCCTGGTTCTAGTGCCTGAACACTGGTATGTGGGGCTGGGTCCTGGTCCCTCTGTTGGGTAGGACCATGTCCAGTGGTGGCTGTGGGCTCAGAGGGTTTTAAGACAGCCTATCTGCTGTGGGGGGGGGGCTATGTCCCTATCCATCTAGTTGCTTGCTCTGAGGGGTCCCAGTACTGGTACCTACAGGATGGTGGGCTGGGGTAGAGCTGGGTCCTGAGGCTAGCAAGCTGGATGGAGCATTCCAAAATGGCACATACCAGCACCAATGTCTGTGTGGTAGAAGAGGTTCCCCCAAATGGCTGCCATCTGTGTCTACCTCCCCAGGGTGAACTGTAGTTTCCTTCTGCCTCTCCAGGGGATTCTCCAAGATCAGCAGTTAGATCTGACCCAGGATCCTTTCAAATTACTGCTTCTTCCCTTGGTCCTGGAGTGTGTGAGATTCTGTGTGTGCCTTTTAAGGGTGAAGTCTCCATTTCCCACAGCCCTGTGGGTCTCCCAAATGTAAGTCCTGATGCCCTTCAAAGCCAAATGTTCTGGGGGCTCATCTTCCCATCATAGGACCTTAGGGCTGGCGAACCTGATGTGGGGCTCAGACCTCTTGCTCCTTTTGGAAAAACTCTGCAATTGTAATTATCCTCCTGTTTGTGGATCACCCACAAATGGGGGGTATGAGTCTTGGCTATACTGCAACTCTGCCTCTCCTACCTATCTCATTGTGTTTCTTTGTTTATATCTTCAGTTGTAGAAGATCTTTTCTGATAAGTTATTTTCCTTTTCATCAATAGTTGTTCTGTAAATAGTTGTAATTTTCATGTGGCTGCAAGAGAAGCTGAGCTCAGGGCCTTTCTACTTCACCATCTTGGGAACGCCTCCTGAAGTATCTTCCTCGACAGAAATTTTTCTACTGGTTAAGAATTGGGATTCAGAAAATTTCTTAAAAGGTTGCCATTAGAGGAATGAGGAAAACATGTTATTTCTGCAGACCATTTTGAGAGAAAATAAATTAAATTATTAACTTAATTAATAGAGATTATGGCATAAAATGAAACCTTTTAACTTTTATATAAGCTTCCATTATTTTGATCAGATAATTTGCAGAGAGATGTAAAAATAACACAATTCAAAATGGTCAGTCCTTTAATTCATCCCAAAATTTTATATTTGTAGACCTACATGTTCTGGTTAACAAAATAAATATACTAAATTTAAAAAAAATCTAGTTATATTAAGTCTGTTCTCAGACCACAATGGTAATAAATTAAAAATCAATTATAGAAATGTCTCTGAAAAACCCTGAAATATTTGGAAACAAAATAACACAGTGCATGGTTTGGAAAGTTGTCTATCTGGAGGTCAGTAAACTGCCTATGCCTTGAAATTTGAGGCCACTGACTTATCTGGCTGTCATCCTTCATGAGCTCTCCTAGTCTGAGCTTCAGTGTCCAGCATAATGCATTCTTGTACTGTTCCTTGAAGAGAGTAGCAATTGTTGACTGTCTTCTTTTCCTCAATTAACTAGACTTAGAGAAAGAAAACTCTTTCATTATATTATATTTTTCCTGAAAGGACACTCTAAAGAGTTTCTTTTTTTTTAATTGAATTTTATTTTTTTATACAGCAGGTTCTTATTACTTATCTTATACATATTAGTGTATATATGTCAATCCCAATCTCCCAATTCATACCACCACCACCACCCCCCAAAGAGTTCCTGTGGTAACTTAATTAGATCTATTCTGCTTTTCCCTTCTTCATTTAATATTACCCATCTCTACTATTTTTGGCTTGGTATCATTATAACACTAATATCAATCAAGTGATATATGCTTCTTTATGGTGCTTAATTAAAACTCTGAAGTTTTAATCCCCTCTCCTCAATATACAATTGTACACATATTTAGGTACTGTTATTCTGATGCACATGAAATTGTAAACTATTGATGACTTTTAGATGATGGCTTCAGAGGCTTCATAACAGTTTACTTTACCTATCCGCACCTGACTCCTTTCATATATACATTTTTGCATCTCTTTGTGGTAATCCATCTACTATTTTAAGTCTTCAATTCTGAATCAGTCTCTGGCACTTCCTGAAGATGTCCCCAGCAATTCTCTTGGGTATAAGCTCTACTATGCTTAAATGCTCTAACATATGAGACCTCATCTTTTCCGAATCAGTGTTACCCAAGACAAGATTGTGACCTCTGATATATGCAGACATAACTTTTTGACGTTGGTTTGCATAATAACTCAAACTATTCTATTGCCTGCAAAATAAGGGAGGAAATCCTAGGACATATACAATCTCAAAAGTTTTTAGAATATTGATAATATTTTCTGTCTGAAATTTAAAGGTTGAATATGCAATCTCAATTCCAAAATGATTTCCAATATTCACCTGTGAATATGCAGTAATGTTACAAAAATGAGTCACATATTATTTTTATTATTTCTTTAAAAGTAGGCATAGTGAAGATTCACACATGACTGTCTCAATTATTTAGATAATCAGTGAAGATTCACACATGACTGCCTCAATTACTTAGATAATAATTGGTTCAAGATACAGACTGTGCTGCATGTGGACTCATAAGAACTTCAAAGCTATCCAACAAAAGTACTTCAGAATGGTATTTCTGATTACTCTTATCTTTGATGAGAAAAATGTCTAGACTCTCTTATTATACTTTTCTCTGAAGCCTGGTGCTTCTTCCACGAACACTGCAATTCTAGGGGAGACAGGGAGAAGATTTGGAGCAAAGTTTATCTTTTCATCTTTTTTTTTTTTTTTTTTTTGCGGTACACGGGCCTCTCACTGTTGTGGCCTCTCCCATTGAAGAGCACAGGCTCTGAACACACAGGCTCAGCGGCCATGGCTCACGGGCCCAGCCGCTTCACGGCATGTGGGATCTTCCTGGACCGGGGCACGAACCCATGTCCCCTGCATCGGCAGGCGGACTGTCAACCACTGCGCCACCAGGGAAGCCCCAAAGTTTATCTTTTATTCCAGTATAGGGACGAGATGAATATAGAACAGTTTATATGTAATCTTTCCAATGTCCCTTTCTCTATGAATTTTGACATATGACTTTGTAGTTTTTCTTAAAATGAAGGAGATATTTGTCCCACATTTGAATCTGGGATTAATCTTTTCATTTGCTTTGACCAGTAAGATAATGAAGAGATGGAAGAGATGCCAGTTTCATCCCTACACTTCAAGAGTAATTGCATGCTTTTTATTCCTCTCTTGCATTTTTGCCATCCTGAAGAATATGTCCAAACGTGCTCACTGATCCAGGAGAAGGATGAAAAATACCTGGAAAATAGCCAATTAAGTCTGGATCAGCTAATCACTGCTTATATATGAGAAGCAAATATTCATTTCTGTATGCCACTGAGATTCTATTGCTGTTTTTAATTGACAATTTTGTGACAATACTTAATTGGATTAATTGAGTTAACTACTCAAAACTAGCCAAGGAACATAGCCCCTTTTAATTGAGTTTTCTTACATAACACTCACAAAAAACATTTACGTGCATATATTATATTTTGCTAAAGGTTTTAGGGGAATATACTGGATGTATACATGATTTCCAACATCAAAACCTTTACAACTGAAACTATTATGTAGTCCTTTAGTCATCTTGCAAATGAGTTCTCATTATCCATTTTCCTAGGATTTCACCTCCTGACATGGCTCCACCATTGAATAAGAGATTAATTTGCCTCTAAGTTCTCCAACGCTCAGTGGCTCCAGCTCCTCTGTTTATTTCATCATATAGATGAATTAAATCTCCCTCTTACTCCTCAGCTCTGGGTTTATTTTTTCATGTAGAAAGTATTTTTAATGGAGTTTGCTGAACAGAATCATTTAATCAGTGTCTCATCACTTCATATGTAAAAGACATGGCAAAGTTTAGAAATATAAAATTTTCTCTCTCCCTTTCCTGGTTCTTATAGAGAAAAGTGAGCAAAAAAAATATTTATTTTCCCACTGATATAAAACTATGTAAGATCTTTAGATGAAAGAAGTATCTGTAATCATTTTTATCACAATAATATCACAGTAAGTTTTCATTCTATGACATTTATTTGTATAACACTGATGGTTACATGAATACTGTAATACACACACACCCTCACAGAAGTAATCTGTATTTGCCAATTTATTATTGAAAAGTTATTTGAGATATTATGAAAATTACACATATCAAAATTATGGTAAAGGAAAGTCTTCTGATAAAATTATGTTTTATTATAAATTCATTCCCATTAACTTAGAAATGCTAAAGTGATATCTAAAGATAGAAAAATATTAGAAGTAGAATATATGCATCTGGGGCTTAGAAAACAACTATTCTTAGAGTATTAATGTGGTCATGATTAGTATATGGTATAATTTAAAGAAGGTAGATTGATGTGCTATCTTGGTCAAATTCTATTTTTAAAAAATTAGTAGCAACATGAAAACTAATTTGGAAGGGATACAGGAAGACTCATTGGATGTCTACTATATTTATCTAAAAAATAGGATGGCTGTTGTAACGAATATAGATGAGTTAAATTTCATCCTTACTCCTCAGATCTGGGTTTAATTGAAAAATATATAGACTACATTAGGAAGAAATTTAGAAAGCAAAATTCATGGAAATTGGATATGGATTAGATGTTACTTGTGAGGAGGAAAGACTAGAAAAAGATTTCTCATGGTTCACACTTAAGTGTGAACTGATGGATAGATTATGATAATTTCTATGTTTCCCATAGATTCAAAATACAGTCAATGCTCTTTCATTGAATTAGGAACCTGGTGGTTATCATAGTAGGTCACCTATTCCTGAGAGGGAAAATATGGTGGTCCCACTCAAGATGGGTAATATGCTTGACAACAAATGGGACTTCCTGGAGTTACTAAATCTCATTACCCTGAAGCACTACCCAATATAAGATGAGAAGGTCAATGGCCTGCTAACTCATAAATTTCATCTATCAGATGATGACTCATATCAGTTACCAGAGTAACTTCTTAAGAATTTTTTTTTTATTAAACTAGAGCTAAGAGAAAAAAAATATATATATATATATCTCCATCTCTGCTGAACTGTTAGATTTACAGCTCAAGGGCTGTCAGTAGTCAAAGGACAAAATCTGGCTGATATTGAAACCAACAGTCAGAAATAGACAGTAAAAGAGAAAGGGGAGAGCTGTTTCTGGTGTTATTCTTGTGTATGGATTGGGTTAAATCTACAACTTTAGTGCCATACATGACCGTGGGATCAATGAATTCCCATTTTTGGCCAAGCTAATTTCAGCTGGGCTTCTGAGCTCAAAGCCAACAGTTATGTTGAATGCTATGTGTACAAATAATTTGCAATTTTTAAAAGAGGGATAACATTCTGCTTATGAAATTAAAGTATATTTCAAATGCTTTGCCAAATCAATATATGCTGATATCTCAAGTATTTAAAACTGTTTTAAGTTTCTTCTATGGTTATCATTACCCTATATTTCACTGCTCCATATGTCTATAACACGAGTGTAGAATTTTAAATGCCACTAGTCGTGCCTGGTATTTATATAGCTGTATTTTAGAAAATTTCATAAAAATTGCAATAAAATGTAGAATTCATAACTACTCTATAGAGCAAAATTCCAAGCAATATAATCACGTCTCACTATAAGCCAGAGAATAAAGACAAGATTTGCAATGAACAATAAATTTAGAATCAAGCTATTGAATCAATAGAAAAAAATTCAAAGTATTTTATTTGTGTGACCTAAAAGAACTTTTGGAATTATAAGGTAATATACAAAATATGATTAATCCATTATAGTCTCAGTCTAAACGTATACTTTTTTGAATGGCGCTTAAGTGCTGGCTACATCAAAGCAGTTAATCAAGGGTCAAAGGGAGAAAGTCTGAAATACATAAAGAATGTTTTTACATTTTAAAGACTACATTTTTCAAATAATTATTTAAACATCAAAATATTTAGTTTTGTGACTACTAATGCCAGTAGTATTCTTTCAGTAATATTTCCACCACTTTCATGAAGGAATTTAATTAAACACACACAGAGACACACACAATACCATGAATTGAGCATTAAAAAAAAGAAAAAGTTGTGTGGAGCTTTGTGAATAGTTTAAAAAAGTCTTGGGCTTCTCTGGTGGGGCAGTGGTTGAGAGTCCGCCTGCCGATGCAGGGGACACGGGTTCGTGCCCCGGTCCGGGAGGATCCCACATGCCGCGGAGCAGCTGGGACCTTGAGCCATGGCCGCTGGGCCTGCGCGTCCGGAGCCTGTGCTCCGCGGCGGGAGAGGCCACGGCAGTGAGAGGCCCGCGTACCGCAAAAATAAATAAATTTAAAAAAAAAATTAAAAAAGTCTTACACTATCATGCTAATAAATTTAAAAAGAAAAGAAAAGAAAATTATTTAATTATAAGTTCCAAAAATATTATTCGGTTTGAATTTTTCTTTTGGAAATATTAAGCATTTTTAAAATTTCAAACCCCTCAAAATACAGGTTACCATTCAAGAACACTTAAATATTACTTAAAAGTTTGAAGGAATCCAGAGTCAAGCCTTATGACTTTGTATTTATAACACTATACCATAATTAAATCTCTACCATTATATAGTGAGATCCTTAACAGGAGTACCCTATCTTATTGAGATAACATTGCAATTCCTATCATTCTGTTTAAAATTATTAGATAATGATCTTATCACTTGGCAGATGGTTGTAATGTCTGTACCAAACTTTTAGTAATGATGTAAAATGGGACAAGCATCCCCGTTTGTTCTGTAACAGTCTGCAAGTTGTGAATCAGTTTGCCAATGAATAAAACCAGACTGATACTCTTCTTGTAATCTATTTGGCATTCAGTCTTTTTTAAATGTAAATTAATTAACAACACTAAAAATCAAGCTATTTCACACAAAAAAACATGCATTTTTGTTTCTCTCCAGAAGTTGGAGTATTTGACAAACATGGACTCACATTCCCAGAGAGTTAATAGTGCACTTGAGCAGAGTAGCAGAGCTGCCTGTTTACACAATGCACCACAATTTCCTATTTTTATTTCTTATACCATTTCCTTTGTTAATTTCTATCATGGAATGGCCCTTATAGTTCTTAGTATGTGATCTCTATTCCATAATAACTCGTACAAGTCATGATGGTTTCTTAGATACAATAATAAAAATGTAATATAATATGGAAATATAACAGGCTAGCTTTTTGAACCACAAAAGTGGAGCTGACACCTTAATGTTGTAAAGACTGCTGATATTATGAGTTTCTAATAAGAAAAATAAATTCGGAGCACAAGATATTTTCATGGGGAACAGAAGATTGTCATAAAATAAACAATATTCATAAACTTAAATGACTGAAAGTGGAAAGCCAGCCATGTCTATTTCTTGAGTAGACAGAATCATAGTTTTCCTTTTTAATACAGGATCTTATATTATACCTATGAAGTATTGATCCCTAGATATGAAATGCTATTAGAGCTCTTATTGGTGAAACTCAAAGAATACTTGAATTGCAATCAGAATATATATGCAATACAAGGAAATAACAGTATATTTTCATACAAGTTTTACTTATCACCTTAGAGTTTTATTTTGGCAACTTCAAGAAAGAGTATGTAAACCTATTATTATATTGTTTATCATATGATGAATTCATTTTGAAAAGCCTTTGTAAATAGTAAAATATGTGGAAAATAATGTCTTTTTAAAATCACCTTTAATCTTTATTGTACTCAAAGACTTTGGTGTATGTATGAAATTGAAACATTATATATATTTTAAAAAACTGAGAGCTTCTGACAGTTATAATGATAAATACTATATCAAAGCACCACAAATTTTTTCTTACACTTTTACAGTTCTCGTTAGATCATATTAGGATCAATCTTAAGATACAAAATCTGTATCAATATATTATGTTATTTTCCAATTTTCAGGGAATAGTTTTTCCCTGAATATCCTGTTAGTAATTCAAAGTTTTTCATACTTATAAAAATTTAAAATAATTTCACTGATCATTTAGATTTTAAAAAATATTATGTGCCAAAGCACAGAACTATCTATAGAACCTTAAAGAGGTCAAACATACAGATATTCTCATGAGATTGCTTCTGAGTGTAAATCTGTCCAGATCTTCTGGAAAGTAAGATATTAAAACTGAGTACCTTAAACATTTCCGAATATTTGAATAGAGTAATTTCACTTTCAGGAAACTATCCTATGGATTTTTTTATCATAGGCTAAACAAATCATGTATATCATTTTATAATAGAATAAAACTGGAAAATTAATTGTAAACAATTGCTAAGTAATCTATACCTAGTGATATATATATATATATATAAACAGTATGCCATAAAACAAAATAGATTTTCAAATATATTTTGAACTTTTTCATGATATAATGTTAATGAAATGTCATTATTAGAAATATACACTTTTAAATTTGATTCACAAATATTTGCTAAGAATTTCTCATATGCCAGATACATTTTGGGGATATATCAGCAAACAAAATAGAGTTTAAAAAGGTCTTTATTTTAATGGAAATTTCTATCTAACAAGCATTTACATTCAATATAAAAATTAAGGAAATTATGTAGCATTTTTGAAGAAAGAATGATATATTAATACCTAAATAGGATGGCCAGAAAAGCCTTCAATGAGAATTATAACAAACACGTGAAAGACATAAGATATAAACAATAAATATAACCAAAAAACTTACTTATGGTAAGAAGGAACCATTTTCAAAATCCCTGAGTAGTAGCCAGCATATCATGTTCCAGAAACAAAAAGGAGAACCCTGCTCTTAAGTGCATGGAGAGAGGAGGAGTCAGATCTTGACTGGGATAAGCTTGAGGAAAAGCAAATAAGATGGGAATTGGAGACAGAGGAAGAAGTGATCTTTTTGAGGAGTTTTGGATAAAGGGCAGAGAGAATTTGGAGGGAATTGTGGAATCACAGGAGGTTTTTATAAAAAGTGGGAGAATTACAGAAAAACAAAAAGAAAAAAAGCTGAAAAGAGAAGGGAATTTTGTTTAAGTGTTGTCTTTGAATGGGCAAATAAATTTATATCTAGTATAGAAATGAAAGAGATGGACTTATAAATATAGGTAGGTTAAATCTGGAAGACCTGGGGAGAAGTGACTTACTGTTTTACCCACTGAGTCCCATTTATGATGCAAAGACACAAAAATAAATAAAAATAGAAAACAGGCTTTTAACCTATCTACCCCCAGAAATAATCTTTATCCCTCCACTAATTGACTCCATATTTATTGATCAAATGTACTTATCCTTGATTTATGAATTAATATAAGCTAGCTTGTATATCTTAAAATGGATCTGATTGTTTTCTTGGTCAACTAACTGAAGACTAGAAACAATAGTGGCTTATTAATGAAGCATACATGCTAGGACTTTTCTGATGAAATTCAAAGTTTTATGATAAGATTGATTGCACAGGTTTATTAAATACAAACTACACCCCATCCCTGCAAACTATATCCCTTAAGAGCCAGGAAACACATTCAAGAAGGCAATGAAAAATATATTGGCAAGGGGACCACAAGCATCCTTGGAAATCTCAATGATAAATGTTTTTAGATGCTAGGGATAATGACAATGAAGTGGATAGCATATTTTCCATGTAAATTATCGAATACAAGATAGATAGAGTTCAGTTTGTAACATTCACCAGCAGAGGCAAAATGCATGCAATGACCATAACAGGGATCAGGAATGGAGTGGAAACAAGAGTATTTTGAGCCAGGATCTGTGGTAGTGACTAATTAATCATAAGGACACCAGGAATTAAAAGTTTTGATTATCTACTATTTCTTAATCTATATAACAGTAAAGCGTTCTGGTGAACAGAATTCTGACATTAGAGAACACAACAAAGATTCTTAGCCTCTCAGTTAGTTCTGAAACCTAAGCTAACTCTATACACCAAGATCCCATGATTGAAGTGTCTTCCTTGAGAAAATACCCTGTGCCACTGCTAAGTGTTAATACTGTAAATATTTCTCCAAGTATTTTCCAAAGGCCTCTATGAGCAGCTTCACAGATGAATGAGCACTGGGAAAACAAAAATACCTAGAATGTTTCAGGGATTATATGACAGAGGATATAAATTGATGCCAATACCTAGAGAACCTAAATACTACTATTGTCCTGTGGTCAGAAAGGAGATTTAGGGAGGTAAAATAGGAAATTAACTTTCAGCCCAAGTTAATCTCACAATATCCCCAATGGACATGCTGAATCATCTGGCAATAATTTATCCAGTTCCTGACAACATTGAACTAGATAATTATTTTCTGGCAACTGAAAATATCCCCATACTGGTATCCTGATCTGTATACTAAAAGCTATTATATTTGCAAGTATCAAATGGAAACTCTTTGATCTGCCTTACTCAACCAAAATAGAGAACCTAAAGCAAAACCACATCCATTGAGTAATTGCAAAGATTAGGGTGACCATTAAATATTTAAAAGATGCAAGGTGATGGGTTCTATCAATTTTTTTAATCTCATATCTAAGAGTAGTGTAAAAAACAACTAGTTATTGGAGAATTATTGCACACATAATCAGATGGTCTCAAACTGCAGTTGACATTCCATATGTGGTACCCTGTTGGAGCAAATAATCATATTCTCGGGTACTGGCATGTAGCTATTGATCTGGAAAGTGCTCTTTTCTCCAGATCGATTAGTGAAAATGATCAGTAACAGTTTGCCGTTATGGAACAAAGACAGTGTCTTAACCTAGAAATATATTAATTTTCTTTCTCTGTATTACAACATAATACAGAAATGATCTGTTATACTGATGACAGGATATGGTGAGTTATACAGTTGACAGAGGTATGATATAAGCCCTTTGAAAATTAAAGGACTTACCATATTAGTAAATTTCTAAAGGTTCAATTGTTTACAGCTTGCCTAAGATGAAAAGCAAGTTACTGTACCTCAAACCACAATCAATACAAAGTATCACAGTGGTTGCTGGCCTCTTCTGATTTTAATGGTAACCTGTTAAATATGTCAGTGAACTATTCTAATTCAATAACTTAAAAAAAATTAAGGCTGCTAGTTGTAGGTTGGGTCCAGAATAAGAGAAAGTTTAGCCTCAGGTCCAGCTGTGTCCGCAAGTATCCTGCAACCTTGTTTTTTTTTGTTTGTTTGTTTTGTTGTTGTTTTTTAAGTATAGCCCCTCTCTCTCTCTCTCTCTCTCTCTCTCTCTCTCTCTCTCTCTCTCTCTCTCTCTCATTGTAGAAAAAGCATTTTACATGAGATCTACTTTCCTAAAAATGTTTTCAGTGTACCATACAATATTGTTAAATATGGGCAGGCTCATCCATTCTGCATAATTTAAACTTTATAACCATTGAATAGCAACTCTGCATATCCCCTTTCCCCAGCCCCTGACAACCACAATTCGTCTCTCTGCTTTTAGGAGTTTGAATGTTTTGTATGCTTGATATATCTTGATATGATTTCCTGTGACTGACTTATTTCACTTAGCACAATGCCCTGCAATTTCATCTTTTTGTTTCATATTGCAGGCTTTCCTTCTTTTTAAAGGCTGAATAAAATTCTGTTGCAGGTATATACCACATTTTACCCATTCATCTGTTGATGGACTTTTAGGTTATTTCCACATCTTGGTTACTGTGAATAATGCTGCAGTGAACATGGGTGTGCAAATATCTCAAGATCCTGATTTCAATTATTTTGGTTAAACACCGAGAAATGGAATAACTGTATTGTATGGTAGTTCTATTTTTAATTTTTTGGGTAATCTCCAAAGTGTTTTCCATAATGACTGCAATGTTGCACACTCCTTCAAGAATATATAAGGGTTCCCATATTTCCACACCCTTGTCAACACTTGTTGTCTTTGTTTTGTTTTTGATAATAGCCATCCTTCAAGCATGAGGTGATATGTCATTGTGTTTTAGATATACATTTCCCTGATGATTAGTGATGTTGACTACGTTTTCATATACCTGCTGGCCAATTCTATCACTTCTTATTTTAGCTGAGTTTTTGTTTTGCTTTGTTTTGTTTTTAATTTGCTATTGAGTCATGAGTTTTTAAATATATTTTGGGTATTAACCCTGTTTCAAATTGATGTTTTGCAAGTATTTTCTCCCATTCCATAAACTGCCTTTTTTTTTTGCAGTACGTGGGCCTCTCACTGTTGTGGCCTCTCCCGTTGTGGAGCACAGGCTCCAGACATGCAGGCCCAGTGGTCATGGCTCACAGGCCCAGCCGCTACACAGCATGACTGGGGCACGAACCCATGTCCTCCTGGACTGGGGCACGAACCCATGTCCCCTGCATCGGCAGGCGGACTCTCAACAACTGCACCACCAGGGAAGCCCCATAAATTGCCTTTTGACTCTACTGTTTGTTTTCTTTGCTGTGCAGAAGGGTTTTTTTGTTTTGTTTTATTGATTTTGTTTTTTCTTTTTGATACAATCTCAGTTATCTATTTTTGCTTTTGTTCACTGTGCTTTGATGTCATATCCAAAAATAAAAGAATCATTACCAAGACCAATGTTATAAAACTTTTCTACTGTGTTTTCTTCAAAGAAGTTTACAGTTTCAGGCCTTAACATTTAAGCCTTTAATCCATTTTGAGTTGTTTTTTTGTATATGGTGTAAGAAATGGGACCAGTTTCATTCTTTTACATGTGGATATCCAGTTTGATATCTTCACCATTTGATGAAGAGACTTTCTCCCATTGTGTATTCTTAGCATCCTTTTAATTAATTGGTGTTCCTTGTGGTTCCAAATGAATTTTAGAATTGTTTATGCTATTTCTTAAAAAAAAAAATGCCAGTGGGATTTAAATAGGAATTGCACTGAATCTGTAGTATGGACATTTTAATAATATTAAAACTTCCAATCCATCAACATGAATGTCCTTCCATTTATTTGTCTCTTCTTTAATTACTTTCATCGATGACTGGATCTTATTTTTTTGTTTTGTTTTGTTTTTGAATTTTATTTTATTTTTTATACACAGTTTCTTATTAGTTATCTATTTTATACACATTAGTATATGTCAATGCCAATCTCCCAACTCATCCCACCATCACCACACACTGCCCTGCTTCCCCACCTTGGTGTCCATAAGTTTGTTCTCTACATCTCTGCCTCTATTTCTGCCTTGCAAACCAGTTCATTTGTACTATTTTTCTAGATTCCACATATATGCATTAATATGCTATATATGTTTTTCTCTTTCTGACTTATTTCCCTCTGTATGACAGGCTTTTTGTCCATCCATGTCTCTACAAATGACCCAATTTCATTCCTTTTCATGGCTGAGTAATATTCCATTGTATATATGTACCACATATTCTTTATCCTTTCATTTGTTGATGGGCATTTAGGTTGCTTTTGAGATCTGGCTATTGTAAATAGTGCTGCAATGAACATTGGGGTGCATGTGTCTTTTTGAATTATGGTTTTCTCTGGGTATATGCCAAGGAGTGGGATTGCTGGGTCATATGGTAATTCTATTTTTAGTTTTTTAAGGAACCTCCATACTGTTCTCCATAGTGGCTGTATCAATTTACATTCCCACCAACAGTGCAAGAGGGTTCCCTTTTCTCCACAGCCTCTCCAGCATTTGTTGTTTGTAGATTTTCTGATGATGCTCATTCTAACTGGTGTGAGGTGAAACCTCATTGTAGTTTTGATTTGCATTTCTCTAATAGTTTGTGATGTTGAGCAGCTTTTCATATGCCTGTTGAATGCCTGGGCCTTATGATGCATCAGTTTCAACACTGTTTATTAGGTGGTCATAATTAAAAAACAAATAACCAAATAATATTCAGCAGACATCTTTATATTTTGAGGCAAAGCCAAGAACTCTGTTCATGTTGTTTTTCTAACCCATCTCCTTTGGAAAAGTTGAGGCTTCTTTGTACTCTGTAATGGAAAAAACAAACGAAAACAGAATGCTTGGTGTAGGACAACAAAACATATGTAACCTGAGTTGTGCATTATAAATATAGTATTATCTGTTCCAATAAGCCATGAAATTGAGTAGCCTATCAGTAATTTATTATAAAATCTTAATATTATATATGAGATCAAACACAAACAATTGTAAAAAACATGAGCGTATTCTATAAGCAAGAAGCTCAGACTTCCAATGTATCTACTCATCCTTCTTAATCCACAAATATGGTCATATGTATAATTTCTTATAACTAGTTGATGATAAAATAATAAAACTTGGGAACAGTTTCCAAATGTCCTGTGCAAAATATTAGCCTTTACTAAAAGTAAAGTGCTAAAAGAATTACAGCTTCACTTATGGATGGCCAAGAAAGAGAATAAAAAAGGGGAACTATTTTAGTGCACATAACTTTAGGAAATACTCTTGGTTGCCACTCTGTGTGGTTGGCCAGTGGTATGGATCTATACCTATTCATAAATAATGAAACATGATTTGGGTAGAAATATGGAATTTAGGTGTAGGATTCTGCATCCAGTTCTAACTTGTTTTTTTTTTTTTTCCCCACACCACCAAGCAATTCTTTGGGATACCAGCTGGGAGTCTCACAATTTAATTCAATTTTAACACTATCTACCTGGATCCTATAGGTAAATGCTCAGCCCTTCAAGACTACCTCCCACTTCAGTTGCCAATTTTAAGTACAGGTTGTCACCTGTGATTCTGACTAACTGACTATAGATTGGGAGTTCCAGTGACCCCTCCCTCCTTGGGTTCAATTAATTTGCTAGAGTAGCTCACAGAACACAGAAACATTTTACTTACTTGAGTACCAGTTTATTATATTAATACAAGGATATAACTTAGATGGAAGAGATGAATAAGGAAGAGTGGGGAGCTTCCATGACATCTCTGAGTATGCCACTCTCCCTAAAATTCCATGTGTTCACCAATATGGAAGATCTCCAAACCCTGTCCTTTTGTGTTTATATAGGCTTCATTACATAGGCATGACTGATTAAATCATAAAATGTCATCTTAGCTCCTCACCTCTCCCTGAAGGTCAGGTGGTGAAGTTAAAAGTCTCAACCTTCAAATGTGGCACATATATACAATGGAGTATTACTCAGCCATAAAAATAAACAAAATTGAGTTATTTGTAGTGAGGTGGATGAACCTAGAGACTGTCATACAGAGTGAAGTAAGTCAGTAAGAGAAAAACAAATACCATATGCTAACACATATATATGGAATCTAAAAAAAAGAATAATAAAGGTCTGTAGAACTTAGGGGCAGGACAGGAATAAAGACACAGATGTAGAGAATGGACTTGAGGACATAGGGAGGGGGAAGGGGTAAGCTGGGACGAAGTGAGAGAGTGCATGGACACATATACACTACCAAATGTAAAATAGATAGCTAGTGGGAAGCAGCTGCATAGCACAGGAAGATCAGCTCCTCAGTGCTTTGTGTCTAACTAGAGAGGTGGGATAGGGAGGGAGGGAGGGAGACACAAGAGGGAGGGGATATGAGGATATATGTATACATAGAGCTGATTCACTTTGTTATACAGCAGAAACTAACACACCATTGTAAAGCAATTATACTCCAATAAAGATGTTAAAAAAATAAAAATAAATAAAAAAAATAAAAGTCCCAACCTACTAATCACATGGTTGACTCCACTGGCAACAGTTCCCATCCTTAGGTGCTTTCCAAAAGTTATCTCATTTACAAAACAAAAGACACATTTATCACTCTCATCTCAAGAAATTCCAAGGGTTTTAAGAGCTCTGTGCCAGAGACAAGGATGAAGATCAAACATATATTTCTTATTATAAATAACTATATCACAGGTAAAGAGATCAGAGTGATGTTGAGGGATGAAGCAAATTTGGGGCTCATATTTCTTGAGGTCATCAATCATAATTTTTCATTCCATAATTTACGGTTCTACTCTGTCTCTCAGGACCTGGCTTTAACAAAGAGGACCTGTTAAAGCTGAACATGTCCTCTCTTTTGTCATTCTCCCACCTTCAAACTCACATAATAGTCCCAATTTTCAGCATAATTTTCTTTTTTTTAATTCATTTTTATTGGAGTGTAGTTGCTTTACAATGTTGTGTTAGTTTCTACTATACAGCAAAGTGAACCAGATGTACGTATACATATATCCCCTCTTTTTTGGATTTCCTTTCAATTTAGGTCACCAAAGAGCATTGAGTAGAGTTCCCTATGCTACACAATAGGCTTTAATTAGTTATCTATTTTATACATAGTATCAATAGTGTATATATGTCAATCCCAATCTCCCAATTTCTCCCATCCACCCCTTTTCCCCCTTGGTATCCATACATTTGCTCTGTACATCTCTGTCTCTACTTCTGCTTGGCAAATAAGATTATCTGTACCATTTTTCTATATTCCACATATATGCGTAAATATATCATATTTGTTTTTCTCTTTCTGAGTTACTTCACTTTGTATGATAGTTATTAGAAAAGTACAACCTTCCAAGACTAAACCAGGAAGAAATAGAAAATACGAACAGACCAATCACAAGTAATGAATTGAAACTGTGATTAAAAGTCTTCCAAAACACCAAAGTCCAGGACCAGATGGCTTCACAGGAAAATTCTATCAAACATTTAGATAAGAGCTAACACCTATTCTTCTCAAACTCTTCCTAAAAACTACAGAGGGAGGAACACACCCAAACTCTTTCTACAAGGTCACCATCACCGTGATACCAAAACCAGACAAAGATATGACCAAAAAAAAGAAAATTACAGGCCAATATCACTGATGAACATAGATGCAAACATCCTCAACAAAATACTAGCAAACCGAATCCAATAACATGTTAAAAGGATCATACATCATGATCAAGTGGGATTTATCCCAGGGATGCCAGTGTTCTTCAATATATGCAAATCAATGTGATACACCATATTAACAAACTGAAGCATAAAAACCATATGATAATCTCAATAGATGTAGAAAAATCTTCCAACAAAATTCAACACCGATTTGATAAAAACTCTCCAGAAAGTGGGCATAGAGGGAACCTACCTCAACTTAATAAAGTCCATATATAACAAACCCACAGCAAACATCATTCTCAATGGTGAAAAGAGAAAGCATTTCCTCTAAGATCAGGATCAAGACAAGGGTGTCCACTCTCACCACTATTATTCAACATAGTTTTGGAAGTCCTAGCAACAGCAATCAGAGAGGAAAAAGAAATAAAAGGAATCCAAATCAGAAAACAAGAAATAAAGCTCTCACTCTTTGCAGATGACATGACACTATACATGGAAAATCCTAAAGATGCCACCAGAAAATTACTAGAGCTAATCAATGAATTTATATACTAACAACAAAAGATCAGAAAGCAATATTAAGGAAACAATCCCATTCACCATTGCAACAAAAGAAAAAAAGTACCTAGGAATAAACTTACCTAATGAGGCAAAAGACCTGTACACAGAAAACTAAGATAGTGATGAATGAAATCAGACAACACAAACAGAGAGATATACCATGTTTTTAGATTGGAGGAATCAACATTGTGAAAATGACTATACTACTCAAAGCAGCCTACAGATTCAATGCAATCCCTATCAAATTACCAATGGCACTTTTCACAGAATTGGAACAGAAAATTTTACAATTTGTATGGAAACACAAAAGACCCTGAATAGCCAAAGCAATCTTGAGAAAGAAAAATGGAGCTGGAGGAATCAGGCTATACTACAAACTACAGTAATCAAGACAGTATGGTACTGGCACAGAAACAGAAATATACTACAGACTATAGTACAAAGCTATGGTATTCAAGATAGTATGGTACTGGCACAAAAACAGAAATATAGATCAATGGAACAGGATAGAAAGCCCAGAGATAAACCCATGCACATATGGACACCTAATCTATGACAAAGGAGGCAAGAATATACAATGGAGAAAAGACAACCTCTTCAATAAGTGGTGCTGGGAAAACTGGACAGCTATATGTAAAAGAATGAACTTAGAACACTCCTTAACACCATACACAAAAATAAATACAGAATGGATTAAAGACCTAAATGTAAGACCGGATACTATAAAACTCTTAGAGGAAAACATAGACAGAGCATTCTTATATAAATTGCAGCAATATCTTTTTTGACCCACCTCCTAGTGTAATGAGAATAAAAACAGAAATTAACAAATGGGACTTAATTAAAATTAAAAGCTTTTGCACAGCAAAGGAAACCATAAACAAGATGAAAAGTCAGCATAATTTTTCAATGTGACTTCAAGAAATGGTCTCTCCAACAACGATGCCAAAAAGGACCTCTGCCTATCACAGCATGTCTCAAGTTGTCATCTTGATGTCCTGAGTAACGCATAATTTCCTTATTACAAGGATTTCAGTGACACTAATCTAACCAGCCCACGTCACAATCCTTGTAATTATCACTGCATCTTTACCAAATAAAAATCATATACATTGTGCATCCCAGTACTCCACCTTCCATTTATACTCCAAACTAATTAACCACTGATGAAAACTGTAGTCACTCTGATGCTACTCCATACCAGAGAATACACCCCATCCCTTCCAATGAACATACTAACCATAAATAATAATGCCCCTATTGCCTTCAGCATAGTGGGGAATCTAAATCCACAAACAATTCCGTGTTCTGCTTTCTCAAGTTGCTCCTGTTGCTGGTAACTTTTTTGTTCAGAAACCCTAAACTATGTAGAAACATGAAACTGTTTTCTCTGAAAGTCCACAAATAAGAATCAGTTCATATTATATTTGGGTTTTAGTAAATGCAAATAAGTCTAGTATGCAATATTGAAAATTGCACATATACATGTATAATATAAATGAAAATAAAGGAAGAAAATTTCCAGTTTACATTAAAATATTAACAGAGTTTTGATTTTTTTTTCACTTGTACTTTTGGTGTCATTGCTAAAACCAATGTCACAAAGCTTCCCTCTATGTTTTCTTCTAGGAGTTTTATAGTTTTAAGTCTTACATGTAAGCCTTTAATCCCTTTTGAGTTTTTCCCTTTCTATAAAACTAAACTTTCTTTTCTTTCTTTCTCTTTCTTTCTTTCTTTTTTTTTTTTGCTTTTAATTTATATGAGTATATAGTCATCCTTACATATATGTGGGGGATTTCTTCCAGGACCCACCACAGATAACAACATCCATGTATGCTCCAGTCCCTTATACAAAATGGCATAGTACACAACCCACAATCTGCAGCTGGTTGAATCTGTGAATATGGAACCCACAGATACAAAAAGCTGACTGTACCGAAAAATATACATGTGTAAGTGGACCCATTCAGTTCAAATCTGTGTTGTTCAAGGTCCAACTGTATATAATTATAAATATCAGGATAAAAGACACAAAACCAAAATAATTTGGGGAAAAATATTATCCATACAATTTTTCTCCTATAATATCAAACATGGAAGCAGAAAAAATATTAAACTTGTTTTCTTAATATAAAAGTAGTGATCCTAATTTCCTTTATTTGTTAGCCTTTTGATTTTATTAGCCATAAAAATATTACTTGTTTCAGAGTTTACTAATAAATATAGACTGAAGACAAATGTTGTGTACCTCTAATTAACAGTCATCCCAGAAAACATTTCTTTACTAAGATAATTCTATTTACTACGATGTTTTATATAGTGTAGAAATTAAAATATTTTATGATAAAGCTGAGGCAATGAAAGTTCCTTAAATCACAGGAATAAAGAATAAACATAAAGGAAAATTTTTGAAGGGGTTTCATTGTCAGATTTTCATTTCTACTATATCTTATAAAATGTTACATTCTTTTCTTGTGATAAGTATAAATTACCTCAATGTTATTGTGGAAAACTTTTATAGGTAGTCAAACTCTAAAAGTTTAATGATATCTCCTATGCATTGTAGCCATCAATTTTTCAGCAGTTCTAATTAATTGTTATATAAAACTCCTTTCAAACTTCTGTCTGTAAGCCACTTACATATATCTAATTTTTTTTCTTTTGCCTAAATGTTGTTTCATTTATCTATCTGTCTCCTCTTTTAGGTAGAGCATTATTAATAAAATCACTGACTCTAGCTGAATATATGTCTTAAATTAGCATTAGCCAGAAATTTTTTTCTATATCAAATGGTGGCAAAATCATCTTAAACTAATGACTGCATACCCTGTTGGCACATATTTTATTTATTCAGCTCCTCTGCACAAAGACACTGAGTATTCGTGACCAGAAATTATCAAACTAAGGAGTGAGAGAGAGAAAGAGACAGATTAAGAGTAGTAGAAGAACTTGCCTAAGTTTTGAGACCTACTGTTACTTTGTCACTTAACTTTGAGATTTCTTTCCTTCTCTGTTATATGAGTATTTAAACTTCAAAGTCAAATTATAAACTCTAATTCTTAGCAATTAATTTATGAAAAAGTTTAGATGTAGTTGAGGGCAAGACAGAAATTTATAAATAACTAAAATCTTCACAGAAGATACTGACAAAATCTATTTCTTAGGGGCTTAATAGAAAGCACTGATTTGAAGAGGCTGTAATCTTACTTTTAATTGAATTATTTAATTTTCATTTGAATCCTAAATCCATTAATTCTTTTGAAATTTACTTGTAAAACCTATATGATTATGAACAATGTTTTAAAGATTCTGACACTATCAGATATCAAAAAGAAGAAAAAGAAAAGCATAGCATTTTTTAGTTTTTTCATAAATAAGACAGATGTCTCATTTATGAAAAGACATGAGAATCCAGCTTTACTCAGGAAGAGTAAATTTATTTTTGTGTTTATGTGTGTAGGTGTGTAAGTATGTATGTATGTATGTATGTATTTTAGCTTCACAATCTGGTGAAGGCCCAGTGGGTTATAAGTTTAGGAAGACCACCTAAACTTGGCTCCGAAGGCTTCTCCAGGGGAGGTCAACTCTGTCTTTTGGGGTCCAAGAATCAGGTTGGAAAGGTGCTGGAATCCCAACCTTGGGCTATGGAGTCATCACCTCCATGCAGGCTGGGATAGCGGGACAACCAAGTTGAGATAGGACAGGTCTTTGTAGTCTAGACTGGGGCATCACCTGGTTCTCAGGATCATTCTTCTCTGTGTTAGGCTTTGCCTATCTGCCTGTGGCACTGTGTCTTGCTGGTATGAGTGGTATTTGGGGGCTTCTTGGTAGAGTCCTGAGCCAGTCGGAGATGTATCCTCTTTACCTTTTGCGACTATGTGTGTGCAGTGATGCTGAGGAGATAAAAGACGATACTTGCTGGGAGAGCAGGGTCTCTGGACTTCCTGAGTAAGGCTCCTGTCAGCTTGTCCATGGACTAGTTCTACTTTTTGGACCTGTGCCCAGGACCTTTGTTTAGGTTGGAGCCGTGGGAGTAGACAGCCCTCACAGATCAATGTCCTTGACTGTGGTCATGGTGACTATGTGGTTGGTATGGTCGTACTGCACTGACCCTGCATTCGCCATCACCAGCCTGTACGGTTCATCTGCTTCAACCAGTGCCTCCTCTCTCTCCTTTAGCATCTTTAACTGAGGTAATAAAACCGGAGCTACTCAGAAATTTTTTAGATGATTCTGTCCTTCTGGTCGATATAATCAATCACACTACATTTTCCTTATACAAATAAAAGTATCATGAATTTTGCCATCATCTAGCTATCCAATTCTTTTGGAAGGAAAGTAGTTGAAGAGACATAAAATAATAAGATACATGAAAAGAGTGAATCATATGCATTGCAAAGCTAAACTAAATTCACTACATGTTTCTACTAAACATATCATTATTTTTCCTTGGCATCCTAAATTAAGTTATATCATTATATCATTAATAAAGCTAAGTGAAACATAGCTGGTAACTTTTCCCTGAGAGCTGAAAACTCTATATACTTTCTGACCATGCTTCAGAAGAATAAGAATTACTGATAGCAATAATCATGGTAAGAAAAAGCATACAGGGCTTCCCTGGTGGCGCAGTGGTTGAGAATCTGCCTGCTAATGCAGGGGACACAGGTTCGAGCCCTGGTCTGGGAAGATCCATGGAGCAGCTAGGTCCATGAGCCACAACTACTGAGCCTGAGCATCTGGAACCTGTGCTCCGCAACAAGAGATGCCGTGATAGGGAGAGGTCCACCCGCTGCAATGAAGAGTGGCCCCCGCTTGCCACAACTAGAGAAAGCCCTCGCACAGAAACAAAGACCCAACACAGCCAAAAGTAAAATAAAATAAATAAAAGAAGTGTATTTCCATTTAAAAAAAAAGTGTGCTCTGAAGGATTTATTAATTGTCGCTCATTTTATTTAGATGAAAGATTTTAATGTATTTTTAATCAGTTAAGTTTCCTTGAAAATGACAACCATGTGGGTGGTTTGATCACAGAGAAAAAATAAGGGCTTAATCAGAAAGTTAAAAACAATAGATATAAGGTGATCTTATATCAACAGTCTCTTTTATTTTACCTGAAAAGAGAGCCAATTTATAGGAGAGCTAAATGAATAGAGATTTTTTCTATTGAATCATTAAAATATAAAACATTTTGGGGCTTCCGTGGTGGTGCAGTGGTTGAGAGTCCGCCTGCCGATGCAGGGGACATGGGTTCGTGCCCCGGTCTGGGAGGACCCCACATGCCACGGAGAGGCTGGGCCCGTGAGTCATGGCCGCTGGGCCTGTGCATCCGGAGCCTGTGCTCCACAGTGGGAGAAGCCACAAGAGTGAGAGGCCCGTGTACCGCAAAAATAAAATAAAATAAAATATAAAACATTTAAATGTAATACAAAATCGCTTTAAATTCTATTTGTTAATTCATATTTGATTAAATGATTAATATGAAAAAGTCAATTTTTTTTTTTTGTTTTTTTTTTTTTTTTTGCAGTACACAGGCCTCTCACTGTTGTGGCCTCTCCCGTTGCGGAGCAACAGGCTCCGGACGCACAGGCTCAGCGTCCATGGCTCACGGGCCCAGCCGCTCCGCGGCATGTGGGATCCTCCCGGACTGGGACACGAACCTGTGTCCCCTGCATTGGCAGGCAGACTCTCAACCACTGTGCCACCAGGGAAGCCCGAAAAAGTCAATTTTGTTAACAAATGCTAATGAACTTTTGAACTGCATCTTGGAAAAAAACAATAACTTAAAAATAACCTGTTGTTGTCATTGATGTTATGTTTTTCCAAGCTTCCAACATAAAAGATAAACATTGGTAATCTCAAAAATGTAACTTAATCAATTTTGATTATTTTTAAAAACTAATTTCAAGGATAGAAAGGGAAAAATGATTATATATATATATATATATATATAAAGAGAAATAAAGGGAGGTGTTCAAATGCTTTTTAATATGAAAACAACATTCAAAGAACTATTCCTTATATCTCTAAGATTTGAATAAGAAATGAGGCATATCCTTCAAAAACAAGAAGACGTGGGAATAAATTTAACCAAAGAGGCAGAAGATCTGTATACTGAAATCTACAAAACATTTATGAACGATGTTGAAGATGACACATATAAATGGAAATATATCCAATTCTAATGGATTGGAAGAATTAATACCATTAAAATGACCATACTAGCCAAAGCAATCTGCAGAATCAGTGCAATCCCTATCAAAACACCAATGGCATTTTTCACAAATTTAGAAAAAAAATCCTAAAATTTGTAGGAACCACACAAATCCAGAATAGCCAAAGCAATCTTGAGAAAAAAGAGCAAAGTTGGAAGCATCCCACTTCCTGATTTCAATCTATATTACAAAGCTCTAGTAATCAAAACAGTATGGTATTGGCATAAGAACAGTCACATAGACCAGTGGAAGAGAATAGAAAGCCCAGAAGTAAACTGATCAATTAATTTATTACACAAGATCCATCATGTCTTCAAAAAATGGTGTTGAGAAAACTAGACAGCCACACGGAAAATAATGAAACTGGATCCCTATCTCACACAAAACAGAAAAAATCAACTCAAAATTGGTTAAAAACTTGAATGTAAGACTTGACACTGTAAAATTCCTAGAACATAGCTCCTTGACATCAATTTTGATTAGACTTGGCAATTTTTTTTCAGAATTGATAAGAAAAAACTCAAGTAACAAAAGCAATGTAAACAAGTGGGACTATGTTTGATTAAAAAGACTCTGCACAGCAAAAGAAACCATCAACAAAATGAAAACGCAGCCTGGAGAATATGAGAAAATATTTGGAAATCATATGTTTGATAAGAGGTTAATTTCTGAAATATATAAGGAAGCCTTACAGATAATAATAATAACCCAATTTAAAAAATAGACTAAGGACCTTAATAGACATTTTCCCAAAGAAGACATACAAGTGGTCAACAAAACTATGAAAATGTGCTCAAAATTTTATTATGGCAATCTAAAATCAAAACCACAATGAGCCATAACCTCACACATGTTAAGATGGCTATTAAGAAAAAGCAAATGTAACAAGTGTTGGCAAGGATGTGGAACAAATCAATTGTATTTTATACTGATAAAATTCCTTTAACTTACTCTTATCAGAAGAACTAGTTGTTTTTTTTTCAGAGATAAAAAAGTAATGTTAATGAAATGAAAAATGATTTAACAAATATTAGAAATAGAACTGTTTACGTGCATTTTAATTCATATTATGGGAAAAGTAAAATTTTGCTTTATTTTCAAAAAACTGTTTGCAATCTTCTAAGAATTCTACCCAAAGTACCTTGACATATCTCTTCTCTTTAATATAATTGGAATTTATTTTAAAGGTTGGCTTAGCTTATCTAAGTATAATGCAGGTCATCTTGGAAATACAGTGTGCTCTTCAGAAATTTTTAAATGTGATTTACTACTAAAAGAATACTGAAAAAATTTATTTAAACTAAATGTTTAAAATTTTTTAATTAATAATTTTAAAAATAATACAAAATAGTAAATGGGCCCAGAAACAGATATGTTTGAATCTTCATACTAACTCTCTAAATTGTTCAAAGTTATTCACATTATTATTTCTACAAGGAAGACCAACTTCCTGGTCAAGGATTAATACATTTGACAAACTACTGATTATTTTCAAAGTCTCTCTAAAGATAGTTTGTCCAAGTATTCCAAGTTCCACTCTATTTGAGCCGAAGTATAGAACCATTGAAGACCAGTCTCAAAATTTAGGAGAGTTACTATAAAACGGATTAATGATCTATAGAACATTTCCTGTGTGTCTGAAGTGACACAGTGAAATCATATAGGGTTAAGTTTGTATTCGTTTTTATTTAAAAAAAATATTATTTTCTAAAGGGTTATCACATTAAAATTTTTCTCTCAGGAACCCTGCCTTTACCAATAAATATAGTTTGGAAAAATACAATTAGAGCTATATAGTCTTTTATAATTTAAAGAAATTCTATACCCAGTGTAATTCTAAAAGTAAAATTGAGTGGGTATGTACTTCGTTTGGAACTTTACCTATCACTAGATAATAGTTTTATTGAGCTTTTTGAGAAAAATGTGGTGTTTTCATATTCTAAGAACAAAATATTGAGGTGTGAATTATTATTATTATTATAACTTACCATCAGAAACCCACTTAAACTAATCAGTTACTACTGAAATGCAGATTTCTTTCCATAAAGAAAGAAGCAGGATGTAGACCTCTGAGGACAATGTAGAGGTCAAAAATGCCATTTATAGTTTCAAGGTTTGTGTACTCTTCTGTTAAAAAAAAAAAAAGTCACACCTCCTATCATTTATACATATTTTCCACAAATATATTAATCACGTACTTATGTCTTTCTTCTGTGCAATGTTACAGTTGCTTTAGGAAAAAAATATCTATTCTACTTAGGATTTCAACTCTCCATAAATCTGAATTTTGTTTGATTTGATTATTCCGTAATGTGTTAAGCTGGGTGTAAACTTCTTTAATAATAATCTAGTTTTTGTGTAATCAATAATAATGATTTTACTAGGGAACTTTTGGTTCAGTTTTAATTTTTTCATAAGTGACTAATATACCACTGAGCATGCATGTTGCAAACAAAATAAGTCAGAATGTATGTGTGTTTTTCTTTTTTTTTCTAACCAATAATCAACTTTTCTGATGTACTTATTCCATTACCAATACATATGGAAAGATAGAAAACTGCTTACCATATCATCAGTTATAAATAAGAAACCCATTCTCCATTTACTCAGAGTGGGATTGGGGGAAATTTTCTAATCCATGTCCTTTACCAAGGATTAGGCTAAACCTCCAAATATGTAATCAGAAATCAACATCCTGTAAAGATGTAACCATATCTTATTTGTGGAGTGATGTACAAATATAAAACCCACAAGATCAACCACTCTTGAGACACGAAAATTTATTCCACAGATAAAATAAAGCATCTGGAATCCACAAATTTATTACTAAATGTGCTGCTTCCTGTTGTCGTATGGTCTTCAATATCTATGTTGCTGAATGGATTAGACTGTGTAGGGTATAATCAGAAAACAGCTTTACTTTCCCAGTTGCCTCCAACTGGCTCTGAGACACCTTTTTTCCCAGCACTGATGGGACAGTTTTCTGGAGTTAAGAAGCCAGTCTCCACAGATCATGCCTATCACTTCCTTTAACGTGTTTTTCTGCTAGCAATCTCATCTAACGTAAATGGAAGAGGAAATATATTCATCTTCACAGCGAGTTCTCTCTTTGTATAAGTTTCCTTTAAAAAATCTCAATGAGGGCTTCCCTGGTGGCGCAGTGGTTGAGAGTTCGCCTGCCGATGCAGGGGATACGGGTTCATGCCCCGGTCTGGGAAGATCCCACATGCTGCGGAACAGCTGGGCCTGTGAGCCATGGCCGCTGAGCTTGCGCGTCCGGAGCCTGTGCTCTGCAATGGGAGAGGCCACAACAGTGAGAGGCCCTCGTACCGCAAAAAAAAAAAACCTCAGTGAACCTCTTGCTTCCCTTACATGTAGGTTGGAAAGAAAAGGGTGCTGGTGTAGCACAGAGGGAGGGGCAATGGAGTAGTTGGGTAAAAGTCCAGATGGGCCATCTCTGAACAAGTCCTGCAGAGGCAGTTCAGCCTCTCTTAGCAAAAAGTACAGGCTTGTGGCACTCATTTTCTCATCCTTGGAGCCTTTTTCATAACTTTGGGAAAGGAGAGAAAATATTGTTTATCATTTTTTACATTACCATTCTAGAATGAGTTATAAGCTTGAATCCAGGTAGAAAACTAAGAAGGATAAAGGACAGAAAATATTTTGCTTTTCCAAAAGAATCAGGGTATGGTGTTCCTTTAGGTGATCAGAATATTCCAGTTCCAAATATTACTGTTTCCTTTTACCACTTCTGCCTTCAATAAGCAGAAATCATTTTTTAACTTAATACATAATGCATATTATTGGTTCTAATATTAATTCTCTTTGATCTTAATACTTCACTTTCAAAAGATTTTACTCCTTTATAACAGAAGCAAACTACACCTGAGGTATAGGAAGAGTAATATCTAAAATGTTACTTGACAAACTTTGTTTAGCCAAGTTCCTGTTTGAGAAGAATTTGTTTTTGCAGAGTTGTTGAGGAAAATCAGTGCTGCTTATAAAAAATAAGAAGGCCTTTCATTTAGGGGAAAAATATGTTTTATCTTTCACGTCCCCAATAAACAAAAAAAATAAGCACAGATATTGCATTATTACTTCCCTTATCAAAGAATTCAAATTAAAAGGATTTGGTGCAGATTAAAAGACAATTTTAACAACTAAATGGAATGCTTTATTATTCCCAATATCAAGTATACTACATATTGATAGGCACTGTGATTGTCCAAACAATTGTGGAGCATAATCTTTGGTTTCCAGAAAATTGTAATTTGGTTACAAGTTGGGGAAATAAGATATGAAAATAATATTAAAAATCAAATGTGTCAAATGATGGTTACATACTTACCTTGATTTTGCAATCTCAAATGGATAAGATCCTCAGGGAAGATATATAGTGATGATAGAATTTAAGTTGAGTGAAAGGGTGGGTAGAATTTAAAACAAGTTTTGAATTTAAAAAGTAATGAAAATTTGCAGAGGCAGGGGAGCATAAAAGATGTTGTTACACAAATCACTGTCATCGCATATGAAATCCTTCTATTGGATATGAAATCATCAGTAGACAATATGTAAACCAGTGAATGTGGCAGTGTTCCAATTTTATTTATAGACTGAACTGTTAAATTCACATAATGTTCATGTATTATAATATTTTATACTTCTTTTGATATTTTTCAACTACATAAAAATGTAAAAACTACCTCATGGACCATACAAATATGGGTGGTGGCCTGTATTTTGCCAATGGCTATACATTGCATTCTCTGTTGCAGGAAAGAGACTAAGCCAGTAAAAGTATTAATATAAAGTTGTTAATTTTTGTTTTTACATGCATTTCTCAAGTAGATATACAGAAAATTTAACAGCTGAAAATGAATGTATGACACATAGATTAGCTTTATTTTGCTGTATAAGAAATTACCACAAAAATTAGTGGTTTTAAAAAGAAAAAGTACCTTTTCATTATCTATAGTTTTGTAGGTCTGAAGTCCAGCATGGCTTAACTGGATTGTTTGCTTAGTAGTTCACAAGGCCAATATCAAGGTTTTGGAACTTATGCTGGGGCTTTGGTTAAAAATCCACTTCCAGGTTATTCATGTTGAGAGAATCCAGTTCCCTGCTGATATAGGAAGTAGTTCCCTATTTTCTTCCTGGCTGTCAGCCAGGGGCTGGTCTCTGCTCCTAGGTGTCACCTGCATTCCTTCTTCTGTGGCTCTTTCCATCTTCAAACCAGCAAAGCTGTGTCAAGTCCTTCTTCTGCTTTGAATCTACCTCCTCTTTTGCCAAAAACTGTAAGAAAAGTGTTCTGCTTTTTAAGGTTTATGTGATTAGTTTAGACCAAGCAGCATAATCTCCCTATTTTAAGGTTAACTGTATCATGTAGCTTATCATGGGAGTGATATGTCATTATATTTACAGGTTCTGAGGATTAGGGTGTAAAATCTCAGGAAAGAGTACATTTTTACAATTCTGCCTACAAGAAAATATTTCATATTTGAGAGACTTAAACAAAGGGAATATTAAGTAGGCAGACTAACTGAGAGGAAAGATTAACACATGGAAAAGCTGAATTGTACCATTAACCCGAAGGATGCTACACATTTTCATGTCAACTTTCTAAGAGCAAAAATAAAATAAAATAAAATAAAAGGAAAGAAATAAATGTATGAGCAGGTGAAAAGTTATTAGTGTCTAGAAATTAACACAAAATTGTGATTCCCTTTGTTAGAACTATAAAACTTACTGGTATAAAACAATCTATTCATGCTCTTGGATTCTTTGGGTCTGGAATCCTGACAGAATGCTGTGTTTCTGTTCTGTGATATCTGAAGCCTCAGCTGGAAGATTTGAAGATGAATTTACAATCACTTGAAGGTATTTTTCCCTGGTGTGTTTAATGTTTGATGCTGGTTGCCAGCTGGTATTGTTGACTAGAACACCTTCATGCATTCTCTCCATTTGGTCTGGGCTTCCTTAAAACATAGCAACTAGGTTTCAAGGGTAAGCATTTATATATATATATATATATATATATATATATATATATATAATCTTTATAGGAGTATAATTGCTTTACAATGTTGTGTTATTTTCTGCTGTACAACAAAGTGAATCAGCTATATGTATACATATATCCCCATATCTTCTCCCTCTTGAGCCTCCCTCCCACCCTCCCTATCCCACCCTCTAGGTCGTCACAAAGCATTGAGCTAATCTCCCTGTGCTATTCAGCAGCTTCCCTCTAGCCAACCATTTTACATTTGGTAGTGTATATATGTCAGTGTTACTCTCTCACTTCCTCCCATCTTCCCCTTCACCCATCCCCGTGACCTCAAGTCCATTCTCTACGTCTGTGTCTTTATTCCTGCCCTGCCACTAGGTTCATCAGTACCATTTTTTTTAGATTAAGAGTAAGCATCTTGAGAGAAAAAGAACTAGCTAAAATTCACATTGCCTTTATTAAATAATAAGTTTAATTATTTTTAAAAGTTTAAGTATAGTTGGTTTACAATATTATATTAGTGATTAGAGCATAGTGGTTCAGTATTTTTACAGATTATACTCCTTTAAATTATTACAGGAAAATGGCTATAACTCCTTGTGCTATACAATATATCCTTATTGTTTATCTATTTTATACATAGTAGTTTGTATCTCTTAAATCCATACCCTAATTTGCCCCTCCTCCCTTTTCTCTCCCTTTTGGTAACCACTAGTTTGGTTTCTATATCAACAACTTTTTCTCTTTTGCATATACATTCATTTGCATTATTTTTTGAGATTCTACATGCAAGTGATATCATAAAGTACTTGTCTTTATCTGACTTATTTCACTGAGCATGATACCCTTTAGGTCCATCCACATTGCCTTTTATATCTAGATTTAGTAGTCACATTGTGTCACTTCTGCTGCAGTGGAAAAGAGCTGCCTGTTCAGTACAAGGGAAGGCAATTGTATCTATTTTTTGAAAGGTGAGTGACAAAGTTAGGGAAGAGCTTGAGGGACCAGATATATTGCAGTGGGCATTTTGGAAAATAAAATGTGCTGCACTCATTGCTCAGGAAGAAGTAGCATTCTATATTATGTTACTATAATTAAAAAATAAGACTGGGGGCTTCCCTGATGGCACAGTGGTTGAGAGTCCGCCTGCCGATGCACGGGACACGGGTTTGTGCCCCGGTCCGGGAAGGTCCCACATGCCGCGGAGCAGCTGGGCCCATGAGCCATGGCCACTGAGCCTGCGCTTAAAAAAAAAAAAGACTAATAAGAACATAAATATTAATTAAAATAACTATGTTTACAACAAAAGAGAATGGTAAAGATATTCAAAGTTTTTTGAATTGTGTATGTACACCAGAGCATTTTGTACAACTCAGAGTTGTCCACATTGGGCCTCTAGCTATTTGTCAATTACAGTTCAGGTTTTCCTACTCCAATTCTGGTTCTCTTGGTGGTTTCAGCTCATGAGTTTCTGCTCCAGTACACCACGACTCTGTATGTGTCTGTTTCTCCCACTTGGAGGGCAGCAGTTTGCTGCCCCTCTCTTACAGATCCAAGAACGGTTGTTAATTTTTCAGTCTTTTCAGCTTTGTATTTGTAAGGACATAGTGGCAACTTTCAAACTTCTTACATGCAGACCCAGAAACTGTCTCCATCATTTAAAAAATTCTTTCCATTTATTTATTTTCCTCCATAGCACTGGTCTACACTGACATATTAGACATGTTACCTTTTTAAAAAAATATTTTTCCTCTGCTATCTAAGTATGAAAGTTCAATGAAAGCAGATATTTTGACATTTATAATCACTACTATTTCTATAATACCTATTAACAGTGGCTAGCAATCAGTAAGAGTTCAATAAATATTTGAAGAAGGAAGGAAGGAAAAAACAAATCTATGCCCCAATGTTATGGGAAAAATTAACAAATAAGTACCACATTTTCAAAGAAATGCTGTAATATATAATATATATAATATAAACATATAGTAAGTATACAGATATGTTTGCAATGTGTATGGGGAGTTGGAATTTTTTAAAAGATTAATTTATGTGTAATTCTAGACTCTAGCTACATAGCTGCCCTTTGTACTACATAGACATGTAATCAGTCTGAAACAAGAAATAGAAACCTATTCAAACCAGACTAACATTGGTGGAATGGGAAACAAGATTCTATTGGGAAGATACATGGATATTTCACAAAAACCTAAACCAAAGCAAAAAGAACAGCCAGTTTCACAAGATGCTGAAACTGAGAACTGGAAAGTCAAGAACCAAGATAGTAAAAGGTACAGTTAGGCCTTCCCTGGTGGCATAGTGGTTGAGAGTCTGCCTGCCAAGGCAGGGGACACGGGTTCGTGCCCCGGTCCGGGAAGATCCCACATGCTGTGGAGCGGCTGGGCCCGTGAGCCATGGCCGCTGAGCCTGCACGTCCGGAGCCTGTGCTCTGCAACGGGAGAGGCCACAACAGTGAGAGGCCCTCGTACCGCAAAAAAAAAAAAAAAAAAAAAAAGATACAGTTACATACAGGAACATGTTTCACTTTGTTTTTATATTTAATTGTGTTTTCTTACACAGTTTGGAGTTTTACTTGTTTCAACATAATTTTTTTTTTTTTTTGCAATTATGGTTCCATCTGATCTGTCTGGGGCAACATCACATAGGTTTATTTTCCTACTTCTGTAGGAAAATAAATTTGTTACACCTCAGTAGGCAGATAGAATAAAATTGTCCCAGAGAATGGCCCTGACTGATTCAGCCCAGACTATAGTTATTCACATGGCTACCTACTAAGATGGAACAGAGAATTTTATGGACTATAGCAGAAATTGCATTTATGCTGGGACAAGTTTACTTTTATGTGTTATATTACAGTGAATTATAAAGATTGGTTTATTCCATTCTCTATGTACTGTAAATTCTCTTGTCTGAAGAGTCCCTTTCATATGATTACATTCTTGGATCTTATCTACCCACAACAGATAGTTTTCCATATTTTCAAATTTTGTAAAAAAATACTCTTAGCTTCTCAAAAATACCTTCAAATATCTATTTTGATTTATCCCCAGGTTAGGCAAAGTGATTTTTACATACCTCATCTCACCCACACATGAAAATGATGAAATCACTGACTAACAACTTTCTCCTTGAAATGTCTTGCCAGTTTGTCAGAGCAGCAATACAGGAGAGAAAATAAATGAATTAAAAAAATACAAGTAAAAAGAAAATAAAGGTTGGATTTTATTTTCTTTGAAAATTTGAATAAAATTCTCTAAGGCTCTCATCTTCTTATACTTAAAATGAAGATAATAATATTAATTCTACCTGCTTGAGGTTTGGAAACCATGATGTGTTAAATAAATGTAAGGTATAGTTACTATTATTCATTTTGTTAATAATCAAACATTACTGCTATGTTATTTTGATGTCTTTTTATTTTCATAAATAAATATGGGAGAGATAAAGCTTTATAACTTTTTTTTTTTAAGGAAGATGACAAAACATCCAAAACTCATGTGGTTTCACCTAACCACAACTACAAGTTGGACTTTGTTCAGTAGTATATTATGTGTAATGTATTTTAGTTACAAAAGCTATTTCTTTCATTAGTAAAAACGTGACAAGAGCAATCACATTAATTGGTGACTTTTAAGCACTATGAGCTAGCTACCTCTTTCTTTAGCGTATTCAAGGTATCCATTTGCTTTTAATTATTAGAACCACCCAAGTAACTATTAAAGCCTTTGTACCAGTCTCCTATCAGACAGATAGTCCTAGTCATATTATTTCCAGTAAGAGGAATTCAAATTCCATTATCTCCCATTATCTTACAAGGCATTTTACTTCTGCTAGCTTTAATTAAATTAAAATCTGCTTCACTTGCATTGCTGATTAAAACTAATTGAGTTTGTTGTTTAATCCTATCTAGAAAGTCTTCCCTTACTTAAATAGGTTTACTTACAAATGGAATTGCTTTGGAGGGGAAGTCTCCATAATATCTGGACTAGATTTTATTTTGTCAAATTTATTAATATATTCTCTGAATTTATCTCATTTGGAAAATTTCTCAAATTCTGGAGAATGTAGTTTTTGCATGTTTAGGCAGTGAGAATTGTTTAACAGTGATAAAACTTAATCTTTGCATTTTGATGAAGAAATTGGCAAAAATGAAAAAGCATCAGTTTTCATCTATTTCAATTTGGAGAATAAAAATTGATTTAATTTATCTTTTATTCATTTATTATTTTAAAATATATTACTATTACTTAAAACCAATTATTAACAAATGTTTAAGATTTTAAATTGTAAAATATTACTAAGATGTTAAATATCTTATACTAAATTTTCATAAATGTGTCTATTAGTAAACTTTGTAAGAACCAAGAAAGAGACAAAATAAAGTATTTTTTTGCTTATTCTGAGTTATAAAAAAAATAAGACCCCAAAACCAACAAATGTTGTTCTAAATTTACAATTGATGCTGTTTTACAAATTTTTCAGCTCATGTAGTTCAACCATTGTACTGTAGCCAAATCTCACAGGAGCTCTTTTAGTCTTCTGCATCCACTGAGAAGATGGCAAAAATATAATCCTCAAAACAGAGAAGAGCTAGGATAAAACACAACTACCAAACTCACTGGCCCACGGTTCACAGTAGGCTGAAATCAACAGATGGTCAGTGCTTGGGCAGTTAATGGTGGGCTTCTTTTGCCTTCAGCTGTGTTGGTCTGTTCCACCTCTGGAAGAAAATATAATTTAGAAATAGTCAAGGAGGAATAAGATCTAATTTAAATCTTTACAAGCTAATACTGGTTTAATTTTCCTTCCATGGCTATGGTAGTGTGAATACTATCATAAGATATAGATATAATGATATCTGGGCAGTTTAGGATTGAATACTCGGTTTCACACTCACTTTTCATGACCCTAAATGATCATAGCTTATTGTTATTTGGGATGTTACTGAGAGATGAATGTAAATCTTGTGCAAGCTTGATATTTAAGTATATGTAACTAATTATATAGCTTACATAATGCAATGAAGTGTTATTGAATTACATTCAGTTCTGCATTCACCTTGATCTTTTTAATGTAAGAAAAACTGAGTTTCTTTAGTTTAAATGTATTCTCTCAAAGAAAGATTATTAACAACCTTGGTCATAAACATGAAGAATATGTAATAGAAAAATTAAAGAATGGCATCTTAAATTTGGAAGAGTGTAGCATGTATAATTATGCCTACCCTGTGCTCAACAGGGGCACAAGAAAAAGTGTCTTATAAAAATGTTTTAGAGAATGTTGTATAGCAATACACTCAAGTGTGGCTGTTTGTAAAAATATCAGATTTTATCTCTTGAGAAGGTAAAGGACTTCCTTTTATACTTGGACATGGGAAAGCAGTAGACTAAATGTAGTGTTGAGTTGGTACATTGCTCTTACTTCTCAAATTCAATGATATTTGATATAAATGAATATTTTACAGTATATATTACTATCAGTTATTGGAAATACCAATGATATATCAAGACTGATAGTAGTGATATTATCAGGAAAAAGGTAATATTAAAATTTCAAAATGTCATCTAAGGAGAAATGAAGCAGTAACAGGGACTTTTCAGTTATCATTGCTATTTTATTTTATTTTTTTAATGAGAGAAATCCAGTGCACTAAAAGGAAGAATTACTTTTGATGGGAGATGATATTTTCCATCCCAAGAAGTTAAGAAAACAACGATAAAGGAGGAGGAGAAGTGGTCCACATGCAACACTTTAATCAAGTGACAAAACTTGAGCTTGAAAGCTATCTGTAAGCAAAGACTTTTCAGAGTTTAATTATTTTCAAAAAGCATTGCTTCTCATATAATTAGTTCAAAAGGTACTTTTACATATAATGATTGTTAGTGATAAAATAGATTAAATATGCAATGTGTTATTTAAGCATATAAAATTATGTGAATAAGTATAACCATTAAGCAAAATCATTCTTTGTTTTAGAATGTTTATGACTCACCTTTCTGAATATTTTAAGAAATACATTTTCAGACTTTGAAGACATTACTAAAAATGTAGAAAATTAAAATTGGATTATTAAAAGGTAATTTTCAGCAAGTCAACAATGTAAATAAATCTTTGCAAACAATTGTTCAAATGTTACTTCCTGTATTAAATCTATGTTCTGATTAGTCATTTTGCATTCTACTGTAGCTTGATTTGAAATATTTAATTTATTTTTAAGTAATACAGACACTATAGATATAAGTACATCTCTAAAATCAGCTTAAAATATCATTATTAATATGTAGATATTAAAAAAATGTAGTCTTTGTCTGTAGAACTTCATTTCCTGCATTTCTCATGAAATTCTTTGTTAGATCAAGTAGTGCTCTGATGTTCATTTTGTATTTCTCAGAGCCAATCACAGCTAGATAATTCCCTATGTATCAGTGAATGATGAAAATCCTGTGTTGAATTTTAATATCTCCAGTTCTAAGTAATTCAGTGGAGAGTAAAGATCTATCCTAGAAGTACTTTCCTTCAAGCAATGCCACACACTACAGTCATTCAAAAACCTCATAGGCCAATGGTTCAGCAGTATATGTTTCAAACTGGCAACATGCAAGCAGCAGCATTAACTTTTGATTTTTGCTGGTGCTTGTTTTCTATTTTTAATATTGCACGTGAGTGTCAGAATTCAGACTGTCATAGAATGGCAAGACCCAAATGCAACGAGATCTGTGGCTCTCCTACAACCTGTCTTCATTTCCCCTTCCCCTCCTTAAGCACGTAACTTTTCTCTAATAACTATGATCAGAACTTATGATTCCTACACATTTTGAAAGGATGATGAAAATAAGGAGGGAAAAACACCTTGAAAGGATGATTTGCAGTAAATAAAAGTGCTATGTGGCTTTGTGCCTGTGGCTCTTATCTACCTGTGCTTGTTGACTGAAGACCAGTTCTAAAACTCCTGAGGATTTTGCTGTGCATCCAAAAGTAAATCAAAATATGAGAACACTCATAATGGATCCTTGATAATCTCAGTAATGAAAAGATAAGGAAATGTAAACATCCCTGCAAAAGCTATTTACTTTTTATTAAACGTGTTAAACTAGAGATAAACTAATAATTTATACTAGCACTGAGAGGAATAGTTCCTGGAATGGTAAGCAGAGAGTTATATCGTTAGATATATTTGAATGTACATAGTTATATGAGACATGAAATGTAGCAACATATCACCCACATAAACTCAGCTTAAAAAAAATTCTGAAAGATCAAAATAATTGTCTTAATACTGATTTACTAAAGCATAAACAGTTTTATCATACCATTATTCCTTAATTTTTCACTTAAAGCTTATTTACTTTTAACTTAAAGATAATTCTAATTAGTTTAGTAATTCAGTTTCCAGTCACATAAACATGATACTAAGGAAAATAACAAGGGGAAGGAAGAAATTTGGAGAGAAAACAAACTATACACAATTAGGAAATGATTACTGACAAGAAAAAGAGGTGAACACGAAATGCAAAAAGCAACAATCTGAGATGATTTTGCACAAGGCTAAGTGGTCCCACATTGCACAGTCAACCTCAAGGCTCTTACTGCAGAAATTTCAGCACAATTACATAATTGCTTCTCAGAACAACAAACCTGAATACTCAAGAAAGACTTCAACACTTTCCCTGAAAAATTTAGAGGAATATACAGCTCTCTTTATATATGCATATATGTGTATAATTTATAAAACTGAAATAGGATTTTTATGAATATCATCTAAATTTGAACCTAAGTATTGAAGCTCCTAGATGAATAATGGATATTAAATAGAAAATTATCCAAAGGGAAAAATAGAAGGAAGGTCTGTCCAAAATTCTCTTAAAATTCATTTGTAGAAAAATGGTAGATTTGGAAAAGAGCTTTTCCGATTTATACACAATAATCTATAAATAACTCCCACACTTCTGTACTTAGAATATTAGAATAATTCATAAAAATATTGTGTTTAAAAGTACCTCAATGGTTGAGGCAAGCATATTCTAAATTTATTGAGTACCTAGGCCTTGCCCATTTGAGCACTGGAAAGATGGTTGAGTGGATGTCTCTGTAGGACAGAAGAATTTGCCACCCTAAAATAGGGCTCTTTGGCATATATTGTTTTAAGCTGGTTACTTTCTGAGAAACAGCATACAGGGAAGGGCTCTGAAAACCAAGTAGGACTTGCCTTTCTATAAGAAACATTTACATTTGTAACAGAAATCTCCATAAACATGGAGTGTCTCAATCTCTGTACCTAAAGCAGGAGGATGACCAAATATCTAGAAACTCTTATCAGTGGAGAAACAATGACTTAAACCTGCAATACAATCATCCTTGTTTACTGTGCCTTTCCTGGTAACCTCCCATAAATGACTATCTTCACTCTCAACATCCTATTCTGTCTTTAGCTGAGGATGGTATTTAAGGTGAAGGCTTTGGCCATTTTGATGAGTTACTCAGTTTTTTTGAGTCTCTCTCATATATACATGTTATTAAATTTTATTTGATTTTCTCCTATTAATCTGTCTCATGTCAATTTAATTATTAGACAAGCCAGAAGAACCTAGAAGTGTAGAGGAAAATTTCTTTCTCCCCAACATCTACATAATTTAACCCTCTGGGAAGAAAATATCCCAGGATGAGGGTATTTTCAGGGGACCTGTTTACTCTTTTGATATTAAAGCAGAAGAGAGGAAGAATGAACACAGATAGAGTTATTAACTGTAGGGCAAGACACTGGAGAAAGGTGATTGCTTGGGAAATTTCAGTGTTTTGATAGAAATCTCTGCAGCAGAAATATACCTCAAGATTACCTCATACATCTAAGATGCCTGAGGCTGACTTCAGGCACTGTTCAACTGAAAGGAACAAGCAATATGATCACAGTGGAAGATAACAAAGTGGAAGATAACAGTGGAAGATAACAAAGACTCTCATTCCTTCCCCAAATGATTCTCCCTTTAAAAACTTTAGTAATTGAGTAGTCTTCAGAGTCGGTTTTTGGACATGAGTCCACATTCTCCCCATGTTGCTGGCCTACTGAGTAAAGCAACCTTTCCTTTTCCAACCAACACTTGCTGCTCTAGTATTGGCTTCCAAGCATGAGCAGCTGAACCTGAGTTCAGTAACAACACCATTAGACAGTCTTGAGTAAAATGCTCACTCTTTGAATGTGTTAAGGAACTGAGCAGCATGACTGACAGCTCCACCAGGTCCACATAAGAGAGAGAAGCAATTCTCCAAAAGAAGAAATGCCAGGCAGATACAAGTTTTGTGCAGTTCATGCTCTCTTGGAACAGTGGTTCTCAAGGGAAAAATAAATGTTTCACATAGAAGAGAGGATATTTGGCATTTTACAAGAGACCAAAAACCCATTTCCTATGAAAACTACTGAGAGATGAACCATGTAAGTCTAAACATGTATGAGAAAACAGAATTAAAAACAAATAAAACTGTTGTTTTTTGTAATGGAATCTCTAATAACCAAATTTTACTACAACTGAAACTGAGCAGGATCCTGTGGGGCCCTCCAGGGTACAAAAACCTTTCCATGTCCCCCGTTTCTTGTTTGTAGGGAAAGACTTCAGCCTCCTAGACCTTCCCTTAGTTCCAAAGGACAGATTCTAAACTTACTAATTAAGGAAGGAACAAAGGAGGAACAGTCAAGAAACAATATGCAGTGATAAAGCAGGGTCCTGATTCTTCCTCAAGGGATATACAAAACAATATATATTTGAGTCTTTCTGAAGGAACTAAGGCCCCTTCCCAGGTGGAGGATGGTAACTTCAGGCTGAGCACAAGATTCCTAGAAAACCACCCTGTTACCTAACCACCAACCAATCAAAAGAAACTCACACACCATGAAACACTCCCTCCACATTTTGTCTATAAAATCTCTTCCCTGAAAACCATTGGGTCTTTTGAGCAGGAGCTGCCCATTCCCTTTGCTTGACCCTGCAGTAAGTGTTTCTTTGCTCCAAACTCTGACGGTTTGGTCTGTTTGGCCTCGCTGTGTGCTGGGCACACGAACTTGCAATTGGCAACAAAATGACAACCACATTACTTCTGACTGATATTTATTAAGCACCCTTGCTATGCCCAGCATACTGTATAGTTTATCTCATTCAATTTTGAACAGAAGCTCAACGAGATAAATGTTATTATTACTCCTATATAACAAATGGGGAATCAAACATTTCTAGTTTTATTAACTTGGTTTCACACGCAGTTAAAAAAGAAAAAGAGAGTGTGCAGATTCACAGTCAGATTTTATTCCAAATGTCATGTTCTTAACTAGATAGCCGGTTACATTTTTTGTTCCTCAATGGAGGAATTGTGCTTTTAAAATCTGTATGCTCAGTGCCTATAATTTCATCTGGCACACCGTATGTGAATTTATGCTTGTTTAATGACTACATAAATGTGGATGTATCTTCTACCTTGGAAGCCTCAAACTTCCCCTTTTGAACTATTCTCAGCATGAAGCTTCCTAAGGAGTAAAGCAATTTCCTTCTAACTTAGTTATAAACCCATAGAAAGATAGCACAGCTGGTATTTTCCCTTAAAATAATACTAGATTCACTTGTCCCTTCTTTCCAAACTATGAATAGAGGGACTTCTACAAGGGGCTAGTACTGCTTTGGCCTTTAAGACCAAAGAAAAATCTGACTGAGGAGCTTATATTCTAGTAGAATGAAGGAGACAAATAATAATCAGTGAACATAGTATAGAGATAATTTACCTACTGTATTAGAAAACAAGTGAATTGGGAAAAAAAAAAAAAAAACAAACACGGACATTAGGGGAACCAGGCATGCAGGAGGTTAGAGAAGAGAAGGAAAGTGGTGATATACAAATAGGCTGTACCACATGAACATGTCTCAGTAATTGCCATGAAAGAGTCAATTCTTATAAAAATATGTGAATTTTCTTAACTTTTATTTTTAAAAGTCCTTTAAATTGTCCCACTTTAGTTTATATTTGAATTTTAACTCATTTTATTATATTGATGCAAGCATAATAACATGTCATGAAAATCGTATGAACTGGAAAATAATTATCATGAACTTAGATTGTACTACACATAAAAATAAGAATTCCACCTAACATTTACATAGTAGTGACTGAGATTTGAACTGTTTAAGTAAACTCAGTTTAAATGTTATGACAATGGAGAGAAAAAAATGTGAATTTTAAACATTTTTTAATGTTGGATTCCTACTGACCTAATAGAAAGGAAAAAGCATTAATTTTATTTGCATCAAAAAAAGTAAAGTAGGTATTTTATTGTCTCGTTCTGCAGGACTATATACTGATTTAAGGAAAAGATTAATATTTTCATTTATTTCGGGAATATAGAAACATCACATCATTCATTTATTAAAGAAAACACATTTGGTCCAGGAAAACACAAATTGATTTAATTAAAAAATCTGGTTATAGCGTCACCAGGTGGCCTTGCATTGTAACAAAATAGCTTCGACAGAGGAGGTCAACGGAAGGCCCACACAAGTAATCTCGGTTCCACGAAAGCAAGCAAAGAATTACAAACTACCACGTTAAGCTTAAGCAAAAAGCAAAGTTTATTTAAGCATAAGTACACTCTCAGAGACGGAGAGAAAGAGAGAGAGAGAGAGAGAGCGAAGTGAAGCAAGCCCAAAGCAAAGTTTATCAAAGCAAAGGTACACTCTCAGAGAGAGAGAGAGAGACAGAGAGAGAGAGAGACAGAGAGAGAGAGAGACAGAGAGAGAGAGAGAGAGAGAGAGAGAGAAAGAGAGAGAGAGGGAGAGCCGGCTCTTGCTGTGAATTGAAAGCAGCATTCCTATACAGGCTTAAGGGCGCTTTTAAGGAGCATTTTGCAGGGAGGCGGGGTGGGGGGGGGGATGGTGACAGGGAATCATTATTTGATTGACGGTCCCAAGCTATGTAACAAGTTTACTGCTGCGTATGCTCTCACCTTTGACTTGCTAAGAAACACCCACTCAGGGGGGCAAGACCACATGTAGATTTTATTATAATTATGGTATAATGAGTTTGGTTTTACTATAGGTTATATGCCTGTCTGGTCTGGGCATGCGCAGCCCAAGGAAGTCTCCTCGTGTTACTGTGCCCCTCTTTATCAGGATAAGCTGCCCACCACATGACCATAGTTTCACCCATTCTGGATGGGGTTCAGGGAGAGTCCCCAGATGGCTGGGTGTGACTTGATTTCTTCTTGTCTTTCTCGCCATTGTCACCTCCTTGCTACTAATGTCTAACTACCTAACAAATAGGAATGTTCTTTTGTTATTTTCTCAAAGGATAGTAACTGAGAGAGCTCCTTAGTGGTTTATGGTTTAGAAGCTGTTGAGAACAAATTTGTAATTAGCACATAATGATTTTATAAATACAGGTGCAATCACAATGTTTGAGATGATTGAAAATATAGCTCTCTTAAATATTTACATTTTGTCTGGCAAACTGATTTACTTCATTTAGTTAAATCACAGAAAAACTAAGAAAACTTCAGTCTGATGCTCTGATGCTCTGTGACTTCTGAGTTAGTGAAAGTTAAATGAATTCTTCTTTTGTGATTTATTACCACGGTCATCATTTTAAACCTACCTGCCAAGTTGTTTTTATTTTTAATGACTTTTCATATTTGAATATGTGCTCAATATCTAACTTACCATCACATAAAAAAATTCATGTTAGAATTACAGTTCATATAATTTGGTATCTCTTCACAATTCTAACCATGCCCTCATTATAAAGAGCTCTTAATAAAATTTGTAAGGAATATCTGAATGAAGAAATTTATACTTTAAAATCCCTATATTTTTCAAAAATAAATATGAATAAGAATAGCATTAAATTTGGGAACTCTGAATTCAAAGATCATCTCCATCATTTACTCATGACTTTTTCAACTCATTGAGCTTCATTTTCTTGACCTAGAAAAGAGCAAAATAATACCTAACTCACAAGGGTGTCCTGAGAATTAAATAGGCAATGTAGCTGAAATTTGCTTTGTAAATTTCTAGGTATATTATGACCGAATGGAACTATTATTTTCCCAACCATGAAGCAGAGTTTTTTGTTTGTTTGTTTGTTTCCTCAAAAAACCTAGCTCCTGGCATATAGGTGGCATGTTATAATTTTTTTTAAAATGTTGAATAAAAGTCCTCTGGCAGAATAAATTTTAAATGAAGCTCTTTGATAAATGTTTATCACACACACACATTGTTTTTTTTTTTTAACAATCCATGCATGACAGTACTCTAAGTATAAGATCTAAATGGAAAACCAACATTTAACCTTAAAGATTAAAGGGAAAAAAAATTGAAAAAAAAAAAAAACGTTTACTACAGAGGAGTTGATCCATTCTGTCAAAAGGCCAGATATCTCTTACTCTTTGCTTCCTTAAAGCTTGCTTCCAGGCATCTGTCTATCTCTTCCTCATTTTCCTTCTCTCTCTTTGTCCCAGACAACTTGTTGGCTGCATTGCTCAATTACTGGACAAATGTAACTTCCTGTCCTCTGCTCATCTACTTTTTAACAGCACTAACAGATGCTATCATTAAGACCCTCTGTGGTAAATCATGAACTAAGTATATTCTTTGCCCTTCTTGTTTTTCATTCTTCTTTAAAAAGATAAGCCATCTGTTTTAACCCTCTTAAAATTGCAAGTTTCTTTATAACATCAATCTTGCATTTATCTTAATAACAAATAGATATTTAAACCCCAAGTTAGGAAGCTTAATTTGCATAGAGCTATTTGTTGGTACTGAAATAAATTAAATTTGAGCATCATAGGCTATATCTCATTTTCTGGTCATAATATCATATTTTAATCATATAAATATAAACAATAAGGATCATGCTTACCAAATTTTACCATATGTAATTTTAGCAAAACTACCCTCTAAAAATATATTGTGGAATGATTCTGAAAACACTAAATAAATATTATGTTTATGAAAACTTCAGGCATAATAACATTACATGGGCAATTGGAAATACTAATTATCTTTATATTCACATATACAAAATATCAGTGCTAGTCTATTAGAACTAAAATATCAAGCTGAACTAAAATATAGGAACATGGAACTTAAATATACATAGTAGATTATTTTAAAAAAGGAAAACCTCATTAATTCAGAATTTTTGATATGCATTAACACTTGTATTTTGTACTCTTTTAATGCCATTAATATACAAAAATAACTTTAAAAGAAAAGATCGTATTATTCCTTCACATTAATGCTGTGGGTCCAGAAAACGATAGTACTTTTTCTATGAAAATGAGCTAAGAGCTTTGAGGGCTGGGTATAGAAAGAAGAGAAATTACCAACTGTTCCTACACTTTTTATTACTGTAACCAACCATGAAATAGCTCCAACAAAATGAGAAACTTGAATATATTTCTTTCAGCAGTAATAAAAACAATTTTACTCATATTATCCACTCTTACGATGGTAAAAAATCTCAGTTCCCCTCTGCCTCTCCTTTCACTGCCTTCTCTCTGTCACTTCTTCCTTTTCTTTTGAAACTCTAAATCTGAGAGGGCCCCAGGGTTTCTTTACAACCTAGGACTGACCCAGGGCTATGGCAGTTCCTAGGCTTTTGGCTTTAAGCATAATAATAATTCAAAAAATTTTATTCCCAGGCACTGTTTCTCTGCCTCCAAAACACACTCGTTTTGCTCTTGTATGCCTTCATAAAATATAACTTTACTGGGGCTTCACCCGGGCTTCACCCGTGGCGCAGTGGTTGAGAGTCCGCCTGCCGATGCAGGGGACACGGGTTCGTGCCCCAGTCCAGGAAGATCCCACATGCCGCGGAGCGGCTAGGCCCATGAGCCATGGCCGCTGAGCCTGCGCGTCCGGAGCCTGTGCTCCGCAACGGGAGAGGCCGCAACAGTGAGAGGCCCGCGTACAGGAAAAAAAAAAAAAATATATATATATATATATATATATAAAACTTTACAATTTTCATGTTATTTTGTTTTAATATTCTTCAGAGCTATTATCACCTGATATATTACACATTTGTATGTTGGTTTGCCCATCTCCACTATAGCCCTGAGTCTAGAAGGGAGTTTAATGCACATTTCTAGAATGAATGGAAAATGAGAAAAAGAACGAATGAGTGCTGATTACACAGAAGTCAATAAAATACAGTACTATATCATTTTTCTATGCCACTGTAACAAATTATCACAAATTTAGAAGCTTAAAGAGGACCTTTTCTGTTTTGATTTTGGATCTTGTATAGCAGTTCTATAGGATAGAACTGATTCTCATCTTCCACCTCTTTTTCTTCACTTTTAATGTCTCTTGTGACCACATTGGACACACTTGATGCCAAAAACTCAGCCTCTGTGCACCGTGTCGAATCAAATCTTAGAGACAGAGTTTTGGGTGAAGTAGAAAAAAATAGTTTTATTGCTTTGCCAGGCCAAGGGGAGGATGTGGTGAGGAGTTTTATAGCAATAGTTCTAAAGCAGGGGTGCCAATAAGATTAGGGTGTGTACAGTGCCAGCTCTCCTTTAATCTGGTCCCAAGAAATCTCTTGATGAGTTTCTCTGGTTCCTTTAATCTGGCCTCCAGTGGTCTTCTCTGGAATGAAGAATGATCACTCCATTTGTTGGGGGTTTTGGTTCTGTAAAGAGCTCAAAGATATCTTATGTGTATTCTCTGAGGCAGAACCAGGAAGGTTCTGCCCCAAGGCTGCACTATTTTTTCTTGGCTGCTCCTCCAGGGTCTCTGCATCCCCTCCCTTTCTTGATTAGCAACTGTTTGAACCTGCCCTTTGGAACTCAGGAAAGATCACAGAAGTTGAACAGAAAGTTTTCCTTCCCAAGAGTCCCACAATGCTCTGCTCAGTTTCACACCTGGATAATAAGGAATGATCACCCTATTTGCAAACTTAATTCCATCTACAGCTTTCATTCTCCTTTACTGTGAAACCTAGAATAGTCACATGTTCTGGGATTAGAATGTGGACATTTTTCAGAGAGACATTTCTGCTTACCACAAATATCCAAGAACCTGATCCCAGTAGGGCATATAAAATTTAGTGAATAAGAGAGTTGGATTTTAAACAAAATTTGGGGGCAAGTTGTTCTCACTAATAGGAAAATAATACAAGTCAGATTATTACTAAATGCAAGATCTCAAAATAAATACCGGACTAGAATTATATGGGAAAAGGGGAAAAATCATTCAAGAGTATATTTACAATACTTGGAGTTTAACAGACTGTTCAAAACATAAAAATTAGTGGATGAATCATAAAGAGAAACTTATAGAATGCATAAAATAGAAAGTTAAGCAACCACAAGTATATACATAATTAAAAGGCACAATCACAAATGGGAAATATAGCTTTAGACAAGATATGGAAAACTTTAATTTATAAAGAATTCTTGAAGTTTACAGGAAAAATACTAAGAAGAGAAAACATGTACCAGAAAGGAAAAAAGTAAGTTATAGAAAAATAAATTAAAAACAAAATTAAATGAAGAAGTTTATCATCAAGGCAATCAATTTATTTATTTATTTTTTAAATCTGACTTCTTTATGGCCTTTAAATTATCAACAGTTTAAATATGACAATACTACATACTCATTAGTACAACAAACCCAGGAATTTAATGTGGAATTTTTAGTAGAATTTCATGAAATATAAAAACATTATAAAACAAGTTTTTCAAACCAGCTGTATTTTTTTATACCACTTGGTAAATTGTTATCATTATGGTAATTATGGTTGCCATAAAGTTCTAAAAAATATCTCAGATATTTGTGCAGGGGTGAGGATGGTTTTGGATTAGTATTTATGCTTTGCTCTAATCTGGGAATTGCTCTCAGAAAAGAATCATAAAATTCATTACTATGATAATTCTTAGAACTGTAAGAACAAGAAGTAACTGAAAGGAAGATGGAAAGAGAAGGAATGTGGAGACAGGGGGTATTACCAGGAGCCCTGGGCTCTGGGGCTACTTTGGGATTCTTTCTCCAGCTGCAGTATCAAAGCAGCCAGCTTACAGAGAATGATAGACTTATGTTACTTCCTGCTAAATACCAAAATAAATAAACAAATAGAATTATTTTTAAATAACAAAAAGATCTAAAATGCATGTAAATGTCATCATTGAATCCAGAATAATGTCTCCTAAAATTTTTAAGAAGATTCTTTTATACTTAAAAATAAATTAAACTGACTTTCCTCACTTTCATCAAATGTGTTTCAAAGTCTACATATTCTGCTATAGTATTTGAGGTTTTATTGGCCAAAAACCCAATAAACCTCATTTAAATCCAATTTTATCTCTATAAAAATAATATCATGTTGAGAAAAAAATATAATTTTCCCTAATTTAAATTCATTGTAGAAACTTCGTAAAATATAAATGATTATGGAAAAGAAAGACTTTTTCATTCAAGTGAGACATGACCTGAAAATATTGTTAATAAATGTCAATTACCTTAATAATATCTGTCCAGTTCTTCTTGCTTGCTTTCTTCCTTCTCTGTCTAGTACAATTTATTCTAATTATGAAATCTACATTTCCAGGATCACATTTTTTCTGTGGCACCTGTGAAGAACTGAAATTCATTTTTAGAGCTAAGAATGCCTAGTAGTCATAGACAGATTTAGATAACAAGTTGGGTATTTTGTCATTTTCCATGTTATTTATTATTTTGCCTTTATCTTCCTTAGTAAAATAAAGTACATTGCTTGAAGTTTTTTCAACCACAATGAGAATGGATAAAGATTTCTAAATAGTATGTTCCCTAGTAATTATGTTAGAAGAGATTTGGGGGGGTTTTGTTTATTTATTTGGGGGAATTATTACTGTTATTTTATGTTTGTTGAGAAAAACATGAGAGGAAAATGGCAAGAACCAGAAACAAATTGAATTTTTGGACTTTAAGAGGTACACCCAGTCAAAGTAGTTATAGTTAGGAAACTTCTGAATTCATCCAAGCATAATCAGTTGTCTATGATATGCCTATATGTGATACATATCTGTCGATATATTTTATACATATATTACCTAATAACTTCTTAGTAATTAGGTAGATAAGTATTTATGATGCAGGAAAGGAAAATTTTCTATTCCCCCTTCCTTTCTTTCTGGTTCTTATGACTGGCTGAATAATTAATATGACACGAAACAAATTAACAGAGGAAAAACGTATTTAATTCCTTATGTATGGGAAACCAACATAATTGAGTGATTCCAAGACAGAATGTAAAATGAAGTATATATGCCAGCTTCTTCTAAGAAATAGAATAGGGGCCTGGGATTTCCAAGGACAGGAGGGTCATTTATAGAATGATAAAAAGAAGTGAAGATGTTTGGTAGGTATATGTTTGCCCTGCCATACAGGTGGGGCAATTTAGTTAAAATTTATCTCTGGCAGTAATTATTTTTCTGGGAAAAATGTCTTCTTTAAATTCTTCCAGGTATTTAAGGGAGGGGCAATAGTTTCTCTTGAGCCTCTGGGGTCTCCACTGCCTTTAGCTTAAAATAATTTACATGCCAAAGTGGTACATCTTGGGGAGACCTGTTCTGAACCCCTACAATATTTGCTACTAACTTACTTTTGTTCCATCTTTATACTAGAATATGTGGATTAGTACTAAACTAACTGAACACTTCAATCTTTCACTTTTCTGGCCCTTTCTAAGATGCAAAATTATGAATGAGACCAAGAGAAATTCAGAGAGTACTAGGTATGTGAAAGAGGCAAGTGTCCTTAGAGAGGAATGTCCCACAGTCCAGGGCAGTTCTGTTTGTACCTCTGGCACAAGTGACTTTCCTTTGTATTTGTAACCGAGCAAGATGTCAGTGAACTTCTATTTTTTCTTACAAATGCAAAATAATTCTTCGGTTTTATTTCCTTTTTATTCCAAAAGGAAACTTTTTTTTTTCATATTACACATATCTACAAAAGCAACTTTTAAAGAAAAGCTACTGATGAGTGTTTTCATATAATATTTTTTGTCTGAAAGTGCTTTATAGGTAGTAGAGATAATGATCAGATAGGTGGATTTTTGCTATGACACTCCTAACCAATTCATCCTGAGGTAGTTGACTTATGAACCAGGATCTTTCCCTTCATTAGCCTTCTACCCTGCAGGCTTATCACCCCTACCCAAGAGGGCTAAAATAATCATTATTACACATCACACTGACTATGTCACACATGCCCTTAAATTGGCTTGTATTCTCCCTTCAAATCAGATTTGAATTTGTCACCAGGAAGGCTAGGACATCCCCAGTGATTGTTTCTGCCTATCTCATCTTTCCCCATGAGTTTCTCAAAGAATGAAAGAATGCTTTACAGTTACTAGCAGACTTGTTCTCCAAATTATTTTATAATCTTTGTTATTTTCAGGGAATTGCATTCACTCTTCAAAGAAGAGATAATAATACTGTTCATTCTTTGTCTTAATATAACATTTATTAAAATATTTTTCTCCAAAATACTTAGTATAATAGTCTTTTTATGTGATGAACATGGTTTAACATATTGTTCTCAGAGGGCACACACAGGTACCCTACTCATAGGCCAAGAGATGCCTTTTCTTTGAAAAGCCAAATTCACTCTGTGCTACTACAGATAATCTTTTTGGGTCATTTAGAAGCAGTTAAAATGTCAACTTTCCTAAAAAAAAAAAGCTTCAGTTATGCAAAGGTCAAGTTACCTCTGCATTTAGACAGAATAAATAAAACATTGTACCCATTAAGTTTATACTGCTGAAACATTCAGCCTCTGAAAACATTCAGTTAAGGAAAGGAAAAGGTACAGAAGACCCTGATGAAATAATAACTATTTATTAAGGATTTCTTTCACTAAAGTATAAAGTATATAAAGGTGAATGCTATAGATAAAGATGAGATAAATATTATAAATTATTTACAGTGATACAGCTGTAAGTATACAAATATAGTAAAACAATGGCATACATATGCATATAGACATAGGTGTATATTGAAAGGGTGAATAAGTTAGAATTACACAGGGATATTTTAGAGGTATAAAGAAAAAGGGGAATAATAAAGAGCAAAAAGGAGAGGAAAAGAACAACAACAAAATGTGTGTGTTAAACTGAACTTTGTAGAGGAAGAAAAAAATTTGTTTTCTCTATTTTCCTAAGTTCTATGCTGGAACCTCCCTTATTCAAAGATTAATAAGAAGAAAAAGCAGAAGTTGATTAACATGTGTACCTCCTATATGCATGGGAGATACCCAGAAAAACTGAGTAAAACTCCCTGAAAGGGCCCAAACCACCACCTTAAATACCATCTTCAGCTAAAGAGGAAAGAAAGATGTTGGAGACCAGTTAAGGGAAGGTATATCAGGAAAAGGACAGTGAACAGAGGTAAGGCAGGTATACAGATTTAAGGCTGAGCCTTCTCTGTTGATGAGTTTCTTATGATTTAGAGTCATCCTATTACCAAACTGGTCAACCAGATCCCCACCAGGGTCCTAGTCTGACCAGACACCTCCTGTCTTAAATAGGGAGGTTCTTTTTACAATTGGATTCATGCAGCCAATAATGAAACCAATGCTGAGACAGGAACAGCAGAAGATTTATTCAATGGCCAAGAATGGAGAAGCTGGAACCTAGTTGGTAAATCAACTGCTCAAACCAATTTGGGTGGAAACACCAAATATATAGGAGGGTCGAAGTAAAATGAAGGGCTTTGAAAAGAGTGGGAGGAATATTCATGAGTTATCTGAGGAGAGGGGTGTGGTTTGCACCTGGAACTGATGCAGCTTTTCTTTTCAGTCCTTGTATGGGCTTTTCTGGTTGTTGCCATGGCAATCGTCAACTGTCATGGTGCTGGTGTGTGTGTCATTTAGCTAATGTATTACAATGAGTTTGTAATGAGGCTCAAGGTCTACTGGAAGCCAAATCTTCTGCCATCTTAGGCCTAGTTGGTTTTAATCAGTTCTTGCTTTTTTTCTCTTTGCATCTTCTTCCTGAAACTTAGATAAGAGTAGTTGGTTTCTATTTGAGGAAGGGACAGGGGTATGATTGTGGGGCCTTGGTACAGTGAGGAAGACACCCTTACAAATGGAAATTTTCCTTACAAAAGGATAAGTTCTACTCTTTTTCCAGATTCTCCTGTGTCTGTAGTTTTACAAAAATTATCAGCTCAAAATAATCCTTATGCCAATACATACCAATCCTTATTTTGTGGTAACATGTTCTTCTATCTTTCAACCTTAAAATTTTATACATAAAAAAATACGGGCAAAAAGTGATGAGACTTGGTACAATCATGTCTAGGTAAAGGCCAGCAGGAGTACATTTCTGAAGCACACTAAGTGTGTTAAAAACAAAACAACACGACCAAAATGGAGTCACTTATGTTAAACCTCATGCCACCAAACTAAGACTTAATTATAGTTTCAACTTCTCCCAGTAATGGGAGTGAATCAGAAATCACCTGGTCAGCATTAGTGAGGTCATCTGCCTGATAGACCCCTGCCTTCCCCTAAAGGAAAGTGAGTTTGCCACAACCAATCCACTTTTTGCTAGTATAGCTTTCTTTTCCGGCTCCCTTCTGCCTATAGAAGTCTTTCAGTTTGTCCAGCTCCTTGGTGCTCTTTCTGTCTGCTAGATGGGATGCTGCCTGATTCATGACTTGTTGAATAAAACCAGTAAGATCTTTGAATTTTAGTCAATTGAATTTTGTTTTTTAACAAGTGTAGTGCAAGAGCAGCAATCCTGAAAGCCATCTGCTAGAGCTGGAATAATGACTGACTCCACTTAAAGCATACAATATTTGCTAATATAATTTTCAGCCAGTTACTTAACCCCTTTATGCTTCCTTTTCCTCATAGAATGGGCATTAGAGCAGCACTCTTCTTACACAGGAATGTAAGGAGAATTAAAGCTGTGAGATGCTGAGTGTTTCTGGCCTTGGGGGTACACCCTCAATACTGTCTGCATTAGTTCTCTGGACACCTGATTCCCAATCTACTCTTTATACCCCTTTAAGGAATACAGCTTCTCTATGTAGTTATATACTTTTTTCATCTGTAACCCTGCAGAGGATCAAAGTACTGAACTGAACAAAAATCACTAAAGGTTTGATTTAACATTAAGTAATATTAATCTTAAAATATGTAAAATAAACTCTTTTGAAATGACATTAAGAAAAATTACTATTTTCAATGAAATAAAATTTACATTAACAGCAAATCATATTTATATGTTGCTAATTTTATGTTATTATATCCCAAGTTGATAGTTTTCAAGTTTAATTTTTTTTATATTTTTCGGTGTTTGTTGGCAAAGGCTTAAAATGGTCAGAATCAGCATGAACTACTATCAAATAGAGTGATAATCTGGGTTCAAACCTTCCTAAGTGTTTCTTTCCCCTTCTCTCTCTTTGCCAGCATATTTTAAGATGAATAATACTTTCTCTAAGGCACTATTTCTACATCTAAAGTCTAATAGACCTTTCTATTTCCTTTGTACTCTTTGTTAAAAGCCTTTATAATGGAGAGTACCTTTCTTTGTGTCCAGCATTTTCTCTTATTTGAAGAGAAGGCTGCCTGCAGGCATTCCCTTTGAGTTTTAGGAGGTTGCTATAACCTTCTTTGTGATTAGATTACCAGCAATCTGCTGCTTTCTTGCATAATGCATTTCTAAAACACTAATGAAAGAAAAATGAACCTAACAATGACTTTTCCTAGGTTGAGCTGGGGTGACAGGTGGATCTTTGTTCTGTTCTCAGAAAGAGAACAAAGAAAATATCTCACTTTTACTTCAGTATTATTTTGGAGTATTGTATGCGGTTTTACTTTATTTTAGTTTTTTTTTCTTTTACTCTAGGAAATGCAGTGGACTAGTTTAAAAGGAATGCCAAATTAAAGCTAGAAGATTGCTAAAGTTGTTAAAGTTAATCTTTGATGGAATTTTTTTAGTTTGTGGATTTTCTCTAATATTTGTATCATCACTGCTTAGTCTTTTAAAATTTTTTTCTACTACTTGGTAAGAGTTAAAAAATGCAATAAAATACACAAATAATTTCATGGTACATAATTGTTCTACCAAAAATGTCAAAACCTAAATGTCACTCGTTTGTGGTGAAGGGGACATAATAACCCAAAATATGCCTCTTTGGCATAAGGATTATTTTGATCTGATTATTTTTAAGAAACAGCAAACATAGGAAAAGCTCTGAAAACAAAGTAGAAGTTAATCTTTTGTATGGAAAAAATATTGTATTTATAAGGGAAATCTTTATCTGGAAGGATGTCTCTCTCTTTGTACCGGGAAGAGAAGGGAGACCAAATTTCTAGAAACTGTTATCAATGGAGAAGGCAGCTACTTAAATCTGTATAACAATTTTACCCTTGTTTACTCTGTTTGCCTGATAACCTCCTATAACTGGCTTCTCCCTCCCCGCTAGCCGTGACATCTTCTTTAGTCTTTAGCTGGAGATGGTACTTAAGTTGGTGGCTTTGGGCCACTGTGGGGGGAGTTACTCTTCCTGGGTATCTCCCATGAATACAGGAGGTATGTATCTTACTAAACCTGTGTTTGTTTTTCTCATGTTAATCTTTTTTATTATGTGGGGGTCTTAGCCAAGAACCTAGAAGGGTAGAAGGAAAAATATTTTTTGCTCCCCTACTGTTGTATCATCAAGCTAATATACAAAATGTTAGTTTTCCAGCTGATACATTAATATTCAAATTCTGCATATGGAGGGTTGAGAAGTGAATGCTCACATGATGCATTTGGAGTGCAATTCCAGGAACAGTAATAGTGTCAGTTGTAAGAAAACAACTGGGAGAAAAAACTCAAAAACTAAAACTAAATTTTCTTGGGTCAGATATTGTAGGTTCCTTCTGAGTATGAAAAATAACTTGAATTATATGGGATAGAATATAGAGATGAAGAAATTTATAAATTGTTTATAAATATACTACTCTATTATGTAGAATGTATGTAATAAAGTTTAATTTACTTTATTGTTGCTGCTGTTGTCATTGTTTTACAAACAATGGTGAAACAATTTAGGTGAAGATGGCAATGGAAGAGATAAGTATGGATTTGAAGTAGCACATAAGGTACAAAAAAGAGCAAAATATTCAGATGACTCTAGTATTGTATATAATCACAAACAGTACAGATAAGCAACTCCCAATGGCATCCCAATTGCAGCAGTGTATTGGCTCTGTGTGTGTGTTATAAAGATGTATTGAACTCTCCCTCCTCCTTTACATTCATCACATCATTTATCTTGGTTGATTCTCTATCCCTCAAACATATTTTTCATAGTGCCCTCTTGTAGACTTTTCAGACATTTATGTTTAGCCTTTCTGAACATCATGATATATCACTGAAAACTACTGGTAATAATTTTAATTGTCATTCAGACTATTTTCCAAATACTGCTGGTACTCTCCCTTTCCATGGACATGTGTTTCATGGATTCCTTTTGATTGTTTGAATATCTTAATAGTTGTGATAGGAAGAAACATTATTGTCTGGAAGGCTGAAGCATTTAGTCACTACTGTGATTCCCTACAAAACTCTTTTTTCTCTGATGTGGTAATAAGTAATATTATGCCCTATCCACAGGGGTCTCTGAGAAACCAAGATGAAAATAGCCCTCAAGGATGTGGTGTGAGGGAATCAATATTGAAAATGAGTTGTGTGTGTCTGTGTGTGTATGTATGTATATATATATATATATATGTACATATATATACATTACATATACATATGTAATGTATATTTATGTATAAAATATGTAATATGTGTGTAGAATATAATATGCATATATAATTTTATATAAATATGTATAAAATCAGTGGTGTCTTAGAAAATGAGTTTATGATTACACTGCTGCACACATTATCACTTTAAGTGAGTAAAATTAATTTCCTACAAATAAGCATATTCCACATAACTTCAGGTAACAGTGACTTTCTGTCACTATGTAACTAGAATCCATTGCCTTTAGTTTCAAATAAGATTTTTCTCATTATCCTTCTTAGCCTTTACATATAACATTTTCAAAGTTCAAAATTTTATGGTGTGTTCAATGCACTTAATGCTTTCATTAACACTCTCCTCAAAATTACAGCTTTTCCAGATTCTGACTGCAGCATGATTTCAAAGCTTACTCTCCCCATTTTAGTCATATCTTTTGGCAGTTCCCAACATTCAGGTGCCAAATTCTGTATTATTTATTCATTTCCGTGTAATAAATTGCATCAAAACTTAGTTTTATACATTTATTTTCTCACAGTTAATCAGTTATCTTGTTCAGCTTATCTGATTGCTTCTGGCTCAAGAAATCTGTCAATTTGGATTGTGGTCTCTTCTGAAAGTTCTACTGTAAGGATAGGAATCCTCTTCCAAGCTCATTTATGTAGTTATTTGCAGATCACAGTACTTTGTCACATGAATCTCCACAAGGCTACCTTCCAACATGGCAGCTGGTTTCTGCCAGGGTGAGTGACCCAGATAGAACTTGAGAGTATGTGCAAGCAGAAGCAAGACTCTTACTAACCTAACATCGGAAGGAGCATACAATATGACATCATTTCTATCATATTCTACTAGTTTCAAGTGTGTCAGTAAGTCCAGCCCATACTCAAAGGGAGCGGATTTCACTAATATGTAAAAATCAGGAGTACAGGATCATCAGGGGGCCACCTTAAAGGCTGTCTACTACAATCTTAATATAATTTTGATTAGAAACTTAATGTATAAACTAATTTGGGAAATACTGACATCTTAAAAATATTGTTTTCTTCCACCTAAAGGTAAGGATTTGTAAATCATAGAAACATTTCCTAAATCTTCTGTGATTTCTCAGTTCATTTTTTCTAAACATTCTATAACTCTTATTAAGGCTAAAATCTCTAAAATTGCTCATTTTCCAATCTCCCTTACCCAGTTAGTACTTGTGGTCTAACTGCTGAGTTAGACCACAAGTATTTGTTTATGGTACTATCCCTCATCCATTTTTCTCTATAGCTACTAGTTTTCTAATTTTTTTCCAGTCATATATGACAAATCCAGAAAATAGACTGTACCATGGGTTTCTTCTAATTATGTGGAAAAGGATGCAATGTCAGCAAAGGAAAAAAAACCATAAACATTTAGAGTGAGCCTGGTAAAGTGTCTGTGCATATACACACATGGTTACTGTGTTTCCCATAATATGCAGTGAGTGTTCACATAGAAACATAATTTGTGGTTCCAATCTGTAGTAGAGGTTTAGATTCTGAAGACAGTGTCAGGAACTAAAGACCTACAAGTATTAGTATAGTTTCTAACATGCAAAGGAATAAAGAATGTCTTTATATGGTAGAAAAAATTGATTTCAAAGTCCAAGAGTCATGTAAAACCATCATATGAAAAGCCTCAATAATTAATTAAAAGGTTAACCTATCACACTAAAAAGACACCCACTAAACAGGAAGTATAATAGTTATGTATTTATTGACTCATCACAAATGTCATAATTATAATTTATTTATAATTTATAAAATAATGTTTAACAATAATTTAATTTATTTATTCATAATTTATAAAATAACTTTATCGTAATTTAATTTATAAATCATAAATTTATATAATAAAGGTTATTTAATTTCTATAATTTATTAATTAAAGGGCATATCTAAGATGGCAAGCTATTTTGTTATTCAGTCCTTAAAAACTAATGAGGTTGAATTCAATAATTTCTCCTTTTTCATTTTACTGATGTTATTAAGTTCAGATCAGTTACAAGTGAAATTCATTGCTTATAATACATATACAATTGGATTTATTCCACATTTTTCCATTTTTTAAAATGAGTTTTAAATTATGACTTTTCTAAAATAATTTGAAATCAGTTTCCCAAAAGAAGTTTAGTTCACTAAAAATTTTGGAAGAAATATTTGTTTCTATTACAGCAGTATTTTATCTTTAGATATGAAAGATCCCTTAAAGCTTGGTATACAACAGAATCCCAGTATAGTTCAATCAGTTTGACAAAGTCACATACGGGATTATTAGCAATCTAATACTAAAAGCAGAACTTCCCAATTATATAGCTCTTCCTAATACATACTGTTATGTGTATAAATTTATGTATAATTAATATGAGGAAATAACAAGAAAAAGTTTCATAAATCACTTTATACTGTCAGCTGGCAATATATTCAATCAGATGCAAGCAATAAGAGATAAATATCTTGTCATACTACTGGATAACACCATTTGATATAGAAGAACATGGAGTGTCTTTGAAAGACCCTCCTATAGTGTGTGATGTAGGCCAGGGATCCCCAACCCCCAAGCCATGGACCTGTACTCGTCCATGGCCTGTTAAGAACCAGGCCACACAGCAGGAAGTGCACGGCAGGTGAGAGAGTGAAGTTTCATCTGTATTTATAGCCGCTCCCCATCTCTTGCTTTACTACCTGAGCTCTGCCTCCTGTCAGATCAGCAGCGACATTAGATTCTCATAGGAGTGCAAACCCTACTGTGAACTACGCACACGAGGGATCTAGGTTGTGCACTCCTTATGAGAATCCAATGCCTAATGATCTGAGGTGGAGCTGAGGCAGTGATGCTAGCGCTGGGGAGCAGCTGCAAATGCAGATTATCATTAGCAGAGGGGTTTAACTGCACAGAGACCATAATAAATCAGTTACTTGCAGACTCATATCAAAACCCTATCTGTGAGTGGCAAGTGACAATTAAGCTGCATCTTATGGAGTAGACTGGACATAAGGAACACATTTCGGGTGTCACTTTCTCCCATCACCCCAAGATGGGACCATCTAGTTGCAGGAAAACAAGCTCAGGCTCTCACTGATTCTGCATTATGGTGAGTTGTATAATTATTTCATTATTTATTGCAATGTAATAATAATAGAAATAAAGAGCACAATAAATGCAATGTACTTGAATCATCCTGAAAACATGCCCACCCCAGTCTGTGGAAAAATTGTCTTCCATGAAACTGGTCCCTGGTGCCAAAAATGTTGGGGACCACAGAGGTAGGCCATTATCAGCCAATCCAGAGACTATAAACATCAATGGTTACTAGAAATTTCAGAGATTTTCTGTATTTGAAAGTATCGATTCCATCATTATATTCTATATACAATTTCCAAAACACATTATTTTAAAAACTGTAACCTATAGACTGTAAACACTGTAAACAGTAGACTTTGAAAAACAAGTAAGCCCTGCAACTACTATATTTATTATAGTGTCAAAGTTGAAGTTAATATTTAAAAAAGAATTGTCAGACTGTATAACAATCCTACATGCTTACTGGATATGGTTCAAGACATGGGTTATGTTCTGCTAATAAGTAAATTATAGAATTAAGTCATGTGTCTCAAAACCTCAATTTTCAATTTCATATTTTATGTCTCCCAATATTAGTAAATACTTCATGATTGATAGAGAGATGTGGTAACCTTTACTAAATTAAATTAAACTTACCTCTCTTAGAAAGAAAACTGTATTTTCTTTCATAATACATAAATAAAAAGAGAAAGACTTATTTAGAAGTCATGAGTTAGAATTTTCCCTAGCTGAAAGCAAATAAACAATTTATATTTTTTGTTGCCCACCAACCAAAGCAAAGCTATTTAGACCTGAAACATATAAACAAGAAGATATGTATTTTTAAGTACCTTACAATGCAGTGCATTTTCCTTAAAACTAGAGAGCATTTTCCATTTTCTTCGTGCTTACCTTTTCTTTTATACTTACTATCAACTTAATACAGAGTATAAAGACTTTATTCTTTCCCTGGGAAAGATAGCAATATTTGCTGCTTATTTACACCCTAAAGTTGTATTGTCATGTTTGATGTATTCTTTAAAATGCTCCTTACAAAGAAGAATCATGTGGATCTAGTTTCAACATACCTAAATCAGTGGGTGAAAGATGTGAAGAGTGATGACTGCACAGTGTATTCAGTTTCAAGAAAAGTATCTCACTTGTTTTAACATCAGACACTTTGTTTCTCTAACAGCTGCCAATTTCCAAATTGTACTTATTGACTGGACAAAATGAAACACTTTCTGTTAAGTTTGATTTAATAAATATAAGATGGAATTTTATTAAACTGAAATTAATGTGCTCACTTGATTCACTTAAAGCTCAGTTAATATATTTAGTGGTATTTGAAGCTAAACTTTTTGAATACAACAAATTTCGATAACATCTGAACAAGGGAATGGCATTCCTTCAGTCTGAAATAAATTAACAGCTGTATTTCTGAACAAGATAGTAATGTCTTATATGTCTTTACCTCTTAGGAACTTTCCTCACCTCTTGAAAACATTCTTTAAGCTTATAACAGCACTAGCCCTTAAGAAAAAAATAACTCTAGAACTTGACACTACAAGTTCTTTTGACGTGGTCCTGCTTATGACAGGCTTACAACTCAGCTATAAAAGAATATTTCAAGCTCAATTACAAAATATAGCACAAGTTATGTCCACCCATGGAAGGCGATCTTGGAAAAAGAACATAAAATAAGAGTAAGAAAGAGTTCCAGACCCAAAGAAAAAATGAAATGAAGATTAGAGATAAATAAAAATCTACCAAAATAAGGAAGCAACCTGTAATAAAACAGTTTTAACAAGTTTAAAGACCTAAGGTGAGAAGATCCCATGGGAAGGAGACATAAGAAGCAAAGAAGCTTAGAAGAGCTGAAATTCTTTAGTAGAATGATGAATTGACATTAATGTAACCAGTTCTTACCGAAGCTGCATCAATCTTTGTTTAGGAATTCGTTCAATGGGGATTTAGATTAGTAGCAACAAGCAATGAGGAGGGAGATTTAACAAGAATCAAGTGATAAAAGGCTGGTTACTTCTATTAGGTTTTGATGGTAAATTGAAGCCACTACAGGATTTTAATATTTTATGTGTTTTGAAGTATAACATTTATATTCACATTTTAAATGTGTATAATTTAGTTTTTATGAAATTGATAAAGAAAATATATTAAAACAAGATTTAATAATAGCTTTATAATGAAAAGTAATAGTATCCTACCCCATCATCTCACCTCTACTCGCTAGAAGAATATATTTTAAATTATTTTATTATTTTCTGATTACCTCTATTTTACTAAGTAATATGCTTTACCATTATATATTTTGTCTGTTATAATAAATAAAAATTTAGGTCATTTTAACACAATTCACCACACCCAGTCAACACAAATTTCAGGATAGATATAGAATTAACTTTGCATCTTATACTAGCTCCTTTCCAAATTTAAGGAAAGCATTCATTCATTTGTTTCTTGTATCTACAATACTGCCTGGTCTTGTTTTATTAAGAGCAGAGTTGCCTGTTCAAATAACTGCTGTACAGTTTTTTACACCTGTGTCTTGGGTAGCTTACTCTACTTCATTTTGCCTCTGTTTCCTCAACTGTGAAGAGTGGCTGTTAGAATTCTATTATTTTATGCATTTAAAAAAAAACAGAATTGGCACATAGTAAGTGCTTAATAAGTGTTAGTTATTGTTAGAGTTTTCACTCTTTTTTCAATTCTAATATGTATGTTTTACTATTGATCCTGGATCATGTTTTAGCTGCTAGTGTTTTCCTCTGTGGTATGTGACATATGGTGTATCTAACAAAAGTTTGACCTTGAATTCCATTATATAATTGTGTATCTTACAATTGATTGACTCAAGTTTCTGTGAATTCTTTTGTCATTATTATTGATATTATTAAGCCTCTATATTGAGTCAAAGTTGAAAATAAAAATCAGTATTAGTATTGTCACTATGTAAATGCAGTTTATTTAAAATTATTTAAAATACTATGATTGAATTTTCTTTTATCTTATACTTTAAAATCTTTGTACCTTATTTCAAATTCTGAATCTTTAGAATGTCCTTTTCCTTGGGAAAACTTCCTCCTGGAATTTTTCCATCATTCTGATATAATTTTAACAGCGTTCTTATTAAGCAAGCAGCAGAGAGGAATTCATGAAACACCATTTCACTACTGCTCTGCTGACTTGATCCTTTGTTACTTCAATTCCTTAAGGAAAGTTTTATATCGCTAAAGGACATCATTCATAATATGCCAAGAAATAGGCTGTGGAAATATTTTCTAAGAACTTCTTTATACGTGTAAAAATGTCTTTATTTTGTCAGCATTATTCAGTAATTTAGCTAAATTTAATAAATCTATATTAAATATCATTTTTCTGATGTTTTTATTGCTTTTTATCATCAGTGTTGCTGATGGGAAGTCTAATTCCATTTTGATTATTACTTATTTTCACAGTAATCTGTTTCATAGTGGGTTATTTGGGAGATTTTTTTGGTTTGTTTTTGTTTTTTATGTTTTCTTCCAGGAAGTTTTTATAATTATCCTTCTATGTGTTCTGAAATGCCACAATATATGGTTAGAAATGTGTGTGTGTGTGTGTGTGTGTGTGTGTGTTCCATGAATTGACCCCTTTCATATAGAATTTTATCATTTGGTTTTGTGAAATTACCTTGCATTATCTTAGGTATTTTCCTCTCCTCTGTTTTTTCTTCTTCTTTCTAAAAGCCTGTCTATTTAAAGACTTGAACCAGATACATTTGTGTTCTACATATATTATTTTTAATATCTTTTCATTTTTCATTTTACTGACTGTTCCACATCAAGGAAATTTAATAAATCTGTGGGTTTTCATTAGGGACAGACATGATCATATTTGTTCTTTAAAAATGTAACTGGCTGCAGTGTAGCCCTTTTAACAAAGGGTTTAGCAGGAGAACGGAAGATAGCCAGAGAACAAGCTCAGATTAGTTTCACCCTTCATAAATCTTCTTTCTTTCCCTTTCTAACTCTGAGAACATTAATTCTTTCACCAATGATGAAAACTTTCCCAAGATTCAATTTATATAAAGTGCTTCTGACAGACCTAGAAATAGTATATGTAACTTAAGCTAAAAATGATCTCTGTTATACTATTAAGAATGTATCTATACATAAATATGTAAGAAATATGTGGCTGATAATTATCTCAGTTAAAATAACACTTTAATACTATTTGAATGTTTAAGTAGGAAAAGAGAAGCAATTTTATTAGAAATCTGCAATAGAAAGTATTATATTATACTGGGAATAAAAGGAGTATGAAAATCAAGGAATTCACAGTGTATTGAGGCACTGGATATGTGAATGAATAAGTTTAAGGTGATATTAAAGTGACTTAAAGGAAATATATAAAGCTAATACTGAAATTCAGGGAATTAATGCAGATGATTCCTAGGTTTGGTTTGTAGGGTTCAGTTAGGAGGTGAAGATATAAGTTTCTTAGAAGAAGCAACTTCTGAATTGATTAGTCCTTTATGGATTGATAGGATTGTATATGAAGCTGGAAATCAGAAAACCATGAATCATACATATAACTTCTATGGTAATCATAAACCTTATTAATTGAAAAAGTATAGCAAGCTCAATATTTTTTAATGTTCCCAGGTTCTTTCACGATGGGTTTACAGAACATAATGTGAAAATTGTGTTTGAGAGTAAAGGTGAAATGAAATGTTAATCAGCCTTGAATGTCAGGCTAAAGACTGAATTTTATAAAGTTGAAAATATTCAGGTAAGTTATAGTAGTTTTCTTTCAAGAAGTGTGATATTGTTATATCTAGAGATGGGAATTAAGAAATCCTTAAAATAACTCTTATATCCTAAATATTTCCCCTGTATTATTTTAGCTTACCACAGGAACAATATAATTAAAATTACTTCTAAAATATAATGTGCCATCCATTCAGCTTCTATTACAAAGTCTAAAGAGAATAAGCAGCATAACACTAGAAATATTCATGCTGTTGACTTTGATCTTCAGGTGGAACTGCTAAAATGATTTTGTTGGTTAGACCTCTCTTTAAATAATTAGAATCAGATTAGAACTATTGCAAAGGATGCCTAAGATGGTAAGCTTTTATTATTGTCTGTAAACCATATGGGAGTTTCACTCTTTCTCAGTGGAGTTGACTTATGCCAACACATTAACATTATTTTCCTAAGTGTATTTTTAAAGAGGGTTGCCATGTAAGGCATTGCTAAAATTCATCTCTGGAGAAGAGAGACAAGTATCAAGGAAAATGCTATAGAATTGACAGTATCAGGAAGAAAATATCATTGTTCAATATGTTACTGCCTTACTTTACCAATAGGTTTCATATGGAGATAACAAGAAAATATAATTTACTACAATTTTGTAACTGGATGTCAGATGGCATTACTTGGGCTCATCAAATATGATTTTAAGTTTCTATCTGCCTACTGTTTATTCCATCTGTTTGCTTGGTTCTTGCATATATCTTAGCATGTGAAAGTCACTTATTTTTTTTCTTTTTTTTTAAATATCTTTATTGGAGTATAATTGCTTTACAATGTTGTGTTAGTTTCTGCTGTGTAACAAAGTGAAACAGCTATATGTATACATATATCCCCATATTCCCTCCCTCTTGCATGTCCCTCCCACCCTCCCTATCCCACCCTTCTAGGTGGTCACAAAGCACCGAGCTGATCTCCCTGTGCTATGCAGCTGCTTGCCGCTAGCTAGCTATTTCACAATTGGTAGTGTATATATGTCAATGCTACTCTCTCACTTTGTCCAGTTTACCCTTCCCCCTCCCTGTGTCCCCAAGTCCTTTCTCTACATTAGCGTCTTTATTCCTGTCCTGCCCCTAGGTTCATCACAACCATTTCTTTTTTTTTTTTCTCTTTTTAGATTCCATATTTATGAGTCAGCATACAGTATTTGTTTTTCTTTTTCTGACTTACTTCAGTCTGTATGATAGACTCTAGGTCCATCCACCTCACTACAAATAATTCATTTTGATTCTTTTTATGGCTCCGTAATATTCCGTTCTATATATGTGCCATATCTTCTGTATCCATTCATCTGTTGATGGACACTTAGGTTGGTTCCATGTCCTGGCTATTGTAAATAGTGCTTCAACGAACACTGTGGTACATGACCCTTTGAATTATGGTATTCCCAGGGTATATGCACAGTAGTGGAATTGCTGGGTAAAATGGTAGTTCTATTTTTAGTTTTTTAAGGAACCTCCATACTGTTCTCCATAGTGGCTGTATCAAATTACATTCCCACCAACAGTGCAAGAATGTTGCCTTTTCTCCACACCCTGTCCAGCATTTGTTGTTTGTAGATTTTCTCATGATACCCATTCTAACTGGTGTGAGGTGATACATCATTGTAGTTTTGACTTGCATTTCTCTAATGATTAGTGATGTTGAGCATCCTTTCATGTGTTTGTTGGCAATCTGCATATCTTCTTTGGAGAAATGTCTGTTTAGGCCTTCTGCTCATTTTTGGATTGGATTGTTTGGTTTTTTTGGTATTGAGCTGCAGGAGCTGCTTATATACTTTGGAGGTTAACCCTTTGTCAGTTGCTTCGTATTCAAATATTTTCTCCCATTGTGAGGGTTGTCTTTCCGTCTTGTTTATGTTTTCTTTGCTGTGCAAACTTTTAAGTTTCATTAGGTCCCATTTGTTTATTTTTGTTTTTATTTCCATTTTGCTAGGAGGTGGGTCACAAAGGATCTTGCTGTGATTTATGTCAAAAAGTGTTCTTCCTATGTTTTCCTCTAAGAGTTTTATAATGTCTGGCCTTACATTTAGGTCTTTAATCCATTTTGAGTTTATTTTTGTGTATGGTGCTAAGAAGTGTTCTAATTTCATTCTTTTACATGTAGCTGTCCAGTTTTGCCAGCACCACTTATTTAAGAGGCTGTCTTTTCTCCACTGTGTATTCTTGCCTCCTTTATCAAAGATAAGGTGACCATATGTGCATGGGTTTACCTCTGAGCTTTCTATCCTGTTCCATTGATTTATATTTCTGGTTTTGTGCCAGTACGATACTGTCTTGACTACTGTAGCTTTGTAGCTTCAGACTTTGTCTGAAGTCACAGAGCCTGATTCCTCCAGCTCCATTTTTCTTTATGAAGATTGCTTTGGCTATTCAGGATCTTTTTTGCATTCATACAAATTGTGAAATATTTTGTTCTACTTCTGTGAAAAATGCCAGTGGTAGTTTGATAGGGATATCATGGAATCTGTAGATTGCTTTGGGTAGTATAGTCATTTTCACAATGTTGATTCTTCCAATTCAAGAACATGGTGTGTTTCTCCATCTGTTTGCATCATCTTTAATTCCTTTCATCAGTGTCTTATAGTTTTCTACATACAGGTCTTTTGTCTCCTTAGGTCTTTTACTCCTAGGTATTTTACTCTTAGATCTTTTATTCTTTTTGTTGCAAAGGTTAAAGGGAGTGTTTCCTTAATTTCTCTTTCAGATTTTTCATCAGTAGTGTATAGGAATACAGTAGATTTCTGTGCATTAATTTTATATCCTTTTACTTCACCAAATTCATTGATTAACTCTAGTAGTTTTCTGGGAGCATTTTTAGGATTTTCTATGTATAGTGTCATGTCATCTGCAAACAGTGAGAGTTTTACATCTTCTTTTCCAATTTGGATTCCTTTTATTTCTTTTTTGTCTCTGATTGCTGTGGCTAAGCCTTCCAAAACTATGTTGAATAATAGTGGTGAGAGTGGGCATCCTTGTCTTGGTCCTGACTGTAGAGTAAGTGATTTCAGTTTTTGACCACTGAGAATGATACTGGTCCTGGGTTTGTCATATATGCCCTTTATTATGTTGAGATAAGTTCTCTCTATGCCCACTTTCTGGAGAGTTTTTATCATAAATGGGTGTTGAATTTTGTCAAAAGTTTTTCTGCATCTACTGAGATTATCATATGGTTTTCTTCCTTCAGTTTTTTAATATGGTGTATCACATTGATTAATTTGTTTATATTGAAGAATCCTTCATTCCTGGGATAGACCCCACTTGATCATGGTGTAGATCCTTTTAATGTGCTGTTTGATTCTGCTTACTAGCATTTGTTGAGGATTTTTGCATCTATGCTCATCAGTGATATTGGTCTATAGTTTTCTTTCTTTTTTTTTTTTTTTTTGCAGTACACAGGCCTCTCACTGTTGTGGCCTCTCCCGTTTGCGGAGCACAGGCTCCAGATGCGCAGGCTCAGTGGCCATGGCTCACAGGTCCAGCCACTCTGTGGCACGTGGGATCCTCCCGGACCGGGGCATGAACCCATGTCCCTGTGTCCCCTGCATCAACCACTGCGCCATGAGGGAAGCCCTGTAGTTTTCTTTTTCTGTGACATCTTTGTCTGGTTTTGGTATCGGTGTGATGGTGGCCCCGTAGAATTAGTTTGGGTGTGTTCTTCCCTCTGCTATATTTTGGAAGAGTTTGAAGAGGATAGGTGTTTGCTCTTCTCTAAATGTTTGGTAGAATTCACCTGTGAAACCATGTGGTCCTGGGCTTTTGTTTGTTGGAAGATTGTTAGTCACAGTTTCAAATTCAGTGCTTGTTATTTATCTGTTTATACTTTCTATTTCTTCCTGGTTCAGGTTGTGCTTTTCTAAGAATCTATCCATTTCTTCCAGGTTGTCCATTTTATTGGCATATAGCTGCTTGTAGCAATCTCTCATGATATTTTGTATTTCTGCCATGTCAGTTGTTACTTCTCCTTTTTCATTTCTAATACTGTTGATTTGAGTCTTCTCCCTTTTCTTCTTGATGAGTCTGGCTAGTGGTTTTTCAATTTTCTTTATCTTCTCAAAGAAGCAGCCTTTAGCTTTTTGATGTTTGCTCTGTTTCCTTCATTTCTTTTTCATTTATTTCTGGTCTGATCTTTATGATTTCTTTCCTTCTGCTAACTTTGGAATTTTTGGTTCTTTTTCTAATTGCTTTAAGTGTAAATTTAGGTTGTTTATTTGAGATATTTCTTGCTTCTTGAGGTAGGATTGTTTGCTATAAAATTCCCTCTTAGAACTGCTTTTGCTGCATACCATAGGTTTTGGGTCGTCATGTTTTAAATGTCATTTTTTTCTAGGTATTTTCTGATTTTCTCTTTGATTTTTTGAGTGATCTGTTGGTTATTTAGTAGCATATTGTTTAGCTTCCATGTGTTTGTATTTTTTACAGTTTTTTTTTTCCTGTAATTGATACCTAGTTCATAGCGTTGTGGTCAGAAAAGTTACTTGATACGATTTCAAGTTTTTAAAATTTACCAAGACTTGATTTGTGACTCAAGATGTGATCCATCTTGGAGAATGTTCCATGTGGACTTGACAAGAAAGTGTATTCTGTTGTTTTTGGATGGAACATCCTATAAATATCAATTAAGTCCATCTTGTTTAATGTATCATTTAAAGCTTGTGTTTCCTTATTTTTTTTCACTTTGGGTGATCTGTCCATGGTGAAAGTGGGGTGTTAAAGTCCCCTACTATTATTGTGTTACTGTTGATTTCCCTTTCTATGGCTCTTAACATTTGCCTTATGTATTGAGGTGTTCCTATGTTGGGTTCATAAATATTTATCATGGTTATATCTTCTTCTTGGCCTGATCCTTTGATCATTATGTAATATCCTTCTTTGTCTCTTGTAATACTCTTTATTTTAAAGTTCATTTTGTCTGTTATGAGAGTTCCCACTCCAGCTTTCTTTTGACTTCCATTTGCATGGAATATCTTTTTCCATCCCCTCCCTTTCAGTCTGTATGTGTTCCTAGGTCTGAAGTGGTTCTCTTGTAGACAGCATGTGTACAGGTCTTGTTCTTGTGTCCATTCAGCCAGTCTATGTCTTTTGGTTGTAGCATTTAATCCATTTACATTTAAGGTAATTATTGATATGTTCCTATTACCATTTTTTTTTATTTTTCTGGGTTTGTTATTGTATGTCTTTTCCTTCTCTTGTGTTTCCTGCCTAGAGATGTTCTTTGAACATTTGTTGTAAAGCTGGATTGGTGGTGCTAAATTCTCTTAACTTTTGCTTGTCTGAAAAGGATTTAATTTCTCCATCGAATCTGAATCATATCCTTGCTGGCTAGAGTAATCTTTGTTGTAGTTTTTTTTTTTCCATTTCATCTCTTTAAATATGTCCTGCCACTCACTTCTGGTTTGCAGAGTTTTTGCTGAAAGATCAGTTGTTAACTCTTTGAAGCTGATCCTCTTGCCTTCCTCTTTGTAGTAACTTTGTAGATTATATCAGATTTATTGAGATAATTCAGGATAACCTCTCCATCTCAAAATACTCAATTACATCTGAAAGTCTCTTTTACCATGTAAAGTAATGTATCCACAAGTTCTGGATATTAAGGAGTGAACATATTTGATGAAAGTGGGGAGTAGAAGGGAGAGGTAATGAGGCATTATATAGGTATCTTATCAAAAATGGGAGTATTCTGCCTTCTAGAAGATACCTCTTCTGTGAGATAGAGTTCTCATAGTGTTATTGAATCACTGGATCCAGCCATATATGAAGCTAGCACCACATCTTAACTTTTACTTAAGAAAATTAATTTTTTAACTTATCCCTCCCAACGTTAGTTAGGATATTTTTGTACCTTAAATAAAAATATTTCATATAAGGCCCTGAATGTACATAGGCCTATATAAATTTTTAGCCTCAATTTTTGCCTTTGTAACTCATGTTCTTTCCAATTCAATTACATTTGTGTTTTCCCTGTTCCATCATACCTCACCCTCTCATCTCAGGACCTTAACTCATGTGTTGTTTTATTCACTTGGTTTTCTCTCCTTCCCACTTTCTCCTAGACAATCTCTAGTTATCATTTATTTTTCACTGTACATGTCACTTCTGTAGGAAACCCTTTCTTGAAAGTGCAGACTAAAATGGATAAATATATACTTTTGGATCATTTTAAATTTATTCACAAGAGAATCACAAATGAAGTAAATTAATATTATAATTACCATTAACTTTACTACTTAACTGAAAGTTCTATAAATGCCTATTACTATGTCTGCAATTTAACTTCTGTATCCTCTGAACTTGACATACAGCTATTCAATAAAAAGTTGAAAGCAAAAAATAATAATAATCATCATATAATTGTCGGAGCTCTGAGCTTAAGGTGAATGCATAGAATATGAACAAATTCAGAACGTCAGAGATAATTCTCATTTACTAACAAACGTATGGCTAAGATTTAGAAGGAAGCACCTGAAGTAGTAATATTATTACTTGACCAGCACTTTATTAACCTTCAGCAAACTGGAAAATCCAAATATATAGCTAAGGTCCCAGGCCGACAGCTCTTTCTAAACTCAAGGAAAATTCTTAACAATTTTGTGAAATACTTTTTTTTTTTTTTTCGGTACGTGGGCCTCTCACCGTTGCGGCCTATCCCGTTGTGGAGCACAGGCTCCGGACGCGCAGGCTCAGCAACCATGGCTCATGGGCCCAGCCGCTCTGCGGCATGTGGGATCCTCCTGGACCGGGGCACAAACCCACATCTCCTGCATCGGCAGGCGGACTCCCAACCACGGCGCCACCAGGGAAACCCTGAAATGCTTTTAATATATATTTTTAAACATATTTATTGTTGTATAATTGCTTTACAATGGTGTGTTAGTTTCTGCTGTATAAAAAAGAGAATCAGGGGCTTCCCTGGTGGCACCGTGGTTGAGAGTCCGCCTGCTGATGCAGGGGACACGGGTTCGTGCCCTGGTCTGGGAAGATCCCACATGCCATGGAGCAGCTGGGCCCGTGAGCCATAGCTGCTGAGCCTGCGCGTCCGGAGCCTGTGCTCTGCAACGGGAGAGGCCACAACAGTGAGAGGTCTGGTAACTGAAAAAAAAAAAAAAAAAGAGAGAGAGAAAATCAGCTATACGTATACATATATCGCCATAGCCCCTCCCTCTTGTGTCTCCCTCCCACCCTCCATATCCACCCCTCTAGGTGGTCAAAAAACACTAAGCTGACCTCCCTGTGCTATGCAGCTGCTTCCCACTAATTAAAGTGTAGCAGGATGAGCAGTAGAATTGTAATTCAGGCCCTGAGTTAGCCAAGTAAATACACAGAATGCCTCTCATTTCTTCTTTCCGATAGTTGACTTACACAGTTAAATTCCCTGAATTATGAAAAGGGAGAATATCTAAAATATCAAGTCGAATTTTTGAAAGAGTAGTGTTTTGTTTGTTGTTTTTCATATCCTACTGCTCCAAATCTGAGGGTTTGTAGAAAGTAGTAATTATTATAGTCTCTCAAGTGTCGCAGAGGGAAAATAAAGAAGAGAAATAGGTCTCCTAAGATTTTTTCAGTCAGGTAAAGGAAGATTTCATTTTGGTAACAGTCACCAAAATAGGAGTCATTGAAGTTTCGTAGGTTTTTTAATTCCCTAATTAACTTTTACACTGACTATTAAATTACCCTCTGACTCTAATTTTGTCTATCAAATTGTTGTTAAAATTATCCCACCAAAATTTTCGGTTTTAAATGCTAACATAAACAACAAACTAAAACATCTGTTTTGTTTTTCTTTTTAACATTTTTATTGGAGTATAATTGCTTTACAATGCTATGTTTGTTTCTGCTGCATAACAAAGTGAATCAGCTATACATATAGATATATCTCCATATTTCCTCCCTCTTGCATCTCCCTCCCACCCTCCCTATCCCACCCCTCTAGGTGGACACAAAACACCAAGCTGATCTTCCTCTGCTATGTGGCTGCTTCCCACTAGCTATCTATTTTACATTTGGTAGTGTATATATATCCATGCCAATCTCTCACTTCGTCCCAGCTTACCCTTCACCCTCCCTGTGTCCTCAAGTTCATTCTCTATGTCTGCGTCTTAATTCCCGTCCTGTTCCTAGGCTCTTCAGAACCATTTCTTTTCTTTTCTTTTCTTTTTGTTTCTATATATATGTGTTAGCATACGGTATTTATTTTTCTCTTTCTGACTTACTTCACTCTGTATGACAGTCTCTAGGTCCATCCACCTCATTACAAATAACTCAATTTCGTTTCTTTATATGGCTGAATAATATTCCATTATATGTATGTGCCACATCTTCTTTATCCATTCATCTGTCAATGAACACTTAGGTTGCTTCCATGTCCTGGCTATAGTAAATAGTGCTGCAATGAACATTGTGGTACATGACTCTTTTTGAATTATGGTTTTCTCAAGGTATATGACCAGAAGTGGGATTGCTGGGTCATATGGTAGTTCTGTTTTTAGTTTTCAAAGAAACCTCCATACTGTTCTCAATGGTGGTTGTATCAATTCACATTCCCACCAGCAGGGCAAGAGGGTTCCCTTTTCTCCACAGTCCCTCCAACGTTTATTGTTTGTAGACTTTTTGATGATCGCCATTCTGACCAGTGTGAGGTGATACCTCAATGTAGTTTTGATCTAGTGATTAGTGATGTTGAGCATCCTTTCATGTGTTTGTTGACAATCTGTATATCTTCTTTGGAGAAATGTCTATTTAGGTCTTCTGCCCGTTTTTGGATTGGGTTGTTTGTTTTTATGATATTGAGCTGCATGAGCTGCTTGTATATTTTGGAGATTAATCCTTTGTCAGTTGCTTGGTTTGCAAATATTTTCTCCCATTCTGAGGGCTGTCTTTTCGTCTTGTTTATGGTTTTGTATGCTGTGCAAAAGGTTTGAAGTTTCATTAGGTCCCATTTGTTTATTTTTGTTTTAATTTCCATTTCTCTAGGCAGTGGGTCAAAAAGGATCTTCCTGTGATGTATCTCATAGAGTGTTCTGCCTATGTTTTCCTCTAAGAGTTTGATAGTGTCTGGCGTTACATTTAATTATTTTATCCATTTTGAGTTTATTTTTGTGTATGGCGTTAGGGAGTGTTTGAATTTCATTCTTTTACATGTAGCTGTCCAGTTTTCCCAGCACCACTTATTGAAGAAGCTGTCTTTTCTCCATTGTATATTCTTGCCTCCTTTATCAAAGATAAGGGCACCAAATATGCGTGGGTTTACCTCTGGGCTCTCTATCCTATTGCATTGATCGATATTTCTGGTTTTGTGCCAGTATCATAGTCTCTTGATTCCTGTAGCTGTGTAGTTTAGTCTGAAGTCAGGGAGCCTGATTCCTCCAGCTCCATTTTTCTTTCTCAAGATTGCTTTAGTTATTTGGGGTCTTTTGTGTTTCCATACACGTTGTGAAATTTTTGTTTTAGTTCTGTGAAAAAGACCATTGGTAGTGTGATAGGGATTGCACTGAATCTGTAGAATGCTTTGGGTAGTATAGACATTTTCACAGTGCTGATTCTCCCAAACCAAGAACGTGGTATATCTCTCCAGCTGTTTGTATCATCTTTAATTTTTTTCATCAGTGTCTTATAGTTTTCTGCATACAGGTCTTTTGTCTCCTTAGGTAGGTTTATTCCAGGTATTTAATTATTTTTGTGGCAATGATAAATGGGAGAGTTTCCTTAATTTCTTTTTCAGATATTTCATCATTAGTGTATAGGAATGCAAGAGATTTCTGTGCATTAATTTTGTATCCTGCTACTTTACCAAATTCATTGATTAGCTCTAGTAGTTTTCTGGTAGCATCTTTAGGATTCTCTATATATAGTATCCTGTCATCTGCAAACAGTGACAGCTTTACTTCTTTTCCGATTTGGTTTCCTCTTATTTCTTTTCCTTCTCTGATTGCTGTGGCTAAAACTTCCAAAACTATGTTGAATAATAGTGATGAGAGTTGACAACCTTGTCTTGTTCCTGATCTTAGAGCAAATGGTTTCAGTTTTTCACCATTGAGAGAGATGTTGGCTGTTGGTTTGTCATGTATGGCCTTAATTATGTTGAGGTAGGTTCCCTCTGTGCCTACTTTCTGGAGAGGTTTTATCATAAATGGATGTTGAATTTGTCAGAAAATTTTCTGCATCTATTGAGATGATCATATGCTTTTTCTGCTTCAATTTGTTAGCATGGTTTATCACATTGATTTGCGTATATTGAAAAACCCTTGTATTCCTAAGATAAACCCTACTTGAATGAGAATGAGATTGAATCTGAATGAGATCCTTGCTGGATAGAGTAATCTTGGTTGTAGATTTTTTCCCTTTCATCACTTTAAATATGTCCTGTCACACCCTTGTGGCTTGCAGCGTTTCTGCTGAAAGATCAGCTGTTAACCTTATGGGGATTCTCTTGTATGATATTTACTGCTTTACTTGCTGCTTTTAATATTTTTTCTTTGTATTTAATTTTTGATAGTTTGATTAAAATGTGCCTTGGTATGTTTCTACTTGAATTTATCCTGTATGGCACTCTGTTATTCCTGGATCTGATTGACTATTTCCTTTCCCATATTAGGGAAGTTTTCAACTATAAAATCTTTCAGTCCCTTTTTTTTTGTCTCTTCTTCATCTGGGTACCCTGTGATTCTAATGTTGGTGCCTTTAATTGTTGTCCCAGAGGTCTCTGAGACTGTCCTCAACTATTTTCATTCTTTTTTTCTTTTTTCTGCTCTGCAATAGTTATTTCCTCTCTTTTATCTTCCAGGTCACTTATCCGTTCTTCTGCCTGTTATTCTGCTATTGATTCCTTCAGGGGAATTTTTAATTTCATTCATTGTATTGTGTAGTTCATCATTGTTTGTTTGCTGTTTAGTTCCTCTAGGTCCTTGTTAAACGTTTTTGTATTTTCTCCATTATATTTCCAAGATTTTGGATTATCTTTACTATCATTACTCTGAATTCTTTTTACAGGTAGACTGCCTATTTCTTATTCATTTGTTTGGTCTACTGGGTTTTTAACTTGCTCCTTCATCTGCTGTGTATTTCTCTGTCTTGTCATTTTGCTTAACTTACTGTGTTTTGGTCTCCTTTTAGCAGGCTGCAAGTTCGCAGTTCCTGTTGTTTTTGGTGTCTGCCCCCAGTGGGTAAGGTTGGTTCAGTGGGTTGTTTAGGTTTCCAGGTGGAGGGAACTTCCTGTGTTCTGGTGGATGTGGCTGGATCTTGTCTTTCTATTGTGCAGGACCATGTCCAGTCGTGTGTTTTGGGGTGTCTGTGACTTTATTATGATTTTAGGCAACCTCTCTGCTAATGGGTGGGGTTGTGTTCCTGTCTTTCTAGTTGTTTGCTGTAGGGTGCCCAGCACTGTAGCTTGCTTGTCGTAGAGTGGAGCTGGGTCTTTGCATTGAGGTGGAGATCTCTGAGAGAACTTTTGCCTTTTGATATTACGTTGGACCAGGAGGTCTCTGGTGCACAAATGTCCTGAACTTGGCTCTCCCCCATGAGAGGCTCAGGTCTGACACCCGGCCAGAGCACCAAGACCCTGTCAGCCACACAGCCAGCTATGTGGGTAGTTTCTTGCCTTTTGGGAAGTCTGAGGTCTTCTGCCAGCATTCAGTAGGTGTTCTGCAGGAGATGTTCTTCATGTAGATGTATTTTTGATGTATTTTTCGAAAAGAATGTGATCTCCATGTCTTACTCCTCCGCCATCTTGAAGCTATCCCACCCATGTATATTTAGAAGAATATCAAAACACCTGTTTTTGATGGATGCGATAAAACTGTCCAAAACCACATTTCTAGCTCTATCCTCACCTAAAATCTACTAGTGTATGTGCTCTTCGCACATTTATTATTGATTCGTATTCCTATTTCTTACACTGTTTTAATTATTTCTTTGCCTTGTAAACACCACTTAAATATGTCAAAGGCATTTTTTTCATAGACTAGTTGAAATGCTTCATGGAGATATACTTTCATGTCCCCAACATAAGGAAATAATTTAATCCTGTGTCTACTTTCTAATCCATTAGAACGTAAACGTCATGATAAGAAAGAGCAGATACCTTATTCACAATTTTACTTGTAATGCCTAGTGTTGAGATTAGGACAGTGTTAGCCTCCAATAACTCTTTTGTTGAATGAATGAATGCTTGCAAGGTTGATGAAAGAATAAATGATTAATGAATTCGTTTTTTTTAATTGTGTATATAAGAATGAAAACTTTAAAATAACACCAAATCAAGTTAAATTAAGCTTTTATATATATACATATTTAATATATAAAGCTTTTAATATATATATTTAATTAATATATGTATTTTAAAATTTATTCATTTATTTATTTTCATTGCCACATTTGTTTTGTAGTACAGTTGATTTACAATATAGTGTTAGTTTCAGGTTTAGAGCAAAGAGATCCAATTAAACATATATATATATATATATATATATATATATATATCTTCTCTTTTTCAGATTCTTTTACCATATAGGTTATTACAAAATCTTGAGTATAGTTCGTGTGCTGTACAGTAGGTCTTTTTTGCTTATCTATTTTACACATAATAGTGTGTATATGTTAATCTCAAACTCCTAATTTATCCCTCCCCACACTTTCCCCTTTGGTAACCATAAGTTTGTTTTCTCTGTGTGTGAGTCAATATATGTTTTATAAATAAGACAATTTGGATCATTTTCCCCCTAGATTCCATATGTAAGCATTATCATATGATATTTGTCTTTGTTGGTCTGACTTCACTTAGTATGATAATCTCTAGGTCTCTCCATGTTGATGCAAATGCCATTATTTCATTCCTTTTTAATGGCTGAATAATATTCTATTGTGTATATATACAGTATTTTCTTTATCCATTAATCTGTCTATGAACAGTTAGGTTGTTTCCATGTCTTGGCTATTCTGAATAGTGCTGCTATGAACACTGGGGTGCGTGTATCTTTTTGAATTATAATTTTCTCTGGATATATGTCAAGAGTGAGAACCCTGGATCACATGGTAATTTTATTTTTAGTTTTTCTAAGGAAACTCCATAGTGTTCCCCATAGTGTCTGTACCAATTTACATTCCCACCAACAATGTAGGATAATTCTTTTTTCTCCATGCCCTCTCCAGAATTTATTTTTAGACTGTTTGATAATGGCCATCATCATTGTGTGAAGTGATACCTCATTGTAGTTTTAAATTGCATTTCTCTAATAATTAGTGAAGTTTAACATTATTTCATGTACCTGTTTGCCATCTGTATGACTTCTTTGGAGAAATGTCTATTTAGATCTTCTGCCCATTTTTTGATTGGGTTGTTTGCTTTTTTGATAGTGAGCTATATGAGCCATTTGTATATTTTGGAAATGAATCTCTTGTTTGCCACATTATTTGCAAAACTTTTCTCCCATTCTGTATGTTGTGTTTTTGTTTTGTTTATGGTTTCCTTTGCTGTGCAAAAGTTTTTAAGTTTCATTAGGTCCAATTTGTTTGCTTTTGCTTTTATTTCCATTATTCTAGGTGACAGATCTAAAATTATATTGCTGCAATATATTTTGAAGTGTGTTCTGCCTATATTTTCTGCTAAGGGTTTTATAGTGTCTGGCCTTACATTTAGATCTTTAATCCATTTTGAGTTTATTTTTGTGTATGGTGTTAGGGAGTGTTCTAATTTCATTTTTTTACATGTAGCTGTCCAGTTTTCCCAGCTCCACTTATTGAAGAGACTGTCTTTTCTCCATTGTATATTCTTGCCTCCTTTATCACAGATAAGATGACCATATGTGTGTGGGTTTATCTCTGGGCTTTCTATCCTGTTCCATTGATCTATATTTCTGTTTTTGTGCCAGTACCATACTGTCTTGATTACTGTAGCTTTGTTGCATAGTCTGAAGTCAGTGAGCCTGATTCCTTCGGCTCTGTTTTTCTTTCTCAAGATTGGTTTGGCTATTCAGGGTCTTTTGTGCTTCCATACCAATTGTGATTTTTTTTTGCTCTAGTTCTGTAAAAAAGGTGATTGGTAATTTGATAGGGAATGCATTGAATCTCTAGATTGCCTTGGGTAGTATAGTCATTATTTTTTAACAAAACACTTTTTTTTTTTTTTGGTGGTACACAGGCCTCTCACCACTGTGGCCTCTCCCACTGTGAAGCATAGGCTCCGGGCACACAGGCCCAGCAGCCATGGCCCATGGGCCTAGCCATTCCATGGCATGTGGGATCTTCCCAGACCGGGACACGAACCTGTGTCCCCTGCATCAGCAGGTGGACTCTCAACCACTGCACCACCAGGGAAGCCCAACAAAACACTTTTATTGAGAAATAATCCATATACCATTCAGCTCACTCATTTAAAGTGTACAATTCAATGGTTTTTGATATATTCTCAGAGTTGGACACCTTGATGACCATCTAATTTTAGAATATTTCATCACCCCTAAGGAAACCCCATTAGCGCATTAGCAGTCATTCCTCCTTTCTCCCAGCCCACCAGCCTTTGGCAACCACTAATCTGCTTTCTGCCTCTGTAGATTTTCCTATTCTAGACATTTCATATAAATGTAATCATACAATATGTGATCTTTGGTGACTGGCTTCTTTCACTTATCATAACATTTTCAGGGTTCATCCATGTTGTGACAGGTATCAGTACTTTATTCCTTCTATGGCTAAATATCCCAACAAAGTTTATCTATCTCCTCCTCAGTTGATGGACATCTAGGTTGTTTCTACTTTTTGACTGTTATGAATAATTCTGCTTTGAACATTTGTGTACATGTTTTCGTTTGAATGCCTGTTTTCAATTCTCTTGGCTATATGCCTAGGAGTGCTTTTGCTAAGTCATATGGAAACTCTATGTTTAGCATTTAAAGAAATTCCCAAGTTGTTTTCCAATATGGCTATATCATTTTACATTTTACCTACCAGCGGTGTATGTGTATCAATTTCTCCATATCTTCATCAACAGTTCTTACTGTTTGCCTTTTTTATTATAGCCATCATAGTCAGTATGAACTGGTATCTCATTGTGGTTTTGATTTATATTTCCTTAGTGTTGAGTATTTTTCCTTGTGCTTATTGGTCATTTGCATATATTCTTTGGAGAAACATCTATTCTGATCAAAAAAGTCTTTGCCCATTTTTAATTGGTTATTTTTGCATTGTAAGCATTCTTTATGTGTTCTGAATAAAAGCCGAATATTAGATACTTTTCCAGTTATGTGGATTGTCTTTTCACTTTCTTGATGGTATTGTTTGCAGCACAAAATTTTAAAGTTTTAATGTATTCCAATTTACTGATATTTTTGTTACCTGTGGATTTGGAATTCTATTGAGTAATCATTGTTTAACCCAATGTCACGAAGATTTATTCCTAAGTTTTCTTCTAAGAGTTTTGTAATTTAAATGCTTATATTTAGCTTTATAATCTATTTAAAGTTAATTTTGTTGTGTGATGTAAGGAAGAGACACAACTTCATTCTTTTCCATGTGGATACTCAGTTTTCCCTGCATCATCTGTTGACAGACAATTCTTTTCCATTTTATTGTCTTGGCAACCTTATTGAAAATTAACTGTCCATAAATATGAGGGTTTATTTCTGTAGTCTCATTGTTATTCCATTTATTTATATGTCTAACCTTGTACATATACAGTCTTGATTACTGTAGCTCTGTAGTGAGATTTAATTTTTTTTTTAGCATCTTTCTTGGAGTATAATTGCTTTACAATGGTATGTTAGTTTCCACTGTATCACAAAGTTAATCAGCTATACATATAAACATATCCCCATGTCCCTTCCCTCTTGCATCTCCCTCCCACCCTCCTGATCCCACCCCTCTAGGTGGTCACAAAGCACTAAGCTGATCTCCCTGTGCTATGTGGCTTCTTCCTAGTAGCTATCTATTTTACATTTGGTAGTGTATATATGTCAATGCTACTCTCTTGCTTTGTCTCAGCTTACCTTTCTCCCTCCAATGTCCTCAAGTCCATTCTCTACCTCTGCATCTTTATCTTATCCTGCCTCTAGGTTCTTCAGAACTTTTTTTTTTTTTTTAGATTCCATATATATGTGTTAGCATATGGTATTTGTTTTTCTCTTTCTGACTTACTTCACTCTGTATGACAGACTATAGGTCCATCTACCTCACTACAAATAACTCAATTTCAGTTCTTTTTATGGCTGAGTAATATTCCATTGTATATATGTGCCAAAGCTTTATCCATTCATCTGATGATGGACATTTAGATTGCTTCCATGTCCTGGCTATTGCAAATACAGCTGCAATGAACACTGTGGTACATGTCTCTTTTTAAATTATGGTTTTCTCCAGGTAGATGCCCACAAGTGGGATTGCTAGGTCATATGGTAGTTCTACTTTTAGATTTTTAAGGAAAGTCCATAATGTTCTCCATAGTGGTTAAATCAATTTACATTCCCTCCAGCAGTGCAAGAGGGTTTCCTTTTCTCCACACCCTCTCCAGCATTTATTGTTTGTAGATTTTTTGTTGATGGCCATTCTGACTGGTGTTAGTTGATACCTCATTGTAATTTTGAGTTACATTTCTCTAATGATTAGTGATGTTGAGCATCTTTTCACGTGTTTGTTGGCAATCTATATATCTTCTTTGGAGAAATGTCTATTCACGTCTTCTGCCCATTTTTGGATTGGCTGGTTTTTTTTGATATTGAGCTGCATAAGCTTCCTGTATATTTTGGAGATTAATCCCTTGTCAGTTGCTTCTTTTGCAAATATTTTCTCCCATTCTGACGGTTGTCTTTTCATCTTGTTTATGGTTTCCTTTGCTGTGTGAAAGCTTTTAAGTTTCTTTAGGTCCCACTTGTTTATTTTTGTTTTTATTTTATTTCCATTTCTCTAGGAGGTGGGTCAAAAAGGATGTTGTGATGTATGGCATAGAGTATTCTGCCTATGTTTTCCTCTCAGAGTTTAATAGTATCTGGCCTTACATTTATATCTTTAATCCATTTTGAGTTTACTTTTGTGTATGGTGTTAGGGAGTGTTCCAATTTTATTCCTTTACATGTACCTGTCCAGTTTTCTCAGCACCACTTATTGAAGAGGTTGTCTTTCTCCATTGTATATTCCTGCCTCCTTTATCAAAGATAAGGTGTCCATATGTTCAGTGATTTTTCTCTGGGCTTTCTGTCCTCTTCCATTGATCTATATTTCTTTTTTTTGTGCTAGTACCAAACTGTCTTGGTTATTGTAGCTTTGTAGTATAGTCTGAAGTCAGGGAGCCTGATTCCTCCAGCTCTGTTTTTCTTTCTCAGAATTTTTTTGGCTATTCAGTGTGTTTTTTGTTTCCATACAAATTGCAAATATTTTGATGTAGTTCTGTGAAAAAGGCCATTGGTCATTTGGTAGGGATTGCATTGAATCTGTAGATTGCTTTGATAGTCTGTAGATAGTCATTTTCACAATGTTGATTGCTCCAGTCCAAGAACATGGTATGTCTCTCCATCTGTTTGTATAATCTTTAATTTCTTTCATCAGTGTCTTATAGTTTTCTGCATACAGGTCTTTTGTCTCCTTAGGTAGGTTTATTCCTAGGTATTTTATTCTTTTGTTGCAGTGGTAAATGGGAGTGTTTCCTGAATTTCTCCTTCACATTTTTCATCATTACTGTATAGGAATGCAAGAGATTTCTATGCATTAATTTTGTATCCTGGTACTTTACAAAATTCATTGAGTAGCTTTAGTAGATTTCTGGTAGCATCTTTAGGATTCTCTATATGTAGTATCATGTCATCTGCAAACAGTGACAGGTTTACTTCTTCTTTTCCAATTTGGATTCCTTTTATTTATTTTTCTTCTGTGATTGCTGTGGCTAAAACTTCCAAAACTATTTAAAATAATAGGGTTGACAGGGGGCAACCTTGTCTTGTCCCTGATCTTGGTGGAAACGGTTTCATTTTTTCCCCATTGAGAGCAATGCTGGCTGTGGGTTTGTCATATATAACCTTTCTTATGTTGAGGTAACTTCCCTCTAAGCCTACTTTTTAGAGGTTTTTTATCATAAATGGGTGTTGACTTTTTTCAAAACCTTTTTCTGCCTCTATTGAGATTATCATGTGTTTTTTATCCTTCAGTTTTTTTAAATGGTGTATCACATTGCTTGATTTGCATATATTGAAGAATCTTTGCATTCCTGGATAAACCCCACTTGATCATGGTGTGTGATCATTTTACTGTGCTGTTGGGTTCTGTCTGCTTGTATTTTGTTGAGGATTATTGCATCTATATTCATCAGTGATATTGACCTGTAGTTTTCTTTCTTTGTGACATCTTTGTCTGGTTTTGGTATCAGGGTGCTGGTGGCCTCAGAGAATGTTTTTGGGTGTGTTCATCCCTCTGCTATATTTTGGAAGAGTTTGAGAAGTATAGGTGTTAGGTCTTCTCTAAATGTTTGATGGAATTTGCCTGTGAAGCCATCTGGTCATGGGCTTGCTCTTTGGGAGATTTTTAAACTCACTTTCAATTTCAATGGTTGTGATTTTTCTGTTTATATTTTCCATTTCTTCCTGGTTCAGTCTCAGAAGGTTGTGCTTTTCGAAGAATTTGTCCATTTTTTCCAGGTGTCCATTTTATTGGCATATAGTTGCCTGTAGTAATATCTCATGATCCTTTGTCTTTCTGCAGTGTCATTTGTTACTTCTACTTTTTCATTTCTAAATTCTGTTGGTTTGAGTCTTCTCCCTTTTTTTTCTTGATGAGTCTGGCTAATGGTTTAGCAATTTTTTAATATTCTTTAAGAACCAGCTTTTAGTTTTCTTGATCTTTATCATTTTCTTCATTTCTTTTTCATTTATTTCTGATCTGGTTTTTATGATTTCTTTCCTTCTGCTAACTTTGTTTTTTTTTTTTTTGTTCTTCTTTCTCTAATTGTTTTAGGTGTAAATTTAGGTTGTTTATTTGATATTTTTCTTGTTTCTTGAGGTAGGGTTGTATTGCTATAAACTTCCCTCTAGAACTGCTTTTGTGGCTTCCCATAGGTTTTCGGTCATCACGTTTTCATTGTCATTTTTTCTTGATATTTTTCAATTTCTTCTGTGATCTCTTGGTTATTTAGTAGCATATTGTTTAGTCTCCATGTGTTTGCATTTTTTACAGTTTTTTTCCAGGAATTGATATCTAGTCTCATAGTGTTGTGGTCAGAAAAGATACTTGATAAGATTTCAGTTTTCTTAAATTTAACAAGGCTTGATTTGTGACTGATATGGTCTATCCAGGAGAATGTTCCAGGAGCACTTGAGAAGAAAGTGTATTCTGTTGGTTTTGGATGGAATGTCCTATAAATATCAATTAAGTCCATCTTATTTAATTTGTTATTTAAAGCTTGTTTTTCCTTATTTATTTTCATTTTGGATGGTCTCTGCATTGGTGAAAGTGGGGAATTAACGTCCCCTACTATTACTGTATTAGTGTCAGTTTTTCCTTTTATGGCTGTTAGCATTTGCCTTATGTATTGAAGTGCTCCTATGTTGGGTGCATATATATTTACAATAGTTATATCTTCTTGGATTGATCCCTTGATCATTATGTAGTGTTCTTCTTTGTCTCTTGTAATAGTCTTATCTTTTATTTTTTTGTGGTACACAGGCCTCTCACTGTTGTGGCCTCTTCCGTTGCAGAGCACAGGCTCCAGACGTGCAGGCTCAGCAGCCATGGCTCATGGGCTCAGCTGCTCCACGGCATGTGGGATCTTCCAAGACCAAGGCACGAACCTGTGTCCCCTGCATCGACAGGAGGACTCTCAACCACTGTGCCACCAGGGAAGCCCATAATAGTCTTATTTTAAAGTCTATTTTGTCTGATATGAGAATTGCTACTCAAGCTTTCTCTTGATTTCCATTTGCGTGGAATATCTTTTTCCATCCCCTCACTTTCATTGTGTATGTGTCCCTAGGTCTGAAGTGGGTATCTTGTAAACAGCATATATATGGGTCTTGTTTTTGTGTCCATTCAGCCAGTCTATGCCTTTTGGTTGGAGCATTTAATCCATTTATATTTATGGTAATTATCAATATGTATATTCCTCTTACCATTTTCTTAATTTGTCTTGGGTATGCTTTTGTAGGTCTTTTCCTTCTCTTGTGTTCCCTGCCTAGAGAAGTTCCTTTAGCATTTGCTGTGAAACTTTTTTTGTGGTGCTGATTTCTCTTAACTTTCACTTGTCTGTAAAGCTTTTGAGTTCTCCATGAAATCTGAATGAGAACTTTGCTTGGTAGGGTAATCTTGGTTGTAGGTTTTTCCCTTTCATCACTTTAAATATTCCTGCTACTCTCTTATGGCTTGTAGAGTTTCTGCTGAAAGATAAGCTGTTAACTCCATGGGTATTCCTTTCTATGTTATTTGTTGCCTTTCCCTTGCTTCTTTTAGTATTTTTTTCTTTATATTTAATTTTTGATAGTTTGATTAGTATGTGTCTTGGTGTGTTTCTCCTTGGTTTTCTCCTGTAAGTGATTCTCTGAGCCTCCTGGGTTTGAATGACTATTTCCTTTCCCATATTAGGGAAGTTTTCAACTATAATCTCTTCAAAAATTTTCTCTGTCCCTTTCTTTACCTCTTCATCTTCTGAGACCCCTATAATTCAAATGTTGGTGCATTTAATGTTGTCCCAGAAGTCTCTGAGACTCTCCTCAATTCTTTTCATTCTTTGTTCTTTATTCTGCTCTGTGGTAGTTATTTTCATTATTTTATCTTCCTGGTCACGTATCCTTTATTCTGCCTCAGTTATTCTGCTGTTGATTCCTCCTAGGGAAATTTTAATTTCATTTATTTTGTTGTTCATCATTGGGTTTTTTTGCTCTTTAGTACTTCTAGGTCTTTGTAAACATTTCTTATATTTTCTCCATTATATTTCCAAGATTTTGGATCATCTTTATTCTCATTACTGTAAAATCTCATTCAGGTAGACTGCCTATTTCCTCTTCATTTATTTGTTCTGGTGGGTTTTTACCTTGTTCCTTCATCTGCAGTGTATTTTCTGTGTTCTCATTTTGCTTAACTTACTGTGCTTAGTGTCTCCTTTTCACAGGCTACAGGTTTGTAGTTCCTGTTGTGTTTGGTGTCTGCCCCCAGTGGGTACAGTTGTTTTAGTGTGTTTTGTAGGCTTCCTGGTGGAGGGGACTGGTGCATGTGTTCTGGTGAGTGGGTTTGGATCTTTTCTCTCTGGTGGGCAGGGACGCATCTGGTGGTGTGTTTTGAGTTGTCTGTGAACTTAGTATGATTTCAGGTAGCCTCTCTGCTAATGAATGGGGTTGTGTTCCTCTCTTGCTAGTTGTTTGGCATAGGGCATCCAGCACTTGAGCTTCCTGGCCGTTGGGTGGAGCTGGGTCTTAGCATTGAGATGGAGATCTCTGGAAGAGCTCTCACTGGTTGATATTACATGGTATTGGGAGGTCTGTTGTGGTCTAGTTTCCTGATCTCAGCTCTCCCACCTCAGAGGCTCAGGCCTGACACCCAGCTGGAGCACCAAGACCCTGTCAGCCACATAGCTCAGAAGAAAAGTGAGAAAAATAGAAAGAAAGAAAGAAAGAAAGAAAGAAATGAAAAGTTGTTAAAATTAAAATAATATTATTAAAATTTTTAAAAAATTAAATAGTAATAAAAAAAAGAAGAGAGAAACCAGACCAATAAACAAATCCAGCAATCATAACAGGCACTAAAAACTAATCTTTGACAAGCATATAAATCAGAAACTAGTCAGTCACATACAGCAAACCCCAAGTCCACTGTTGCTCCCAATGTCCACTGCCTCAATTTTGGGATGGTTCATTGTCTATTCAGTCATTCCACAGGTGCAGCATACATCAAGTTGATTGTGGAGATTTAATCCACTGCTCCTGAGGCTGCATGGGTAAATTTCCCATTCTCTTCTTTGATTGCACAACTCCTCGGGTTCAGTTGTGGTTTTGGTCCCACCTCAGCATGTAGGTCACCCTCAGGCATCTGTTCCCCACCCAGACAGAAGGGAGGGTTAAAACAGCAGCTGATTGCAGGGCTCTTACATGCCCAGGTCTGGGGGACGGAGGGGTATCGTAGTTATAATTGGAATGTGGGGTGAGCCTGTGGCAGCAGAGACCACTGTGACATTGCAACTGCTTGAGGTGCACTGTTTGTTATCCCGGGGTAGTTGTCTCTGGATCATGGGACCCTGGTATTTGTGGCACAGGCTCCCAGAGATGTGGGGGATGTGGATAGTGACCTGGGCTTACCCACAGGATTCTTGGTGGCTGCAGCAGCAGTTTTAGTGTTTCATGCCTGTCTCTGTGGTCTGAGCTAATAACCATGGCTTGCACCCATTTCTGAAGCTCGTTTAGGTGCTACTCTGAATTCCCTCTCCTCACACACCCCAACACAATGGTCTCTTGCCTCTTAGGCAGGTCCAGACCTTAGCCTGGACTCCCACCTGGCTTGCTAAGGTGCACTAGGCCCTTTCAGCCTGTGTTCACTCAGCCAACCCCAGTCCTCTCCCTGGGATTTGACTTCCAAAGCCCAAGCCTCAGCTCCCAGCCCCTACCCTCCCTGGTGGGTGAGCAGACAAGCCTCTCAGGCTGGTGAGTGCTGGTTGGCACCCATCCTCTGTGTGGGAATCTCTACGCTTTTCCCTCTGCACCCATAACTGTGCTCTCTTCTGTGGCTCCAAAGCTTCCTCCCTGCACACCTGTGGTCTCTGCCAGTGAAGGGGCTTCCTAGTGTGTGGAAACTTTGCCTCCTTCAAAGCTCCCTTCCAGAGGTGCCAGTCCCATCCCTGTTATTTTGTCTCTGTTTTTTTCTTTTTTCTTTTGCCCTACCCAGGTATGTGGGTATTTTCTTGCCTTTTGGGAAGTCTGAGGTCTTCTGCCAGCGTTCAGTAGGTGTTCTGTAGGAGTTGTTCCATATATAGATATATTTTTGAGATATTTGTGGGGAGGAAGGTGATCTCCATGTCTTACTCCTCTTCCATCTTTCAGGTCCCCCCAGTAGAGTCATTGTAACAATACTGATTCTTACAATCCAAGAACACAGTAAAACTTTCCATCTGTTTGTGTGGTCTTCAGTTTCTTTCATCAGTGTCTTTTAGTTTTCAGAGTACACATATTTGCCTCCTTAGGTAGGTTTATTCTTGGTTATTTTACTCCTTTTTATGTGATGGTAAATAGGATTTTTCCATAATTTGTCTTTCTGATATTTTGTTGTTAGTGTTTAGTAATGCAACAGATTTCTGTGTATTAATTTTGTATCCTGCAATGTGATCGAATTCATTGATGAGCTCTAGTATTTTCCTGGTAGCAGCTCTAGGATTTTCTATGTATAGAATCCTTTCATCTGCAAACTATGACAGTCTTATTTCTTCTTTTCCTTTCTTTTGAATTTCTTTTATTTCTTTTTCTTCTCTGAATGCTGTGTCTAGGACTTTCAAAAATATGTTGAGTAAAAGTGGTGAGAGTGGGCATGCTTTTTCCTGATCATAGAGGGAATAATTTCAGCTTTTTGTTGTTCAGTATGTTACCTGTGGGAGTGTCATGTATGGCCTTTATTATGTTGATGTAAGTTCCCTCTATGCCCACTTTCTAGAGAGTTTTTATCATAAATAGCTGTTGAATTTTACCAAAATTTTCTCTGCATCTATTGAGATGATCATATGGTTTTTATTCTTCAATTTTTTAATGTGGTGTACCAAAGTGATTGATTTGTAGATATTAAAAAGTGCTTTCACAACTGGGATAAATCTCACTTGATCATGGTGTATGATCTTTTTAATGTATTGTTGGATTTGGTTTGCTAGTATTTTGCTAAGGATTTTTGCACATATGTATATCAGTGATATTTTCCTATAATTTTCTTTTTGTGGTATCTTTGTCTGGTTTTGGTATCAGGGTGGTGGTGGCCTTATAGAATGAGTTCAGAAGTTTTCCTTCCTCTGCAATTTTTTGTAATAGTTTCAGAAGGACAGGTGTTAACTTTTCTCTAGAGAAGTACAGCTACAGTGCAATCACAGACTTTTTGGAAAGATCTCTGAAATAAGAGAAAGTCTAACAAACGTATAGAAAATTATATTTACTAACTTGTATGATTTGTGTAGAGCATAGAAAATTGAGAAATTTTAAAAATAACATCTAAAGAGCTTTATAAAAATGCTTACAAACAAATATTATTTAAACCTTTTCAAAATAATTTTAAACATATTATCCTGTTTGATCCTGACATTAAATCTGTAAATTAAATAAAACTTGGTATATATTGTTGATCTTATCATATCAAATAAAACTGATTACAAATAATTTTTTTTTTTTTTTTTGCAGAACACGGGCCTCTCACTGTTGTGGCCTCTCCCACTGCGGAACACAGGCTCCGGACGCACAGGCTCAGCAGCCATGGCTCACGGGCCCAGCCGCTCCACGGCATGTGGGATCTTCCCAGACCGGGGCACGAACCCATGTCCCCTGCATCGGCAGGCAGACTCTCAACCACTGTGTCACCAGGGAAGCCCCTGATTACAAATAATTTAACTGATCTTACAATAAATTTCCAAGAGTTCTAAGTTTTGATTCAGATTTTAGGAACTTAAAATCACACTACTACATTTTGTTGTTTTTCTGTGTGTGTAGACACACACAGAGATAGAAATGTGTAGAATAACAATACTTTATGATATCAGCACTTATAACACTGTTATTTGACAAACACATGGGTGTGGTGTACGTTTTTGAAAATTTCCAGGCCAGCATTTATCACTGCTGAGGTACAACTTAAAGAAAATCTCTGATGACTGCAATATAAGCTTATTTTCTCACAAATATATTGATATTAGATGACATTAACAAAGAAGAAAAATATTCCATTTAAATAAGCTGTACAATAACAAGGTTTGGATCAAAATAATTATTTGATTTAATTTCACATTTTCCCCCCAGGAAATTTTCCCTCAAAATTAAGTGTAACTTGCAAGGGATTTTCACAATGGCATTACCAAAGTTACAATTGTTGCTCGAGCTTTTTCACAAACATTCCTTTAAAAGTGTGGAATTACAGAGGACCTTCAAGATGGCAGAGGATTAAGACATGGAGATCACCTTCCTCTCCACGAATACCTCAAAAATACATCTACATGTGGAACAACTCCTACAGAACACCTACTGAATGCTGGGAGAAGACCTCAGACTTCCCAAAAGGCAAGAAAATACCCACATACCTGGGTAGGGCAAAAGAAAAAAGAAAAAAACAGAGACAAAAAAATAGGGATGGAACCTGCAACTCTGGAAGGGAGCTGTGAAGGAGGAAAAGTCACCACACACTAGGAAGCCCCTTCACTGGTGGAGACGGAGGTGGGTGGGGGGAAGCTTTGGAGCCATGGAGGAGAGCTCAGCAACAGGTGTGCAGAGGGAAAAGCATAGAGTTTCCCACACAGAGGATTAGTACCGACCAGAACTCACTAACCTGAGAAGTTTGTCTGCTCACCCACTGGGGTGGGTGGACGCTGGGAGCTGAGGCTCGGGTTTCTGAGTTCAGTGCCCAGGGAGAGGACTAGGGTTGGCTGTGTAAACACAGCCTGAAAGGGGCTAGTGCACCACAGCTAACCAGGAATGAGTCTGGGAAAACGTCTGGAACTGCTTAAGAATCAAGAGACTACTGTTTCAAGGTGGGTGAGGAGAGGGGATTCAGACCACAACCTAAACAAGCTTCAGAGATGTGGCACAAGCCATGGCTATCAGCATGGACACTAGAGACAGGCATGAGAAACAAAGGCTGCTGCTGCAGCCACAAAGAATCCTGTGTGCAAACACAGGTCACTATTGACCCCACTCCTCCAGGGAGCCTGTGCAACATGGCACGGCCAGGGTCCCATGATCCAGGGACAACTACCCTGGGAGACACATGGCACACTTCAGGCTGTTGCAATGTTATGCTGGCCTCTGCTGCTGCAGGCTCACCCTCCATTCCATACGCCTCCCTCTCCCCAGCCTGAGTGAGCCAGAGCCCCTAATCAGCTGCTCCTTTAACCCCTTGCTGTCTGGACAAAGAACAGATGCCAGAGGGTGACTAACATGCAGAGGCAGACCAAATCCAAAGCTGAACCCTAGGAGCTGTGTGAACAAAGAAGAGAAAAGGGAATTTCTCTGTGCAGCCTCAGGAGCAGCAGATTAAATTGCCACAATCAACTTGATGTACCCTGCACCTGTGGAATGCTGGAATAGACACCGAATCATCCCAAAATTGAGGCTGTGGGCTTTGCAAGCAACTGTAGACTTAGGGTTTGCTTTATGCAACTGATTTGTTTCTGATTTTTATGTTTATCTTAGTATAGTTTTTAGCACTTGTTATCATTGGTAGATTTGTTTATTGGTTTGCTCTCATTTTTTTATTACTTTTTAATTTTTTTATTTCAATAATTATATTTTTATTTTAATAAGTTTATTTAATTTTATTTATTTTTCTTTCTTTCTATTTTTTTATCCCTTTTCTTTTTTTTTATTTTTTTTTTTTATCCCTTTTATCCCTTTTCAGGTGGCTGAAAAGGTCTTGGTGCTCCAGCCTGGTGTCAGGCCTGAGCCTCTGAAGTTGGAGAGGCTATTTCAGGACATTGGACCACCAGAGACCTCACAGTCCCATGTAATATCAATTGGCAGGACCTCTCCCAGATTTCTCCATCTTAACGCTAAGACCCAGATCCACTCAATGACCAGCACACTCCAGTGCTGGACACCCCATGCCAAACTAGCAAGACTGGAACACAACCATACCCATTATCAGGGAAGCTACCTAAAATCATGCAAATTTCACAGACACCCCAAAACACACAACCAGATACGTCCCTGCCAGCAGAGAGAAGATCCAGCCTCATCCACCAGAACACAGTTACCAGTCTCCTCCACCAGGAAGCCTACACAACCCACTGAACCAACCTTTCCCACTGAGTGTAGACACCAAAAACAACAGGAACTACAAACCTTCAGCCTGTGAAAAGGAGATACCAAACACACTAAGTTAAGCAAAATGAGAAGACAGAGAAATACACAGCAGATGACAGAACAAGGGAAAAACCCACTAGACCAAACAAATGAAGAGGAAATAGGCAGTCTACCTGAAAATGAATTCAGAGTAATGATAGTAAATATGATCCAAAATCTTGGAAATAGAATGGAGAAAATACAAGAAACGTTTAACAAGAACCTAGAAGAACTATAGAGCAAAATAAGCAATGATGACCAACACAATAAATTAAATTAAAAATTCTGTAGAAGCAATCATTAGCAGAATAACTGAGGAAGAAGAACGGATAAGTGACCTGGAAGATAAAATTGTGGAAACAGGAACTGCAGAGCAGAATAAAGAAAAAAGAATGAAAAGAATTGAGGACAGCCTCAGAGACTTGTGGAACAACATTAAATGTACCAACATACAGATTATAGGGGTCCCAGAAGAAGAAGAGAAGTAGCAAGGGGTGGAGAACATATTTGAAGAGTTTAAGGTTGAAAACTTCCCTAATAAGGGAAAGGAAAGAGTCAATCAATTCCACGAAGATCAGAGAATCCCTTACAAGACAAATCCAAGGGGAAACATGCCAATACACATATTAATCAAACTATCAAAAATTAAATACAAAGAATAAATATTAAAGGCAGCAAGAGAAAAGAAACAAATAATGTACAATGGAATCTCCATAATGTTAATACCTGATCTTTCAGCAGAAACTCTACAAGCCATAAGGGAGTGGCAGGACATATTTAAAGTGATGAAAGGGTAAAATCTATGACCAAGATTACTGTATACTGCAAGGTCCTCAATCAGATTCTATGAAGAAATTAAAACCTTTACAGGCAAGCAAAAGCTAAGATAATTCAGCCTCACCAAACCAGCTTTACTAAAAATGCTAAAGGAACTTCTCTAGGCAGTAAACACAGAGAAGGAAAAGACCTACAACAACAACAACAACAAAAAACCAAACAATTAAGAAAATGGTGATAGAAACATACACATTGATAATTACTTTAAATGTAAATGGATTAAATGCTCCAACCAAAAGACACAGGTTGGCTGAATGGATACAAAACAAGACCCATATATATGCTATCAGCAAGAGGTCCACTTCAGACATAGGGACACATACAGGCTGAAAGTGAGGGGATGTAAAAAGATATCCCATGTAAATGGAAATTGAAAGAAATCTGGAGTAGCAATTCTCATATCAGTTAAAATAGATTTTAAAATAAAGACTATTACAAGAGACAAAGAAGGACACTATATAATGATCAAGGGAATAATTCCAGAAGAAGATAAAAGAACTGTAAATATTTATGCACCCAACATAGGAGCACCTCAATATATAAGGCAAATGCTAACAGCCATAAAAGAGAAATCCGACAGTAATACAGTAATAGTAGGGGACGTTAATTTCCCACTTTCACCAATGCAGAGATCAACCAAAATGAAAACAAATAAGGAAACACAAGCTTTAAATGGCATATTAAGCGAGATGGACTTAATTGATATTTATAGGACATTCTATCCAAAAAAAACAGAATACACTTCCTTTTCAAGTGCTCATGGTATATTCTCCAGGATAGACCATATCTCAGGTCACAAATCAAGACATGGGAAATTTAAGAATACTGAAATTGAATCAAGTATCTTTTCTGACCACAATGCTATGAGACTAGATAGCAATTACAGGAAAAAGACTGTAAAACATGCAAACAGATGGAGACTAAACAATATGCTACTAAATAACCAAGAGATCACTGAAGAAGTCAAGAAAAAATCAAAAAACACCTAGAAACAAATGACAATGAAAACGTGATGGCCCAAAACCTATGGGATGCAGCAAAAGCAGTTCTAAGAGGAGAGTTTGTAGTAATAAAATCCTACCTCAAGAAACAAGATAATCTCAAATAAACAACCTAAATTTACACCTAAAGCAATTAGAGAAAGAAGAAGAACAACAACAACAGCAACAAAAAAGCACAGTTAGCAGAACAAAAGAAATCATAAAGATCAGATCAGAAATAAATGAAAAAGAAATGAAGGAAACGATAGCAAAGATCAACAAAACTAAAAGCTTGTTCTTTGAGAAGATAAATAAAATTTCTAAACCATTAGCCAGACTCATCAAGAAAAAAAGAGAGAAGACTAAAATCAACAAAAGTAGAAATGAAAAAGGAGAAGAAACAACTGACACTGCAGAAATACAAAGGACCATGAGAGATTACTAAAAGCAACTATATGCCAATAAAATGGACACCTGGAAGAAATGGACAAATTATTAGAACAGTACAACCTTCCAAGACTTAACCTGGAAGAAATATAAAATATAGACAGACCAATCACAACCACTGAAATTGAAACTGTGTTTAAAAATCTTCCAACAAAAAATGCCCAGGAGCAGATGGATTCATAGGCAAATTCTATCAAACATTTAGGGAAGAGCTAACATGTAATTTTCTCAAACTCCTCCAAATATAGCAGAGGGAGGAACACTCCCTAATTCATTCTATGAGACCAACATCACCGTGATACCAAAACCAGACAAAGATATCACAAAAAAAGAAAACTACAGGCCAATATTACTGATGAACATAGATGCAAAAAATGTAAACAAAATACTAGCAAACAGAATCCAATGGCACATTAAAAGGATCATACACCATGATCAAGTGGGGTTTATCCCAGGAATGCAAGGATTCTTCAGTATATGCAAATGAATCAATGTGATACACCATATTAACAAACTGAAAGATAAAAAACATATGATTATCTCAATAGATGCAGAAAAAGCTTTTGGCAAAACTCAACACCGATTTATGATAATAACCTTCCAGAAAGTAGGCATAGAGGGAACTTACCTCAATATGATAAAAGCTATATATGAGAAACACACAGCCAGCATTGTTCTGAATGGGGAAAAAATGAAACCATTTTCACTAAGATCAGGTACAAGACAAGGTTGCCCACTCTCACTGCTATTATTTAACAAAGTTTGGAAGTTTTAGCCACAGCAATCAGAGAAGGAAAAGAAATAAAAGGAATCCAAATCAGAAAAGAGGAAGTAAACTGTCACTGTTTGCCGATGACATGGTACTATACATAGAGAATCCTAAAGATGCTACCAGACAACTGCTAGAGGTAATCAAAGAATTTGGTACAGTAGCAGGATACAAAATTATTGCACAGAAATCTCTTGCATTCCTATACAGTAAGGATGAAAAATGTGAAGGAGAAATTCAGGAAACACTCCCATTTACCACTGCAACAAAAAGAATAAAATACCTAGGAATAAACTACTTAAGCCCACAAAAGACCTGTATGTAGAAAACTGTAAGACACTGATGAAAGAACTTAAAGATGATACAAATAGATGGAGAGGTATACCATGTTCTTGGACTGGAAGAAACAACACTGTGAAAATGACTATACTATCCAAAGCAATCTACAGATTCAATACAATCCCTATCAAACTACAAACGGTCTTTTTCATAGAACTAGAACAAATCATTTACAATTTGTATGGAAACACAAAACACCCTGTTGAGAGTCTGCCTGCCGATGCAGGGGACACAGGTTCGTGCCCCGGTCTGGGAAGGTCTAACATGCCGTGGAGCGGCAGGGCCCATGAGCCATGGCCACTGAGCCTGTGCATCCGGAGCCTGTGCTCTGCAATGGGAGAAGCCACAACAGTGAGAGGCCCACGTATCACCAAGAAAAAAAAAAAAAAAAAACACCCTGAAGAGCCAAAGCAATCTTGTGAAAGAAAACGTAGCTGGAGGAGTCAGGCTCCCTGACTTCAGACTTTAATACAAAGCTACAGTAATCAAGACAATATGATACTAGCACAAAAAGAGAAATATAGCTCATGGGACAGGGTAGAAAGCTCAGCGAAAATCTCACGTACATATGGTCATCTTATCCTTGATAAAGGAGGCAAGTATGCGCAATGGAGAAAATACAATCTCTTTAATAAGTGGTGCTGGGAAAACTAGACAGCTACATGTAAAAGAATGAAATTAGAACACTCCCTAACACGATAGAGAAAAATAAACTCAAAATGGATTAAAGACCTAAGTGTAAGGCCAGACACTATAAAACTCTTAGAGGAAAACATAGGCAGAACACACTATGTCATACTTCATAGCAAGATCCTTTTTGACCCACGTCCTAGAGAAATGGAAATGAAAACCTAAATTAACAAATGGGACCTAATGAAAATTAAAAGCTTTTGCACAGCAAAGGAAACTATAAACAAGATGAAAAGACAACCCTCAGAATGGGAGAAAATATTTGCAAATGAAGCAGCTGACAAAAGATTAATCTCCAAAATATACAAGCAGCACATGCAGCTCAGTATCAAAAAAACAAACAACCCAATCAAAAAATGGGCAGAAGAGCTAAATAGACATTTCTCCAAAGAAGATATACATATTGCTAACAAACACATGAAAGAATGCTCAACACCACTAATCATTAGAGAAATGCTAATCAAAACTACAATGAGGTATCACCTCACACCAGTCATAATGGGCATCATCAGAAAATGATGAAGAGAGTGTGGAGAAAAGGAATCCTCTTGCACTGTTGGTGGGAATGTAAACTGATACAGCCACTGTGGAGAACAGTATGGAGGTTCCTTTAAAAACGAAAAATAGAACTACCATATGACCCAGCAATCCCACTTCTAGGCATATTCCTGGAGCAAACTACAATTCAAAAAGAGTCTTGTACCACAATATTAATTGCAACACTATTTACAATAGCCAGGATATGGAAGCAATCTAAGTGTCCATCAACAGATGAATGGATAGAGATGATGTGGCACATGTATACGATGGAATATTACTCATCCATAAAAAGAAACAAAATTGAGTTATTTGTAGTGAGGTGGATGGACCTCTAGTCTGTCATACAGGTGAAGTAAGTCAGAAAGAAAAACAAATACCGTATGCTAACACATATATATGGAATCTAAGAAGACTAAGTGGTTCTGATGAACCCAGGGTCAGGACAGGAATAAAGACACAGACGTAGAGAATTGACTTGAGGACACGGGGAGGGGGAAGGGTAAGCTGGGATGAAGTGAGAGAGTACAATGGACATATATACACTACCAAATGCAAAATAGATACCTAGTAGGAAGCAGCCACATAACACAGGGAGGTCAGCTTGGTGTTTTGTGACCACCTAGAGGGGTGGGATAGGGAGGGTGGGAGGGAGACACACGAGGGAGGAGATATGTGGATATATGTATACGTATAGCTGATTCACTTTTTGATACAGCAGAAACTAACACAACATTGTAAAGCAATTTTACTCCAATAAACATATTAAAAAAATAAAAGTGTGGAATTACTGTTTCAAGTGTTTTAAAGCAGCAGGCTAAATTATGTTCTAAGTGCAATGTGTACAGCATCCTTTCTGGATTTCTAATTTCCCAGTTTTATCTTCTGATTAAATATCCAAGTTATTCTCAGTTTTTTAGTAGAAGTTTAACATTTATTTGTTTACAAATCGCAAACATATATCTTTAGTCTTGGAAAGTAAGAAGGAAGCTAAGTTAGTTCAATTTCTTTCAGAAATAATTTCATTTCCAGTTTCCTAAGAATTGTTAAAAGTTCATATTTTATCACTAGTTCAGGGAATATATTGCCTTATTAAAATTTTGACAATTACACCAATGCAATGTTCTACAAGAAAGGAACTTGGTAACTTTGACTAGCTGGTGTAACACTTTGTCAGAGGAAACACAAGCTCCTCTATGTGAAAGGAGTCATTGATTATTCTTTCCCTTCTCTGTTTTCTTGTACACCTTTTAACTTTTACTTTTGTTTATAAAGGAAAATCAAACATTGCCCTGGGGATACTGATCTAGAAGATCTAAGATATTTACTGCTTTCACAGACTAACACAAGCATCGCGAAGATAGACATTAAATCAATTCAGAGCAGGTGCAATTCTCAGAGGTAAAGCTCATTCAGTAAATATATACTGAAGGGCTCTTGTATGTCAGTAACTGTTCTAGGCTTTAGGGACTCAAAGACCAGATCTCAGAGAATTTAGGAAAGAGTAGCACAGATAGACAGGTAAACATAATTTCTGCTGATAGTAACATCAGGACAATCTTTTTTATTTTCTAAATATGAAATTTTTCCATCTCCCTTTAAAATATCCTTGAGAATATAGAAAAATCAAAGTCTGGCAAAAACACTGAATGTTTGTTCTTGCCTGGAGAAGTTTTCCACTAAACGAATGATAGAAAAGATTGAATTTAGAATGCAGTCTTGATTACTCATAACATGCCATATGCTTAACCAGAACAGGCAGACAGAACCAAGAGGAGTTTGATGTAATTGACTCCACCAATTACCCATGCATAAATCTAGAGTGCAGAGGCTGCAAAGATGAAAATGAAAACAAAATTTCTTTCTCCAAAGAAATGCATAGAAAAGAAAAACAACACGTGGATTTCCCTCTAAAATAATTAAAAAATATATTTTGAACCGGTCAGAGACAGAATTGTTAACTCATTTTCTTCTACCCCTTCTGTGGTACAATAGTCAAACAAAATAGTTTCCAACATGTAAAACTCTAAACAATAGAGAACAAGAGTTTAAAAAAGTGGGAGGGGCATCATAGCTGAAGCATAATTGGAAGGGCCTTGAGGTGAAATGTTTGTGCCAGGACTCAATTTTTGTATGCCACCTGGGACAGAAAAGGTAACATAGACTCAACAACAGAGTGGGTTGTTGGAGACATTATAAATAAGCATCCTCTAAGTAGAATGATAACAGTGAATGTTTAGATCTATGTAAACCTGGCGATTGTGAATCCCTGTCTAGACTAGGAACAGCTTTTACTTAAATCTAGACTATTATATTAGCAAAAAAGATTATGAACATACAATTAATATATAATCCAATTTTTCAACAGAATATGGTTTTTTGTGAGTGAAATATCCCAATATCAATGATGTTATTAAACTCAATCTAAAAGCATTATGTGGTGCTAACAGTGTAGAGTATGCAAAACCTAACTGCATGCTCTATTTGGCTTATAAGACACAGTTTGGAACATCTATAGAATATAAGTTTTTCTATTATAAGAAGAATAGCAATAGCTAGAAGATTAAAATAAAAAACATTTTATATGTGTCACTATTCTAAAGACTTTACATTTAATCCTTATAAAAAACAGACGGAGAAATAGAGACACGTAAATGTTAAGTAACTTGGCAGGAGTCAAGACATATTTCTAGGCCCATCACTTATCAACAGGCAGCTTATCTATTCTGTGTCCACATTGACTTAACTGGAGTCCTTCTCTCTGAAACAAAGAGAAGAGAAGGTAGTCATTCACAATCCATGGCCTAATTTCTAGGCTTAATCAGAAATTCTTTTAATTTGGCTTTAATGGATTGTGGTAGTGTTCCCTACAGCATCACTATTGCAATCACAGACAGAATGGATATTATGAAGATTTTTCAGATAAACTTAAAAAAAAAAAAACAACTCCTAAGCCCTAGAATGGCTCTTTTCCCTTGGTGACTTCCTTTTCTGATCTTATAGCTATATCTTTTACATATCTATTCCCCACTGGTATGTTTACTTTGGATTCATTATTGCTGAAACAATAGAGAAATCTTTTCCTTCAGTAAACAGCATCCTGGCAGAGCAGTATGGCTGACAAATGTCTTCAGTAGCAGATCTGGGGGAGCATCAGAATCTGATCAAATATAATTCCAGACAGGACTCAGATTTTTTAAAAATAAAATATTGTTACTTATTACAATTTATTTCAAATCAATGTGTTAATTTATAAATATTTCTCAAACTAGCAGAAAATTAAATTTTATTCAATTTCCATTGCTACTATGGAGTTTTGTCCTTTTAAAATAAGAGCAATTTGGGCTTGAATATAAGTACTATCTAATCATTGCAAGGCATTGGGCTAAATATAATTATGACCTTTTCAGCATCATAAACTGAGTCTCAAAATGTTAAAGCATGGTGCACAAAGGAATTGATAGCATGGACTTTTTCAACTCAGACTTTCATTCTCCAAAATAGATGCTTTTTCAATTAAACCATAGTATCTATATATTTCCTTTTATTTTACATATTTTGAGGAGGATTATGAGGAGAAATAAATGTTTCATACATATTATTATGGCTCATTAAATCTCTCCTCATTCAATAATGCAAAGTTTCTTTATCACATGTAAACTCAGAATGCATATTCTAACTTCAACTTTACTTCCACATTTAGATGTCTTACTTATAAATTTGGTTTTTATTTGCATTATCTAATGTAATAAAAGTAAATACAAATGTTGCTCTCTATAGAAATAAATACAACCATTTTGTATTTTTGTATTGTAATCAGGGATCCCTTTCCCACATTTTTATGTCTTTAATGTGCACTAAGATATCTTAAATACAGCAGTGGTCAGTCAATAAATGTTTCATAGTTACAAATAATTAGGAGAAAATAATTTGCATCTTGGACAGTATATTTCTATGTATGTTCACATACAACTTCTGCCTTTTTTTCTTGGCCTGTGTTAATAACAACTCATATCTATTATAAGTAACTTCTACATAGATCTTTAATTTCAGAATTTGTCAAAAGTTCAGGAAAAGATATATAGATGTGAATTAAAGCTGCTGCTTTCATTGAATACTACATTAAGCTTCCAAAGGGAAAATAGTTTATATGAATTATTTTAAAAGACAAAATGAAACATACATGATATTTGGAATATAAAATTATAGAACTACTTACTGCAAAAAACTATATAATAAAGTATAAATGATGGTCCTCTGAAAATTAAATTATAAAATTAGCAAATGATGAAATAAACCAGAGAAAACTTAAAGCTAAAATTAGATTCTTGTGCAGTAGGACTTGATTACAATCATATAAAGGCATCCTCACCTATCTAAATTATTTGTCTCAAAGAATGAGAACAAAAATAAAACATGAGGTTAAGTATTTATTAGCCAATGAATTATATTAAAATAAGGGTTATAAGAACAAAATAATGCTAAATGTCTAACCAAGCATTGTACATGAAGCAGTACAGTATAATATCCATTATTGGATAAATTTATAAACACCACATTTTGGTCAATTGCCATTAACCCTTTATTAACACAACTTTTTTTTTCTAATTCAATGTTCACAAAGCAAACTGATAAAATCAATTGCCTGGCTTTACATAGATATGGCATTAAAAAAAAAGCAGATATAAACTGATATTAAAAGCAGTCAGTGGAAGACAAGCTAATGAACACAAAAATGTTACACTGTATGTATATGTAGATGTGCGTATAGATGTGGGTGTCTATATGTGATGTACTTGTAGTTTAACCTATGAATAATCTCTAAGAAAATGTAAAACAAAACAGAATATTAATAATTTCCCTTGGTATAAAAAGCTTTTTAATTCCATGATTAATTAGTTTGTTTTTAATGTAACATTTCAACTAATTTAATATTTAAATGTGCCATTCATAAGTCTCCTGTGAATCATTACAGAAAAAACTTAATCTAGTCACTGGGATATTAATAGAGGAAAATTATTTCCAGCAGTAATAACCAGGCATTCCTTGTCAGTGACATTGATGATATAATAAATCTTTCCTTAACTCTAGTTTCTCAATTGTGATAATGTTACATTAAAAGGAATTCCCAAAGCATTTTCAAAATTAAAGAAATCATGCAGTCCCCTTTTCTATGGACAGTAATAAACCATTCCCCTAATCATTTTTCAGCTGTACTGATTTGCAGCCAAATTTTCAGCCATAGAGGATCACCATCTTATTGGAGTTCTTGACAGTTCTGGCAATGTAAATTCTCTAGAGCATCTCTAGGGAAATAGAATTGAAAACTCCATAAATATGGTATTTTTCACCACTAGCAATGTAAGCATAGTCACTCCCATCTTCTACAGCTTAGGGACACAAAATGAAAAGAGCACGGCAACTCACATTTCAGAAATTAGACAGTTCACCTTTAAAACAGCTCCAGAAAGCAAGTGGACTGTTGGAATGTAAAGGAGTAGGTAAAGAAGGACAGAAAGAGGTTGCTTCAGATTTGCAACATACACATATAAGGCGATCTTTTACAAAAGCTATGGTGTATTTATCTCCCTCTTCTCATTACTTTCATCAACTCTTCTAAAGGCATGTCATGTGTAAGGCACTATGAAAGTCTCTTATCTCAAACTGATACAATTGAGTGTAGGAGGAAAGATACAAAATGAGTGAGTACAGCCAGAAAGAATATAAAGTGCTCACTAAAGGTGTTTCTGGCAGTGTAGACATTAATTAATTAGGATATTACTAACAAAATTAAGATGTCTTTCTTTGGACTCCAGTTGATTTGGTGAAATAAAGGATATTAAAAGCACAAAAAGTAAATTTCCCTACTTCAAACCTATCACATAGAACAAAGATTTTAAAAGAGAGCAGAGAAAGGGAGAACAAACAAAAAAGTTAACGGAAAAGGATAAGCATAGTCTCAGAAACATTAGTGACAAGTTCTGTGAAATCTGAACTCCAAAAGGAGGGTAAGTGTGTCTTAGTGAAATGACATTCTCAAGTGTAACTATGGTAGAATACAGGTTCTACTGTTTTCATCATGCCCATGACATGTACAATCTTTTAACACTATCTTTGTCATGAACATGAAAACAACTGTGATAGATTAGCCACCATACAGCCAACCTAGATCTCTTTGTGCTCCATTTTTCTATCAATTTAAAAAAAAAATTCTACTTTTAAGTCAACAAGGAAACGGGCCAATTTTCAACTTCAGTGTAGATCTTCCCAATCCCCACCTTCACCTTCTACAACAGTAATATTGTCATACCACGTTAAATTTTCTGCATATAAAATTTGCAGCCATCTGGGGACCCATCAACAACCCCAAAAATCCTTTTCATTCAAAAGTATCTGGAATTAGCCATATGATAATTTGGTCCTATTTGTTATTGCTAAAACTAAATCAGTAATGACTCAACATACTTCACCTTACCATTTCTTCAAAAACTCATTTTAACTTTATAACAAGATACTCTTTGCATTCTGTAGTTACCTGGCCATGGTTTCCACCTACCTATACAGTTTTTTTGTTTGTTTTATTTTGTGTTGTTTGTTTGTTTTTAGTTTCAGATTATTTCAAATGTTTTCAACTGAGTTACTTTGTGAATTAAGGTACCATCTGCCCAGGTAGCCAACATTTAATGAGGCTTCCAGAGAAAGGATTTTTCTAGAACTACTATAGTCTCTTATTTTAGAAATCTAGCTTTTACCAGGGCTCTTAACAAATGTCAGGGAATGGAATGTTTTTCTTATTTAACATCTGCCTTGCATTTCTTGCACTTACCCATCTCTGACAAGTCTAGTTCTATTTCTTCCAAGTTCTTTTCATAAACTTATCACCTATAATCCACTCCAAGTCTTTGCCACTTTATACGGAGATTGTGTAAACAGTCATTCTAGAATCAAGTCCTCACCATGTTTCTCTTTATCCCCTGCTTTGTCTGCCAGAAAATACCTCAGCCATTATGATTGATGGGTCTGTGCTATGTTTTGAATGTGTCCCCCACTAAATTCATATGATTAAACCTATGCCCCATGGTGATGGTAGCAGGAGGTGGGACTTTTGAGAGGTGATTAGGTCAAGAGAGCTCTGTCATGAATGGGATTAGTGCCCTCATAAGAGAGAGCAAGGAGAGTTCCCTTGCCCCCTTCAACCATGTGAGGACACAGCTCCATCTATGTACCAGAAAGTGAGCCCTTACCAGCCACCACATGAATTTGCCAGTACCGTGATCTTAGACTTCCCAGCCTCCAGATCTGTGAGAAATAAATATTTGTTTTTTATAATCTATCCAGTTTATGGTATTCTGTTAGGGCAGCAAAAACTGTCTAGAAGACAATGTTGCTAACAATGCCAATGTGAGACAGCACAAGGATAAGGTGGTTATATCAGACTCACAGAATTGAGAGAACTTAGCCAGTAGGAAACTTTGCTACAGCTTTCAAGGAGACAGAGGAGAAAAAGGCAGAGAGAGGTTTAAGACTTCTAAAGTGCTCCGTACGTACTTTCTGGCCAAAACAGGAAGCACTCTGGCCCAGATTCGCATATAAAGACTCTAAGAAATGTAAATGCTCAGTAAACTTACACACATGGAGGTGTTTTGGCCATAACACATCTCCAGTTTATACTCAGATAGTTACCATAGGGCATGTGACAATATCTGAGTCATGTGTCATATATTGATAGATTCCAGGTCTAGAAAGAACTACTACTTATCATTTCCTTTCCATAGAGAAAAATCATTAATACTTGTCACAGAGCCTCCAGGAGGGCTGGAGAAAGATGACAAGAAAAAACATATAATAATCAGAACTTCATGAAATTTGTTTGAGGAACGGGATAGTTTATTGTTTAAGGAATGGAATAATATAACCTTAATTTGCAAATATAGATTTTTAAAATTCAAATAAGAGAATATAATAAATATATAATATTAGGAGGTTGGATGTAAGAGGCTAAAAATGTCTATCCAAATAACTGACTGAAATATTTATCAAAGAAGTTTTATTCATACATCTTATGCCTGTTATTAAACATATAAAGAAAAGGGAGGAGCTTTTTTAAAGGACAATTTGAAACACTTTTCTTGCATCTAGATATAATTGTATTTGAAAAAAATAATAATGGTAATAATAATTATTATCAAATAGATGTACTTAACAAATATGAGACTATTAAAACTGCTATCATATAAGAGTATTTAGTATATTTCAAGTAATGTGTGAATAATTTATGTTCTCTTTTTTCTTCCTCTCTCTCTCCATACATAATATATATATATATATATATATATATATATATAATCACATTATTCATCAGAAAAATATTTGGAGACATAATTTTCAAAAGGTAAAGTAGCTTGCTCTCAGTCATAGCAGGAAGTGACAGAACAGATGTGCGAAACCAGATCTTTTATTCCAAAACAAATACTGTCAGTTCTTCCCTGTCTAATAGGAAGTTAGACAGAATCAAATTTATGCTGGTCTCAAAAAAGCTGGGTGTGATTTTTAAATTTTTCTATTCTTTAAATGACTTGCATAAAATTGAATTAAGTTTAGAAATAAGATTAAATATTTAGAAGAATTTCCTGATGTATCCAGTAGCAAGGTGAGCCTGGGATTTCTTTGTCAAATGACTTAAATGATTCAATTTTTGTCCTAGATATACTATTCAAATGTTCTATTTATCCTATTATTAGATTTGGTAAATTGCATATTTTGGGGAGTTTTTCTGTTCATCCAAATTGTCAAATTTGTTAGTATAAAATAGATTTCTACAAGATCAGTGGTGATGTCCTAACAGACTACAAAAACACCTATATTTTTATAGTTTTGGAAATTTATTATGCTTTTTAAATATAAATTTGAAATTTAACTAATGCATGAATGACATAAAAGCTAATTCTAGGTTTTTTTTGCTTTCTTAATAGCTAGAAAAATAAAAATTGTGTTTCATCATATTATCTATATTTTTAAATATAACGAAATTGCTGACTATAAAGGATATATTTCTATGTAAACAATGGCTTTCTCTTATTTATAAGAGCCAACTCTATTTAGGATCAAAACAAATTAACACCATAATTTAGGATGTAAAGCAACTGAATCTCTCATGTATTGCTGGTGGGAAAGCAAAATGGTATAGCCTCTCCAGAAAACAGTTTGGTAATTTTTGTAAAGTTAAATATACACTTACCAAATGGCCCAACAATCCTCTTCCTGGGTATTTACCCAAGGGAAATAAAATGTGGGTATACATACAATTATATACGTGATTGTTTATAGCAACACTATTCATAATTGGCAAAAGTGGACATAACTCAAATGTCATCAATGGCTGAAGCATATAGAGTGATATGTCCATGCTATAGAATATTACTCAACAAGAAAAAGGGATGAACTACTGATACTTACACTGAGGGAAAGTAGTGTAAATTATTATTCATATTATTTCATAATATGAATATTTTTTGTATATTTTATGAAATTATTATTTCATATTTTATGATCTTATTTATATACTCTTGTAAAGACAAAACTGTACTGCTATAATGTATATAGTGTGGAGATCTGTGATTGTCTTGGATTAGGGATGAAGGTAGGGTGTTATTAAAAAGGGATAACACAAAAGATTTTTGGGGAAGATGAAACAGTTTTGCATTTGTTTATGCTAGTATTTACATAAATTAATAGTTATGTGTCAAAATTCATAGAACTTTACACCAAAAATATTGTATTGCATAATTTTAAAAGAAAATAAATCATAATTTTAAATATAGTACATTAAAACAAAAATAAAAATGATATATTTTATTTCACTATGGCTATTATAACTAGAATTTTCTAACGTTTCAGCTCTTTTGAAAATATCTATTTTTTCCCTCCACATCTTTTTGATAGAAAAGCATCCATAAAGATAACTGTCATATTTCTCAATTTAATTAGGAAGCAAAATGGACTTAGTATTTTTTAACTTTATTGAGGTGAAATTGACAAATAAAATTGTAAGACATTTAAAATGTACAATGTGATGATTTAATATATGTATGCATACTGAAAAGATTCCTCACATCCAGGTAATTAACACATCCTTCACCTCACATACTTACCTTTTGTGTGTGTGTGTGTGTGAGAGAGGGAGAGAGAGAGAGAGAGAGAGAGAGAGAGAGAGAGAGAGAGAGAGAGAGAGAGAGTATATAAATTCTACTGCCTTAGCAAATTTCAATTATACTGTAGTGTCATCAACTATAGTTACTGTATTATACATTAGATTCTCAGAACTTATGCATCTTATAACTGAAAGTTTGTACCATTTTACCTAGCTCTTCCCATTTCCTTCATCCCCAGCCCCTGGAAACCACTTTTCTACATTTTATTTCTATGAGTTGACTTTTACTTTTTCTTTCTTTCTTTTTTTTTTTCCTTTTTGATTCTACATATAAGTGATACTATGTGGTATTTGTTTTACTGTCTGGTTTATTTCATTTAGCATATTGTCTTCCAGGTTCATCCATATTGTTACAAGTGATAGGGTTTTCTTCTTTGGTAAGGGTAAATACTAATACATTGTGTATATATATATATATATATATATATATATATATATATTTACCACACTCTCTCTATTCCTTCATACATCAACAGAAACTTAGTTTGTTTCCATACCCGGGCTACTGTGAATAATGCTGCAATGAAGATGAGAGTACAGATATCTCATTGGTATAATAGTTTCATTTCCTTTGGATATAAACTCAGAAGTCCAGTTGCTGGATGATATGGTAGATCTGTTTCAGTTTCTTGAGGAAACTCCATACTGTTTTCCATAGTGACTTTACAATTTTACATTCCTGCCAACAATATACAAGAGTTTTCTTTTCTCCATATCCACATCAGTATTTGTTATCTCTTATTTTTTTAATGATAGAAAGTCTAACAGGTGTGATATTATATGTCACAGCTATATTGATCAAAACAGTATAGTATTGGCATAGAAACAGATGCATAGATCAATGAAACATAATAGAAAGCCATGCCGTGCATATATGGTTAATAAACCCATTCATATATGTTTATTAATTTATGACAAAGAATAAAGAATATACATTGGGAAAGGGACAGTCTTTGAAAGAAATGGTGGTGGAAAAACTGGACAGCCACATGCAAGAGAATGAAACTATGCCCCTATCTTACACCATACATAAAAATCAACTCAAAATGGATTAAAGACTTGAATATAATACCTGAAAACATAAAAATCTTAGAAGAAAAAATAAGAGGTAAGCTCCTTGACCTTGGTCCTGCCATTGATCATTTGGAATTGACATCAAAAGCAACAATAAATAAACAGAACTATATCAAACTAAAACACTTCTGCACAGCAAAGTTAACCATCAACAAAATGAAAAGGTAATCTATGGAATGGGAGAAAATATTTGCAAATCACAAATTTGATAAGGAGTTAATATCCAAAATACATAAAGAATTCAATAGCAAAAAAACAAATAACAAAATTAAAAATGAGCAAAAGACCTTAAAAGAAATTTTTCCAAAGATGACATACAAATAAATGACCAATAGGTATATAAAAAGGTACTCAATATTACTAATCATCATAGAAATGCAAATAAAATATACTTACTTGATTTGAACATCTGTAGCATTATTAAAGCATGAGTAGCAAAGATATTTACATCTGCTCAACAGGCAAAATAAAACCCAACAACAAAAATAAAATGTAAATTACAAATTATTATTAAAATATATAATTAAATAAGGCAGGAAACCTGATGGGTCTGAAAAAGTTCTCAGCATGCTTTTGTTTTAAGGTTTTTCTTTATCATTTGTTATTTTTAAATTTATGTTAGAGTTTAATAAACACATAAATTACTCAAAGAAACAAGAAGAGAGTTTATGTGGACCAAAATAGTATTCACATGTCAACAAATTAAAATTCTACTTACACCAAGTCAAGAACAGGCTAGTATACAACATGGAGAAAACACTGTCAATAATTTAATTGTATTCAGAAACATTGCAGACATTATGTGACAGTATGTCATTCTGGAGATCTGGAGACAGACATTTTCACTCAGAGTCGTCTACACACCACATTCCTTTACATCAAAAGCTAGATTGATAAAAGAGGTTTCAGATATGAAGGTTTAATGAGACAGTATATGCCTACATTACCACATGTCTGCAATTAGTAAACAATAAACAGCATTACTATTATCAACATCATCTTTAATATATTATCATTGTTATGATCATTATCATTATTATATTTCCTATCATTTTGTTTCATCAAGTACTTCCATATATTTTGTTTCATAATTTTTCTAACATTGTCATTTAATGAAATTACTCCCAGATTAAGAATTTTCCTATAGCCAATTTACTCTTTCCTATTAATTACATGAGTATAACAAAGCTGGCAGATTATTTCTTCTTAGAGGTTTTACTTTCCTCAACCTTCAAGATAATGTCTAGCTCTCTTTTTTCGGCTATCTGACTTAACATATAAATTTCTCATTAAGATGGCTTTGGATTTAAAAGAGAAATACAAGTACAGTGGCCTTTCCAACATACTTTACTGAGATCTTTTCCCTGACAATAGCATTTCCTTCCATCCAACTTACTACTAAGATATATTTCAATGTCAGAATTTTTCTCTTCCTCCTCTGTGATAATAAGCCAATGAACATAAAATGTACTTTTGAAAATAAAATAAAATAAAATAATTAAAAATCCATTAAACTCAAATAAAGACATAAAGTAATTCACCAAGCTCTTCTTTGAAATTTTATACAGGTCTGCCATACGTATACAAACTTTATCCTAACTTCCCTGAGTTGTTAAACGGTTTTGAAAGATAAACTTATAAGATTATAACATGAAATCAAGGACTGCCAAAGAAAAATTTCAAAGGATACTTGTTAAAAAAGAACAAGACAGGGCTTCCCTGGTGGCGCAGTGGTTGAGAGTCCACCTGCTGTTGCAGGGGACACGGGTTTGTGCCCCGGTCCGGGAAGATCCCACATGCCTGTGCTCCGCAATGGGAGAGGCCATAACAGTGAGAGACCCGCATACCACAAAAAAAGAAAAAAAAAAAAAAAAAAAGAACAAGACAGATTTTATTCAGACCACTGCAGTAGGGGAAAGAAACTTCCATCTAGAACTAGTTTAACTCCACTGAAACAAGAGGTGGGAGGTTTTTCAAGTGTTTGGATAAACCAAAGGAAAATCACTGGAGAACATTAGGGGGAACATTGGCTAATGTGATTAGACTGTCTGTGTTTGTTAACTGGCTAATTGGTACTTATCAAAATTAGTATCTTACCCTCCAATGGAGATTACTTTTCAAAGGGATTCTTCACAGGTCCTTGAGAAAGACATTCTTGGGTTGCAAAAATCAGCAACAGGTTGAGAGAAGATTTACATCTCAAGGGACAGAGAGAGAGTTTATAATTCCAAATTTTCTAAATATATGCTCTAAGAATAGGAAGGGACGTATATTGAGAAAGAAACCTGTCTAAATTTTATTCAGGGTGAGGGGAACATTGAAGCCATCTTGGTCTGCACCTCGGGACATAGGATGAGTAGATACTAGGAAAATCCTGTGCTAGTAACAGCAATGACAATAGCAGATGAACCAGACTTGAGCTCCTGGGCTTGGGAATGGAAGTAGAAATGGTACTCCTCACAAACTGAGCACCTGTTTGCCATTTTGCAATAATGATAATATTATTATTATTATAGTTTATCTGGGATAGTAGCATCAAGAGGGAAAACTTACAGTTCCTGATAATCTTGAATGCTATAGCTTTTCAATAAATATAGATTTGTCAAAATATAAAACAAATTGTATTCGATTTATACCCTGACACTGTTGATGGGGTCATATCTGTTAGACTCCTTTTCCCAAAAGTTAGTTAAAAGAGTTGTCTGCTGAATTTTTGCATCAAGGGACATTCTTTGGATAAACTTTATCATATATATATGTATATACATATATAGTATGAGTATATATATATATATATATATATACATAATAATTCAGGTATAGTGCCATTAGTGTATATATATTCCATTCTTATGAGAAATAACTTTTTGTCCCAAAATTCAACCGATTAAGATATTGTGGATTTCCTTAAACCTGAATTATTTTCTTTCTTAAGTGTCCACAAGGAAGGTTGGAATATACTTTCTTGTTTGCAAAACAAATTTGACAGAACATTTTTCATTCTACTTTACTAGGTGTTTTTCTCTGAGGTATGTTAAATTTTTCTCTACTGGACTTCTAATAAACAAAATACACAAACATATAAACAATAATCCAAGCCATTTTAAAAGTGGATAGTAATTTTCTTTCTCTATCTAAGCATTAACTTGGCACAAGAAAAGAATGTGTAAATGAGGAAACAGAGAAGGTAGAAGTATAGAAACCCTCTCCTAAGGACTTGAAGCACCTTTGCAAAAAGGTTTGAAAGGTATCTGAAAGGATCCCCTATGATTGGTTGAAGACTCCAATACATGAAGAGTGAAGTTCTTATAGTTGTCCCTAAACTTTAACCCAATGCTTCATGATAATTACTAATGACTTCCACATGATGGCTGTGCCTTCTCTTAAATTCAATGAATTATATTCTAATTTAAAAGAAATCACAAGTCATTTGAATGGTAATATGGCACACACCTGTTGTATTGCAGCTGTTTCCAGTGCTATAGATATGTTGTGCGTAGTTTATAAACATATTTCTTCTGAATAATTTATTAGTTTACACATTTTACTTTTAATTTAAGTAAACAAATAGCATATTTGATTTTGAAATAAAGTGAAATTAACTTCTTGGCTGGAAAAGACAACTGTAACTTAAGTATAAGAATTGTTATCCACCTGATTATTTTATTTAAAAAAATAGTATATATGTTAAAACTGCATAGATTTTTATGCCTTTAATCAACTAACCATCCATGAATTCAAGTACTGCAAAACCAAGTTACTGGGTAGAACTGAGGACATAAATTATAGTTTTTATATTATTCACTCTCCTGTCATTTGTGGTAAACACGCTGAAAGTAAAATGATAGAATTATGGCATTTTCCTACTAAGACTAAAGTTTAATAAGAAACAATGAAAAATTATCATCTTTCCTATTTCACAGTGACCTGTGTATGACCAATGAACAAGTCTATTTTATTATTTTTGCTTCAATAATAATAGATACATTAAGACTTTATACAAATCTAAAATGATGTAATTGTAGAATGTCAATATTTCACTACAAGACTTACAATAGTCATTCAATTTCTCATATACTGTCATAATAATTATATCTGGAGAGATGTTTAACTTCCCATGCTCTGCCCTCTGTTCTCCAACTTAGGGATAGAAAGAAGTAATGTGTGGGGTTTTGATTCCCTGGTTTAAAGCCAATAATCTGAGATGACGGCCATGATTTTCTTGAGCGCTGATGTTTTCTCTATCTTTGGCTTTCAACTTAAATGAGTCTTGCCCATTAAAGTTATAATGAACTGAAAGCTTAAGTAGGCAAGTATTTAGTTACTGATAATTAAATTAAATATTTACTGATGATTAAACTAAATCAAACACTTCAAACAGTTCCATTCCCACTGAGCCACAGATTTAGGTGATTGTAATTTCGGAAACGTTATTTTGACCCAAGCTGTGCATGGTCATGTCTATATATAAAGATAGACAAAATTGTCTCCTTGATGAAATATAATAGATGAGAGATTAATTTTATTCTCTTTCACTCTTTCTTCTTTCATTCTTTTTTTTTTTTTTTGCTTTTGTTTTTGCTGACTCCCTTACACATTCAACAAGATCATAGGACCCTTTGACTTTGGTTTAATTCAAATACTTTAAGAATAAGGCAACTATCACTTTATTTGCAGCATTGCTTTCTCTGTGAAGCTTATTTGATCTGCTACTTGTACTTAGTTTCTTCCATGAAATACTGTATAGTTTTGTTATATTTTATGTTGTATTTTTATCTATTATTATATCAAAACCAAAAGTATATATGTATTTTATTGGTTGAGAGGTAAATGTTCAGTTTGCTCATCTTTGTTTTTAAGTTACTAACTTGGGGAAAATTATGTGGCAGGTAGAAAGTTGATCACTTTGCATGCATTTTCTCTATTAAGGCCATTATACAGATAAGAACTGAGACTTAGAGATATGATTATATGATTTGAATAAGATACCAAGGCTAACTACATAAGAGTGACCAAATATTGGATAATTGGACTGTGCATCACTGAATCAACAAGATACAAACATAACTAGCGATCTTGGCATAAATGTAGTGGACTGGCATTCATAGGTAGAGATATATAATCACAAGACAGGGCCAAAGCAAGAATTTTAAATAGAAGAAAATTCACAAGAATGAGATTCATATGCATTTAGGAATAGAGTTAAGTATAGGGGTTGAATAATTTTGTTTTTCTAAATTTTTTTCCTAGAAACATTCATCTCTTTTACATATATTTTGATACATTTCTGTAACCATAGCATGCAATTTCCTACTTGACCCTGTGTGTACAAAAAAAATGTGTTCAGCAGTATAAACTTTAGAAAGTACATGTGGAATATAAACCTCTATAATCTATTTACACTAACAATTATTTGATTATCCCATTCAATTAAATAACCATTCTTACTTTTAAATGTAAATATATATATATATTTTACTTTTACTCAAAACTTTTAACATAATGTGAAGTAATACAGCTTTACAATAATATTTTTATGTAAAGCAGCTACCTTTCTTTAACTAGTTACTCTTTTCCAAATTTCACTTTTTTTCTTCCTGGGTACACTTATGTCAATTAACAAACTCCTCACATTTCTCCTCATCTAGTTTAAATAAAGTTAATAATTTATTTATACTCATTTTAATGTAATAAAACATTAATTATATTTTCTAGAGGAGATTTGTCTCCTTGTATCTTTAATAGTATCCTGAAAAGTTATTAATTGCCTAAGGTGAATTTAAATACAAATTAGAATGTAAAAAGAAAAAAAATGTAATAAATACCTCCCAAATGACTGATACAATTAACATTAAGTTGTTCAATTAATATTTTCAATATTGCTTACTAATGCTTTTGCTTTAAATATCATTTAATATTTAGGAATTAATTTTATGACATTAATTTTAAAACCATCATAAGCATAAGATCTCATAACTGAAAAAATTTCTTATATAATACTTAAGAAATTAAAATGGGGTATTTATAGCAATAGTATTAAAACCTCTAAATTTTTAGGTTCACATCTAGCAATAGACAAAAAGAAGAAAATAATATGTGAAAGATAATTTTGAAACATAAAGAGAGTGAATTAGAAAGATTTTGTACATAAATACATGGAAATATTTTCTATACTTGTGCCTTAATAATGCTTTTGGAAAATTTGACTGGCATTCAATTTATGAAGTTCCTTTTACTGTAAGAATGACTTGTTATTATTTTTTAATGAATGTTCATTTCTTATTCACTTATATACATTAAATTAGCTCATAAAATTTCAGTTGCATACTATAATGAATTATAGTTTGAAAAACATGTCATGTTGCCAGTCTCAAAAATGTTCTGGCTCATTGATTTTTATATCCTACTAGTATAATTTGTTTAATTCATAATGTTATATAAATAATTTTATTGTTATTATCAGAACAGAAATTTAGGGTATTCCAAAACAATATAAATCTAAAGGTAAATCAAATTATTGACTTTGATGAGTATTTAATTGAGATAAATTCATATCTAATACAAATAAAAATATTTTAGTGATTAGAAGATATGGAAATAGAAATCTAATCTTCAATGTGAAACAATAATTAAGGATTAAAAAAGTCTTTTATATATATAATCATAGTCAATGATTATTTTTTGAATTTTATTTATTTTTTTATACAGAGGTTCTTATTAGTTATCCATTTTATACGTATTAGTGTATATATGTCAATCCCAATCTCCCAATTCATAATAGTCAATGATTTTAATTGCCTGTTCTACACTTAACTATGATGCAACCTTAATTTGTTTTCAATAACATTGGAAATAGCAACTGTAGAATGGTATATTAAGCCTGACCATAAAACCTCATATTTAATAACCAATGGATATGAATGGATAAATGTCATATTCCAACATTTTATAAGAAGAGAGAAAACATAAAGTCACTGCATGTCATTTTACTACAATAACTAAGACTGAATAAAATAAAAAACTATATACTGCTGAAACTTTGGCACATATTATGTGTGTGTGTGTGTGTGTGTGTATATATATATATATATAGAGAGAGAGAGAGAGAGAGAGAGAGAGAGAGAAAGTTAAAATATGTTAAATTATGTTACTAGTTTTGAACATTCAAAGAAGAGCACATCTGAATTACATATAATTAATTCAGAAAATATCATTAACTAGCAACTTATCTTAGCTATAGGGATAAAAAAAGGAAAATAAGATTTGGTAATTTTCCACATAGTATTTGTGGACCAGCAAGGAAGAAAGAGATTAGGCTTGCAAAAAAAGAATTGGAGTAAATTTTGTTGCTCGAAGGAGGAACTGACTTCCCCTTAAAAGAGGATCTAGAAGCTAGAGGAAGAATGAACACATCTAGAGAGTAAATTAAGGCTGGTTTACCTGTTTCATAATGACCGAGAAGGGAGAAGAACATGGAAGGTGTCTAAGAAGAGGATAGGGTCTAAATTTAAATGAAAAGCTAATCAAAAATACTATTAAACTTTAATACAAATGAAGTTTTGCAAGGAGCTCACTTTTAATATTCTTTACAAATTAATTTAACAGATATATATGTCCATGTCCAATATATGAATAGCACAAGTATTATTCATAGTTCCAATTTGCATATTCAAAATCTAAAATGTTTTCAAGACTTCATAAATTCCATTGAGTTATGATAGAGTTTTAAAGGGATATCAAACTCTTCCCTTTGCAATTAAATCTTTGCAATAATTTCTGACACCTATAATCATGGAAAAGAAGTCAAATCTTTATTTTCTTATAATAGAATATTAATATTGAAGACACATTTCATTCTGTTTTTTCCCCAAGGTAACCATTTCCAGTGGCTTCTTTTTTTCTCTATTCCTTTTTCCTAGTCCACCCTACTTTGTTTCTCTTTCATCTATTACATGTATTCTCATATCAAATCTTTTACCTTTTACACTGTCTCTCTCAATTCTCTCTTTCCGTTCCCTAGCTATATATTGGTTATAAAATTAGAAAAATAACCTGGTTCCCACCTAATTAATGACATGAAATTCATTGTTTGAAATATTTTAAGCAAAGTTATTTTCTATGTTAACATCCCCTTGTTTGTTTTAGAAATAACTAAAAAATATTTGAAGTAAATTTGCCTTACCTTATTGCTACTGTCACTTTCTGGACTTTCAGAAACTTAACTTATGACAATAAAACTGCATATCCCAGTCCCAAACACACAGGTGTAGCTTACAATCTTCAACCTAGGAAAATTCCCTGCAGGAAACATACATAGCATATGTAGATGTGAAAACAAATGCAGGATTGCTGCTGAGTGTGTCAGTGCTTTTTGAAATAATAAAAAAAAATCACAGGTGGTTTTCTAATGTTCTAAAATAGCTCTAAAGAAAATGTTTCTTACAGGTATGACATTTGAGTGTAATAGGATAGAATTCTGTCTTGCCAATCAAAGCAGATGTGAGATAGATATCAACCTCAGTCATTTTAGGAAGGAAATGATTTGTTGCTGGTCTTATGACTTGCCTCCCACAATCAGTTGTCCTGCATACGGTGGTTCTATTTCTATTGGGCAGGGGCTCCTATCACAGTTAAAATTCCAGGCTCTCTCAGAATCCTCACTCACTCCTAGGACTGAAGAAAGAGTAAAAAATGTTATGAGTGATTCTGGATGCAGAATAGACAAATAATTGTTCAGCCCTTTTCTTCTTCCTTCTTTCCTGTTTAAGGAATTATTCATAAAAGTCCTCATTCTCATCTGCCTATGGAGACATCTTTCAGCCAACGTTTGGGCCACCTGGACTTAAACACAGGAATTTGGGTTCCTCATGACCAAGGCAAGCATGAGAAAGTCAGCATACACCAGCTACATGGGGCTTCGTGGAAATCTCAAAGCATCCAGGTGTTATTTTCCCTGTAAGCGGTAATGATTCAACGACTGGGGAAAGAAACATTTCTGTATATAGTGCATCTGTACATAAAAGGGCATGAAAATTCATTTTCAATTTTCACTATTTTTTCTATCCATATCTAAACTTTAGAATGCAAGTAAGTCCCATGTGAGGTAAGGAACATAAGTCTGTTAATTTTGACTTTAAGATATCTGTGCCAGGCCTACATAGGCAGAGCAGAGAGGGCCCTCCACATTGTCTTCTATTTGGGTAATTTTAAAATCTTTCTTTGGAATAACCTGTCTTTAGGAATTGCATTTTCTACAGAATCCAAAGAGAATATGGAATAGGCTGATAATATGTAAAGTGATAGAAGAAAGACAAAATTTTAAAGGGGATACAAATTAAGTTAGAAGAAAAGACATTAAGCTTTTCTTGAGATAATACATTATATCTTAGAGGAGAGGCTCTTTAGAGATGAAAGGGAAAATGATATCTGAAAGGTTCTGAAACACATATGTAAAAGATAAAATAAAATGTGCTGAATCTTACTGTTTTTAAGAAGGCAACAAAGGGAAGCTGCCTTAGATGTTACTAGACCACAAACTGATGGGGCCCTAAGAAAATCAGATCAAGCATGAGGCTCAGAGTCTCAGAGAACTTACTGAAATGATTCATTTAGAGGTGACACGATGTCAGGAAATTATGAAGAGGGAATCTCTTAAAGTAAAAACTGAAAAATCCAGAGGAAAAGGAATAGGGGTACATCTAAAAGATTAAAATAAGTATAACCAATCTAGAGAGATTTCAGGAGAAAAGATTCAGAATATCAGCATTACCAACTCACAGATTGCTTGATAAACTACAAAGTGACAATTTTATTGTGGGTGAGGTTACAGGAATTATTTTTATAACCTAAGAAACATAGTCAAGAAATGTATGGAATTAAGACTATAAGGGAAGGCAAAAATGGAGCATAGAGAGAGAAACAATGATGGATCACTGGATGTTTGATTAATGGGTTAAATATCCTGTGTGCTATTGTTAAACTTATGAAAGTGAAAGTGCAAAAGAATTTTTTGGATGTTTTTGGTATGTCACAAGTATATCCACTGTGAGAGCTTAAGTACTTATTTAATAAATGTACTTTACTAACTTTATATTGTTTAATATTAAATATTTATTAATAAATTTTACAAGTTATATAGATTCATCCTCAAAACACACATAATCCTCTTGTTTTAATATTCTAGGTAATAATGTGCTGTGAACTAAAGAATATAATTAAATCAACCTGCCATCATTTTGCTTCTTTATATATATTTATTGTTGTTTAGAATTACTTTACTTGAATAATTTAAATTTTAATTTAATTGTGAATGGGGAGAGCATTATCTTTTAAATGTTCTAATTTAACCCTGGGTAAGAAAGGTTTAAAATTAGAGGAGCAAGCAGCAGCATGTACAAATATATAGCCAGTGAGTACAGTCAGTTAGCAAGGAAATATAAAGTTGTCCTGAAAAGGTTAGATATAAAAGTCCACATCATACAGAGAGTCAGTTACATCAGATGTAGGTCAAAAGCTTTAGAGATGCCCGTTTCTCCCACTCAGGCTATGGCTTCTACAAAACAGAGTTGTGAGCTCCAACACTGCTCATCCTATAGGACTTGCATATTTACATCTCCCCCTGTTATTCCTTAATGTTCCTGCTACTGTGGCTTAATGTCTTGATTTCTCCAAATTTAGTTAGATAAAACAAAATATGGTAAATAGAAAATTAATATTTATAAAATTAAATTAACTTGTCTACATATAAATGGGACCTAATCATTACTCTTCATCTTGATTTCTAAAACAACAGTCCTGGAAAAACAGTAGATATTTCACAATTATGACAATTGTTTCAGTGTTTTTCTTTTTTTATTACAATGCAAAATCATTTTTAAAATACATATAAAATCAACTCTGTATCTTTTTAATGTTTTCCTTGCTATTTTTAAACTATATGCTGATGAACTTGTATATCACATTGGAACATAAAACTCACATAATTGGAACATAATGTTTTCAGCTTTTGCATATTACAATGAAAGGCACACCAATGGGCAAATTCAAGTTTAAGTTCAAGTTAAGTTTATGTAGCAGTAGAAGAAGTGTGCATAGTTTTATTATCCATTGACCACATAGGATGGTTCCTATTTCTGTAATTCTTACAAGATACTTGAGCGGCTTCTAATATTCATAAGACTAAATCAATTTGGGCAGTTACTCATTTAACCAAGATTCTTTGAACTTACACCACAAGGTAGGTGTGTGGTTAGGTTTTAGGAATACTGCAACAGAAGTGAGACTGCTCAAGGGATTTTTAATGTTTAGGGGAGAAAACTAAGTGAAGAAAACCAAGTCCTTAATTATGGTGAATGCTGAGATCCATGTATGGGGCAATGCACTACAGGAACAAACAAAGAGTAGGGATACCTAATCTCATTTTGTCATGGGTTTAGTAACCAATGTTTTGGGGGATATTTTTTTTTGTTTTCCCCCAAGTGGATGTGATATCAGAGTTTGAAAGATTAATAGTTAACCTGCTGAAGAAAGTGTGAAGAAAGCCAGTAATAAGAGATGATGGAAGTAAAGCATAGAATAAACAAAAGCAATGGTGTGGGGGTTAAAGGAAGTGGTATTCTCCACTGTTTGAGAAGTCTTTTCTATCATAATTATAAAAAAAAATCCATTTCATCTTAACTTATCAATATCTTTTCAATAGGTGATAGCTGTGCTTCAATGATAACAGTATTATCTGAAAACAAATTCCAGATGATGGGTCAGAAAGCCTTATTCAAAGTAGGTGTTTAGAGGTATTTATAAGGTTAGCTGATAGTTTATACACTTATTGGTATACTAATAACTCAGAATCCATTTGCATCACTTCTCAAAATTTTTGTATTCATTCAAATTCAATATTACTGCCCTCCACTTTGTTAAAATGAGAAAAAAGGCAAATTTCTACTTTTTCAGGTGACAGAAACATGTCAGTAAAGGTGTGGTTGAGTTGATTCAACTTTTCAAGCCTGGAAACAGGTTGATTTATTAAGGCATCAAATTGCTAATGATTTGGGAAGCAAATAATTGAATATAGCTTGGAATAAAGATCAGTGGAGTCTGGATACCAAGGCTAATCTCCCAGAGAATTGAAAAATGGGATGATTCAGCAGAGGAAAATATATATTCCTTGGTCGCTAATGACTGTTTTCATGAAACTGAAAATGCTTTGAGGAAAGAAAAAGAATTAAGAGGATATAAAGCAAAAAGTACCAAGGCCTGTGAATGAGACAGAAAAAAAAAAATCACACTGTAAACATAAAGCCCAGTTGGACTTTTAATGATGCTGTATTTAATGGTGCTTTCACATATCTATGACCACTGGTAACTAAATCCATCATTCAAGGGCCTGATGGTGATGGGCAGGTGAAACAGGGCTTACAATGTAAATGAGATAGGTCAGTTCACTGAGATTGATGTTATTTAATCCAAACCACCACCGAAGAGTAACTAGCAGTATAGTATCAATGTCTGTTTTGGAGTAGCTGAAGGCTTAAATAAGAAGAGTCAATACTAAGAAAGGAAAAAGCCTCCTCCCTTCATGGACTATTTAATAAAATACCTCCTTAAAAGCAGGAGAAGTGAAGGGCAGCAACAACCCTGGAATTGGCCATGTAATAATAAGACATGAAACTCCATAATTTATATGCCTCTGACCCAATATGTCATTGACAAAGTGAGCGAGAAAACTCTTCAGGAATGTGTTCCCCATGTACTCTCCTGCTGGTGAATTTTGCTGCAACTAAGTTATTATAGAAAGAAAAGTAAGCCTGGCACATGCTATGAGGAAACATGTTGGAAAATAAAGATTTTAAGGGAAAGTACATAAAAAAAATAACAGTTATTAAAGGAAGCCAGGCAAATTCAAAATACTTTGAATACAGAGAAGATTTTCATGGCATTATGAGGAAGAGCAGTGGATGAACCTTTTCAACTAATTAGTTGAAGGTCTTTAGAATTTCTTTGGAAATGTAATACTTTTGGCAGGAGCCTAAGAAAACAAATGTTTGGGACTCTCTAAAAAGAGATGAAACATGAGGAAGAAAAATTCCCCAGAGAAAAAAATAAATTTATGATTGATAAGTAGAGAAGAGGAAAAATATCACTAACCTTAGAATTGCTAAAGATTAAGCTAGACTCTCAAAAAATAGAGAGAGAAAACTAGAGTTATGTCCCAATGTTACATTATAGGATACACAAGAAAGGATTGTTTCCACTGCCAGTACTGAAAGCATGAAAAATTCATAAGCATCAAGGCACACTTTTGGTTAGCACCACATGTTAGAGTACATTTTTAAATTTGCAAAATAGGAGCACTTTGTGTTTTGCCCATTGAGAGATGGAATGATATGAGTAGGTGGAATTTCCACTAGGAAATGGACAGTTCAGTGCCACAAACTCTTGGTAAGTGAATTTTCTCAAATAATTAAAGTTGGTAAATGGTTGACAACACTCATGCTGATTAAATTACTGGTGAACTAAAAAGAAATCAATATTTCCTATTTTGTTCACTTTCTAGTCTATCACCTTTCCACCTGATAACATCAAATCTTGCTAAGAAGCAAGGATGGCTATAACAGGTGGTGAAATTGTTTTTCATTCAATCATTTTGTGGAAATGAGATGGTTGCAGCAGTATTCTTAAGTTGCTCATTTATTCTTAGACTTTTTGGAAGAGTAAAATACTTGAAAACTGTGGTATCTGAAATGACTCTAGGGATGCTAAGGTAGCTTTGTTTCTGCCTGATGAAAACACCTCAGGTTCAGTAGTTCAAGAAGGATGCATAATTCTTCATCTCTGAGGGCCATACACTCCCAGATTGGCTATAGATTTGTTAACGCAGTACTAGGTAAAAAAAAAGTCTGAAAATCGGGAGAAATAATACAGAATTTTTTTTCCTTCAGTGGATCACCAAGGGGAGGCATTATTTAGAAGTCCCAGCACACAGTACTAGAAAAAAACTATTAATAAGCTGTACTAAGATTTATTTCGGTTTTAAATTTTCTAGAGACAATGATACCCTTTTTGTCCCCCCTTTGATATAACACTGCTCGTCTCCACTCATATTTTAATTCTGTCCCTTTTGCCCAGACTTTCTCTTTCATCCTCCTCCTATTCTTCTCCTACTTTGTTTCTAATCTATTTTCTCAGAATTTCATATTCATTGGCAATATTTCATAGATGGGTAGGGGGTCCCTGCATTAAAAAATTATGCACATAGTTCATACATTATTTTTCTATGACTGTTTAGGGAAAAGTTTCTGCCAGTTTTTCTCAATTACCCAATTTGGTTCATGCAGTTTAGGTAAGTAGTCTCAATAACATCTTACGTGTCTTCAATGACAACCTATAAGATCAGGAAGCATAATTAGCTCACCTTGAACACTTTTTAATATCATTATAACATGCATGAAGTTATTTGTTTCTTCAACATCCATTTTTCTTTAGTTTCTCCCTCCTACTAATCTAAAATTTATTTGGGGGCATCTCACTGATTTGTTTTGGAGGTCTATGTGTTAGGTCTATGTGTTAAGACAAGGAAAGCCAAATAGTAAATTCTTCTGAGCAGGACAGACAAATATTACAGTAGTGAACATGCATTATAAACAGAATGTTTGTGTTCTCCAAAAATTCATATGTTAAAATCTAATCTTCAATGTGATTATGAGGTAGGTCATTTGAGAGGTAATTAGATCATTAGATTGAGGCTCTTGTAAATTGGTTTAGTGCCCTTGTGAGAAGAGGCCAGAGAGCTAGCCATCTGAAGATACAACAGGAAGATGACAATCTGCAACCAGGAAGAGGTTCCTTACCAAAACTCAACGATGCTGACATCCTGCTCTCAGGCTTTCAGAACTAAGAGAAATAAATTTCTGCTGTTTATAAATTACCCATTCTAAGGTACTTTGTTATAGCAGCTCAAACTGATTAAGAGCATACAAAATAAAATATCAAGAGTGACTCAAAATTTTTATAAGACAAACAGGTTCACAGGTTTTTGTTTTAGATATAATCTTGAAAATATTGTATACAAATTTCAGAACTCTTGCCAGTCATCTTGTGATCAAGAATGGAACCTGTGTTAGGATAAATAATATATTTGAGGGCAAAACAATAAGATATATATTAGACATACTGTTATTTCTATTTCTAGAGGAAGAAACTTTCCTAAAATAACATATCTAGTTAGTGAAGGAACTGGAATTAAAATCCAAATAATCTGACTTCAGGGCTTGAATTGTTAACTTCTATCTTACAGCTGCCAGATCAATTCTGTTACATCAAGCATTCTTATGAATTGATAATTTTTCATCTCTTATTTTAAAATGACCATATCCTTTTCATAAATTACATTAAAATACTCATCTGTTGGCATTCACAATTTACATTACGCTCCCTTCAGCAGTTGATTCTTTAAAGATGTATATTTGTAGGTTTAGTTTTTCTTTTAACTGTGTTTCAATGTTTTATGTTTTTCTCCTGTTTTCTTTTTTTCTCTATCACTTATACATTATTAGAATCTTCATTGTGCAAAAAAATTTTTTGGAGTCATGTGCTTTTCATTTGTTATTTTTGTTTCTTTTTCATATTCAACTTCTCTTAAATTAAATCAATTGTTAATTTCCTAAACAATAATAAAAAAATAACAATAATGTTAATAATTATTTTAGAACAGGAGTCTCAGGCCAGTTCAAAATACCTACGAGCACCACTTTTTTTTTTCCATTTAGGTATTCAACATTAGGTTTGGGTTATTTAATATCAATTTATATTACATTATTTGGAAATAAGATACTAAGCAAAGGGAAATATGAAAAGTCATCAGAAAAATGTCTCATTTCACTTTTTTCTTAATGGTTGCCAAAATTATCACTTTAGAGGAGATATGACAGATTGAAGGATAGAGAGATAGATGGATAGATGGACATAAATATAAAAATAGATCAATCTACATAATCTAAGTATTTATCAGTCATCTATCTTTTCATCATTAAAGTATTTTAACACAGTGACCTTTAGACTGTGGTTACCCTAATGCCTTGGTAGCCTATGTAAACAAACAAAAACCTAAGCCAGAATTAATGCACCCACATCTGAGACAGTGAAACTTAAGAAAAGCCAATCACAAACAGCCGACTAGGCTTTCCCAAATAAGGCAACCACGTAAGTCATAACCAATCAAATAATTGACTTGCTTTGCGTCCATCTCTTCTATACACAAAGCTTGTCCCTAATTCTTATTGGTGGAGCACTCATCACAACTTTTGGTTTAGTGCTACCCAATTCAAATCAATGTTTGCTCAAATAATTAATTCAAATTTTTAATGTGCCTCAGTTAACCATTTAACACTATCTATTTCTCCTTTTTTCCTTGATTTTTATTGCTATAACTTCATGTTGATGAAGTATATTTTGTGTTCAAGAATATGCTTCTTTAAATTTGGATATATGTGCAATAGCAAGTTTTGGAAATATTTGTCAAAGACGAGTCCTACCATCCTGCAGGATTTATGGTGTACTATGAAAGTATCTCCTTTATCAACACCTGACATGTCTCTAAAATATTACAACTATTGGCTGAAAGTTATCCATTCTATAGTACACTTGATTTTATTTTCTACCTGATTATGAGGGTGGGTTTCATTTGTAATTCACCAAAATGTTCCCCTTTGGGTGATTTTACCCTGTTATAAAGTAGCCTGATTATAGAAATGCAGTACAATCATGAATATTTCTGTCTTTTCTCCTAATACCTCTCCCAAATGCTATCCCATTTTGCAATTAAAACAAACTTTGGCTCTCAAGCACTGTGAAATTTGCCTGCCATAGTTTCATAAATGATGACAGAGTACAAAAGACCTCTGGGTAAAAGGAAAGGACTTTGCAACTAACAGTAGCCAATGTTAGTATTTTCACGAGTTCCTGGAGCCCCAATTCACATAAGGCAAAATGAAGAGGAAAAGCTCATGGCTGCACATACTGTGATACATTGTAGTAGGGGAACCCTGAGCATAAGAAAGCTGAATCTTTTATAATAGGCAGCAAGTAGCAAGTATACCTGACTTTTGAACTGGAGAGAGACACTGTTTTATACTGAACAGTAAATGAGCCTGCCTTTTTCTCTACAGGGAGGCAGTAGTTCTTTTTTCTAAGATGCCAGTTATACAAATATATCTGAAAAGACAGTTCACAACAAATACAGTGAATGACTCTACTCACAAGACACATAGACATGCAGGAGACTCGCAGAAAATCACCTCACAACATGGGCAAGTTCAGTTCTTTCTTTTGTCCTGACCTTCTCTTAATTTCCATTATACCATTATGCTGTTTTCTTGGGAGGCAGATGTGTGATTCAATCACATTTTACAGTTGGGTCTCATATTAACAGACTGGCAGAATTCACTCAACATTTATTGTATATCACTTCACTCAAATCTTCAAATTATTCAAACTCTTTCTAATAAAATAGTGGAATACTGAAACAATTCCTGAATATGTGAAACATACTAAAATTAATTTCTAAAGTATTTTTTCACTTTAAAAGACATTGAAAACAAACATTTACTTAAAGCTGAATGAGTCATTGTAGAAATATTTTATTTAATAAACACCCATTTGTTTTTGATTTTCTAGCAGCCTCTCGATTGCTGATATATTTATCAATTGTCAGGGTATTTGTACTGTTCCATTTTTCTCCCAAAGTGATTTCTTTTTTTATCTTGCATTATTTTATCTTGCATTATTATTAAATATTCAATTTTCTATGATGTCAAAGATTTTTGCCATAATTGAACACAAATGGTTTGAGTATTTTCTTCACTACATTGACTTCTGGTACAAAAAAAAAAAATCCTGCTTGACTTTTGTGGTATTATTTTTAAAGTTATTTTAAAGTAATATAATTCTCTTAAGGTTAATTTTGTTTTGTTTTGCTTATCTAACTTATTTTCTGTTAATAGATTATTGCTATGTTTTTTTGGTTCTAGACCCTACACCACCAAGCAGTTCTTGGATGCCAGTTGGGTGTCCTACAATTCAATTCAACTGTAACACTATGGACCTGGAGATAGCATTGGATCCCACAGGTTAAGGGCTCAGTTCCACAAGACTACCCCTCTCCCACTTCAGATATAATTTGCAAGCCTGGTTGTTACCTGTGTTTCTTACCAACCAGTTGTAGCTTGGAGGCTCAAATGACCCCTCCTAAGGTTCAATTCATTTGCTAGAGCCACTCACAGAACTCAGAGAACCATTTTACTTACTAGATTACCTATTTATTATAAAATGTTATAACTCAGTAAGAGCAAAAGGAAGAGATGCATTGGGCAAATTATGGGGAAAGGGCACAGAGGTTCCATGCCATCTCCCTGGAGCTCCATGTATTCATCAACTTAGAATCTCTCAAAACCCATCCTTCTGGGGTTTTATGGAGGCTTCATTACATAGACATGATTTATTAAATCATTGGCCATTGGTGATTGATTCAAACTCCAGCCCATCTCCCCTCCCTGGAAATCAGGGGGTGGAACCAAAAGTTCCACCCCTCTATTCATGAATGATTCCCCTGTCAACAACCTCTCATAGTTAGGTGCTTTCTAAAAGTTACCTCATTAACATAAACCCAGTTTAATGAGACACAAGACCCAACTGAATAACAGGACACCAATTTTACTTTATAGCTCTGGAGCAATTTTAGGAACTGAAGACAAGAGACCAAATATTATGACAAAAGATGCTGTCATTGCTCTTATCACTCAGGAAGTTCCAAGAGTTTTGGGAGCTGTGAGCCAGTAACCATGGACTGAGACCAAATATTTTCTGTAAGATGTTACAGAAAAACCCGAACAAACTTTTGGCCAACCCAATATATATAAGAAATATAGTTTGGTCATCTGAATGGCTAAAAATATATATATTTTATAAATTACATATTGTACTATGATAGTCTCACATAATCCACATTCTCAAATATCCCTATTCTTCCTTTTGTAGTCACTCTGTAACAGATGGTCAAAATCTGTCTTCAACAGCTGTCATATGGTTCTTTCTTTCTCTTCAGGTACATTTGTTTGTCTGCCTTCACCTGTGAATACTGGAAATCCCATTGGGTTGAGTTAAACAAGAGTAACAAAGCTCATAAGGAAAGTCTAATTAGGAAATAATTTGCATCAATAAGGTCGTAAAACACTTATCTGTTTTGAAATACTAGCTAGTCTATTTTTTCATATTTGTTATCATCCACACACCAACACTATACATTGCCATTATTGTTAAATTTTAACATTCTGTTGGGCAAAACAAGTTTAGCTTCCTGCTTACATGCCCCAAGAGCATATATACTGAGAAAACACCCACTATTCAAAATACATAGCAATGAATTAAAAAATATATATATGAAAAGAAGAAACAAGGAATACATAACTGATTTTAAATATAGCAAAATATCTTTATGAAAATTAAAAAATGAAAACACCAAATGTTGAGTGGTATTAATCTCTGGTTGATAAATAGGCAGTGGTACCATACAATATGACTCCCCTGGGAAAAGTGGGGGGAATGATTATCCATGTAAGATTAGGAAAGAAAAGGCAGGAGTGAAGCTTTTCTTGTGATAAAAGACTGCTGAAAAGAAAAAGTTAACAATATGCTGACTTGGGTTAAGACTTCATTAAAAACTATGGTCCAAAAAAGTTGGCAAAGAAAGATAGCCAGGAAAACATTATGGGAGCCATGCTGTGCATTCACCTCATGGAGAATCTGCAGAATCACCAATATTCCTGGAGAGCAGTAACTTATAAACATGCTTATAAGATCTGATTCTGTGTTAGGGTCTAGGGACTGTGGGGGAGCAACTGCAATATTGCTAGAGAAGGGAGAGTGTGTACAAAAAGTGAAAGTAAGATGGCCTTGACAGAGACAGGAAAGGGAATAAACAGAAGGAGACAAACAGAGATGAGAGGAGAGAGAAACTCCCAATCTAAAGTGAGTTTGCAAGTAAAAATTTGACGTAGTAAAAAATAAAAACTAATACCATGAAAAACAGGAATGAAACAATAATGAGAATGGGATTTCACTACAGACAAAATTTATTTATATATAAATTTTAAAAATAAAGTTTGGATTTTCCAAAAGAAAATATGAAACCATAATTTTAAACAAACAGAAGAAAAAAAATTAGAAACTGAGAAGACAAGATTAGGTATATACCCAGAAGAACAAATTAGAAATTTGGGAAACAAAAATTAACATCAAAAAGAAATGTTATATATTGTTAAATTCTGTGCTTAATACTATCAAGGATTCAAATAGTGAATTAAAGTAGTAAAACTAGAAATTAAGAATTTTCTGTGGTAACTTTTTGATGAAAACAATTTTGGAGATAATTTGAGCATTCATATTAACCAACTGGAACATTTTTGTTAACCAATTTGAACACTGTGAAGCCAGTTTGGACATTCCAACTGAATATGTATGTCAAGACAATTTACACCTGCCTGTTGCTTTGTATTCAAGAATATCTAGCTTTCTCTCTCATGGCTCTGTCTCTTTCTTTCTCCTTCTCTTGAAACATCTATGTTTATGTTGGCTTGCCGACTTTCCATTCTGCTGCTAATGGCATCTCTCATGGGATCTAGGGGAGAGCTTTTGACAAGTCTCAGAACTGGTTTTCTTTTTTCAATTTGTGATCCAAAAGCAAGAGAGAAACTTTTATTTTTCATTATTTCTAAATTATATTACATGGAAGATTTGGTTTTTTATTTCTGCTTTGTGGGGTTTTTCTTGCCACCTAATTGTCCTATCCCTCCTGCAGGTGTATTGAATAGACTAAAACACTCAATTCTCATGACATCACTAATGAACATGCTTAATGCAAGGGCTCTTCTAGGTGCCAGAGATACATTTGTGACCCCCTCCAAATCAAAATCACTGCCTGCTGGAACTTGCATTATAGTGTGTGACTATGTGTGTGTGTTGGGAGTTGGACAATAGATACAATAGACAGTAATGGACAAAAGGGACAAGAACAGTGCCAAAGCTTAAGTAGAAATTAATAAAAGTGCTCATATTATTCACTCTACTGAAGCACATTATATGATTTTAATATACTATCTAAGATAATTTAATGTATTTTTCCTCTATTTAAGGTAACCTTAACCTTAGAATTATACTGTTTGGTTGACCCACTTGGAATACATCACAAGCTGAGAAATAAATACTATGACTTATGTCCCTATTAATATTTGTCTTTCTGAGTACATTTCCTACTAATTGGCTAACCCAACCCTTATGGTTCACATATACAATTTGGCACTACTTTTGAATGTTAGTTTCTCTTTTTCACCACATGCTTCTTAAGAAAGGAGCCTATTTTTTAAAAAAAGAAAAAAGTCAAATTTTATTGATGTACAGGAACAAAATATCTTGAGACTGATAGCAACCTATCTTCAAAATAATTATAGAAGTTATGCTTCTATAGCAAGATCATAATGAAGAATTATTTCAAAAACTATAATTAAGAAAAACCCCCAAACTTGTTATGAAATATTAATATTACTATTTCTAATATTAATATATTATTTCTATTTACCTATTAAGAGCATGTAAAATGTCTCTCTTAGTATTCTTTATTTTGTAGAAACATTTTATATTTCTCTTTCTCACTTCAGTGCATAATGTAGCGCAGACTCTGACCCACAGTATAAGAGCCTGAGTGTGTGTGTGTATATATATATATATGAATAAAGAAATTATATACAAATAAACAAGTGAATTAATACCTCTACAATTTATCTTTTTAGTGGTATGTGTTTTGAAAATTTGGTGGTGATCATGTTAACCAAAATTTTCAATTATTTCATTTTTGGTTGCCTATGATTTAGTATTGTTCCACATGATAAGCAAAGAAGCAGAGAGAGAAACATAATCACCCATTCAACAAATTCAGAAGAACTGAACTACTAGATTAACTCAATTCATAATATATTAAGGGTAGCAATATTATCAAGGAGCAGAACAAACTTTCAATCATTGTCTAGATATCTATAATCATTCTGAAATGGCAAATTCAATATTTATTCACACGAATTCAGAGTTTTCCTCTTTGCTAAATTTGCTCATTTGTACATGTTAATATGTGTGTGCATATTCTTTACATGTTGTTAAAATTTACTTATACAAAATAAATGCCATGATGTTTGGGATTTGAGAATTGTTTCAGAATTATCCAGCAGGGAAGGGAAGTGACCACTGAAAGATATAGATAGGAAAAAATTGGTCATGGTTGGTAATTATTGAAGCTGGTTGATGCTGTCATGAAGGTTCTTTTTGCTACCTTCTCTGTTTTTGTTTATGTTTGAGATTTTCCATCATAAGATATTAAAATGTCAACACCTGTAAATACTAAAAAAAATATTGTTATATTCTGATATTGTTTTTCCTTGATATATCCAAATACCTGGATGAAATTTGGGTATGGTATCCTTCAGGCTCAGCTATTTCTTCCATTATTTGTCCCAGTATTTGGTCATTTATCTGTCCTCAGATGTCTGAAGAGGACTGAAGAAGAATAGTGAAAGCGTGTTTAATTTTCTATGACTTTCAGTATGGTTAGATTTGCCCACATGACTTTTTCTAGTTCTTTGGTGGAGGAAAGTGAGGGGTAGTATTAGATAAAGAGGTGAAACCACACCACATCAATTTCTCACCCTCTCTGTCTGGAGCCGTTTTAAAGATAGTACAATAGAGAGGATTTAAAGGACAAGAGTTTGGGGCAACTACAAAAGTAAAGGGAACAGTGACACTTACTAGACAAGCTTGGAAAACACCGATTTTACTAGAGAGAAATTAATAGTGAGAAGGAGAAAACTGACACTTGACCTTTAATTGGGAATATAAATGTAAAGCATTACATTTTAAAGTGATATGTGCAGTCTCAGATTAAGCAAGTTAAAGCATTTTATTCCTTTAGAACTACTTGGTAATCTCTTTTGTTTTTTGAACCTGAAAATTAATAACAGAAAATAAACTCTCTGCAATAATTTAATTAAAAAAAATAATTGAGGAGTGTGATAGGAAGTTGTACATGTAAGGTTAAAACAGTAAATCATCAAATGTTTAACTTACTATTGATAATATAAAACTTCATTCACTATTATATATTTACTTTAAATTTTAATGTTAAATCCCAATACTGGAGCCATGGAAATAAAGAGGGAGAAATAAATATGGAAAGCAAGTTGGAAATAGAGCAACAAACTAAGAAATTAAAGAAAAAAAGAGAGAATGTGTGTTATGATTTACTCAGAAGGTTTTGAAATATTAGGTAAATGACCCTTGGCACACTCCTTTTTTCCTGGATTGTGAATTTAATATTAATACTAAAATGGAGCTTTTAAAATGCTAAGAAGCTACTTTTCCTGGATGAAGAGTATATGATTTTATCTTTTCCATCCAGATCCCAGGACAGTGTGTTCATACACAGTATGATTTACTAAGAAAATCTGGAAACACATATTTTTTCATAGCTAGATTTGCTATGCTTCTATTTCATAGAATAAATATTAACTCCATATTTAAACACCAATATATGTAACAATAAATACTGAAATAAAAAATCAAATATGAAACATATGAAAATTATAATAAAGCTTAAAGTCTGCAGTTGTATAAATTAGTGATTTTTATCACAGATATTCCAATTTTTGCCCCACAAAAGGAGAGAGTTAAATTGCTTATTACTTTCAATCTATAAAATGAGAATTAATTGATATAGTGAATGAATATTCATTGATTGCTTCCTATGGTAAACACTGCTGAAAGAAATAAAACAAAGTCCTGTTCTTGTGCAGCTTATATTCATATCTAGTGGAGAAAGACAGATGGTAAACATATAAACAAGTGAAAATTCACTGTAAGGTCAGGTAATTATTAGGTGCTGCTATGTCAATAAAAACATGTTGGGGTGGGGGGAAACAGAGAGAGATGGAGAGCAAAGATTACCATGGGTTGAACAGACTTTAAATCAAAAACCAATGACTATTGGCTATCTCATATGGTTCAACCTTGTATATTATATTGGGTGTTCAGATAAGACCTTTCTTATTTGGTAAAAATTGAGCAGATAAAGAACTGAGGGAGAGGCAAACATGGATTTTTTTAGGCAAGCATTCCATATGGAGGGATCAAGTGTAAGGCATAGAGTCTAGGGCAGGCATGCTGTTTTTGATAAGAAGTTAAATGTGTTTTGAACGGAATGAGAAAGAACAGTGTGAGATGATGTCAAGAGGGTCACAAGAGCCTTTTAGAGATTTGCCTGTAAGAAATGTGTATTATTATTCTAACTGTAATAGAAAGCCTTTGAGAACTTTTAAGTAGAGATGTGAGATGATTAGTTACAAATAATTAAACAGTGACCATGGTTTTTGTGTACTGAATAATATAGAAGAAAAAGAATGAAAACAGGTAATCAAGCTCTTAGGTTATTTTAGAGGTCCAGATTATAGATGATGGTGGCTCAAACAAGAATGGTATTAGTAGAAGAGGTAAGAACTGAAAGGTGGAATGATGTATGTTATAGGTGGAGCAGACAGGATGTATTGTTGAATGGAAAGTAAGAATGAGAAAAAATGAAGAGTTAAAAATGACTCCAAGTTTAGGGGCCTGAGCAAATAAGTGAGTGAAGGTAACACATTGAATTGTGGAACATTACTTACAGATCAGGTTTGGGAGGGGGATTGAGAATTAGATTTTGCCCATGTTAAGTGCCCATCTTCATCTAGATAGGATGTGAAATTATTTTCTTGGGTGAGCGGGCCTGGGAAGTGAGCTTTACCCAGAAAATGATGGGCCTTGTGACACAACAATATATAGAGATAGAAAAATGAGGATTACTTATCAAAAACTTCTTGAGAAACTAGAAAGGGAAAAGGAAGGCAAAGATAGGCTAATTTGCTCAAATATTAAAGGATGTATCATTTCATATTTTTGTCTGAACTTCTGGAAAAGATTAGATAGCTATAGCATCAAGACACCCTAAAGATTTTCCTTGAAACTTCAAAAAAATATTAAGGCATCTCAAATTCTAGAATGAAGTTATACAAATTATGCAGTTATACATTTATTTAGATACAACCTGATGCAGATGTCATACAATAGGCATATATGGTATCATGTACAGTGGCACAAAGGACAGAGACAGTAGCTTAGTATACTACACTTTAAATCAATCTAATGAATGATTCTTTTCATCTACATGGTTTGTCCTCTTGCTTTATTCTTAGTCCCAGCTGTGATATTTGATAGGAGAAATATCTTTATTTTGGCTTCCTCCCATCCTCTCTCTTCTTATACAAACTATAAGATAGTTTACTTAGAGGTATTGTACCTCCAAGTCTTCATCAGCTAACAAACATGCTTCAAAATATATCAGTCCAAACTGTTCTTTTGCCTTCATTCCTTTGTTATTTCTTAATTTACTTCACCCTATGTGACTTAATATTAATGGAATGTAAGAGCAAAAGAAAATGATTGAATGGCTAACTTCACCATGTTGAGGTTAAAAGAAAATTATTTAAGAACAGAATCCTGAGAAATTATTCCCAGTTTCTTTGCTTGGATGACAAGCACTTTTAGTGGTACTCAAAGTTATCTCTTCTGTGATTTGTGTGATAGTAGCTATGTCTCAGATTTGCTATACATTCTTTTTGGTTTTGAAACTGTATGATGAAGTGGTTAAAGACAGCTAACTTGGATATGAGACTTGAATTTGTTTGTCTAATGCAAGCTATGTGATCTTGTTTACCTAGGAAATCTTGTTTCTTAAATAGGAAAATGAGGACAATTAAACAGGATTATATCTGCCTTTAAAATTTTATGTAAGGATGTGTAAACATGGTCTGTAGACATTAAAAAAAACAAAAGATTATTTTTATAGCATTTACTAAACATATTTGTATTTCAAGCACATGTTTTGACCCTTGCATATCTGATTTCATATAATAATGAGCTAAATCCCAGTAAGATTCTATTTAAATTTGATTAGGAAAAGCATGACTTCTTTCTAGATAGGTATGCATTTCTTCGTAGTAGGTCATTGTTTGTAGTAACATTTGCAGGTCCCATAATGATGTGTCTTAGAGCCTGTCTTGAAACAGTTGTTTTTGTTTTTATGCTTCTAATTTATAAAGCATATAAAGTGTGGGTGAGTTCATTCCAATATGTTTTCTTATTGAGAACATAATAGGTTTCTCTTACACATATGAGGGCCCTGAGAAAAGCCATTAAAGGACTGTGCTAACTTTATGATAATAAAAATAATCCATAAAGCAAAATAAAGAAATAGAAAAACTGCATGTATTTAAGTGATTCAAGTATATACTCATGTTCCTTTGAAATATTCAATAAGTTTAAAAGGAGTTGTTTTAGTTTTATTTCTTAATATTAGAAAACTCTCCTCAAAATGTAAGCCAGTTGTTTTACATGGAAAAAGAAAACAGTGAGTACGAAAGAATATACTGAAAATAAACTGAAAACTAAGGATGCTTCAATGTATAATTTAGTACTGATAAAAGCAGTGAGTGTTAAGGAATAATTTAAAATCAATTTATTTTTCAGGTTATATAGGTATTGGATATTATGCAGTCTTGCTACAAGATATAGATCTCTCCAGATAAAATATCTCTATCAGAACTACATAAACTTAAGTGAACACGGAAAATAGTTATGCAGAAAGATCAGACATATAAAATAAATGTCAATTCTTTTTTAAATGGAAATTAATTTTTTTTCTTTTTAAATAGAATTGTGCTTTTGAATTTTGGAGTTGATTGAAAAGTTGGAATTATATTTGTGGTAACTGTAAAAACCAAAGACAGTTCTCAAAGAAGAACTTTGCTCCTTTTAGGAAAACAAAAAGAAGTAACTCTGGTAGAGTAATGATCTATATTATTTTTATCTCACATGCTTAAAGGTAGAGAAAACAGTGAGTTGGTACCTGGAGGTGATTTTATGCATGCATATATTTATAAATCATTCATAGTCCTGTATTAATATTGTATGTATTCTAAATAGAACTCATAAAAAGTAAAGCTGAAATGAGGAAAATAATTTATAATTATTATTATTTCACATTTAATTTACTCACTATTAATTATTGTAATTCTAATTCAGTATGGTAATATGATACATTATTTTGTAAAAATCTGAATTTAGCTCTTTTTGATAGAGCAAATCAAAGTCCAATTTTAAGTTTCAATTTATTTTATAGTTGGTTTTAATGGTGATCACTTCTAAAAAGCATATTCACAAAGATTCATGTATACAAATGAAAAAACTGCATTTCTGAAAACGGGATATTTAAAAACACTCACTTTCAACATCCTTTCTCCATACAACAATGAACTTCTTTGAAAGCAGCTCAATATTTTTTACTCTCTCCTTTAGCTTTAAGGTACATATTGTTCATCATTTAAAAAACATCTGCTAGGCAGTCTCTACTTACAGTGAGTTATTATCACTAAAAATGTCAGCAAATTTGGAAATGTCTTTCTATAAAAGAAAATAACTCAAGTTTAAGTTCAATGTGAGATAGCCAGTGAACTTCCACAGAAAAGCTCTTCAGGGACATTACCTAGTATATTACGGATATTGTAAGTAACTTATTTTAATTTCTCATTTTTATCAATGCAACCATACCAGTTATATAGGTTATATCCTAAAACACACTCCATATTGCCATGATGCACTGGAAAACAAAAACAAAGAGTGAAGTCAGCTCTATTCCTTGTAGATTTTGCTATTCCTTTACAAAAGAAGTGAAACATGGAAGTCAGACATATGTACCCAGAGATTGTGCTGTAGAGTTGCATATTAAATGTCAGTATGTGTTGAATTCTTCTCGCACTTCATTTGAGAGAATGAACATAGTTAGTAGTTGTAGCATTTCCATTCCACATCCTAATGTAGTACACAGTGCATAAATGTTGGGAAATACTATTTTCTGAGAATATTATTTTGTTTTTCTATTTTTAAAACAAGATTAAGTCAACTTCCATTTCCATACAATGGACCAGATTCACTCTCTTACCTGAGACAATAATGAAAGACATATATGGAATACTGGGCATCAGACAATGAAAGATAGTGATACCTGAGGGACAGAAAACAAATGTTGAGAGCCCTACCATTGCCTTGGCTTATTGCAGAAAGAACATTTTCAGGCTTTGTTTCAAGGAAGGGAAAGTCAGGTGGAGCTCAGTGAATTCCTTACATTGAATAGATGGAACTGAGAATCTGAGGAGCTCAAGCATTATTGAGTTCATAAGACAGAGTGCAAGAGAAGAGAAAGTTGCACAGAGAAAGAACCCTGGAATTATAAAGCAGGTACAGCTCAAGTATTCAATAGAGTACTAATGAGCAAATTTATGTGAAAAACTACCCAAAGACAGGGAAAAAACCAAACTAAAAAAGATTAGAAGGAACAGTACCTTGGGCTAACACAGAGCTGAGAAGAGTACCTATTCCTACCATCCAGCCTAGAAAATCTCATAATTCATGGGCATTTGACATTGGTTAGATTATTTTGAAGTGTACTGCTGTGGGAGTAGGACTATCTTTCCTTCTAAGGACATTTGGCAGTTTCTGGAGATGATTATAGTTGTCACAGCTGAAGAGGGCAAAGGCTAAGTTTCCTTAATCTTCATCGTTGCACAGAACAACCACCACCCCACCACAACATCAAAGTTTCCTCTCTCTCAAAATGTCAATAGTGTTGAGGTCAAGAAACTCTGTTCTTGGCTAAACACTACTCAGGTTCTGGCAGTCAAAGCTTAAAGGGTTCTAAAGAAATCACACTATTTCCATGTAAATTAACTATGCCCCAAAATATCAAGGATATTTGCAAAACTACAAAAATAGTCAGTGTCCAACAAGGTGAAATCCATAATATCTGGTATTCAGTAAACAAGTTATTAGCATATAAAAAGCAGAAAAATATGACCCATAAGGAAAAGAAAAAAATAATCAATTCAAACCAGCCAGAACTGACACACATATTAAAATTAGCAGCAAGAATTTAAGAAATTATTATAACTGTGTTCCATACATTCAACAAGTAGACATGGGGCTTATAAAAATTAACCATACTGAATTCTTGAAACTGAAACTATAGTATAAGAGATGAAATATTTACTGAACGAGAAAATTAGTAGATTAGACATTACAGAAGAAAAGATTAGTCAGTGAAAACAATTGTAATAGGAAGTATGCAAAATGAAACACAAAGAGAACAAAAGAGGGATTTAAAAATGAATAGATTTTTAATGACCTGTAGCACTTCAAGTGATCCTATTTATATTGAATTTATTGAAGTGCTATTCCCAAGGAGAGAGAGGGGAGAACAACAACAAATATTAAAAATATATTAATATGTATACACATATACACAAAATGTTTGCAGAAGTAATGGCTGAACATTTTCCAGATTCATAAAAAACAATAAGCCCTGAGATTCAAGGAGGTCAATAAGACCCAAGCATAGGAAATATGAGTAAAACTAACCCCAAGCACATCATAATCACATTGTTTATAAAACTGTGATGAAGAGAAAATCTTAAAAGTAACCAGAGGGGAAAAAAAATACATAAAGAGAAATAAAGATAAAAGCCATAACATCTTCCTTATGGAAAATTGTGCACATGCAAAAATAGGGGAGCAATGACTTAGTGCTGAAAAAAATTAGTGAACAGAAAATTTTATATCCAGTGAAATAACTTTCAAAAATAAAGATAAAATAAGGAAAATTTCAGACATACGAAAGTTGATTTTATCACTAATGAAGAGTCTGGCTCCACAGCAATATCCTCCATATTATTTTTCAAATCTGACCATAGGTAGTTGTCTGGCAGGCTTATTCAGGGAAACCTGCCTTCTCCACACAAGACTTGTACTGAACAAAAATGTTAACTCAAAATGGATCACAGACTGAAATGTAACACTCAAAACTATATGTCTTCTAGGGAACACAGAGGATAAAATCTGTGTAACCCTAAATTATATTTAAAAACTCTTTTATAAAATACCAAAGCATAGCTCATAAAGGCAACATATTGATAAACTGGACTTCATCAAATGTACAGCTTCTGGACATGATCAAAATATCTACAAACAATAAATGCTTGAGAGGGTGTGGAGAAAAGTGAACCGTTCCTACACTGTTGGTGGGAATGTAAATTGGTACAACCACTATGGGGAACAGTACGGAAGTTCCTTAAAAAAAACTACAGATAGAGCTACCATATGATCCAGCAATCTCACTGCTGGGCATATATCTACATACAACATGTTTTGAAAGGATAATGCACCCCATTGTTCATTGTGGCACTGTTCACAATAGTCAAGACATGGAAGCAACTTAAATGTCCATTGGAAGATGAATGGATAAAGAAGATGTGGTACATATATACAATGGAATATTACTCAGCCATTAGAAAGAATGAAATAATGCCATTTGCAACAACATGGATGGACCTGGGGATTATCATACTAAGTGAAGTAAATCAGACAGAGAAAGACAAATATCATATGATATCACATATATGTGGAATCTTAAAAAAAATTGATACAAATGAACTTATTTACAAAACAGAAACAGACTCACAGACTTAGAGAATGAACTTATGGTTACCAGCGTGAAATGGTGTGGGGGAGGGATAGATCAGGAGTTTGAGATTGACAATGTACACACTGCTATATTTAAAATAGATAACCAACAAGGATCTACCTTAAAAAAAATCAAAAATTAAAAAAAAAAGCTTCTGTTCTTTGAAACACACTGTTAAGAGAATGAAAAGATTGGTCATGGACAGGAAATATCTGCAAATTATCAACCTGATAAAGGACTTGCATTCAGAATCTATAAAGGTCTCCCTAAACTCAAAAATAAGAAAGCAAAACAATCTATTTTTTTCTTTAAAAATGGACAAAGAATTTTAACAAATACTTTACAAAAGTAAAGATACAGCTGGCAATTAAGCATAGGAAAAGATGTTCAACCTCATCAGTGTTCTACTGCAGTCAAGTTATCTCTTCTTGTGCCTTTTAAAAAACTTCCCTCTCATTCATTTCCTTTCTCTCTCTCTCTCTCTCTCTCTCTCTCTCTCTCTCTCTCCTCTCTCCCTCCCTCCCTCACTCCAAATATGTGTGTGTGTTTGTATGTGTAAATATGTATGTTTGAATGTATATATTTTGTTGTTACTGTTCATTTTCTTTTCAGAATTTACCTTGATCTTCCTTGTTTATCTGATATTGGCCACGAAGAACAGATCCTACTGTGGCTGCCCTGCGTTTCTGCTTACCAACACATTTAGGAAGCCCAACCCCATAAATCGTTCTTCAGGATTACATATCTTTGCCAGGTTTAAAAAGTTGAAGTTTGCCATTTTTTTTTCTATTTCTCATTGTTTGGGTTATTTCAAGGGAGAGGGAGAGGAAAATATTCTATTCCACAATCATTTTGAGATAAGAGATCTTAAAAAAGACCTTAAAATTTAAGGACAGCAGGCTTAAGAATAGAGGGAGGTAAGGTCTAGAATAGTTAAGTTTGGGCTACACAAGAGAATAAAAGAGTTCTGAAGGGATATAGGATTAAAAGCCATTAATTTCAAACTCTACAAAATAAGATATTTTTTACCAATAGCAAGAACAAATCTATTCATATTTCAAATAAACTTGTCCATATCTTGGCATTTCATAATTTAAACATTTATAAAATATATCCCTTCTTTTATAAGCTTTAAACCATTTACCTTGTTCAAGAGTTAACTTAGAAACTCAAACTTTTTTTCTAACTTCAGTTTTTCCCTCCTTGAACACATACTCTGCACTTGCAGTCAGAAAGTTTAAAGTATAATGTTGACTTTATAAGTCCTCTGCTAAAGAAACCTCAGTGGTTTCCTATTGTTTATAGAACCCCTAAAGTTATAATATACAATTCAAGACATCCACTAAACTATCTTTCTTAAGACCTCCTTCTACTAGGATCTCAAATACATATCCCTACACAACAATACTGCAGATCCTGGCATACAACATTCTGTGCTACACCTCTATGCCTTTCTTTCTGCTTAGAATAGAATCCCCTCAAATATTTTTGCCCTCTTCCTTATCCTTCATGACTAATTTAAAGCTTCACTCTTCCTTGAAAATCTTGCCTGAATGCTGTTTCTTTGTATTATGGCATACTCATGCTTGCCTCAGTATTAGTAGGGTATTGATCAAATTGCCTGTCAATATTTACTTCTTAATAGACATCACATTTTCTGAGTTTGTAAAATATATTTACAGTTGTTTCCCTCTACACCTGGAGCATAATAAACACTCAATAAGATGCTTTTGATCTAAACTGATTCCATTCTATTGGCAATAAACTCTGTTAATGATAGGACATGTAGAAATAAATAAGATATCAGGCTGTGTTGATTAGAAGATAAACATACTGTCTTAGAAAAACACAGTTTTATAATATTATATTATAAAAATAGAGTAGTTTAAGTGTGATTCATGAAACACATTTGGAGGAACATCTAATTTGAGAATGTGGTGGTGGCTACTGGATTTTTATATTTTTGTGACTGCAACAGTAAGACAAACCAGGATGAGAGTTGTACTTACCCTAGTGGAACACTAACTGAGAGACAACTACAATGCCAGCATTTTCATTTGCACAAGCTGCACTGTCTTTGAATTGATAATAGTGATGCTGGAGTATCATTATTTTGGTTAATATCATAAGAGCTGTCTCTTTTGTTTTAACAAATAATAAGATAAGGAGAGGTTTGGGTTTAGCTATCATTAACTAAAGGGGTTAAAATCAACCTGCAATTTCTAGAAAAATATTAATATAGGAGATGCATTTATATCAGTCAGAGAGGAGACCTATCACAGTAAATGAACTATGTGCTTACAAATGCACATCTTTCTTCTGTTATACTTGGTGTTCACTGCTGAATGGAAGAAACAAATGAACTAGAAAGTGTTAAGCTTGTTATCCCCTTATTTTTATACTTTGAATTGGGTCATGGGCTGACTCAAGTGATTACTTTCCTTGACGAGTAGCTCTAAAAAAACAGGCAGCTGAGGAAACAAGTTTACTATAGAGCTGACATCAACAAAGAACCAATGAAACCTATAACCAGGTTAAATAAAACAAAGACCTCAACACAAAGACGTATATGTTGTTTTATGCCAGAAGGTAGCATTTTATTTAATTTTCTATTTATGATCCATGGAAAATTGTAGGTGATAATAACAAGAGTTTTTGTATCAAGGGAATGTTTTAAGCATTAAATAAATTATGATGAATAAAGCCTTCAACTTAATAATAACTGAGTAAACACAAATCATCATTATCATCATCATCATCAATGTTGGTTTAGGAAATAATTAATTTCCAATGAAGTGTAAGAAACCAGCTTAATATTACCATTTTTATTTTCTATTAAGAGATAGGGTAGTTATTGAAAACTATATCGAGATTGGAGTGATAGCTATTTAATGTCCCTGGTCTGGCACTTATATTAGTAAATGAATGTTGTATGAAAAGTTCATTAACTTCTCCAAAACCCCATTTTCTCTACTGCATAATAGGAATAATAATGTCTATCATACTTTTCCCTAAGCTTGTTATGTATTATATGTTTTATACATATACATAGAATATAAAGTGTTTTATTTTTTCTGTAGTATTTACAGTCTTTGTGCTCTGTAGTCTGTGCTTCAATATAAAAGGAAACTATCTTAAAATATGCAAGAGTTAAATTATGAGGTAAATATTATAGACATTAAAAACTCAAGAATGTGCAGTTGCTGAAGATGAAGTGCTTACAGTTATTAAAATTAGGGTATGGAAACACAAAGAGGTAATCATAGTTCATCAGCTCATGTCTAACTATATAACTCAGACTGTAACTCAGCTACTGATCTTGGGTCAGAAGCCTATAATCCTCACACTTCATTCTTTTGGTAAGCCAATTTTTTATTATTAGTCATATAGTTTAAATTTAAGCTGGGTCATGGTGATCACAAGTTGTTGCCATCTGGCAGCTGTGTGCCAGCTTTTGTGAGATAAATTTTTCATCAGATTCAAATTCTAAGTGGACAGATGGCCACACTGAAAAATGACCATGACGTTTTAACTAATTGATATCCTTTTTGTGAGACTCAGCTGAGAAACCAAGGCCTGGATGGGTACTGAGACAGAACTCACTAGCCACCCTGGAAGAAAATAGTAGCTATATGTAAGAAAATCTAGGTATGGGACTGTGCAGAGAGTTGAGAAAATGCTTCAGTAAGTAAGGTTTTTCTTTCTTTCTTTCTTTTTTAACATCTTTATTGGAGTATAACTGCTTTGCAATGTTGTGTTAGTTTCTGCTGTATAACAAAGTGAATCAGCTATATGTATTCATATATCCCCATATCCCCTCCCTCTTGCGCCTCCCTCCCACCCTCCCTCTCCCACCATTCTAGGTCATCACAAAGCATGGAGCTGATCTCCCTGTGCTATGCAGCTGCTTCCAGCTAGCTATTTATTTTACATTTGGTAGTGTATATATGTCAATCAAGGTTACTCTCTCACTTCGTCCCAGCTTACTCTTCCCCACCACCCCATGTCCTCTATATATGTACCACATGCTCACTTGTATTACTATTATAGTGGTAATTAGTAATAATTCAAAAGTTAATAATTTTATTCCATCTTTCTGATGAAATGTATTAAAATTATAATTAAAATAATTTAATGATAATCTACTTTGTCAAAATTGTATTTTTTTTTAATTTTAGCATTACATGTTCTTTAAATACTAAGTCGTAATTAAATAAGCTTCCATTTTTTTTCTCAGTCTCTTGGTATCCTTGTCAATTAACAGTCCTGTTGTCAACACTGAGTTCTTAGTTACTTTATAAGAAGAATACTTCTGGGGAATTCCCTGGCGGTCCTGTCCAGTGGACTCGACGCTTTCACTGGCAGCCCAGATTCAATCCCTGGTTGAGAACTAAGATTCTGCAAGCTGTGTGGCACAGCCAAAGTTAAAAAAAAAATTAAAATTAAAATAAAAAAAGAAGAAGAATACCTCTGTAGTTCCCTATAGACATTAAGTCAAATTCAGTGCATAATTCTTCTGTCATCACAATTTTGCCAATAATCATTTATCCCAGAAAATATCTTTTAGTCTGTTTTCTATTTAGCATTAAGGTATTTTTAAGATAACACAAAAAGCAGTTTACACATAACAAATGATTATGCAGCCAAATTTCACATGATGTTTCTGAGTAGTAATACTTCTATACTCCTCAGGAGAACTATTAAATTTAGAAAACTAATTATGCTTTACTATAAATTATAGCATTTCTCTAACTCATAGAAAGTTATTTTTTTTCTTAAAAATGACATATCTAGATTTCTTATAACTAAAATGGATTTAAATACAATCTAGGCACACATTGATTTATTTTAAACTCCCCATACATTACCAAATACATTGCTTTTTAAAAGGTGATAATCTTATAGAGATTACCCTTGGTGAAATAATGGATTATTATACATCTTCCATAAAACTTTTCTGACTTTTCAAATAATTGAAAAGTTTTGGTAGCAATATATGGACATCAAATGCCTTAACAATTCTATTAATCATCAAGGGTTTTAGTTTCATAACCACTTAGAAACTTATGTCAGAAAATTTTATATACATATATATATTTAAGCAGATGTGTAAAGTATAAGCATTCTAACATTTCATATAGTATTAATACTCTTTGTGCTCCATAATTGAGTGCAATTTCAACTGAAATCAGAATCTTCTACTACTAATAAGTGTCAGTCTAACATCATAAAAAGATTTAAATATACTCATTACACTACAGTATCTACCATGTCCCCAGTACCTCTTGTGTCAATAAAAGTTAAGAGAACAGAGATAATCATGGTATTTACTTTGCATCAGACATTATGCTAGGTGTTTTATATATAGAAACATATTTACTACTAATAAGAAACTATCAAGGTTTATTTTATTATAGCCATTAAAACATGCCACAGATATTAGGTAAATACCCCAAATCAGTTAGTGGAAGCAAAGCCAAGCCTAGAAAGGAACTTATTTTCACTGCAAAGTTCCTTCCCCCTGATTCTATATAATAACTACTAAACTTTCTAGAAGTAAGCTTCCAAAGAATTATTGACAGTTTTTTCAGTTAGCAATTAAAAAAAAATGCCATTACAGGGACTTCCCTGGTGGTCCATTGGTTAAGAATCCACCTGCTCATTCAGGGGACATGGGTTCAATCCCTGGTCCGAGAAGATCCCACATGCCACAAAGCAACAAAGCCCATATACCACAACTACCGAGCCTGTGCTCTAGAGCCCACAAGCCACAACTACTGAAGCCTGAGTGCCTAGAGACTGTGCTGCACCACAAAAGAAGCCAGTGCAATGAGAAACCCATTCACTGCAACAATGAGTAGCCCCCACTCGCCGCAACTAGAATAAGCCTGTGCCCACTAACGAAGACCCAATGCAGCCAAAAATAAATAAATTAATTAAAATTTTAAAAGGTCATTACAAAATTATATGAAAAGTATAAACCAATAACTCTCATGGATATAAATGTAAAATCCCTCAATCAAATATTAGCAAACAAAATCTCATGATGTATAAAAAGAAGTATGTACCCTGAAAAGGTAGGGTTTATTCCAGGTATGTAAGACTGGTTCAACTTTTTTAAAATCTAAACAATACAACAAACTAGTGAATATAACAAAAAATAAGCAGACTTACAGATATAAATAATAAACTGGTGGTTTGTTTGGGGAGAGGGGTAATAATAGGAGTGGAAGAATGAGAGGTACAAATTACTGTCTGTAAGATAGGCTCAAAGATATACTGTGCAACATGGGGAATACAGCCAATATTTTGTAATAACTGTAAATGGAATATAATCTTTAAAACTGTATAAAATTTTTAAAAATTAATTAATTAAAATAAATAAAAAACAATCAAGATCATCTACCACATCAACAAAGCAAAGAAGAAAAATCATATATTATAAATTGATTCAGAAAAAAATAATTTGACAAAATACAACACCATTTCTAATAAAAACTCTCAGTTTACTAGGCATATGGGGGAACATCTTCAACTTGCTAAAGACCATCTATAAAAACACTTATAGCTAACTTCATACTTAATGGTGAGAAAATAGGGACTTTCCCATAAGATCAAGAAAAAGGCAAGTGTGTTGTCTCTCAGCACCCCTATTTAACATCACACTGGAAGAGCCAAAACAAAACTGAAGAAGCACAATATTGGAGGACTGATACTATCTATTTCAAGACTTACTCTAGGACTATATTAATCAAGACAGCTTGGTATTGATGAGAAAGACACAGTGATCAAATAGATAGAATGGGGAAGCTAGCAATAAGCAAGATAAATATAATAAACTTATTTTTGACAAAGGAACAAATAATCCAATGGAGAATGGCTAATCTTTTCAAGAAATCATACTGGGAAAATTGGACACCTGTATACCAAAAATGGAATCTAGATATAGACATTATTCCTTAAAAAAAAAAAAAACTCATAATAGATTTAGACCTAAATGAAAATGAAAAACTATAAAACTTCAAGAAGAAAACATAGAAGAAAATCTATATGACCTTCAGTTTGTTGATACATTTTAAAAAAATGAGAATAATAAAATTATTCATGAAAGAAAAATAATTATAATTTGACCTTATTAAAATTAAAATAACTTCTGTTTTGTGAAAGACACTATTAATTAATTAAAAGACAAACTTTAGGCTGGGAAAATAATTTGCAAAAATGCACACCTGATAGAGGGCTTTAATCCAAAATACACAAAGAACACTTAAAACTCAGCCATGAGAAAACAAACAACTCACTTTGAAAATGGGAAAAAAAAATCCAAACTGTTAACTCACCATAAAGATGTGTTGATGAGAAATAAGCAAATGAAGAGATACTCAATAAAATTTTTCATCAGTGAACTGGAAATTAAAACAATGAGGTACTACTACACTCTACATAGTCAAAATCCAGAATCTTAACTACACTAACTGGTAGTGGATTAAGAGCAATAGGAATTCTTAGTTTGTAGATGGAAATGTAAAATGGTACAACCACTTTGTAAGGCAACTTATCCTAGTTTTTTCCAAAACTAAATATACTCTTCCCATGTGATTCAGTAATTGTACTCCTAGTTAGGTTTTAAAACTTATATCCACACAAAACCTGCACATAAATATTTAGAGAAGTTTTATTCAGAATTGATCAAACCAAAAACAGTAAGGATATATTTCAGTAGGTAAATAAACTTGGTGAATGCAAGCAATGGAATATTATTCAGCAATAAAAATAAATTAGTTTTCAAGTAACAAAATGTGTGTATGAATCTTGTGTATAACTCTAAGCAAAAGAAGCCAGTCTGAAAGAGCCACCTACTATATGATTAAAATAATGCAAAATTTTGGAAAATGATAAGCTATAGAGATGGTAAACAGATCAGTGGTTACCAAGGTGGATTGAATAGATGGAGCACAAGGGTTTTGTTAAGGGTAGTGAAAACATTCTATATAGTACTATAATGGTAAATACAAGGCATTAAACATTTGTCAAAACTCAGAGAACTTTACAGCATGTACAGTAAATTTAAAGCATGAAACTAATAAAAACATCATTTAAGAGGCCATCAGGATCTCAGAATGGAATGTAGAATGTGACAAAATAATCTAAATATATTAAAATGTATGAAACAACTTCACTGAAAGGGATGGCCAAATAAAGCATTAAATTATATAAATGTTAAAATGAGTGGAGTCTGTAAAGTCAAAGTCAAAAGGAATTGTACGAAAGCACTGAGTCTCATTGAAAAAGTCCCCATTCCCCACCATGGGGTAGAAGTTAATAGTTCTGAAATTACTGCACAAGTATAATGGGGCTGAATGATTAAGTAAACAAATGGAACATGTTGGGAACAAAGTTTTTCACTACTGGGATGGAATGTTAATGTAGGTAATAGGAAGAGGCTAGAATAATCCATGTTGTACAGAATTAGAGTAGGAGAATCTGCATAAATCCATATTTAGTGTAATAATGACATGGATACCTACAGAAATATTAATGTGTATGTCTATATACACAGGTTAAACACAGGTTAGACTATAGACATTTATTTCCATGCTTTGTCAGTTGAAGGACCTTGAACCAACAACGTTCTACTAGCCTTGAGAATTTCTATCATCCAGACATGGGTTTTTAATACCATTTCTCATTAAAAGGAATGGATGGTTCTAGGACTGTATGAGGAAATATACAAAATGAACATGAAGCATATTTTTAGTACAAGAATGCACTCACTCAAAAAAAAAACAACACAACGAAACTCCCTATATTAATGGAGTTATATTAAAGTGATATAGAAGCCAATCAGAATAGTCCAATGCCAACTATGAATGACTTGAGCAATAAAATAAAATAACACTGAATTATAATCCAAAACATCATATAAATACCCAGGAGTCCATACTGACATAAACAAATTGTTGAACAAATAAATAAGTGAAGGAGAAAAGACAAATCTCTCTTACAAAAGAATTCCAAATATTTTATGTGGATACTCCACCACTGAAGCATAATTCCCCACTCCTTAGGTGTGGGCTGTGCATAGTGGCTTTCTTCTAGTACAGGATGGAAAATGAATAAACAAGAGTAAATTTATAGTAGTGAAGGCTGACAAACACTACCTATGCTGGGTGATTAAAGTTTATATTGAGTTCTTTAGGAAATATTTTCCCTTGATATGATATGATATCCTCTCAAAAATCTTTTGCCCAAGTCTAGTCATGTGGGAAAAAAAAATCACACAAATTCCAATTGAGGGCTAGTCTACAAAATAACTACCTGGTCTGTACTTCTTAAAAGTCAAGGTCAGCAGAAACAAGAAATGTCAGAGAAACTCACAGCCAAATGTATCCTAAGAAGACATTAATAAATGTAATGTGTTAACCTCAGTGGGATCTTGGAACAGACAAATACATTAGGGAAAAACTAAGGATCTATATAATGCATCAGCTTTTCTTGGTAAGAATTATCAATTTTTTTACTAGTTGTGACCACTGCAGCCTGCCAAGGTAAGAGGTTAAAAATAAGGGAAACTGGATATGGGATTACAGCAATTCTCTGTATTATCTTTGCAATAATTTTATAAATTGAAGAGTTCTATAAAAAAATTAAGTGTCAAAATATTTGTACCAACGCTATTATTAAGATTATCAATATATAGATGTAAGATATGGTTATTACAGAAATTATATATTAAAAAAATTATCTAATAAAATAAAATATATTTCAAATGAATTAAAGTGGTTTATGTACACTTTAATTTTAGAGGGAAAAAACCAATTGAACAAAACGTGATATGTATCTATCCCCTCAAATAGATATAGAACATAACTAAATATTTATTTGATATTACTATTCCACTAATAATATTTTCCAGATTTTTATCACTGCATTATCCACATTTACCTTGTATTATATACATGTGTATTGTTTTAACTAGTATATGAGTTTCAAGATCTAAGAAGTGTGTATTTTCCAACTTTGCATTCCATCATTTAACATAATATATGGTTTGTTACTCAAGCAATATTTATTGAAACAATAGCCAAATGAATGAATAAGAATGTATTCTATAAGCATGTAGCAATAGAAGTAATATCAAAACATGATCAGATATGACTATAGAATAGTTTAAATTATGAACCAATCATCTTTCATTGCAAATATCAAAATATAACTTATTTTCATATGTCTGCTGTCTTGTAAATATCATATAAGATTTAAATTAACAGAATAAATCAAACTTACATAATTTTAAAATTGTTAAGAAAATGAGATCAAGAAAAGAACATGTATTCAAAAAGTAAGATGGGTGTGTGCACCAAATTAGCATATAAAATATTAAATGTTCTTATATCTTCCAAAAGTGACCTGCAAAAATATATTCAAGATTTGTAGTAGGTGCTTCAATTCAGAAACATAGTGTTTTAAAATTTTAGAGTCAAATGTGTAAAAAAATATTATTTGCTCTAGACTTCATTTATTTATAATGCAAAAACCAGTGGAAAACATTCTTATATGAGTACTGATAAATCAAGATCTGTGTCGTGTATAAAATACATCTTTATATGCATCCTTGTAAGTAACACAGCGGCAACTTTTATAAGACAATGTTTACAGTGTTTTAACATATAGGTGTATGACATTGCTTCAAAGTACCATTCAGTCAAAGTAATTAAATCAAAAGTCCAGAGGAATAAGACTAAACCATTTGCTTTATATAAATTAGACGAATCTAGCAATAGATTTTAGAGTATCAAGAAAAATGGCTGGATTTAATGTTTTAGGTAATCTTCTATAAACACTAGTTCTCTCAGTAGTGCTTTTGAAAGGCATTAGGAGATAGTAATTGAGAGACTATATACCTAACAAGTACCTAGAATACAACTAGTCTATGTTGCCCTATAATCAGGTACTTTAACCATTAGCTGATATAAAGCTGATAATTCTCTTGTAAAAATTAAAGATCCTAAAAGACATATATTTACTTAGAAAAATATAAATGCTATGAAGATTAAAATTTTCTCAAATATGTTTGCAGTTTTACTTTAAAATTAAGACAGGTGGAATGCTAATATCTTTGATTTCTATGTCACAGGGCATGGAGAAATGAATTTATCCTGGAAGTATAATAAAACAAGTATAATAAAACAAAATCAGACATTAATAATTTCCACTAAAGTGTTCATAAAACATGAATCTGTGACCATTGTAGTGTTCGACAATAATGGTACTCTTTAAAATAAAAGAATTTGAAAAATATTGATCTAGATAAGGAAATAATGTCATTTTCTATATGGTGTTATTAAACATAACCTTATAATTTGTTGATGGACACCTGCCAAAAATGTATGACTTTGATTTCAGAATAGCATAGAACCACTTGTAGATGCTGTTAAAGAAGAACGCTGGTAGTCCAAGAAGGCAATTAATGATTTTTCAAACTTCATCTACACATAGCTATTTTCCATTTGGGAACATCATATCATCAGTTCATCTTAAAGTGGTAGCAAATTTTCAGGAATTTATGGCAAAGAATAGGGACTGCACTTTATTTCTGTTTTAACCCCCTGGAAAATACTCTCTGATTTTTTTCAAGAGAAAATTCCTACCAACTTTGATTCTTGTAATCAGATTCCTGTCTCTGTTAATGAGAAACATCATTCTTATGATGCAATCAGTGGCTTGATTGGCGCACTTGAATCTTCCTTCCCAACACGTACAATTAAAGAAACCACAGGTGAGGATTTTACTGTCTTCCTGTGAGGTGCAATGTAAAACTGCTCTTAGAGCTTTTTCGTCATTGTGTATTTGTGTGTGCTTCCCACTGGATTAGGGGCTCTATCAGATGAGATCACATCTCATTACATTTCTTCTGGACACTTGGCACAAAATCTGCCAATTTTAAGTTCTCAATAAATGTATGTTTAGTTTAAAACAAGTCCTATTTCCTGTGAATTCCAATCCATTAATATAATCTACTTGCCTCTCTCCACCCCTATTATAATAGCCTCCACTATGATTCTGCCATTTCTAGTCTTACTTCTTTTCAGTCTCTGTATTGCAGCCAGAGTGGTTTTTCTAACCAGCACCTCTTAGCTTCCAACCCTATATAGCTAAGGGCCCTCAGTGGATCATTAGTGCTCTTGGGATACAATTCACTTTTCCTTTTTTTTACCCACAATCTATAATCATTCACCTTGCCACTTGATAACATTACCAGTTCCATCTTCTCATACCTACTACTGCACCTCTCTCTGTACCCCAGACATATTGAAACACCTTCATGTCCTTGAACATGTCATTCACTTTTTTACATCTAAAAGTTGTACTCTCTTTTCTGTTTGAAACACCCTTTCCTTAAACGGTACCAGGCTAACACAGAATCATTCTCCATGTCTCGGGTTAAATATCTATATGATAAGAGAATAAGTACAGATGCAACAAAATGTTATAAAAAGGAAAGTAAGGACTTCAGGTTTCTGGTTCTGCATTTAAGGAGCTTGGGAATCATTACTCCATCTGTTCTAACAAGTTGAAAGCTGAACAGACTGAAAACTGTACATTTCCAGTATCTGTAAGAGAGAGGAGGACAGGGCAAACCTGACTGTCAAGACAGACGGTTAAACACAGGGAGTCACATGTTTGGATGTGTTCGCTCCTCTGTTTTCTTAAAGACCTGTGTAACTGTCCTTAAATGTTTCTTAGAATTCACCAATTAAATAATGGTGTGGAGATTTCTTTGTTTAAAATTTTCAGAAGGTGGTCAAAAGGTACAAACCTACAGTTATAAGATGAAGTGCTATGAATGTAATGTACAACATGATGGCTATTGTTAACACTGCTGTATGGTATATAGAAAAGTTGTTGAGAGTAAATCCTGAGTTCTCATCATAAGGAAAAAAAAAAACTTTTTTCCTTTTTTTCTGTTTTTTGGTATTTATATGAAATAGTGGATATTAATGGATTGTGGTAATCATTTCACAATATATGTAAGTCAAATAGCTGTACTATACACATTAAACGTATGCAGATGCTTTATGTCAGTTATAAATCATACAACTGGAAAAAGTGAAAGATAAAACATTAAACATTAATTATAAAAATAAAGTGTTTTCAGTTAGAGGCTATCTTTTCATGTATATAGAGTTATTAATAATATTGATTTCTTATCTTGTACATTTGGTAAGATGTATTTTTCAAGGAATCTGTGGATTTCATCTAATTTGGGGAATTTATGGTCATAATGTTACTCATAATAAGTATTTACTATGTTTTCAATGACTGTAAGATCTGTAATGATACCCTCTCTCATTCTTTACACTGGTTGATTGTGTTCTCTCTTTTCTTCTTGATTGTACTTGCCTAACATTTGTCAATTTCAGTTATCTTTCCAAAGAACCAAATACTGTTTCATTGGTATTCTATATTATTTTCTGCTTCGTATTTCACTGGTTTCCTAGATTACCATTACTGCTTCTTCTGATTTATTTTCTTTGGATTTCTTAAGATTGGCAATTTGATCATCTTTAACCTCTCTTTGCTTCTAATATATGTATTTAAAAGTATAAATTTCACACTACAGACTGTTAGCAGCAAATCACACACTTTGATATGTTTGTTTCATTAGCATTCAGTTCAAAATGTTTTCTCTTTTCCCTTGTGATTAATTACTTGACACTAGTTTTCTTTAAGTATGTTTTAGTTTCCAGATGACCTGTAATTTAATTATGTTATGGCTAAAATATATATATATATGTATATATATATATATAAATTTGATCCTTTAAATAAATTATTAAGCATTTGTCCCAGCCTATGACTTATCTTAGCAAAAGTCCTATGGGCACTTGAAAAAAATGTGTTTACTTCTTTTTTGAATGTTTTATTCTATAAATAGAAATTAGTTCAATTCAGATTATGTTGTTTAGATTTGTTATATCTCTTCTGTATTTTTTCAAATTGTTCTATTTCTTTTTTGAGAAAGGGTTGGTAAACTTTTACTATATTTTTGGATTTGTCTTTTTGTCTTGTTCTATGAACTTTATCATGTAACCTTAAGTTTTGTTAATAGGTGCATACATATTTATGACTGCAATATATTTTCAAAGATTTGATAATTTTACCAATTTTTATTGTCATTTTATATCTCTGGTAATACTCTTTGTCTTGAAGTCTACTTGATCAGACATTAATAAAATTACACCTGATTTTTTTCTGCCTAATTTGGCGATGGTATATGTTTTGCTATCTTCTTACTTTCAACCAGACTGTCTTTACATTCACTATATATCTATTATTAATAGGATACAATGGACCCTTAAAAAAATCCAGGCTAATGATCACTTCCCTGTAATTAGTGTTTAGTCTATTTAATGACACATTTAATGTAATTACTAATGAAATTAGGTTTAAGTTTTTTATTTTTTCTTCACTTGTTCCCTGTTCTTTCATGACTTCTAATGAGATGATCAAAAAGCTTTTTGGACTCTATGCTATCTCTTCTATTAGCTTTATCATTATACCTCTTTGTGTTAATAGTGGTTACTCTAGACAGCATATGTATTCTTAACTTATCAGAGTCTACCTTGAATTAACATTATTTTATTTCATAAATTGCATTATAATGTCATTTACTTATCTTCCTATTTCCCACTTGCTTTATTATTTTTAAATCTTTTTTAATCAAGGAAATGTATTCCTATGGCAAAAGTCAAAAGCAGGGGAATAAAAACAATGAAGACATATTAATGACATACATTTAGGATTGTGGCTATCTCTACTGGATAGATCAAAAAAGAGAACCATAGGCTTTGTATTTGTAATAATGCTTTAAAAATTATTTAAAATATTGAATATATTTAAAAGACTGACAGAAAAAATGAGTTATATCTACTTTAATTACATAGAAAAATTGCCATGTATATATAAAATACTAAAACACATTGCAACAATTATATATTTCATGTTTTAATACACCTAGAAAGGGTCTGGAAGTATATACCAAGCTATTAATTGCAATTATTATTAATAATATAATTTTAAGAAACTTTCAAAATAACATTTCTATATTTTTGGATTTGCCTTTAATTAATAAAAACATATAAATTTTAAAGAATAGGATAAAACAAATCAACTATAAACAGAAAACAATATAAAAGCAGATAAAAAATGACAGAAATAAAATCCAACCAATGTAATGCAAATATTTTAGACTATCTAGAGTTTTTTTATTATGTTTGTAGTCTGAGTAACTATAGAGTCAGCAATGACAAAGGTATTGAAGGATATAAGAAATATTTCATATATTCTGTAGTTATTTGTCCAGAAGGTGTCAGTAGGGAATGATATCTAGTTCACTGACCAATTCTGAATTTTTCCAAGCCATCACTTTTGTGACTGGAAGTAGAGGACATCAGAAAATTATTTTATTTGTAAATTAGGGTGTGAAGAGGAAGAAAAGTCAGGGAATTTTTACTTCACAGCTTTTACTTTGAAAATGAGTTTAGTTCACCTATGGAGGCTAAAGTTAATTTGACAGAGGATTTAATGAAGTAGATAAAGATCTAGAATTAATAAAGTTAACAATCAAATTAAAATAGCAAACAGCAAGGAGTCAATTAAAGATCTGGTATTCCACTTTTAAAGGAACTTATTTTTCTCATGCATTCTCTAGACACATAGAAGATATTGTTATTCTGCCTTCAGATTAAATGTTCACCTTTTCACAACTCTCTGTGTTTTCTTTTTCTATTGCCTCTTTTGGTTCCTACCATTCTCTTCTTGGACATTCTATGCTAAAATTTCCCAATATAATCTCTTATTTCAATTGCTTTTATTTTTGAGAAAAAAGGTAAAATTGAAATACTGTGGTCAATAAGTAAGTGACAGCAAGGCATATGTGCATTTTCCCAAGAACATAAGTTACACATATTGCAAGCAATACAGCATGTCTTGCTTGATTACTTGCTTACTCTTCTAATGTTGTTAGAGAGCAGAATTGGTCTTGTCCTTTGAACCTGCCTCAAATCAGATAAAAGTATTATGACCGGCTGCAACCAAGGCTTATTACTTGTCTCCCAAGGAATGTAATAAAGTTATTTCTAACATTGCTTCCGTTAAAAAAAAAAAAGCCCTCAGTGTGTCTAAAACATGCTTAAGTCTCCCAGCAGAGGTTGGAGAAATAATTGTGAAGTTTTGAAAAAATATATATATATATAGTTAATATTTTATTTAAAAAAAATTACTGACATATAATTGATTTAGAATGTTGTGTTTGTTTCTGGTGTACAGCAAAGTGATTCAGCTATATATTTTTTTCATATTATTTCCATTATGGTTTATTACAGGATATTGAATACTCTTCCCTTGCTATACAGTAGGACCTTGTCATTTATATATTTTATACACAGTAGTTTATATCTGCTAATCCGAAACTCCTAATTTATCCCTCCTCCAACCCTTTTCCCCTTTGGAAACCATAAATTTGTTTTATATATCTTTGAATCTGTTTCTGCTTTGTAAATAACTTCATTTGTATCATATTTTAGATTCCACCTAAAATGATACCATATGGTATTTTTCTTTCTTTTTCTGACTTACTTCACTTAGTAATATTTTATTAAGCTTAATATAGTTCTGGACAGATAATAAGGTGTTGGGAGAAATATCTATTGATTGATCTCTATATCTTAGCATCCTGACTACTATAGAGAGGGAAAATTAATTCTAGCCCAAATTTGTTAAGATTCTGACACTCTCACCATCCTCCTCCTGTTTTAGCCATGTACCTTCATTACTGATTTCAAATTAACCCTCTTAATTAAGGACAAAGATCTGAACAAATATTTCTGATTTTGTTCTCATCACTTCCACTGGGATGCAACTTTTATTTTTCACCTCATGCTGGAAGTTGGGCAGTATCTAATAATGGGAAATTAAGTTACCTTGGGCTACAGTCTTAGACCTTGAATTACTGAGACAAGACCAGGTGAGGTCTCAAGGCATGCTCAATTGTTTCGTGGATGAAGAAGCACACAAAAAGGGACTTCCTCTTATGATTATATTCTCTAAGTTTTTTACCCTGTTTTCTTGAGTATAAGACATACAATAAACACGTAATTATATAATGAAATATCAGGTAGTGAAATTATTATGAAATATAATGAAAGATAAATACTTTGTTACATATTGTTTTCTTAAATATCAATGCACTGGAGAGAGGTGGAAGATGGCTGAAGAGTAAGACGTGGAGATCACCTTCCTCCCCACAGATACATCAGAAATACATCTACACGTGGAACAACTGCTACAGAACACCTACTGAACACTGGCAGAAGACCTCAGACCTCCCGAAGGGCAAGAAAGTCCCCATGTACCTGGGTAGGGCAAAAAAATAAATAAATAAACAGAGACAAAAGAATAGGGACGGGACCTGCACCAGTGGGAGGGAGCTGTGAAGGAAGAAAAGTTTCCACACACAGGGAAGCCCCTTCACGGGGGTGGACTGTGGGTGGTGGAGGGGGGGAAGCTTTGGAGCCACGGAGGAGACTGCAGCAACAGGGGTGCCAAGAGCAAAGCGGAGAGATTCCCGAACAGAGGATCAGTGCCGATCGGCACTCACCAGCCCGAGAGGCTTGTCTGCTCACCCGCCGGGGTGCGTGGGGCTGGGAGCTGAGGCTCGGGCTTCAGTTGGAGTGCAGGGAGAGGACTGGGGTTGGTGTGAACACACCCTGCAGGGGGTTAGTGCACCACGGCTAGCCGGGAGGGGTCCGGGGAAATGTCTGGACCTGCTGAAGAGGCAAGAGACTTTTTCTTCCCTCCTTGTTTCCTGGTGCACGAGGAGAGGGGATTAAGAGCGCTGCTTAAAGGAGCTCCAGAGACGGGCGCAAGGCGCGGCTAAAAGCACGGAGCCCAGAAACAGGCATGAGACGCTAAGCCTGCTACTGCCGCCACCAAGAAGCCTCTGTGCTAGCACAGGTCACTCTCCACACCTCCCTTCCAAGGAGCTTGTGCAGCCTGCCACTGCCAGGGTTCCGGGATCCAGGGACAACTTCCCCAGGAGAACGCACGGCACGCCTCAGGCTGGTGCAATGTCCCACCGGCCTCTGTCACCGCAGGCTCACCCTGCATCATGCCCCTCCCTCCCCCCTGGCCTGAGTGAGCCAGAGCCCCCGAATCTGCTGCTCATTTAACCCCGTCCTGTCTGAGCGAAGAACAGACACCCTCCGGCGACCTACTGGCAGAGTCGGGGCCAAATCCAAAGCTGAGCCCATGGGAGCTGTGAGAACAAAGAAGAGAAAGGGAAGTCTCTCCCAGCAGCCTCAGGAGGAGCGGATTAAATCTCCACAATCAACTTGACTTACCCTGCGACTGTGGAATACCTGAATAGACAACAAATCATCCCAAATTGAGGAGGTGGACTTTGAGAGCAAGATTTATGATTGTTTCCCCTTTTCCTCTTTTTGTGAGTGTGTATGTGTATGCTTCTGTGTGAGATTTTGTCTGTATAGCTTTGCTTTCACCATTTGTACTAGGGTTCTATCTGTCCGTTTTCTCTTTTTTTTTTTTACTTTAAAAACTGTTTTTCTTAATAATTATATTCTTTATTTTAATAACTTTATTTTATTTTACATTATTTTATTTTATTTTACCTTCTTTCTTTCTAATTTTTCTCACTTTTATTCTGAGCTGTGTGGATGAAAGGCTCTTGGTGCTGCAGCCAGGAGTCAGTGATGTGCCTTTGAGGTGGAAGAGCCAATTTCAGGTCACTGGTCCACAAGAGACCTCCCAGCTCCACGTAATATCAAACAACGAAAATCTCCCAGAGATCTCTATCTCAACAACAACACCCAGTTTCACTCAATGACCAGCAAGCTACAGAGCTGGACAACCTATGCAAAACAACTAGCAAGACAGGAACACAACCCCATACATTAGCAGAGAGGCTGCCTAAAATCCTAATAAGTCCACAGACACCCCAAAACACACCACCAGATGTGGAACTGCCCACAAGAAAGACAGGATATTTCTGAGGTGGGAGAGCCAATTTCAGGACACTGGTCCACAAGAGACCTCCCAGCTCCTTGTAATATCAAATGTTAAAATCTTCCAGAGATCTCCAACTCAACAACAACACCCAGCTTCACTCAATGACCAGCAAGCTACAGTGCTGGACACCCTATGCCAAACAATTACCAAGACAGGAACACAACTCTACCCATTAGCAGAGAGCTTGCCTAAAATCATAATAATTCCACAGACACCCCAAAACACACCAAAAGATGTGGACCTGCCCAGCAGAAAGACAAGATCCAGCATCATCCAGCAGAACACAGGCACTAGTCCCCTCCACCAGAAAGCCTACACAACCCACTGAACCAACTTTAACCACTGGGGACAGACACCAAAAACAATGGGAACTACAAACCTGCAACCTACAAAAGGATACCCCAAACACAGTAAGGTAAGCAAAATGAGAAGACAGAAAAACACACAGCAGAGGAAAGAGCAAGATGAAAACCCACCAGACCCAACAAATGAAGAGGAAATAGGCAGTCTACCTGAAAAAGAATTCAGAATAATGATAGTAAAGATGATCCCAAATCTTGGAAATAGAATAGAGAAAATGCAAGAAACATTTAACAAGGAACTAGAAGAACTAAGGATGAAACAAGCTTTGAAGAACAACACAATAAATGAAATTAAAAATACTCTAGAAGGGATTAATAGAAGAATAACTGAGGCAGAAGAACGGATAAGTGACCTGGAAGATAAAATAGTGGAAAAATCTACTGCAGAGCAGAATAAAGAAAAAAGAATGATAAGAACTGAGGACAGTCTCAGAGACCTCCAGGACAACATTAAACACACCAACATTTGAATTATAGGGGTTCTAGCAGAAGAAGAGAAAAAGAAAGGGACTGAGAAAATATTTGAAGAGACTATAGTTGAAAACTTCACTAATATGGGAAAAGAAAGAGGTAATCAAGCCAGGAAGAACAGAGAGTCCCATACATGACAAATCCAAGGAGAAACACATGAAGACACATATTAATCAAAGTGTCAAAAATTAAATACAAAGAAAGCATATTAAAAGCAGCAAGGGAAAAACAACAAATAACACACAAGGGAATCTCCATAAGGTTAACAGCTGATCTTTCAGCAGAAACTCTGCAAGCCAGAAGGGACTTGCAGGACATATTTAACATGAGGAGGGAGAAAAACCTGCAACCAAGATTACTCTACCCAGCAAGGGTCTCATTCAGATTTGATGGAGAAATTAAAACTTTTACAGACAAGCAAAATCTGAGAAAGTTCAGCACCACCAAACCAGCTTTACAACAAATGCTAAAGGATCTTCTCTAGGCAAGAAACACAAGAGAAGGAAAATACCTACAATAACGCAAAACAATTAAGAAAATGGGAATAAGAACATACATATTGATAATTACCTTAAATGTAAATGGATTAAATGCACCCACCAAAAGACACAGAATGGCTGAATGGATATAAAAAGAAGACCCATATAAATGCTGTCTACAAGAGCCCCACATCAGACCTATAAACACAAACAGACTGAAAGTGAGGGGATGGAAAAAGATATTCCATGCAAATGGAAACCAAAAGAAAGCTGGAGTAGCAATTCTCCTATCAGACAAAAATAAACTTTAAAATAAATACTATTAGAAGAGACAAAGAAGTACCCTACGTAATACTCAAGGGATCAATCCAAGAAGAAGATATAACAATTGTAAATATTTATGCACCCAACATAGGAGTATCTCAATACATAAGACAATACTAACAGCCATAAAAGGGGAAATCGATAGTAACACAATCATAGTAGGGAACTTTAACACCCCACTTTCACCAATGGACAGATCATCCAAAATGAAAATAAATAAGGAAACACAAGCTTTAAATGATACATTAAACATGATGCACTTAATTAATATTGATAGGACATTCCATCCAAAAACAACAGAATACACTTTCTTCTCAAGTACTCATGGAACATTCTCCAGGATAGATCATATCTTGGGACACAAATCAAGCCTTGGCAAATTTAAGAAAATGAAATTCTATCAAGTATCTTTTCTGACCACAATGCTATGAGACTAGATATCAATTATAGGAAAAGATGTATAAAAAATACAAACACATGGAGGCTAAACAATACACTACTTAATAATGAAGTGATCACTTAAGAATTCAAAGAAGAAATCAAAAAAAATAGCTAGAAACAAATGACAATGGAGACACAATGACCCAAACCCTATGGGATGCAGCAAAAGCAGCTCTAAGAGGGAAGTTAATAGCAATAGAATCCTACCTAAAGAAACAGGAAACATCTCAAATAAACAACCTAATCTTGTACCTAAAGCAATTAGAGAATGAAGAGAAAAAAACCTCCAAAGTTAGCAGAAGGAAAGAAATCATAAAAATCAGATCAGAAATGAATGAAAAAGAAATGAAAGAAACAATAGCAAAGATCAATAAAACTAAAAGCAGGTTCTTTGAGAAGATAAACAAAATTGATAAACCATTAGCCAGACTCATCAAAGAAAAAAAGGGAGAAGACTCAAATCAATAGAATTAGAAATGAAAAAGTAGAAGTAACAATTGACACTGCAGAAATACAAAAGATCATGAGAGATTACTATGAGCAACACTATGCCAATAAAATGGACAACCTGGAAGAAATGGACAAGTTCTTAGAAATGTACAACCTGCCAAGACTGAATCAGGAAGAAATAGAAAATATGAACAGGCCAATCACAAGCACTGAAATTGAAACTGTGATTAAAAATCTTCCAACATACAAGAGCCCAGGACCAGATGGATTCACAGGTGAATATCGAACATTTAGAGAAGAGCTAACACCTATCCTTCTCAAACTCTTCCCAAATATAGCAGAGGGAGGAACAATCCCAAACTCATTCTACGAGGCCACCACCACCCTGATACCAAAACCAGACAAAGATGTCACAAAGAAAGAAAACTACAGGACAATATCACTAATGAACATAGATGCAAAAATCCTCAACAAAATACTAGCAAACAGAATCTAACATCCCATTAAAAGGATCATGCACCATGATCAAGTGGGGTTTATTCTAGGAATGCAAGGATTCTTCAATATATGCAAATCAATCAATGTGATACACCATATTAACAAACTGAAGGAGAAAAAACATATGGTCATCTCAATAGATGCAGAGAAAGCTTTCAACAAAATTCGACACACATTTATGATAAAAAACCCTGCATAAAGTAGGCATAGAGGGAACTTTCCTCAACATAATAAAGGCCATATATGACAAACCCACAGCCAACATCATCTTCAATGGTGAAAAACTGAAAGCATTTCCACTAAGTTCAGGAAAAAGACAAGGTGGCCCACTCTCACCATTCTTATTCAACATAGTTTTAGAAGTTTTAGCCACAGCAATCGGAGAAGAAAAGGAAATAAAAGGAATCCAAATCAGAAAAGAAGAAGTAAAGCTGTCACTGTTTGCAGATAACATGACACTACACATAGAGAGTCCTAAAGATGCTACCAGAAAACTACTAGAGCTAATCAATGAATTTGATAAAGTAGCAGGATACAAAATTAATGCACAGAAATCTCTGGCATTCCTATACACTAATGATGAAAAATCTGATAGTGAAATCAAGAAAATAGTCCCATTTACCATTGCAACAGAAAGAATAAAATATCTAGTAATAAACCTACCTAAGCAGACAAAAGACATGTATTTTATGACATATAGACAGAAAATTATAAGGCACTGATGAAATAAATTAGAGATGATACAAATAGATGGAGAGATATACCATGTTCTTGGATTGGAAGAATCAACATTGTGAAAATGACTCTACTACACAAAGCAATCTACAGATTCAATGCAATCCCTATCAAATTACCACTGGCATTTTTCACAGAACTAGAACAAAAAAATTCACAATTTGTATGGAAACACAAAAGACCCCAAAGAGCCAAAGCAATCTTGAGAATGAAAAACGGAGCTGCAGGAATCAGGCTCCCAGACTTCAGACTATACTACAAAGCTACAGTAATCAAGACAGTATGGTACTGGCACAAAAACAGAAAGATAGATCAATGGAACAGGAAAGAAAGCCCAGAGATAAACCCATGCACATATGGTCACCTTTTCTTTGATAAAGGAGGCAAGAATGTACAGTGGAGAAAGAACAGCCTCTTCAATAAGTGGTGCTGGGAAAACTGGACAGGTACATGTAAAAGTATGAGATTAGAACAATCCCTAATACCATACACAAATAAGCTCAAAATGGATTAAAGACCTAAATGTAAAGCCAGAAACTATCAAACTCTTAGAGGAAAACATAGACAGAACACTCTATGACATAAATCACAGCAAGATCCTTTTTGACCCACCTCCTAGAGAAATGGAAATAAAAACAAAAATAAAGAAATGGGACCTAATGAAACTTCAAAGCTTTTGCATAGCAAAGGAAACCATAAACAAGACCAAAATACAACCCTCAGAATGGGAGAAATTATTTTCAAATTAAGCAAGTGACATACGATTAATCTCTCATATTTACAAGCAGCTCATGCAGCTCAATAACAAAAAAAAAACAACCCAATCCAAAAATGGGCAGAAGACCTAAATAGAAATTTCTCCAAAGAAGATATACAGATTGCCAACAAACACATGAAAGAATGCTCAACATCACTAATCATTAGAGAAATACAAATCAAAACTACAATGAGATGTCATCTCACACTGGTCAGAATGGCCATCATTAAAAAATCTAGAAACAATTAATGCTGGAGAGGGTGTGGAGAAAAGGGAACACTCCTGCTCTGCTGGTGGGATTGTGAATTGGTACAGCCACTATGGAGAACAGTATAGAGGTTCCTTAAAAAACTACAAATAGAACTGCCATATGACCCAGCAATCCCACTACTGGACATATACCCTGAGAAAACCATAATTCAAAAAGAGTCATGTACCAAAATGTTCATTGTAGTTCTATTTACAATAGCCCGGAGATGGAAACAACCTAAGTATCCATCAACAGATGAATGGATAAAGAAGATGTGGCACATATATACAATGGAATATTTCTCAGCCATAAAAAGAAATGAAATTGAGTTATTTGTAGTTAGGTGGATGGACCTTTAGTCGGTCATACAGAGAGAAGTAAGTCATAAAGAGAAAGACAAATACCGTATGCTCACACATATATATGGAATCTAAGAAAAAAAAACTGTCATGAAGAACCTAGGGGTAAGACGGGAATAAAGACACAGACTTACTAGCGAATGAACTTGAGGATATGGGGAGGGGGAAGGGTAAGCTGTGACAAAGTGAGAGAGTGGCATCGACATATATACACTACCAAACGTAACATCGTTAGCTAGTGGGAAGCAGCCACAAAGCACAGGGAGATCAGCTCGGTGCTTTGTGACTACCTAGAGGGGTGGGATTGGGAGGGTGGGAGGGAGGGAGATGCAAGAGGGAAAAGATATGGGAACATATGTATATGTATAACTGATTCACTTTGTTATAAAGCTGAAACTAACACACCCTTGTAAAGCAATTATACTCCAATAAAGATGTAAAACAAACAAACAAAAAATCAATGCACTGTAGATTAAGAAAAAAAGAGAAAATGTTGAAAAAGTTTGGTCAATATTAGGTCACCTGGTCTATCAATGAGAGAACCATAAATAGAAAATACAATCTTTTTAAAATTTCTAAGCCTATTGGCCAGATATCCATTTAGATATCTTACAGTATTAATATAAGAATAATGAATATATTTTTTAAATTGAGGTAAAATTCACATAACATTAAATTGATCATCTTAAAGTTTAAAATTCAGTGACATTCACAGTGTTGCACAAGATACATAAGTATATTTAGTACAGTTAAAGTTTTTGTTAGTAAGTCTGTACTTTCTCAAGAATAATTTCTATTCACAAACTTTTGTTTCATTATATGTTTTTAATTTCGATTGAAAATTGGACATTTTGGGTATGATACTTGGTGGCTCTGAAAGTCAGATGGCCTCCACCTCTTCAAGATTTGTTTCTGTTTCTTGCTCTGAGATGCAGTGTTTTGTTTGTTTAAAGACTTTTTAAAAATAATTTTGTTAAGTCTGTATTATTTGTCATGTGTAGTCTCTGACATCTTTAAGTTTTGTTCAGCTAGTGTTTTGATAGAGATTTCCCTAAATTCCTGGAGCTAAAATGAACAAACCAAAAGACTAAAGAAAAAGCTATCCAACTCTTTGCAGATTTGCTTTATGCTGGGATACTCCTTCAATGCTTATCTGGCTATTTACTACTCTGCTTTAGTCTTCACTTCCTGTGTGCACTTAGCCTAAATACAAGCCATAGGTGTCAACATAGGGTCTTCTCAGGATTTTTCTGAGCATGTGTCCTGGCCAATGCATGTTAACAGCCTTCTAAATTCCCCCTATTACATGAACGTTTGTAATGCCCTAATTTCCAGAGAAACTCTCTCCTAGCTTTTTCCTCCTAAGCATTTTCTGTGCCTGTTGTTTGCCTCAACTGTCTTCTTTTATCCTAGTAGGCTGTGGATAGTTCATTTGCCTTACAATATTTTCAAGGGATGTCCTCTTTAAAGCTGTCATTCTGCTCCGATCAATCTCTGAATTAAGTGAAACAAAGGGAAGCACTTTATATCATTCCTTCAGGTAACTCCTAGACAGTTTAAAACAGACAAGCACAATTCTTTGATAATAAGGTCTTCACTTTTCTCTACACAACCAATAATGAGAATCCCACACTGGGAACAGGGGTTGCAATTTTCAAGACTGCTGAGAAAAGGATGGTGGTGCTGTAAGAATAAGTAAAAATGTTACAAATTTTCCTATTGTTTTTAAGTTACCTTTTTCTGATTAACATTTTCTTGGTTGCTGTAAACCTTTGACTATTTTCCACAGTTTCTAAAAAGTTAATTCTAAGAGTTATTGCTTGACTTTACAGTTGTCTATAATGAATCAGGATCTTGGAGCTGCCTAGTCTGCCATTTTCACTGACATTCATGACACCACACACACCTTTTTACAGTGCATTCAAATAATGGTAGGCTCTAATCACTATTGGTGCATTTTCTTTAATGCATTTATTTAAAAATATGCATGATACATTGAAATAATATAGCTTTAATCTCATCACAAACTAGAGATTAGCCTGAAAGTTTACTTGCTTATAAATCAATTAAAAACAAAAAAGAATAATACCAAGAAACCTATGTTATTTCCTATTTTGTAATTATTTTCAAACTCTACCTATGGAAATGACATATATATATATATATATATATATCCAAATATATACATATAATGAGCCACATCAATATTTTCAATCTCTATGGTTTTAAAGCACTCTCAAATGTATTGCTATAATTTTTTTATGTAAGTACAGACTAAACTAATATAATTTTAATTTTGATGATTTATCACCTCCAATACTTTCTCCATTCTGTTGTTTAGAATTTTTAAACATGTGTGTTTAGAATTCTAAACATTTCTGATCCACCTTCAGTTACATTTATCACTGAAATGAAAATTATTTCCCAAAGAAACTGAGAGCCATTCAACTTTCTATAGCAAGTATTAACAGCTATTCTATCAGAAATTAGGCCAGTCACTGGGAATAGAATGATAAATGAAGTATGCCCTTGAAGAAGTTCATAATTAAACAAAGTAAGGTGAAGGAAATTGATGCGAGCCTTTAGTGGCCCCTGGGAGAAAAACTCTGGAACTTATAATTTTGAATAATCTTGGATAGCCACACTAAAATATTTTTTCTATTTTCTTTGTACTATATGATGCAGAAAAATACTGGTGTTATTTAAAATGAATTTCCACTTCCTAAACATCACTATTTTGTTGGACTTTTGAAAATTAGCAAATACAGCAGCATATTAAAATCATGATCCCAACAGCAAAGCAGAATGAAATCCAACATAATGTATTGGATATTTTAAAGATTTTTTTTAAAAAGTAAAACACGTTTCAAACTAGATTTACCAAGCAGCACTAACAACGAACTAACCAATCAAATAAATTGTGAATCAATTTTTAAGTGGGAAAAAAAATAACATATAGCTTTAGAATAAGTACAATGCACTGTCTTGTTCTAAGTATGAAATTTGGAAGTCCCAAAATCTGATTTCATTTTAGAGACCTATTTATGATAGAAGAAGATAATAAACCAGATTGAAACAAAACTATAGGTAAAAATTCCAAATCATGTGTTTCAATTCAAATCCATGGGATATATGATTATTCTTGTCATTTTTCTAATTCATTAATTCCAAGATATATAGATATATATGTTGAAATCAAATATCCTTATATTCATGCACGTTCTAACTCTGGGTACACTTCTTGAATTGCATTTATTTTATTTATAATTATATTGTATAAAGATAACGATCAATGAGAGGACTTTTAAACTTATTTTAAATCTTTTAAACTTAAACTTTCTCTATTACCAAATCTCATGGTTTTCTTCTGCTACCACCCCTGAAAACACAACTTTACATCCTTTATTTTTCCATGTAGCTATTCTTTGAAATAATTAGATTTCTGTCTAATACATGGCTGATAATATGACATAATGTAGCTTGTCAAGTGCCAGATAAAACTCCAAACCATTCAAGCCTTAGAAGGAAATAAAATCATTCATCTAGATACAATTTTATATAAGTCAAGCTCAAGAACTCACAAAATAAATTTACAGTGTTAATGAAAACCATGTATAAAGGCCATATAGTATTTTTTTTGTCACTCTATCAACCTTAATAGAGATCAGTTATTTTAAGTTAGGACAAGTATATAACAAGAGGAAAAAATCTTCTTATGTAAACACAAGATTTCAGCTTTTGTCATTAACTTATATATTTCATTTTTCTGTCATTTTTGTGTAACCATTGACCATTGATTTCCCAACCATTTAAATAGACTTTATTTTTTAGAGCAGTTTTACTTTCACAACAAAATTGAGCATAAAGTACACACGCAAGCAGGTGCACAAACTTTCTTACTATCAACATTTGTACCACTCTGGTACAGGATATTGATAGTGAGGGATGCTGTGCATGTGTGGGGACAGGGGTATATGGGAACTTGATTTTAATGCAGTTTTAGTTATATACAAGTTGGTAATCTCTTATCTGTAACAACTCTTACATCAGCTAATAGGAGTTTTAGAAGTAATTTTGGTCTCACATGCATTTTCTTTTTGTCGAAATATAAAATTTGCAATGCTTGTATATACTTCATCTAATTTTTGTTCAAGAATGTATGATAAAGGTAACTTTCCAAAATTTAATTTTCTTTATTATGTTTTATTTTTTCTCTTTTCAATAAAGTACTTTAGAAAATCTGGAAAACGAATATGAAAGCAATATTCAATTACTCTGTTAAATATCAGTATTTAGGATGATAACGTTTTCTTCATAAATAAATATTTATTCATCTTTGAAGATGTCCAGTCATCTTAAACACATAAGTAAACTCATGCCTTATGTTATAATTTAAAATGTAATTAATTTTTTTTGCAAAAGAGGTAGATGTGTCCTCTAATGAACATTTTAAATGTCATTGTATGCTATATTCTATAGTTTTTTTTAATTATTAGAGTTAAAATATAATGCTTTCTTTGGCTCATAGAATTTTTTTCTATAAAATAGACATAAAATATCCAGTAAGTTTTTGTTTAAATTATGTAGTAATGTTTTTACAACAGAATAAAACAAATTCAGATACATTTTTATCTTCTCAAGATTTCACAGTTTGACCACCTAGAAGGTGGGATAGGGAGGATGGGAGGGAGACGCAAGAGGCAGGAGATATGGGGATGTATAGCTAATTCACTTTGTTATACAGCAGAAACTAACACACCATTGTAAAGCAATTATACTCCAATAAAGATGTTAAAAAAATAATTTCACAGTTTAGACTTTAGTATTAAGGTAATACAGAGGCTTTTATCTACTGTTTATTCTTAGGAACCAAAGTTATTATAATTTTCATATAATTTATACATCAAAACTCAATGCTTCGAATAGAAAATTTCCACTGAATTTATCACTGATAACATTTGTTTCTGTCAGAAAACCATTCTTGCTCAATTCTTTCATTTTACTTTTGAGTTGAAGGCTTATCCATATTTGCTTTTGTATAAGAATGTTAACAGAAACATATCTGAATATTTGATTAACACAAACAATATTTTTATGTGAATTTTCATATGGAAGAAATGTCTATCTCTGTAAGTATGTAGAATGAATATGTGATGGACTTCAGATTTGTGTTGAGAGAGCCTGTGTGGGCAGTTACTTTTTTCCTAAAAGTCATTGAATTTCATTATTAACATGATGGTGAAGAAACCATCATACATAATCATATTTTTTTATGTTCATAATTTGATGACAATTCTGTCACCAAATTCATACTTAAAGGTTTTATTGTGAAAATAATTAAAATATTTATTAAGATGATGATACTAAATTTTACCAAAATTTCAAAATATACTGTATTTTTATTGGTATTCATTCTTTCATCCAACAAATATTCAGTGAGCACCTGCTTCGTGCCTGGCACTTTTCTAACTGTTGAGGATACAACAATGACCAAAAGAAAAACAAGTCTATGAATTCAGGGAATTTATTTTTTAGAGTTAGCATCTGCAAAATAAGCACCAAAAAATGATAGCAAGTTAGCTGGTGAAATGTGTGAATGAGGCAGATAAATCAGGGAGGCGACAGGTAGTCATGAGCAACTGGGGTGTTTGTTAGAGGTTCCAGATTAGATTACATGAGAAGAGGTGATATTTAAGTAAGTACCTAATATTTAAGTAAGATATTTAAGTAAGACCTGCAAGAGGCGCTGGAACATGAACATGCCTGTGATGTTTGAGAAAAATGCATAGCATGAATTTGAGCAAAGGAATAACATGATCTGACTTAAGTTACTAAGAGTGCTTTGGTTTATGTACTGAAAATAGGCATGCAGGGGAACACAGAAGTAAAAGCAAGAAGAAAGGTTAGGAGGATATTTCAACAACTCTGGAAAGAAATGATGGTGACCCAGACCAGCATAGTGTGAGATGCTCAATGGGTTAAAAATTTTTTTTGAGAATGAGTTGAGCAATATTTTAGAAGGAAAGCTATATACATAATATATTTTATAGTAATATTTGTACATATATAAAGAATAAAACAACAGATGATCATATAAATAATTGTAATTTAATTTTTAAGTGAATAAATCTTATGACATAAGAATAATGTCTCTTTTCATCTGGCTGTGGTTATATTTTTAAAATTAATACTGGTCCTAATCTGTCTCTAAGCTATCCTTATACTAGTGGGCTGTAATAATTTGTATAAAATCTAATTTCCAATTAAAATTCTAAGATGAAGATAAAATATGTTTATGTAGTTTTTAACCAAGACCCATATAATTCAGTTTCTCCTTATGTAATTGTTAAAAGTCAAATAAATATAATTTTAATCAATTTTATGCATAAGACAGCTTTGTCTCTGTCAGTATCTTATGAAGACCAAATAATTTTTTTTAATGGTTCTACCTATTGCTTGACCAAAAAATGCTCTCTTAAGGTATTTTTATAGACTTTTGCTTTAGGAGAGAGTAACTTCCTTTATTTTTATTTTCAGATCACTATTGTCAGAAGTATGAGGATAGATGATTCCTCCTCTTAATAAAATATGTTGGATGGCAAGTTGTCACTTTGGAACTACTACTCCCACCCAAGGCCAGTGAAATTGTTTCCTATAATATCCTCCCTATATTGTTCCAAGTGAGAGTTGGCCAAGAAAGGAAACCAGCAAGATTTAGAAAGCAGAAAGGAAGCAAAAATCATTACTCTTAGTAGGTTATGGTACACACACATGATGATAAATTGGGGGCAACTATACCTTATTTCCTCCCACTTGCACTAAAGCTGACCAACAATAGCACAATGCCTGCCATCTAGAACTATAAAAGTGACACTTCCCCTAGTTGCAGTGGTCTTCTCAAAGGAAGCAGGTTTCTTAAAGGTGGTTTCTTTCTTTAAAATTATTATTTTTTAATATTTTTATTGAAATATAGTTGATTTACAATGTTGTGTTAGTTTGGGTTGGCTATCAACAGATTAATTAATAAAGAAGATGTGGTACATATATACAATGGAATATCACTCAGCCATGAAAAAGAATGAAATAATGTCATTTGCAGCAACATGGATGGACCTAGAGGTTATCAAACTAAGTGAAGTAAGCCAGACAGAGAAAGACAAATATATGATATCACTTATATGTGGAATCTAAAAAAAATGATACAAATGAACTTATGTACAAAACAGAAATAGACTCACAGACATAGAAAAATTATGATTCTCAAAGGGGAGAAAGGGAGAAGGATAAATTAGTTTAGGATTAATATATACACACTACTGTATATAAAATATATAACTAACAAGAATCAACCGTATAGCACTGGGAACTATACTTGATATCCTGTAATAACCTATAATGGAAGAGAATGTAAAGGTGATTTCTTAGAGCTTTCTCAAATGTTCTAGATCTTCACAAGCTTCACCTTCATAGTGCCAACTCAGCTTCCAGATATGCAGGGTTTCTCAGACTTTCCTACAAGTTCCATCTTATCCACCACTGCTGATGCTTCAGGCAGATCCAGTGACTGTTACTCCAGTTCACCTCACCCCCTTTCCAAAGTTTCACTTCCCAGCTCCTCCTACATTTCTGTAAGCACTCATTTCCACACTCTGACTATATTTTACTGACTGCTACACAAGATTATATATTCCTTCTGACTGAATCAGCTAGTGTGAGAAGTCTTTTTAACTATTTCATACTCTATTATGTAGACTGTAGAAGCATATGTAGAAAGTATATGGGTATTCATCTAAATTTATAGAAAAGAAAAAATGGTTACTATTGTCCCTCAATACATCACTTATTCATGTGTGATTCAGTGTTTTTACATGGAAATTAAATAAATAACATTGAATAGAGATGAAGAGGAAAAATACTGTTTTAAAAACATGCCATTTACTGACTGGCATATATACTGATATTTATTTTTAACATTTTCTAAGTGGTAACTATGGATTAAGCATAAGATTTAAAACTTTTCATAAGCTAACATAGTGAGTATAGGTCATTCTCTTCCACTACAAATGAAGAGATTAAGGCTTAGAGATGTTAAGTTCAAAGAGCTGTTGCAAAATATGAATCTAAATAGAGTAATTCTAAAACTGAGCTACGTTATACACATATACGGTGGACACTTCCCGAGAAAGAAACACATGTAACCCAGAGGAAAGTATATAACTTTTGGTAGCCTTGAATCATTCTCCTCACTATTTTTAGCTGAGCAATTGGGGAGCATTATCTCCTGGAATAATATAACATGTTCAGGTTGACAAGATTTTGAATGTGCGAAATAACCTGTTACACAGAGAACATATTTATTTTAGAATTCAAGAGCACTCATAGAGTTCTCAGACTCTCTGCCTAGAAAATGGGATGAAATGAAAAATATTGTTGTGATATATAATCATCAATCTTAAGGTGAGTGTAGATTTTCTTTTCTCAATAGGAATGAAGCTGAGAGACATAGGTGAAAAGAGAAACCAAGTAAGTTCATTTTTTTCCCCTAGGTTTATTAACCAAATGGCATAGATATCTCTTGAAAATGAGCTCACCTCTCCAAATAGATCCTCTCATTCTGGCATCCACATTATTTAAAGTGATAAACTGTAGAACTTAGTGACTCTGAAGGAGCTATAAAATTCTGAATTTGCCCAATTTGCAGAATGAAATTATCACTAGCAGTAAGAGAATCTGTCTCATTTACTACATCATATAAATAAAAAAATTACATCATTGGTACTCAAATAAAATGGTCTTCTGTCATATTTATTGGTTAATTATAGATTAAATGAGCATTTCTACACTTATCCTTAAGGAAGGGTCATTGTGCTAATTTCACATAGATATTTATAGTTCTATAGATATATATAGTGGGATTATATCTACATAATGAAACTTGAATTTATATCTAACCTGTAAAAGAACAATTTGCAGTTGAAAATTGAAGACATGATGAAGTAATTCTGATAGATTCATTTGATAATTAGCCTACAAAGCTATATAAAGCCATACGAATAATGACTTAGACAATTAATTTCCTTTCTTCGGGAAATAAAATATAGTATTAATATGTGTGTGTCTATTTAAGTCATTTTTGACTAGAATAATCTGATGACAAAATAAACCCAGATTAAATAGATAATATGAGTATAGTTTTAAAATAAATTACAAACAGTGGCACCCATGCAAAAAAAAAAGTATTTTAAAATATATTTAAGATGCAGTTACTTACTGTATTCCTATGATGACCATATTTGTATTTCATTCCATACATATATCAGGCTTGTACTCTGTTTTCTCTGGTGCTACACCTAAGCTTTTGAGTAATGCTTGAGCTAACCCTTTGATCATGCAGGTAAGTTCTAGGACAAATTAGTTGTCTTGAATTGTAACAAAATCCTATTGACACTTGAAAACCATTCCATGTCTCCTTCATCTAATTGCTCTACCAATTTACTCATTCATTACTCAAAATCTTCTCCATTCTCCTTAAGCTATCCATCCATATTACTTCATTATCATGCCATTAGATGACTTCATCTCCTGGCCATTAAGTGTAAACTATTTCCCAGTATTGATCCTTTCTACAAATTTATGTACATACGTACACATACTTAGTGTTGCCACTTCAGTCTCAGGTATGCTAGCTTCTCATCCTGTTTAAGACAGGCAGCCCCTCCCTATTCATGAGATCTGAAGCCCATCTCCTGCTATCACAACCAGAAATTTGACTTGAATAATTATTTTGTCTTTCTCCTGTGTCTTCAACTTCTCCTTGTCTGGTAACTCTTCTATTCCCTTAAAAACATACACAGCTGTCTTCCAATTCACATATTTTCCCAATCATTTGGTGCTCATTTTCCCCTTCCTCTCTCATTGCTGTTTCCACTATGCTTATCTATTTCAAAAATAAATGTACAAGAAGAAAATACTTTGAAAGAAAATAATATATACACAAAAAAGAAAATACTATATATGTTTATAGAAAGAATGTTCAAGGCAGAAATTAATACAATGGAACATAACAAATACTACATATTATGATTCAAGAAAAAATCCTGAAAGAAAAATTACTGTATACTATGTATTTAAACAGTACCCCATTATTGGATAAAATTAACCAAGAAGGCAAATAGTGAGAAATATGATGGTAAAATTATTGAATTTTAAAGAAAAAGCAACATTTCTTTGGCCTCCAGGAGAAATACTTAGTCAAATATAAAGGAGAGAAAAGCAAATCATTGTCATAATTTTTGACAGAATTATTTTATACTAGAAGATAATTATAGTAACTTCTAAAAGACATTCAAGGAGGAGAAATGTAAGCCAATGATTTTATATTTATCCACAATCTAAAAGCTGCAAACTCTTATAAAGAAACTTGACTCATAAAGATTTAAGATGTCAGGGAATAATCAGTTATTCTGAAAAGTTTAAAGTGGAATTTGCTTTTAATAATCAGAAAGACAGAAATATATCAACTTAAAACTGGAGGTGAAAAGTAAATATATATTTATGTACAGAACTACCCAAAAAATCTTACTTTTTTTTTTCTAACATCTTTATTGGAGTATAATTGCTTTACAATGGTGTGTTAATTTCTGCTGTATAACAAAGTGAACCAGCTATACATATACGTACATACCCATATGTTCTCCTCTTGTGTCACCCTCTCACCCTACCTATCCCACCCCTCTAGGTGGACACAAAGCACCGAGCTGATCTCTCTGTGTTACGCGGCTGCTTCCCGCTAGCTATGTATTTTATATTTGGTAGTGTATATATGTCCATGTCACTGTCTAACTTCGTCCAAGCTTACCCTTCCCCCAAGCTTACCCTTCCCCCCACTGTGTCCTCAAGTCCATTCCCTATGTCTGCATATTTATTCCTGTCCTGCCCCTAGGTTCTTCAGAACAATTTTTTTTTGATTCCATATATATGTGTTAGCATATGGTATTTGTTTTTCTCTTTCTGACTTACTTCACTCTGTATGACAGACTGTAGGTCCATCCACCTCTCTACAAATAACTCAATTTTGTTTCTTTTTATGGCTGAGTAATATTCCATTGTATATATGTGCCACAACTTCTTTATCCATTCATCTGCTGATGGACACTTAGATTGCTTCCATTGCATGTTTTTTTGAAATAGACTTGACTCTAGGGATAGTCTCAGGTATATAAATAAATAATAGACACTAAAATATTTATCTTTACTGTTACCCTCTCCAAAAACAAAACAATCAAATATCATAGTTAGAAAAAAGTACAAATTTTGTATTCAAAAAGATACATCTTTGGCAAATTTAGTCCTTATTTTAGAACAATCTAAAATCTCTGGTAGTTCATGATCATTTGCCACACAATTATCCACCTTAAATTTTTATGCCTGGAAATGTTTAAGCTACCAAGTTTATAAGACAAATTTTAATATATTTTCCTCTATTAAGAGAGATCTAGAATTTGATATTCACTCTCTGTTCAGTAGATTTGAGGAAGGGTGGTGAAATATGCAGAATTGTCAACATCTCAAAATATTTCTTTTGTTACAAAATTTTCATCTTCATTGTTTCTGGATTGTTTCAATTTTAATCAGCAATCATCACATTTACAGCAACAAAAATTAGTGCTTTATTTCTTAATGTAATAAAGTACCTATGCTATTAAAGGTAATTGTTTGTAGATGATTTAATATTAAATATAACTCCCATATCACACCAAAATAATCAAAAAGCTATTTTCAACATAATTATTATTTCTCATTAGAGTCTTTCTCTGAAATTTTAAATTGAATTTCACATTGTAGTGTAAGGTAATGATTCTTAACAGGTTATTTTATTTTATAATTAAAAAAATAGTTTTGTGAAATGTAATCACCTTCATGTTTTAGTTACATAGACTCTACCCCCCCCACACACACATACATACACTCACACACACAAATTGAGTGCATGTAAAAACTTGTGAAATATCAGTAATGCCTATCGCCCAGTTAATTGTATTGTGCCCATATGAATTTTCTGGTTTTGGTTCTATACCATAATTAAGTAAGATGCTACCTTTAGTGGAAGGTAGATGAAGGTTGCAAGCCACCTCTCTGTACTATTTTTGAAACTTCTTGTGATTCCATAATTATGTCAAAATTAAAAAGTAAAGTAAAATTACTATAATTTTTGTGGCTATGTGAGTTACAAGAAAAAATGTTTTAAAAAATTCAATGTTCCCTTTAAGGACATACTGATTCACTCATTTTTTGAGTGTCCATCAATTTTTTAAAAAAATCTTTCTGAACAAGGAAGAATAAATAAATTCCTGGAGCAGGGCACTATTTTTATTCAAAAGCAGCCATACTGAATTTTTACTCTTTTCAGGTAAAGTTGACTTTGCATCAGTGAGGCCAGCAGATTGAAGCTTTTTAGCAGCAGGAACACTTGAACCTGTGGTAGCAGCTCACTTTGACCCCAGTGACTCCGCAGACCAGCGAACAGTCCCTCAGTGGCCTGCAGACTCACCTCGATGAGCTGATGACAAGGCTGGAGTTGCTGCAGAGGGAGGGCATCTCCAGGAGGACACAATCTGCTTCCTCTCCTGCCCCTTGTGCGTGTCTTAATTTTAAGCAGCAAGGAATGAGAGAGCAGGTGATCTGGTTCTGCTTGAGGGATCCCAACCCATCAGTTCATGTCAAGGGGAAACCATTCTTCCATGCAGTGACTGTTGTGATTGACTTCTAGGAAACACTTGTGGGCACATTGCCCTGTGGCTTCACCCAGAGTAATGTCCTGTGCAAACGTGTGCCTCCATAAAAGGAGCATCTTCAACAGGAAACTGCCACTTTCATATGTTGTTAAAATCAGGCAGGGGGAGCAGTGCCTTGAACCTGGTAACAACCAGGGAAGTGGGGATGTGTCCAGTATTGGGGGCTGCAGGGCACTCTTTAGCCAACCCTGCCCTGAGGTGGGTGTTCACCTGCAACTGCCTGGTGCCTGGGTTTCTGAACACCTGCCTGTGCCCCGGGGTACTGCGCTGCACACTCATTCTTTTAAGAATAATTTCTCTTGTGAAAATAGAAATAGAAATTGATATCATATTTTAATCATTTTACATGAAAACAACATGATCACATAAAAAAAGAATTGAAAATTTAACAGACTGGTATGAGAAAATCTTATCAGAAATAATTTTTTAAGGGCAACTTTGTTTGCCCATCTAAATTTAGGAAAAATTTATAGTATAGATGTATATATATAGTATATATAGTTCATAATAAGGTAATATAAGTTAAATAATTAAATTTCTTAATGCATAAGGAAATCTAATATTATTTCATAATATATCACATTTCTTTAATTTTCTGTGTTTTGTAGCTTTAAGCTTTCTATTCTCTTGATTTTATCTTCCAGGTTAACAAAGGAAAAACCTTATTTTGTTTAACAAAGTTATAAATAGAAGATATAAAATTAAATATTTCATAATTTTAATTATCCTTGTACTGAAAAGTATTCACCATCTTCTAAAAAGTTATCTGTCTATTGAGAGAGAAATCACTCATTATTTTCTGACTTCTGATGATGTACTAGTTTTTGTTTTTCTGAATACCAGTATTCATTAACTCTTCCAATGGATCAATTCCTGAGGAAGTAGATTTGTCATTATGATTTATAAGATGGGTATCAAAATATACAAGTAAAAAGTAAAATATTATTTTGATTATACTATTTGTATAGTCCATTTCAATTCCTCAGTTCAATTTGCATTATAATATTTAATGTGGTGTTAGTATAATTCTTTACCTTAAAAAATTATTAGTGTGTTTTGTTTCTAATATTATTGACAATAAGTCTCTCAATTCAAATAATCATATAAATTTCAGTGTTTCTGAAATTTATAGTATTCAATTTATCTTATAACGTGGTCCCTATACTTAATTTTAATATTAATTGAGAGTGAATCATGGAATGTAAATCTCTGTGAATAGTGGCACAAGTTAGTATATACAAGCTACTACATGTTGAAGGGAAAGAGTGTAAACTTGTAATAACTTCTAATTTCTTATGAATGATATGAGTTAAACACTTTTACTTCGATCACATAATCTCTATATATTTTCTCACCAAAAAAAAAAAAGTGAGCTAGTAACACCTGTCTTGTCTAGATCACAAAGGGTTAAATACGATGACTTCAGAGACAAATTTACAATTACTTTTTTATTTTAAGTATATTCATGTGACAGAGTCTGGCTGAGTATGTGAGAATTAAAAAAAAAAGAAATCACAAGAGTACAAAAAATTGAGCATCTTCTATATGCAAAGAACTGAGGTAGTAGGCATGATAGGTTTCTGAAAAGCTTGTACTTTAAAATGAGACATAATGCACAAGTGCAAAAAAGACTACAATGTAATTAGAACTACTTCCTTAAATGCTTTCATTTATAAGGTTTCTTTAATCATTCTTTCTCTAGTGACTTGATTGCTATTTACATGGCCTATTGATGAATGTATAATGTATTTTTATATGCACATTGTGTATGCAAATATAGATAGGTTAGAACTCTGCTTTTATTTCTAATTCTCAGCCTCATTTCAAAGCTTTCAATTTGTAACAAGTGAATTTACATAATCTCCCACTTATTTACATCCCTTAACCCATAAACTCCATTAAAACATAATTATTTGGGACTTCCCTCATAGTCCAGTGGCTAATACTCCACACTCTCAATGCAGGGGGCCCGGGTTCAACCCCTGGTCAGGGAACTAGATCCCACATGCATGCTGCAACTAGAGATCCTGCTTACCGCAACTAAGACCCAGCACAGCCAAATAAATAAATAAATATTGAAAATAAATAAATAAATAAATAATGTACAATGATCCTGAAAAAAAGTTTAAAAAGACATAATTATTGATTTTTCTAATTTTAATATATCAAACATTAAACCTAAAACTTCTCTAAATAATTAGTCTTAGTAAATAAAATTTAAAAAATCAAACATCAAGTTGTCAATAAAGTTTACACTAACTAAATCATAAGAACTACCAATAAACACGAATAATTTCTATTGATAATTTACTCTAAATGTTTCCATGTATATATATATATATATATATATATATATATATATATATGCCTGTTGGAAATATTTATAACAAAAATCAAAATTCTGTTTCTAACTTGTGTTTGTGATTATAAATAATAACTATACATTATGCAGAAATTGTAAGTACAGATGCAAAATTAAGACATGAAAATACACTTACCATCCTGATTAACAATTTTTTATAATGTTTAAATATAGTTATAATTTTCAAAACTATATTTATATTGGAAATATTACCTCCTAGTCTACTTTTAATCATAAAGTTATTTGTTAATATTTTCCACAAACAATGTATATATATATATATAAAATCTCATAAAATGATTACAATAACCACATATTAATCTGTAGTATTGATATGTCATGTTTATTCAACCAAACATCAAATTAACCAAGTAAAATACTGCTAATAAACATTCACAAAACTTATTTAGCCTAATCATAATACAAAGTACAATTAAGACTTGAATTGTGCTAATATGCTTCTTCTGCCTTTGATAAAGGTGCAATGTTTTTAAGTGAGTCAAATGTCTCCTTTGTTTAGGTCTTTTATATTTTGATTGGATTTTAGAGATTTGTATATTTAATTTGATTTATCTAATTTCATGGAAATTTAGCAGGTAAGCCTTGAAACAATATAATAGACAATGATGTATGATAAAATGTATGTACGTAATAATTTCTTCCTGCTTCTCAGTCTATGAAGTGTTTTAATATACATTACGTGATTTCATCACATGTAGTGTTAAAATTTATTGTCATTCCACAAATTGATATGTTTAAAAAGATTACATGATTTTTACTTTTTAAAATATGAAGCATTTTCTGGGATAATGATTAAAAAAAAATACCCAAAGCACACTCACTGTCTTTTAAATCTGTTATTTGCCTCTATACTACACAGGGTTTGCCCAAAGAAGAAACAATAATATGACCTCATCGAGAAACAATAAAGAAGAAACAATAAAATGACCTCATCGAGAAAAGTTAAAGGCAATATAGGGTAAAAAAACATATATTATTTACTTCATTATATACTAAAGCCATAAAAATATATGTTTCTATGCTTAAATTCACCTGAACAGGAACAGAAAAAAATTGTTTTGATCCATATTTTAAAGAGATAAAAGAATTTGGAGATTTTCAGGGAGTGGGAGGTTTGAAGATGGGAATTAACAAAACCAAGTTTGGCAAATCTGGGAGAGTCAACATTGCATCATAAACTTAGTGGGCTAAGATTTGATAGGTAGTCAATAGGGGACAGATGAAGGGGAGTCTGAAAGATTTAATCCTTCCATTTGGTGAAACATGACTGGAGATAATTATCCCTGAAAATATAGCATCTTATAAGATGTTAGCAAGAAAAGATATAGATAATAATGTATATTTGTATCTTCAAAGCTTGATCCATATTCATATATGTGTGACGGGCTTAGTTACTTCTTCTGTTATTTGTACAGAGTGATTGTAAAGGGATTTATTTTCCTCCTGCATTGAGAACTTCTGGAATGATTTCTACAGGAGTAGGAGCATTATCTACCCCCCCAGCACTGGAGACTATCATTAGTTTCAGTAGTTTCAAAGGACATTTTTTTCCTTCTTTTTACCATTTCTACAAATATCAAGTAAAAGATGTTTTAGCTTTTCTCCATCAAGTGAGTACTCAACACATTGCCATTACAACTGGTCACACTGTGAATACCTGAAGAACAAAGCTGAATACAAATAACATCTAATGATTCACATTTATTAAAATGATTCCATCAGCCTCTTCTACTTTATTTTACCAGAGAACTCTTTCTGTTGTTCAGAAAAAAAAAAAAAAAATTCTGACAGGGTAGATAATAACAATCCTGTGTCAGTGTTCCAGAAAATCACTTCTTTCAGCTTCTAAGAGGAAACCTGCCTTTCTAGAAAACAAACTGCTGTTGGGGTGTGTTCTTTTGTCCTACCTTGGAAGATAAGTGTGCTCTTGTGATTTAAACCTCAGGAGTTGAGAATTTCTCTCAAGAGAAAGAGTTTAGAGGTGTTATGACCAGGTGTGACTGCATCTGTGCATGCTTGCGTGTCTTTTTATCTCATTGATTTTTCACAATTAGCCCCAGGATTAGTTTGACTTGTAAAAGTCCTGAACTAAAAAGTTCCTTTTGAAATAACAATGTCTTTGTGGGTTTTTTCCTGTCTTAAAGACTAGATCATTCCCCACTACCATTCATTAAAGATTAATGAGCAATAATTAATTATTAATTACTGGGAGGAAAGATTACATGCATTTGCCTTGGGCTTGACAAGCTGTCAAGGATTTCTGCAAAGACTGCCAGAATCCCGAGTTCCAGAGAAGGTGTGACACTGAACACTAAAACTTAAGTGACATTTCTAAGAACTGGAGAAAAAGCATGTGAACAACAACAACAGAAAATTTCTCTTTGTTTGTCTTTTACATGTGAAAAAGAGCAGAAGAATGATGAGGATTTTTTTTGCACTGTTTAAAAGGGTCATATTAATTGCATATCATGTAAGAATTCCTTATAACAGTGCCCAAAAGGAAATGATTACTAACAGCAGTAATCAGAAAAAAATCATTAATTACTTATTTTTTAATATTTTCTAGTAAATAAAAATAAGTGTTCCTGCAAATAATAATAATGCATTTAAAGCTATATTTAGATATGAAAAATCTCAAGCACACTGATGATAATTGTGTCTGAAACTCAAACAGAACCGAGAATCTAGCACATTAGTCACACTTTAAAATTTAATTTCTGTATTCAAGATCTGCTCAACTGAATAGAAAATGAGATATTTTGCTATTCTGAGTAGGAGTCCAGCTTAACTAAAAGTTTTTTTTTTTTTAGTCAAATTTCCTATGAGATCTTTCAATTCTTTTTTTTTTTTTTTTAATTTATTTATTTTTGCTGTGTTGGGTCTTCGTTTCTGTGCGAGGGCTTTCTCTAGTTGTGGCAAGCAGGGGCCACTCTTCATCACGGTGCGCGGGCCTCTCACTATCGCGGCCTCTCTTGTTGCGGAGCACAGGCTCCAGACGCGCAGGCTCAGTAGTTGTGGCTCACGAGCCTAGTTGCTCTGCGGCATGTGCGATCCTCCCAGACCAGGGCTCGAACCAGTGTCCCCTGCATTAGCAGGCAGATTCCCAACCACTGCGCTACCAGGGAAGCCCCCTAAAAGATTTTTAATGGTAGCAAAATGTGTCTCTTTGATTTGAAAAAATGGATTATTTTGAACTATATTTTTTATCACTGTGAGGAAATCTGTGCAGATCACAGCAAAACATCCTACTTCACTCTTGTTTGCATCAATTTAATGTAAAAGGATGCTTTATTATGAATTGCTAATTTTTACCATTTAAAATATTTCATAAATTAATATTTCTAGAATAATTTTATTCCTATATTTACTAAATTCACCGTATAGTTGGCATACTATCTATTTTCTTATTCTTAAACAAAGACAGGAACAGATTAACACTTGAACTTCCTTTACACAGGAAATGTAGCAAAGAATATTTTAACATATTACAAGTGTTAATGTTTTATACTCATGGGCCATTTGTGTTATAAATAATAGGAAATAAGGCTAAAAGTCCCAGAAAGATCAATTATAACCAATTACAAATTTTGTCTAACAAGGTATATGTTATATTTATGTGTTTGTATAGCATATAACTTTTATCAACATGGGCAAAATAAATGTCAGCACAATTTTTCAGAAGAAAAATTCAGAAAAACTAGCATAAAAATATTGTGCCAATTTCTTGCCATCTCCATCAATTTCTAGAACAAACTCATCTAAACGTATGCTTATCATTGCCTCCCATTAAACCTGCACATTTAAATTATGCTCTTGCAACACTGTAGGTTTTTTGGCCCTTGGAACTATATTGATTTCCTACTTTTCCATTATTTTTATATTTTAAGCCTCCTCTTCTCATGCCCTTATTTTGCTATATCATTACCCTGTATAATAATGAATGTGGCTAAAGCGTACAATGAATTAATATGAAAGATCTCATATTCTGGGATCCTTAGGTGTTGTATCTTATATAGAAGCTAAAAGACAATCCAGGCCTTCAGTAATTTGACTGTAAGTAGTAATGAGTTAGAGGGGCTTACCCAACTGTGATCCACTGAAACAAAGAACAAAGCTTTGAGATACTTTGGCTTATCCTGAGCCTCCTGTTTCAGAAGTGCTATAACCAAATGATGAGATTTTTGCAGAGACACAGAAATTTGGGTTCATTTTCAGAATCTCTTGTATCAAAAGCTGACTGTCTGATCTGCTTAAGGCCTCTTTGTCTTTCAAAATCAAGAACTGAGAAATCTGTTTCTTACATGCATTCTAGTTGAGAACAGATAAGATCTGGATACTGTCTTTAAGACTGAGAATTTTAGGCACTGACATTGGTCTTTCAATTACCTATTAGACACCAGATATAAAGTCTTTCAGTGTGAAAAAACAGCTTGCTTTTCTGAATGGCTGTGAAAGTTTAGAAAAGTTACTTTATGTAGAGCAGGATTTCTCAATCTCAGCACTATTGATATTTTGGGCTGGATAATTCTTTGGGAGGCTGTACTGTGCAATGTAGGATATTTAGCAGAATCTCTGTCCTCTACCTGCTAGATGCCAGTAGTAGCCTACCTGCTCGCTCCTCAGTTGTGCTAAGTTTTTGCAACTAATACTTCTTCAGACATTGCCAAATATCCCTGGGAGGAGGATTTTGGGCAAAACAACCCACAGTTGAGAAACACCAAAGTAGCGTAATACTCTTGTAGCTTTATCACTGTGTTTACTGTAGCTTGTTTGAAGAATTCTTCAAATTCCAGGGTCTGAGTACTACAAAGTCCCAGAGAGAATGCAAGATAAAATCTAAGAAATCTACAACCTCTTTCTGACAAATGTGACAAATAGAATTCATATAAAAACATTGGGCAACAATTCATTCTTTCTGTTTACAGGTTTTTATTATCTTTTTTCTTACAGGTGTTTACACATATATATTCTGGGTGGGTTGAAGTTACTGCCAGTTCTCTGTTTGTCTATAAGAAGAAAAGCCTTTACCCCTTTCTCAAGAAAGCAGAGTAATTAGCCAATTACACTGGTGTATTTATAATTGCAACCATATGTAACTGTGGACAGATTTGGGGGACATTCTTGGAAATTACTTATTCATTCAAATCTGTCATTCCTGTGTACTAAAGAAACAAGTTATCTTAAATAGAGAGATTCTTCATCATAAAGAAGAAAAAATATAAATGGGTACCAAGCTAGCAACTAAATGTAATAAAATCGAGCTATGGACATTTCTGTAAAGCATTTTTAATGATTAATAAATGAAGATTTACACAAAAATACAAAAAAAAAAACAAAAAAAATAAAAAAAAAAATGAAGATTTACATCTGTATACAAATTTATATAATAACCTTAAGCCTGGTGAATTATTGGACAAATAAGACTCAATTGAAAATTTTGTTTAAAATTGCACTAAATGTATTTTTCTTCAGAGTTTAATATATAATGTTATGTAAATTTAATTTTATATAGGCTTTGAGATTATTTCCTAATGAAAAACCTAATTGTTCTGAACTTCCTACAGTTTTCTTACATTGAATTAATGGGTCAGAAAAGTTATCAGTGTTTCCACAAAACATTTAAAGTCATGAGAATGTAAACATATGTGTTCAAATAAATTGACTTACAAAAATCAATGTCTATATCAAACTGATTATTTCTGGTTAACTTAACTACTTCAAGAGCTGTTTATGCAAAATTTGTCATAGTTATTCCTATGACAAACATATAGAAGAATCATGATGCTGTAAAATGTAAACTTAAATAAGATTTCCTAGATCCTTTAATCGCTTTAAAATCTTGGGTTAATATTTGAAATGAGTTAATTAACAAATCACCTTTGGTTTGGTGAAAAACATTTAAAGAAACTTAAAATCATAAAAAAAAAAGAATAATAGATCATGGAGAAGGATCTTTGCTTCCTTTTATAGATAGTACATGTATTGAAGTGAATGCCTGTCCTTGTACGATAAGTGTAAGGTCAATTTGATTTTGAAACTAAGCTTTAAATAACATTGCCTTCTAACTACAAATATTTGTGTGTGTATATGTATGTATTTTTATATGCACTTATATTTGTATGCACTTATGTATGTGTATGTTTAAAATACCAATTTAAAAGCTTATTAAAATTAATAATTTAAAAAATTGTATGTATAATAGAAAGAAGAGGATAAGCAGTTTGAACTTGGCTTTGAATATTTAGTCTACTGCTAATAAATGGTAATAATAAGTATTATTATTGCCTCATTGATATACCATCTCACAACTATTAGGATAGCCACTATTTAAAAAATGACAGCAAATAACAAGGGTTGGCTAGGATTTGGAGAAATTGGAACACTTATGCTCTGTCAGTGGGAATGGGAAATGGTGCAGCTGCTATGTAAGACACTATAGTGGTTCCTCAAAAATTAAAAATAGAACTACCATATGATCTAGCAATCCCACTTATGGGTGTACACAAAAAGAATTGAAAGCAGGGTTTTGAAGAAATATTTGTACACCCATGATCATAGCAGCATTATTCACAATAGCAAAAGTTTAAAGCAACTTAAGTGTTCATCAACAGATGAATGGATAAACACAATATGGTATATTCATACAGTGGAATATTATTCAGATTTAAAAGAAAGGAAACTATAACACACACGACAACATATATGACCTTGCAGACATTAGACTAAGTGAATTAAGCCATTCACAAAAGGAAAAATACTGTATGATTTCACTTATATGAGGTATCGAGAGTGACCAAATTCAGAGACAAAAGGTTGAATGGTGATTGCCAGGGTATGGGGGTAGCTGGGAATGGGTAGCTATCATTTAATGAGCATGAGTTTCAGATTTGCAGGATGAAAAAGCTCTGGTGATCTGTTTCACAATTATATGAATATACATAACACTACTGAACAATGCACTTAAAAATGGTTAAGATGGTAAATTTCGTTATGTATATTTTACCACAGTTTTTAAAAAGTCATTATTTACATTCTGTATAATCTGCCCATTTAGAAGTTTCTTTTCTCATTATAATATCTTATTCCAAAAGCCTAATGACTTTAAGTTTATATTTATCATGCTTTTAAAGTACTTTTTTGAAAAATATGAACAGAAGTTTCTCATGTCTGCAAGAGCTGATGTTATTTTAATGAGGCTACTAAGCCAAACCATTCACCTGCGCTCCACTTTTTATGTTGTTTCTTTTGCCTCACTCTACATTTAGGAAAGTAAAACTGCTGAGGTGGAGGTGTTTTTAACACTAAAAGTAATCTTTGTTCTCCAAAGCGGCCAAAATATGAAAGGCTTGTTCTTCAACTTGTAAACCCTAGCTTGGTACACAGAAGCAAGAAGAAACTTAGAAAGATGTAGGTATATTTTCTAATTCTTATTTAGCCACACTGTTTATTTAAGCCATAATGGGATAAAAGGTATCAGTAAAAAAAGAGAAACTCATCCTATAAAGCTCATCAATTTTATACCAATAAAAATGATGTTAAGAATATATTTTATATATATATATATATATAACATATGTTAGTTTTAACTAACAGACCCAGGAGATTTGGTAAGGGCCTCACTGTATCTATCTACCAAATAATTTAAAAATTGTTATTTATTATATCAACATGGGAGTCCATTTTCTCTAAATTGATATTAAGAGTTGATCTGAAAATAATAATAACAACCAGTCACTTTTTTTTTCTTTCCCTAAACAGGTTGTTTCTGTTCTCCTGTCATGTTGTATCACTTTACCTTCTGAATTGGGGTTTCCACGGGGGGAAATATCAAAAGAGAATTTCAGAGAAAAGTACTATAGCAAGTACCTTTGATTATTAATATTTCAAAAACCAGAATTCTGGCATCGTTACTGAACCCATGTTAGGCTGCCTGCCACTCATAAACCAAGAATTTGAGAGGCAAGTGTCAGTAGAAAGGAAAAGTGCTTTAATCAGAAAGCTAGAAATCTGATGAGGTGGTGGACTCATGTCGAGACAGCAACTACAAAGATTCTGCTCAGCCATGACAGTTTTTAAAAGGAAAAACTGGTGCGGGGGTGAGAATCTTAGTGTATCATTGAGGCAGGAGTTTGGGTTCTGCATCATTCTCCACTGAGTGCAGACTGGCTGACTCTCTTCAGATGTTATCTTGCCTACATGACCTGTCTGCAGGATTGCTAAGGGGGTGGTTAGGGGTACAGAGCTAGTCATTTTTTAACTGCTTAATTCTTCATTCTTATTTCTTTTTATCTAGGAAAACAATCAACAGTTTAGACAAGGCATGGTGTGCATTCAGGAGAGCATAGGTCAGGAGTTAGTTTCAATTGATTAGCGATCTCATTCCTATAATTAGGTTCTTTTAAACTTAGAGGGGAACAGAAATGGGAGAACAGAAAAGGGGCAAAAGAGCTTCTCAAGACCTACAGAACTCTTTTCCAAAAGCAGATGACTTTGTGAAAGCAGAATCAAGATACAAAATCCAGTGGATTTGGATTAATCATATAGGAATGAATGAAACTCCTTAGGGAAATTGTCGGTGATCATTTATTTTGAAATGTGGTTCCTTTTTCTGCTATAAAGTATAAGTTTCATTATATTTTTTCCCAGAGGGTAGTTTTTCTTCAGTCTTTAAGTACTCAACTCCTTACAAAGGTCTTTGGCAGAAGTTGTGGGACAGCACCTGAAGGTCTAAGTTGGGGTGAGGTGTTGGTTCCTGACTACCTTGCTGTGAATGAACTCATATAGTAATGTAGCATCACAAACAGCTTGGGAAGCACACAGGCATCAGTGATACTCATTTTGGATGGCTGTGGCCTCTACTATGTTTCAAATGATGAACTTAATGACCTTTCCTTGGGCAGGCAGAGGTGCTTTCTCACATGGCTGTTGTTCTTTTTCTTTTCTTTTTTTCTTTTTTTTTTTTTTTTTGTCATCTTGGAAGCAAAGACCCAAGAAAAGATGAGATAAATTTTTAATACACTATTTTCTCATGAACATTTGGGGAAAAAAATATTTGTTTTCTATATTTTACCTCAATTTATCAGATAATAGAAACAGAAAACTGGAGTAAAATCTTCTTTGGATAGCATCCCATTTTAACAAATATCTCAGGATTCATGAAATGTGGCTGTGGGAAATCTTAATGCAGATTATAAGATTAAAAAAAAACATTTAGGGATATAAAGAAATGACTCTATAAAATTAATTTACTGGCCTTATCTGCCAACACCTCAGAATAGTGACCAATAATACACACAAAGCTTTCCCTCAGGCCCTTTATTTTCATGACAATATGGTTATTTACATATGTTTAAAGGACACATCCTCATTTTTACCACTGTGCTCTATTGCTAGTGGAGCCCCAGACTTAGAGTTGGTACAAATATAAATCATGGCTTTGTAAAGCCACAAGATAGAAGTTAACCTTGCATCCTTAATATCCGTTGACTTTATACTTACTGATAATACAAAGCATATTAATTAACACAACTTTTTGCATATATGTAAATGAATTAGTCAGATACAATAGAATAGACACAATATATTGCTTAAATTCACAGACTACCTTAAGTAGACACTGCTGAATTAGTGTAATATTATAAGTTTTTGTAGAATTATTGTTGGTAATTTTAATTGCACATGTATGATATTAATTGAATCTATGTCTAATTTTCACTACCTATTAAAATGGTGTGAAGAAAAGGTAAAGTCAGAAATATTTTAAATGATATTAGCACAAGAACACAACAAACCCACTTTATTTGTGATCAGGAATAATGCTTAGGTATTATTAAGATCACAGGTTTCATTGTTGAGGATAAACTAAATCTGGGTGGGAAAAAGGCAAATATATTAATGTGTGACCCTTTCATTATTCTTCAGCATTTTCTATTAAGTCCAGCAAAGGGTCATCTGATTCTCAAGAAATGTAACTTTTTTTTTCAATACTTACTATAGGGTATGAGTTTTAAACTATTGAGAGAGAGAAAGGTTAATTTAAGAAGGTTTAATATGTTTACTTTTTTTTTTCCTGTCTAACATAGAAGATACCAAGACATTAGGTTTCTGTTGTCTGCTGCACATTATCCAGGTTTGTATCTAAATTAGCTTTGGAAGATTATTATCCATCTAGTCTTTCCCAATTTCTACACACTTTGAGAGGAAGGCACCCTTTGTGGCAGATTCTTTTTTCCAGGGAGTTTTATATCACACAGATTGGAAGACAGAGATAGTGTCTTTTTCTGGAATAAAGTGAAAGGGATTGTTTATTAACAATTTTGAAAGGTAATGATGGTGTCTCCCTCTGTAGCAAAGAGCAGGCATGATTATTGCCCATTATCAAAAGATTGGGGATCTCTATATCAAAATTCTCTGTCATGTAACCCACTGTGTGGATCTAAGACTGCCTTAAGGTGACCCTCAGCTTGGCTAAACTTTAGACAGTCTTCTTCCAGACTCTAGGCCCTAGATCTCCCTTTTCTTAGAGAATTTACTTTAGAAAACTCATTGTAAATTCTTTCTTTGCCCCATTGAAATGTAAATCTTCTAGTCTTTTTCCAGGTTTACAACCATCTTTCTCAAGGACCTAGGAGCCATCCTTTTGAAAATGGAATAATCAGAAAGATAGACCCCCTATCTCCCCAGTCACTGTGGGAGGGTAGGAGGCTGATTTAGAAAACACCAATTAACAAACAGAGTTGGCCTCATCACATTGCCACCTCCCAGGTAATGTCCTGAAGCACTTTTCCACCAACTTACCACAGCACTTAAAAACTCTCATCCCTTTTCTTTCAGTGGAATAGAGTTCAATCTTTCTCCCTTATTGCAGTAGACTTGCTATTTTTCCCGACACCTTGTCTTGGGATTGAGCAAAGATGTTATTTTGGCTCCTCAGGAAAGATTGCAAAGAAGAAAACCTCTGACTCCCATATGGAGATTGTGCCTGGAATTCATTTTTTCTACCCCTTTTACAATAGTCTGAATAAAGTGGGCCTTGCCTGTTAAACCTACCTAGTGCTATTTTTCTTTGACACATCCAACTTTTATCATATTGCCTTGTGTTGGTAATGGAGCTCATAGAATTTTTTTAAAAAATGCTTTATTCTGATTCCTGATATTTCTGTGAGTAATTAACTGTCCTCTGTCTTTGACCAGAGAGTCTCATGTGTTCTATAAGTATCCATGAAACTGTAGCAAAGCTAAGTTGTTAGCTTGCAAGTAAGAAAAAATTATTAGACTCCTCACAGTTCTTGAAACTAGCAATCATATTTCAGCATCTCTCCACATTGACTATATAAGTCCTAGTTCCTCATATCCAATTTTAATAAGCTATGCCATCCTGCTAGTTCTCTCATTAATGAGTTGAATGTGACATTGACACATGCTCATTATCTATTTGTATGACAGTGAGGATTTTAACAATTTGAGAACTGTGCTTTTCTTATAGTGTTAATATTCCAATGTGCACCTATCATTTTCAATGACCTAGTTCACACAAGGGATATCTTAAAAAGATGTATAGCTGTTTAGACACCATAGGATATGGGAGAAATTCAGTTCCATAATTTTCTCAGCCTGTTCACTTGCAGGAGGCAAATTCAAATAAGATATTTCACTATGCCTCATCTGTCTGCAAGTAGTAATCTCCTACTGCTTTTATTAAACATTAAAAAGTCATAAAATTATTCCTTTTGTGCTAAGTGATGTACTTGATTTTTAGTTCTTAAGACATTTTACTAAATGCCTTTGTGTGTGTTCCATGATGAGACAGCAACTAGTTTCTCAGTATCTACTATGCACTGAGCTACTCATTGAGGATATAGTAATAAACAAGAAAAGCCTATATTAATGGATTTATAAAATATATAGATGTTTTCATTTGGTGAGGAGTCAAAAAATATATTTTAAAATGTAAATAATGATGGACAAAACAAAACTAATTTTTCCTTAATATAATCTAGCCATCTGGCAGAGATTCCAGGTGGTAAACACTGCCATAGAAAGGAACATACTCAGAACAGAAACATAAATCTTTGTTTTGTTCAAAAGGCATAGATAAATAAATGATACCAATTCCACACAATCTCTTCCAAATAGAAATAGAGGAAATAATTCCTAAATCACTCTATGAGGCCAGCCTTGCCCTACTATCAAAATCAAATAAAGATATTACAAGAAAGAAAAAGTACAAACCAATATCTCTCATGAACACAGATGAAAAAGAAATAAACAAAAATACAAACAGAAAAAAATAAATGCAAAATGCAATAAATGAAAAACCAAACACGAACAACAGAAAAAACATACCTCAACAAAATATTAGGAGAACTGATCTAACAATGTACAAACTTAAATTTATACCATAACAACATGGGATTTATTCCAGGTATTCAAGTCTGGTCACACATTGAAAAAATGATCAGTGTAATTGGCCTTATCAATGGGATAAAGAAGAGAAATCATATGGTCACAAAAAGCATTTGACAAAATGCACCATCCAATTATAATAAAAAATGTTCAGCAAATGATGAATACAGAAGAACATCTTCAACTTGGTGAAGAACATCTATAGAAATCTAACAGCTAACAAATTTAATGGTGAGAAACTAGGGAAAATGTTCCCATAAGATCCTGATGTACAGATGAAAAACAAGCATATGAAAAGATGCTCAAACATATTCACCATTGGGGAATTGTAACTTAAAGCAGCAATAAAATGCCACTAAACACCCATTACAATTGTTAGATTAAAAAAACACACACAATACTAATTGTTGATGAGAATGTGGAGTGACAAGAATTTGCATTCATTACTGGTGGAAATATAAAATAATTCCAATTTGGAAGACAGTTTGGGAATTTTTTACAAAGTTAAACTTGTACTTACCATACAAGCCAGCATTCATACTCCTAGGTATTTACACATCTGACTTGAAATCCTATACAGGAATGTTTACAGCAACTTAATTCATAATTCCAAAACTGAAATTAAACAAGATATCCACAATAGCTGAATAAACAAACTGGAACATACAAATTATATAATATTCAGTGATAAAATGAGTGAGCTATCAATTCAAAAAATATATGGAGGAATCTTAGAAGCATATTGCTAAGTGAAAAAAGCTAGCATGAAAAGTCTACATATTGTATGAGTCCAACTATATAGTATTTTGGGCAAAGCAAAACTATAGAAACAGTAAAAAGACTGAAGGTTTCCAGTGGAATGGAAGGGAAGAGGAATGAATAAGTGAAGCACAGGAGATTTAGGGTGGTAGAAATAGTCTTTATGATACTGTGATGGTGGATACATGATATTATGTATTTTTCAAAATCAATAGGATTTTACAGCAGAAAGAGCACCCTATTGTATGCCAGTTTTTTGTTTTTTGTTTTTTTGTTTTTTTTTAGTCATTTATGAGGGAGGGGAATCTCAGGAAGTAATGCAAACTATGTTGAGAGAATTTAACTGTATTGCAAATGCATGAAAACAACCACAATAAGGTCATTGTGGGGAAAAAGGTGGTCATCTAAGTAATTCTGGAAATGAGTGGAGCCTATAAGACTGAAGGTAAAAGGAAACATACATATGCATTGTAAACTAGTTTATAAAGTTGCTTTCTCTAGGGGTGTGGGTAACAATTCTGATAGTGCTATATATGTGTCAACTTTAATAATATAATAGCCAGTTATTTTACCAGCAAAAGAGGGTTTAGGCCAGAATAGCCAGAAGAATTGCAATTCAGGAAATGCAAGCTAAGGCAGACCACTGGCAAATACTGAGAACAAAGAAGGGGGATTTGCCTTTATAGGGAAAAGGGTAAGAGTTAGGCAGAGCAGTGACAACCAAGCAGTCTATTGGAGGAAACTGGGAGTCCAAAGTATGGAGGTTTCTGGTTGGTTGGGCTGTTACAGTCTCTGATTGGCTAGGCTCTCCTGGGGCTGAGAGAAGTAATTTTCTTCCTGCTAGATAGTAAAGTAGAGGCACCTTCCTGTTGGAGATATAGATGTATATCTCTTCCTATTTGGATCAATTTATGATGATGACAGGGTATGAGAGCTCCCCTTACAGGTCTGTCCTAAGTCCAGTTTTAGCTGAGGTTTCTTTAAATAATCCCACACATGTATACTGGAATTAAACAATTATATGGATACCAGATAGTAGGAATACCCTTTCTCACTTTGGGAGTGGAAACTTACAGATCCTCAAGGGAAGGAGGCTAAAATGATCCATTTTTAAAAAATGGATTAAATGTGAAAACATCAGTGAAACAAAGTTTTTCCTTAATTACAGATGATTATACACAGAAAAGTTACACATATTTGTTTATATACAGTTTAGTATATACATATATGTATTTCTCTTTTTGTTAGATGAGGTTGCCTAAAATGAGCCATCAGTAACAATGATCACACCTAGAATCTAGATGTTGATTTCTAATACCATTCTCCAATAAAAGGAACCAGAGTTCCTAAGAGAAATCACTGGTTCTATGACTGAAGCAAGGAATATACAAGATGAGTCTGGAATATCTTGCAGTGCTAGGAAGTTAAAAAAAGTACTAAAAGTAAAACAAGAGAACAAACATAAACCTATATTGATGGGAGTATGTCAAAAGGATAAATCAGCCAAATAAAATATTTCCAACAGCCATGTACAGAACCATTTGAGAAATAAAATAAATAAAAGAGCATTGCATTATAACCCAATGTATAAATTAAATATCCCCTCATAAAATAAATGATTGAATAAATAACTGTGGAAGAAGAGACAAATCTCATGCAAAATAATTTCAAACATACTTTATGTAGTCTACCCTTAATGAGAGGTAACAAACAGCCCATTCATTAACAGTGAGCTATTCACAGGGACTTTCCAAACAGTACAGTATGCAAGGAAGGAATAAAAGGGAAAAATAGTACCTCAACCAAGTAATCAAGGTTTACATCAACAGTAGTAAGTCATATTGATAGTATGTGTCCTACACATGTTATGATAAGAATGCACTTTCCACTGGGGTCTTCCTCCCAAAAATATACTCACCCAGACCAATAACAAGAAAGACACCAGACAAACTTTAATAGAGGGACACTCTACAAAATATATGACCAATACTCTTCAGAACTCTCAAACTCATCAAAAACAAGGGAAGTCTGAGAAACTCTCACAACCATGAGGAGCCTAAGGATACATAAAAGCTAAATGGAACATGGTATCCTGAATGGAACTCTTTAGAAAAAAAAGCATTATGGAAAAACTGAGGAAATATGAATAGAGTTGCTATGAACTTTAATTAATGTAATATATATATATTGGTCTATTAATCATAAAAATGTACCATACTAATATAAGATATCAATAATTGGGGAAACAATTGGGCATGAGAAAATTCTTGGTACTATTTTCTATATTTATTTCCTGTAAATCTAAAACATTTATAAAAAATAAAGTTTATCAAATTTTTGAGGCATATGCATCAGAAGGTAGCATGGTTCAAAGGAGTATAAGAAAAAGTTAATGAGGAAATATGGATATGGAAAATTTATTTTAAGACTAGAAAAAGTTTCTTCTTTGCCTAGGGTGGGGGGCTAGATGGGTAGAATTGTGCACATGACCTTCTCTCTGTGTGTGGGTCTGTTTGTGAGTGTGTCTGTGTGTGTGTGTGTGTGTGCCTGTGAAAGAGGAGAGAGAGAGAGAGAGAGAGAGAGAAAGGACCCAAAGGAAAAATGGACTATAAATCTGTTTCCCAAGCCAGACTTGTGATACAAATTAATACTTTCTCAGAAAATATAATATATTACATTGTATTAATATAATCCCAGTTAACACAATAGTCACAAATCAAGGAGAGAGTTATAAGTGGTGAGTAAGTTATTTAACTAGGTAATTGTTTGCAATATAAACTGAATTCAAATAGAATTGTATTTCTAAAAACTCTAAGTTATGAAACTGAAATTATAAGTCATGATAAAGGAGGCTGGCTAAATCTGATTATAGTAGAGTATTTGACTTTTTCCTTTAAATTATCCTCATGTTCATAAATAAAATATTAATATTTTGCTGAGTTTACAGGTTTCCCCAGAAATTTTTTCTAGCTGTATTAAACTTAGATATTTCATGCTTTATGTCTATTCAATTTGAAATTTTAAACCTCAATTGCTTTTCAATATCATATGTCTATATGTTTTATTCTAATATCATTATATATTTACAATTAGAATTATTTTACATTTTAATTTTTTTCTCAATTTTTAGCTATATTCAAATTTTCAAAAGTATTTGTTACTAGTCAATATAAATTATGATCATTCTGTTCTTTAATTATAACCATCACAAAAATACTGAAAAGAAAGGGATTACCATAGGGAAAAAATTATAAAAATAGTATATTAGCCAGTAAACCCAGCAATATATAAAAGGTAATAGGTCATTAATATTAAAATTAAAACTTTATGTTACATTTTATGATATTATTAAATTTAACAAATAATTGTGAAAATAATTAATAAAAATGTCTAGGACTTCGTCACAGAAAACTACAAAACATCATTAACATATATTAATAAAGACCTAAGAATGGTCAGAGCAATTGTGAAGATGAATAGAAGCTGGACTATCAGACATCAGCATCTGCCATCAAACTATATTAATTAAAAGAATATGATATTGTTGTAAGTTTAACCAAACTGACAAATGTAATAGCAGACAGATTACAGAAACACAATTGCTTATAAATGCCCACCTGATTAGGGCAAATGTAATACCATCAAAGAGACAATAATGCTCTTCCCATAATGGTAGCAATTCAGTTGTATATTTATATGAAAAAAAAATCTTAGCCCTTACTTTATACCATATACACAACAACAATTTCAGTTGACTTCCAGTTGAAAAGGAAAAACAAACAAACAAACCTCAGAATACGTAGAACATCTTGATGACATTAGCACATACAATAATTTCTTGAATAGGACCGAAAAATGTACTACCCATAAAACAATAAAAACTATAAATTGAACCATATTAAAATTAAGAACTTCAGTTCACAAATGATACCAATAAAAGACTGAAAAACTATTGACATAATGGAAAGACTTACCGGCAATACATATATCTGACAAATGACTAATATCCACAGATATAAAGAACCTTTACTAATCAATAAGAAAATTGAGAATAAACAACCTAACCTTGCACCTCAAGCAATTAGAGAAAGAAGAACAAAAAAACCCCAAAGCTAGCAGAAGGAAAGAAATCATAAAAATCAGATCAGAAATAAATGAAAAAGAAATGAAGGAAACAATAGCAAAGATCAATAAAACTAAAAGCTGGTTCTTTGAGAAGATAAACAAAATAGATAAACCACTAGCCAGCCTCATCAAGAAAAAAAGGGAGAAGACTCAAATCAATAGAATTAGAAATGAAAAAGGAGAGGTAACAACTGACACTGCAGAGATAAAAGAGATCATGAGAGATTACTACAAGCAACTGTATGCCAATAAAATGGACAATCTGGAAGAAATGGACAAATTCTTAGAAATGCACAAGCTGCCAAGACTGAATCAGGAAGAAATAGAAAATATGAACAGACCAATCACAAGCACTGAAATTGAAACTGTGATTAAAAATCTTCCAACAAAGAAAAGCCCAGGACCAGATGGCTTCACAGGCGAATTCTATCAAACATATAGAGAAGAGCTAACACCTATCCTTCTCAAACTCTTCCAAAATATAGCAGAGGGAGGACCACTCCCTAACTCCTTCTACGAGGCCACCATCACCTTGATACCAAAACCAGACAAGGATGTCACAAAGAAAGAAAACTATAGGCCAATATCACTGATGAACATAGATGCAAAAATCCTCAACAAAATACTAGCAAACAGAATCCAACAGCACATTAAAAGGATCATACACCATGATCAAGTGGGGTTTATTCCAGGAATGCAAGGATTCTTCAATATACGCAAATCTATCAATGTGATAAACCATATTAACAAATTGAAGGAGAAAAACCATATGATCATCTCAATAGATGCAGAGAAAGCTTTTGACAAAATTCAACACCCATTTATGATAAAAACCCTGCAGAAAGTAGGCATAGAGGGAACTTTCCTCAACATAATAAAGGCCATATATGACAAGCCCACAGCAAACATCATCCTCAATGGTGAAAAACTGAAAGCATTTCCACTAAGATCAGGAACAAGACAAGGTTGCCCACTCTCACCACTATTATTCAACATTGTTTTGGAAGTTTTAGCCACAGCAATCAGAGAAGAAAAGGAAATAAAAGGAATCCAAATTGGAAAAGAAGAAGTAAAGCTGTCACTGTTTGCAGATGACATGATCCTATACATAGAGAACCCTAAAGATGCTATCCAAAAACTACTAGAGCTAATCAATGAATTTGGTAAAGTGGCAGGATACAAAATTAATGCACAGAAATCTCTGGCATTCCTATACACTAATGATGAAAAATCTGAAAGTGAAATCAAGAAAACACTCCCATTTACCATTGCAACAAAAAGAATAAAATATCTAGGAATAAACCTACCTAAGGAGACAAAAGACCTGTATGCAGAAAATTATAAGACACTGATGAAAGAAATTAAAGATGATATAAATAGATGGAGAGATATACCATGTTCTTGGATTGGAAGAATCAACATTGTGAAAATGACTCTACTACCCAAAGCAATCTATAGATTCAATGCAATCCCTATCAAACTACCACTGGCATTTTTCACAGAACTAGAACAAAAAATTTTGCAATTTGTATGGAAACACAAAAGATGCCGAGTAGCCAAAGCAATCTTGAGGATGAAAAATGGAGCTGGAGGAATCAGGCTCCCTGACTTCAGACTATACTACAAAGCTACAGTAATGAAGACAGTATGGTACTGGCACCAAAACAGAAAGATAGATCAATGGAACAGGATAGAAAGCCCAGAGATAAACCCATGCACATATGGACACCTTATCTTTGATAAAGGTGGCAGTAATGTACAATGGAGAAAGGACAGCCTCTTCAATAAGTGGTGCTGGGAAAACTGGACAGGTACATGTAAAAGTATGAGATTAGATCACTCCCTAACACCATACACAAAAATAAGCTCAAAATGGATTAAAGACCTAAATGTAAGGCCAGAAACTATCAAACTCTTAGAGGAAAACATAGGCAGAACACTCTATGACATAAATCAAAGCAAGATCCTTTCTGACCCACCTCCTAGAGTAATGGGAATAAAAACAAAAATAAACAAATGGGACCTAATGAAACTTCAAAGCTTTTGCACAGCAAAGGAAACCATAAACAAGACCAAAAGACAACCCTCAGAATGGGAGAAAATATTTGCAAATGAAGCAACCGACAAAGGATTAATCTCCAAAATTTACAAGCAGCTCATGCAGCTCAATAACAAGAAAACAAACAACCCAATCCAAAAATGGGCAGAAGACCTAAATAGACATTTCTCCAAAGAACATATACAGACTGCCAACAAACACATGAAAGAATGCTCAACATCACTAATCATGAGAGAAATGCAAATCAAAACTACAATGAGATATCATCTCACACCAGTCAGAATGGCCATCATCAAAAAATCTAGAAACAATAAATGCTGGAGAGGGTGTGGAGAAAAGGGAACCCTCTTACACTGTTGGTGGGAATGTAAATTGATACAGCCACTGTGGAGAACAGTATGGAGGTTCCTTAAAAAGCTACAAATAGAACTACCATATGACCCAGCAATCCCACTACTGGGCATATACCCTGAGAAAACCATAATTCAAAAAGAGACATGTACCAAAATGTTCATTGCAGCTCTATTTACAATAGCCCAGAGATGGAAACAACCTAAATGCCCGTCATCTGATGAATGGATAAAGAAGATGTGGCACATATATACAATGGAATATTACTCAGCCATAAAAAGAAACGAAATTGAGCTATTTGTAATGAGGTGGATAGACCTAGAGTCTGTCATACAGAGTGAAGTAAGTCAGAAAGAGAGAGACAAATACCATATGCTAACACATATATATGGAATATAAGAAAAAAAATGTCATGAAAAACCTAGGGGTAAAGCAGGAATAAATACGCAGACCTCTTAGAGAACGGACTTGAGGTTATGGGGAGGGGGAAGGGTGAGCTGTGACAGGGCGAGAGAGAGTCATGGGCATATACACACTAACAAACGCAGTAAGGTAGATAGCTAGTGGGAAGCAGCTGCATGGCACAGGGATATTGGCTCGGTGCTTTGTGACAGCCTGGAGGGGTGGGATGGGGAGGGTGGGAGGGAGGGAGACGCAACAGGGAAGACATATGGGAACATATGTTTATGTATGACTGATTCACTTTGTTATAAAACAGAAACTAACACACCATTGTAAAGCAATTATACCCCAATAAAGATGTAAAAAAATAAAAAAAATTAAAAAATAAATAAATAAATAAATAAAACTCAGATCCATGTAATGGAAGAGGGTGTAGAAGGAATAAATTAATATGAAATAAAACCTTGATTTTTTAAATTTACTCTTAAAAAAAAAATAAATAAAAGTCAATTAACAATTTAATTGTAAATGTGGCTGTTAGGCTGGATTGCAATAAGCAAGAAAGGAAAGGGCTTAAGTAAAGGGGGTACCTTTGTTGATGGTACCAAATTAATTAATCTCCAAATTAACCTTACCCCAAATAACCTCAGTTCAATACTACCAGCATTAAAATAAAATAAGAATGTAACACCATACCATTCAACTGGTGAATACCAACATTCAAAATGTACTCCTCTTTGGCTAAAAATCCTTTAATCCACAAAGTCTATTTCTGTAATTTACTTGTGAATATAAAAACACAAAGATGTTCAATTTTATCAAGTACGGTGGCTAGACAAAATTAATTATTTTTCTTCATTTGTGGCTCTGGGAGGTTTTTATAAGGTACATTAGAATAAACCATTCCTTCATGGAAAAAAAAAAAAAAATAAGAAAATTGAGACAATAAAATAGAAACACTTTAAAAGTTGTGTTTTCCAAAATTACATCTCAAAATGATAATAGCACATCAAAAATGCTGAAAATGTTATAAATAAATGAAAAATGTAACAACAATGAGTAGCATTATAGATCCACCAGCATGTCTAAAACTAAAAGATGGAAATATGTGTGACAGGAATGTACAACAACCAGGACTTTCATACACTGTTCGGTAGAAGAGCAAATTGTTATAGTCACTTTGAAAAATGTTTCTGGATTCATCTACCAAAATAAGACATAGATATATTCTATACTGAAACTGTTATGCTTCTAGATTTATATTCATATAATCACCGAAAGCTAGGTTCTAGAATCATTCAAATATGACAATTTATAATGGAAAATAACTTATGCCTCCCCAAATGCCTACCAATAGTAGAATGGACAAATAATGAGTGGCATATTCACACCCTGGAATAGTATAGAGCAACAGGAATTAGCACAAAGATGAATTAGCACAAAGATGAATGAATTTCACAAGGTTAATAGTGAACAAAGGAAGCCAGACATAAAAGAACATGTATTGTGTGATTCCACTTGTAGAAAATATTTTTGAAAATTCATGAAACTCATCTATTCTGGTTACCCTTTGTGAGAGGAAATGGTGTTCTGCTTAGGAACATTAAGTGAATGTTAATGACTTGATATCATTTCTGTCTATCTGTCTATCTATCTATCTATCTATCCATCTATCCATATATTTGGATAAACCTCAGCAAGAAGTTAACACACTTCTTGTTATATAAATATAGGCTGTTACAATTATGTTCTAGATGTGGTCATCTCCAAGTAATGCTCCTGGTTGGCCTAGCTCAGCACGGATTAACAGACTAAAAGCAGCACCTGCTTTTTGTGTGGGAGAAATGAGCATGCACAGCTTTGCTATATCTTTATTTTTAATTTCTCATTGGCAGAGCCACCTGTAGTAAAGTAGGGAAAATTATATTTTAGATTGCAACATCATTTCTCAGTCCAGTATTATCGAGCACAGTTACTTTAAGAATTTTCAATCAAATTTTTCAAAATGTTTGAAATAAATGTCAGATTTGTGTTCAACTTACTGACACAGTAATGATATTCATGAAATAATTAATCTGTAGTCATTTAAAATTATTTTACATAATTGTGGTTATCATTTTAACTACACTTTTACCTTTGGTTTCATTTTTCCCCACAGAAAATGAGCCAGAGCACTAATGTGAACTAGGAACTTCCATGAATAGCCTGTATTAATATATTTTAATTTATAAACTGTTGCTTCATTTAATTTTATGGGTATTGAAGCTGACAGAAAGATTAGCTTTTCTTTAAAAATATAGAAAATACTGACAAAAATCTGTCATCATAATGCTGAAGAAATCAACATACATGTTAATACTAGGAGAGAAAGTTTTGGTGAATATAATGTCATAAAGACAAAAGTCATAGAAATGTGACAGATATGTCATATCTAAAAATTTTATATGTATTATTTAAAGTTTATAAAAGTTTTTGTTTACATTGAACATTTTCTAATTTTCAGTTTTCTACCATTTTAAATAATCCAATAATAAGTTTTAATTTTAACAGGAAACTAGGAATCCTCTAGAAAATAATGATAAAAAACAAGAAATTTTAAGTTATTAAATCGAGTTATAGCTTTAATATATGTATTACATACCACTCATATATTAAAATATTTGACTTTACAATCAAAGTAAGTCTTCAAATCATCCACCAAATCATTAACCAAAGATGAATGGTTCTTCTAGCCAGGGATCAAGTCTTCTATTTTTATGTCTTCTTGAGAATTGTAGTCAATGAAAAATATTTGTTTATTAAAAACTTTTTAGAAATGAACTAATGACAGGGGCAAAATACATGAGAGATTTCTGGTTAAAATATATAGTAAATGATAAACAAGTTAAATGAAAAAAATAAAGAAAAACAAAAAAAATATAACTCTTCTGCTTTTTAATGCAAAGTGAAACACACCTCAGTAAACCAAAATGCGTCACTTATATTTTTATTAAAGAAAGAAAAACAGAGGATTCTCAGCAGAGACAGATTATTCCTGGTCCATTCCCTTAGTCCCACATCTAATCCATCAGCAAAGCCTGTCAAATTTTTCACATGTGCACAGATTTCAATTTTATCATTGCCATAGTCCTAAATCAACCACCATCTTCTTTTAATTAGACTGCTGCAAGAGACTACTAAATTTCGTCCATGGTTCACGTCACTTCACACATGGCAGGGCACATATCAGGTTCAATAAATTATAGAACATAAATCATGTTATCTCTCTTCTTCCTCTTTAAAACTCACCAGTGACTTCACAACACATTTCAAATACATTCAAATATCTTACTATAGGCTTCAAGGCCCAGTGTTATCTGGCCCTTGATAATCTGTCCATTTTTATATTGGTTATGCTTTGCTTTTTGCATGACTCCCTATGAATATTGGATTTCTCTTATTCACTTTAGCTTAAGAAAATTGTTCCCATTCTTCCTTCAACTTAACTGTCATTCTTCAAAAAGGTATTTTTGCCCCTGACAAATATATGTAAATTCTTACTCCTATTTTCTATCAGAAGCCTACCATTTTCCTCAGTAATAGATATCATTTGATACATAACTGCAGAATTTAATATATAATATTCCATGAAAATAATAGAAAAGAATAAAACATTGTGTAATAAACCCTACACTTGATACAACAAAACTTTGTCAAACTTGCAACTTTTACCATAATTGCTTTAGCTATTTTCCTTTTTAAATATTTTATTGTAATCTACTACACACAGAAAAGAAATTTCAACAAAACCATATCATTATTATTATGGTTATTGTTAGACTGTGGACACATTAAAATGTGTAAACTTTCTGTATGTTTCCTGCTGCCACTCTGCACATTATCAGATAATTGGCACCTTGAAACAACAAAATATTATTCTCTTACAGTTCTGGAGGTCAGACATCTAAAATCAAGGCAGTGTCAAAATTGCATTCTTTCTTTTATTTTTAGTTAATATAACTTTATCTGATAAAATTAAATATTTAAATTTTATATAAATAACAAAATGCCATGGTAGCCAGACTTGTAGAAAATGCCAAAAAATGTATATAAGTTTTAAATGAAAAAAGCCGAAAAACAGAATTTAGATGTCTTCTAGGAACTATGGTATTTTGCTAATTTTCTAATATTCATTCTAGTTTTACTAACTTTTTAAAATTGAAGTATACTTGATTTACAATGTTGTGTTAGATTCTGGCATATGGCAAAGTGATTCATTTCTTTCTATCTATCTATCTATCTATAAATATATATATATTCTTTGCCATCTTTTTCACTAAAGGTTATTACAAGATATTGAATATAGGTCCCTGTGCTCTTCAGTATGACCTTATCATTATATATAGTAGTTTGTATCTGCTAATCCCAAACTCCTTATTTATCCCTCTCCCAACCCTTTTCCTCTTTGGTAACCACAAATTTGTTTTCTATGTCTAGTTAGTAAGTAAGTCCATTTGTATCATATTTTAGATTCCACATATAAATGATATCATATTGTATTTGTCTTTGACGTACTTCACTTATGATAATCTCTATGTCCATCCATGTTGCTGCAAATGACATTATTTCATTTTTTCTGAAGGTTTCAAGGAATAAGGCTTTCTAGTTTTAGCCTTTTCCAGTTTCTAGTGGACATCTGAATCCGGTCCTTTCCTTATATGTCTTCTACCTCTTGCTTCCATCATCACATCACTTACTACTCACTCTAATTTCCTGTCTCCCTCTTATAAAGACCTTTGTGATTATATCAAATCCACCTGGAAAACCCAGAAAATCTCCTTATCTCAATACCTTTAAATTAGTTGTATCTGCAAAGTTCCTTTTGACATATAAGTTAACATTCACAAGTTCCAGTAATTAGAACATTGTCATCTTGGGTAGAGCATTATTCAGCCTACCACACTTTACAAGCATTTGAATAAATCTCTTTCTTCGCAATAGCCGAGATAATGGAAATAACCTAAGAGCCCATCAATGGATAGACAGATAAAGAGATGTAGTGTATACATGCAATGGAATGTTATTCAGCCACAAACAAGGAAATCTCTTTTTCCATGATTTCCCTTTTCCATTAAGTTCCTTTCACTCTACAAACCTAGACACATCCTGAAACCTGGATTACTCCACTGCTCCAGTGTCATTCTGAATACATTATCTGAGTAGTGGGGTTTACTGTTTCCCATTATCTTCCACTGAGAAATCAGCATAAATCTTCTCATTCTAAAATTTATCAATACTAGCTGAGAAGCTAGACGGAAGGCATTATGACTGTAAAATGCAAATGCTCAAGATGTCATTTCATGTATTATTATAGTTTGTTTCAATAATCGATTATAGTAAAGTTATTTTTTCCTCTATTGCATTCTTGCTATATGAAAGCTTACCTCTGCAACATTGAATACTGAGCTAAAGAGAGGAAAGGAACAGTTAGAGAAATGGTAGAAGTAACTTGATTATTATCACAAATATTCATTATCTACCTTTAATCCTTTCTTAATACACCAGGAAAGAGGTAAAATTATACTTATTTTTCATTTTGAAGGTTAGAAAATTGATAAATGGGTTTTGTGTAACTCACCCAAAAATGTTACAATAGTGTGTGTGAATCTTAGATTTCTGTCTTAGATTTGTCTTAGAATATCTATACAACTTTTTTTGGCAATGATATTCTTATGGCAAGAAATCAGATGGAAAATATTACTAATTTCAATGTAACTTGATTAAAATTGATACATCACGTAACGATAAAAATGTATTGTCAGTTTATGTTTCATAGAAACAAAAAGAATTTCTACTAATCTGTATTGATGATATTGTAGATACTTGCTGAATATATTAAGAATGTTGTATATTATATAATTATCTAAGTATTTTATAAAATTGTGAATTATAAATCATCTATTGGATAAAAGGAGTATAGATATAACTATACAAATAAATATAAGTATATAATCACATGTAATCATCTCAAGTTCTAATCTATTTTAATTCTGTTGATTACATTATTTCATGATAGAGTGCATATACATTTATTTGATGGCTAATATATTAGTTTGTGCTGCCATAACAAAATACTACAGAGTTGGTGGTTTAAATAACAGAAACATTTTTCTCACAGTTGTGGAGAATAGAAATTTGAGACGTGAGTGCTTCATGGCTGGGTCTGGTGAGGCTCTTTTGCTGGCTTGCAGATAGCCATATACCCACATGGCAAGGAAAGAGCAGTCCATCTTCCGGTTCTCATAAGGGTACTGATCCAATCACAAAGGTCACTCTCATGACTTAATCTAACTCTGATTATATCCCACAAACCCCCATCTCCAAATATCATTATGTTAGGGCTTAACGCTTCAACATATGAATGGGGTGGGGGACAAAAACATTTAGTGCATAATAGGGAAATTTTTTTTTTTTACTTAGTTGGCATTTATAGAACACTACATCGAACAAGAACATAATATATACATTCTTTTCAAGTGCACTTGGTTAATTCACCATGGTAGACCAACTGTTGGGCAATAAAAGAGTCTCAATAAATTTAAGAGGATTTAAATAATTCAAAGTGTGTTATTTGAACACAACAGAACTAAATGAGTTAGAACACAGGGCAATTATTTTCCAAATCCAGATATTTTAAATTTTTTCAAAGCAAGTCAGAGAAAAATTGAACAGGGTTCAATTTTAGGGTTTTAAGGTTCTAACTTATGATTTAAATATATTAATTAAAGTTACAATGTCCTAGATTTTCCTGTCTTTATGTAACTTCTATTTTAGCAGGGTCTTTCAAATATATATTTTATTTGCTCACAGCTATGGTTCAAAATTCATATGTCATACTTTCAAATGATCAGAAATAATCTCAGAGGATATATTTGTTTGGGGACATATGTTTCATTTCATTGACTTTCAATGTGTTTCGTACATTTCTTGTCATTTTGACATCAGCCGTTTCCATCTCATAATGTCTGCACACTAAGAGAGATCCCAGGTCCTAAATTCTTCACTATCTGAGGTGCTGCTCTTGACACTAAATAATTTTCTAGGAAATGATGTGTCCTAGAAATTGATCCAGAGACATTTAATAAAAGACGTTAATGAATTTCACTGTATTTTAAGACAAAATTGAAGGGAAATAATAACAGAATTGATAAATTAGTGGCATGTGAAATATACCAGATCCATGTTATTCTATGTAACCATTATGGAGAAAATAATTAACTACCTTTATATGGAATATTTGATATGTATGTTTGGCTTAGAAATGAAGGCAGAGGAGAACTGAGGACATGTATGAAATAAGGTATATTTAAAGCATATTTATGGTTTCCTGAGGTTTTAAAGTAAGATAAACTGTCATGTGCTGTGTTGATCTCTTCTTTAATAGATAAAATTTACTTGTGCTCAGTAGTGTAGCTGTTATAGGTAAAACTTCTGGTGCAATCTACATATTTTAAAATTTGAGTTTCACCAATTACTGAGTGACCTGCTATGAATTATGCACCTTAACTTCTTCATCTGTAAAATATAGATGGGAGTAAATGCTTCACAGAGTTTTTGTGAAGATTTAATTAGTTTATATATATATATATATATATATATATATATACAAATTACTTAGAATAGCATTTGGCACCTATAGTAAATATTAAATATGTGTTGTTATTATTGTTGAAACATAACTGATTGGGCTTCCCTGGTGGCGCAGTTGTTGAGAGTCCACTTGCTGATGCAGGGGACATGGGTTCGTGCCCCAGTCCGGGAAGATCCCACATGCCGCGGAGCAGCTAGGCCCGTGAGCCATGGCCGCTGAGCCTGCGCGTCTGGAGCCTGTGCTCCGCAATGGGAGAGGCCACAACAGTGAGAGGCCCGTGTACCACAAAAACAAACAAACAAACAAACAAAACAACTGATCAAGCAGAAGCAAGGAAATGAATCGTTTACCATGGTTGGTTAAGAACTAAGGCAGTTCACATTAATAAAAACAAATAGTCATGAGTGGCTTGTTAGTGGAGTATAGGAAAGAGTTTGCTATAACGTAGGACACCTCTGTATATTAGAGAAATGGCTAGTTGAGAGAGAGAGAGAGAGAGAGAGAAAGGAAAAAGACATGATTTCTCATCTGTCTGAAGAAGTTGATGCAAGGATTACACGGATGATGACATTGTTGACTCTCAACTAAGCTTACGCATATGACTTTAATTTTTCTTGGTGAATTTTTAAAGGAATCCTAAGATTTGGTTCAATCACAGCTGAGATCATTATATTTCCAAAACCAATTCTCCCTTTTTTATGACACAAAATGTGTATATTTGTGTGTGTGTGTGTGTGTGTGTGTGTATTTTCAAACTTGAGTTTGTTTGTCAGTAAAGGACAAGGAAACTAGGTGACTTTTGCTAAAATGCTCCCAAAACTACAGCATCCTTTGCGTCATAAATGATTAGCTGAACTGTTTGTACCTACATAGCAATCTGGACAAAATATCTGACTTAGAACTGTCATTAAGCTTCTTTCCTCCCCACGTCCCAGAATTTTGGTCTATCCTTGAGCAATAGAAGATATAACAGCTTCCACTTAAAGGCCCTCCTGAAAGTCAGCTGATCTCAGGAAAAGATATTTCCTGATCAACTGTCCAATAACACCGGCTATTTCACACCACCTGGTTCTTTCTAGCCTTGTTTGCTTGTCCCAGAAAAGAAAAGCCCTTTTCCACCTGCCCTTTGAGACATTTGCAGATCTTATGGTTCGGTCATTCACCCTACTGCAATGGCCTCCTCATCTCCCCTTATGACAATGATGCTTTTGACTAAAGTTTTTCCTTATCTAAGTCTGGATTTGTTTTATTTGATGTGCCACAAATGGGATCTATCACAGTCTCTCATATTTGTCAGTTTATAAATATGGTACATCCTTAATGTGCCAATTATCTAATCAAATATGACACAAGCATACCTTGGAGATACTACAGGTTCAGTTCCAGACCATCCCAATAAAGTGAATATCATAATAAAGTGAGTCACACAAATATTTTTTGGTTTCCCAGTACATGTAAACATTATGTATACACTATACTACAGTCTATTAAGTGTACAATAGCATTATGTCTAAAAAAAGTACATAACAATTTAAAAATTTTTATTGTTGAAAAATCCTAAGCCTTCACCAAGTTATAGTAGTAACATCTAAGCCTTCACCAAGTTATAGTAGTAACATCAAAGATCACTGTTCACAGATCACCATAGAGAATTACCAAAATATGACACAGACACACAAAGTGAGCAGATGCAATTGCAAAAATGGAGCCCATAGATTCACTCTTGCAGGGTTGCCATAAACATTCAATTCTTAAAAAAACCCCTCAATATCTGCAAAGAGTAATTAAACCAGGTATGCCTGTATTTGTTACCATCCTGCTTATGATTTCCTGGTTTACCAGGTACAAGTTAATAGCAGCAGTGATGTTATTTTAGGTTTTAACATGTTAAAACATATTTTTCCAATATATTTTCCACTCTTTTCACTGTCATTGGCAGGTGGTAAAATAATACACCTGCTTTTCAGACACATTGACTTGAGTTCGTATTTATTAAAACAGTTGTACTTCATTAATATATACCATGCAATTTTTATTAAAATAATTAAAGAAATATTTATATACTTGGATAAATTTGTACCTTGAACATCAGATTAAGGATTTCATATATATATGAATACACACACACACACACACACACACACCTCTATTCTCAGCATTTTCTTATCCACAAATGTTTTAGATTATGTTCTACAGGAGGCCCACTCTTAGAATTTAGGCAAAACCTACAGAGACTGATGGCTAAAGGCTTTTTTAACAAGTCTCTTAGTATCTGAGACAATAGTCCTTCATTTACTGATGAATTAAATGAATATATGACAAGGACCACTAGTCTTGCATTCTTCATATACTTAAGGATGATCCTCATTTGTACATCAGCCCCCTCTCAAGAAAGTGATATTGATTATTGTTTTACCACCTTGGCTTTCATGAGAAGGACATTTTAAGAGGCCTCTATTTGGCTTTCCTCAGTATGGTAGCCCTTACCAGATAAACCAAGGACCCAATGGGGGTGTGACATCAACTACCAGTACCTCTATCCCAATTATACATTCAGGAACTAAAAAGTAACCATTGATCAAGCACGCTCAGAGTCCAGTCCCACATGGATACAAATTCAGTAGATATGAGTCACCCTGGAAGGATGCACCTTAGATCAGATAATGCTTTTCAACCAAGTCAAACACTGAAAGGATAGATAGCTGCTGAAGTTTATCTGCTGAGAGTACTCCCAGAAACTAAGACAATAAATCTGCATCAAACTGTTCAACACATAAGAAAATATGCACTAGTTACTTTAATGACATTTTAGAAACTTTACTTCATTCCCAAGATATTAAAAGTATTTGTTGTGACAAATGTTATCTTCTCTTTGTGCTCCCATCTACTCTTTAGGTGGTGTCTGAATTCTCAATGGCCAATATTTTAATTTATTCTCACTTTAAGTATTAAAGGAATTAGTTTCCACTGTTTGCCTAAATTAAACAAATTAAAAGAATGGACCAGAGACCTTAACAGACTCTTCTCCAAAGAAGGAAATTAAAGTTTCCACTGTTAAAGGAATTTAGTTTCCACTGTTTGTCTAAATTAAACAAATCAAAAGAATGGACCAGAGACCTTAACAGACTCCTCTCCAAAGAAGATATACAGTTGGCAAATAGCATATGAAAAGGTTCTCCCCATCATATGTCATCAGGGAAATGCAAATTAAAACAATAAGATACTACTACACAACTATTAGAATGGGTAAAATCCAGAACACTGACAATATCAAATTCTGATAAGGATGTAGAGCAACAGAAACTCTCATTCAATGTTTGTAGGAATACAAAATGGCACAGGCACTTTGGAAAACATTTGGCAATTTCTTACAAAACAAAACATCTTCCTACCATATGATCCAGGCATTGAGCAACTTGGCATTTACCCAAAGGAATTGAAAACTTATGTTCACACAAAAACCTACATGTAGATGTTTATAGCATCTTTAATCATAATTACCAAAACTTGGAAGTAACCAAGATGCCCTTCAGTAGGTGGATGGATGAATAAACTATGATACATCTAGACATTGGAATATTATTCAGCACTAAAAAGAAATAAGCTCTTAAGCCTTGAAAACATGTGAGAAAACCTAAATACATTTTACTAAGTGAAAGAAGCCAATCTGAAAAGATTACATAGTGTATGCTTCCAATTATATGACATTCTGAAAAAGGCAACACTGTGATCAGTGGTTGACAAGGGTTGTGGGGAAGGGAGGAATAAATAGGCAGAGCATAGAGAATTCTTAGGGCAGAAAAATACACTATATGATACTAAAATGATAGATACATGTCATTATACATTTGTTCAAAGCCACAGAGTGTGTAACACCAAGAGGGAGCCCTAGTGTAAACTATGGATTGTGGGTGATTAATGTGTCTGTGTAGGTTCATCAATATTAACAAAGGTACCACTCTAGTGGGGGATGTTGATAGTGAGGGAGGCTATGCATGTATGGTAAATTTCTGTACCTTCTTCCCAAGTTGGCTGTGAACCTAAAACTGCTGTAAAAAAATTGACTTTTTTAAAAATAAAAAGAATAGTCTTCTACAAAATCTATTACAAAATATGTTTTTAGTTTATTTCTTGTGAAGGAGATTATTGTACAGAATCAATTTACAAGTTTGACCAATAAATAGTGAGATGAGAATTATCTTCTCCCTTCTTTATTATAGATTTATTAGAAATGTGTTTCATTATTTTTTATTTAGTACTGTCTAAAATTGACTAGACTATGACTATCATAAATTAAGGGATTATAGAATAATATGTTGCTTTTATTTTTTAAATGCAATTGGTCTAATAAAAAATTGAGGCTCTAGTAAAATATTCACACATGCACATGTACTATTTACCTTTAGCATTCTATTATTTAGTTTTGATGTGAGCATTTATAGTGAAAAGTATTGTGCACATGAATGTTAGGAAAATTAAATTACAATTTCTGTCATTGGGATATATATATATATATATATATATATATAATGTGTTTGTATCTGACATGATTATCTTAAAATTCATTTTACATATTTTATAGTTCTATATTCTGAATTTGAAAAAGTTTTACTTACCAGTATTCCTCTCATGTATTTTATTCAACAATTAGAAGAAAGAAATGATCAGCTATCATTAGAAAAATTACTTTCCCAATAGTTTTAATCCTCTGAAGTCCACCAAGTTAAGCAGAATCTCTTGGCCTACCTCTTTTATAATCAATTATATACAGGTATTTGTATATTCTTTGCCCTTAAAAAGAAATTTTTTTCTGTGTAAACCTTCATCATCCACATAAGGAATTAAACTGAAAACATTATCTCAATATTATTCAGCTTTATAAAAGAACAAACTTTCAGGATGATTGTAATACATAAATGTGTATAATTTAGGAAACAATTTCATTGCTATAGAAATTCACTCACATCAAAATGTAAAATTATAAAATTAAAATAATCTTAAATGACATAAAATTTTAACCATAGAAAGAAGTAAATACACACACACGTAAATACATACATACATGTATGTATGTGCATGTGGTTACGTGTGTATTTACTACTGGTTCTGGTATTTTCTTATTGTAAATATTAACTAGAACTTAAAAACGTCTTCATATTATAGAAGCTTGAAAATGAATTTAATGTGCGTCTTTATGAGTTTTTTAAAATGTGCCTGATTTCTAGAAATTTGAAATATGTAATCTGTATGAGGACAAGATTTTATGTTTTCACAGTTTTATAATATCACCAGTCCTTAGAAGAGTGTTTGGCATATAATTCATTCTTAATAAAATTATATTTGGAATAAACAATAAATAAAGTGTGCTTCATGCACATAATAACTAGAATTTATATATTGATGCAAATTAAACTTTCACTTTTCAATATCTACATCTCTTATAACTGAATGTTTTCCTAGCAATGATTTAGATTTTGGACTATGTTGAACTGTCACTTTCATAAAAAGTGTTCATCACAGATTTGGGGTTCTCACCTACTCTCTGAGGGAGAAAATTACCTATTATTATCCTATTAGGTTCAAATTATACTTCATAAATTTAGCTTTATTATATAAGTATTAGATAATTATTAATGTTTATTTTCAAAGTAAAATAGCATATTAAAATTGTTAGTTTATTTAGTGGCATGAGAACTGTTCAAGAAGCATTAAAAAGAAAAAAAACAATGAAAGAATTTGTTGACTGCTTAAAGAAGAAATTAAAAGCAGTGGAGGATTTAACTCTATGATGTTTCAAGATCCTACGATACCCTTAGGGAGATTTTGCACAGCTGTTAACAGAATATTAAAAGAGACGGAGATGTGGGCTTGGGATGAAAATTTTAACTTAGATTTCGTATGCTTTTGACTTGAGAATAAAATATTCAAATAGAAGTGTCCCGCAAGAGATAGGAAACTTCTGGTCATGGTAATAGCCATGTATGAGGGTATAAGTGAGGGTTTCAATCTTATAGATATAGTAATTAAAACTCTGAAAATGTGTGATATCTTCCAGAGGGATAATATATGAAGTGGAACAACCCTGCATGAGGAATGGTAAATGTTTATAAGTGTTTAGAGAATAGCTCATCCAAAAGAAGCTCCTAGCAAGAGTAACAATGGAACAAGAGAAATCTGATAAAGTAATGGAAGTCAAAGAAAAATACACTCTCAAATGTGAGATAATTAACTGATGGAAACAATGCCTTCTTCACCAATCCCTACTTTATGTTCCTTGATGTCTTTCGGGAGTATACAAAAACATTTCAGGGCTGATAGTTTTATGTAGGTCAATGGAATAATTTTGTCAATAGTTCAAAATTTATATTTATATATATGATACTGGCTTAAAGACTGTGTCAAGCTGACATATCTTAATAGCGTCAATTTGAAAAGTTTGATTACAAATATGCAACACAGAATCTGTAATTCAGAAGATTTTCCAAGTTTCAAAATTTCATAGGAATCTTGTGATATGAAGTATTAAAGCATTTCTACTATAATACATTCATGTGAAAAAATTCAATTCCAAATATTATTTCCTAATAGCTCCATTAAGATGTTTTCTTTGAATTATTCACTGGTGTAATTTTTATTTACTATGAATAAACTTACTCAAAATAAAAAGTATTTCTAGAATAATAAAGTTTATAGCCTTATGAAACTATAACATCATACATGTGAATATAAAAGACATAAGGTAAGCATTTATTGCTGTAAATACTTAAAATAGGAGGCATTATTGTATTCAAAACATTAAAATACCATATCATTATCATGTTACTTAGAATGTTTTTGTTCAATATAGCAAATTTAAGCAGATTTTAAAATTTGTTTACCTAAACTGAGTTTTTATTTTTGAGTAAAATGAAAAAAAATAGAGTTCTTTTGCATATTTCAAATAGAAATAATTTTTGTAATAATTTTCCCTTCAGTCTTATGATATGCCCAATATAAATCAATGACTAAAAAAGTTATATCATTATAGTACTATAATTTCTGATGAATAATAAAAAGGATCACATATATATGTATATATATATACACATATATATGTTTTCAAACAAAGTGAAAATAAAGCACTCTTGTTTTTATGACTGGTGAATATATAATTATACCACAAGATTCATATTTTAACATTACTACATATTATTAAGTTTATGTATGGAATGGTTAAAAATTAACAAAACCATATAATTGCTCCAAATAATGTTGTTTCAAATATCTAGAAATTTGCAGGAAAAAGAGTTATGTCAAATTTTAAATACCTGGGTAGATTTTAAATTTTATTGTCATTAAGAACACTGCTATATGAATGTTTGTGTCTCTTCAAAATTCATATGTCGAGATAATAATTTCTAAGGTGATGGTAGGGCTTTGGGGAGATGATTAGGTCATGAGGTTGGAGGCTTCATGAATGGAATTAGTACCCTTATAAAAGAGACCCCAGAGACCTCCCTTACCCCTTCTACCATATAAGAACATAATAAGAAGACAGCATCTATGAACTAGTAAGCAGATTCTCATTATACACAGAATCTGCTGGTGCCTTGTCTTGACTTCCCAGCCTCCAGAATTGTGAGAAATAAATGTTTGCTGTTTAAGTCATACTGTCTATGTAATTTTGTTATAGCAGCCTGAAGGGATGAAGACAAATGCTTAAAATTCTGTTGAGAGGGCAGATCTCATGTTAAGCACACAACACAATATTGTTAACAATAGGCACTGTGTTGTACAACAGCTCTTTAGATCTTATTCATCTCGTATAACTGAAATTTTATACCCATTGTCTGACTTATTTAGCTCTCCTTTAGCTCTCATATTTCAGTGTTGCTACTATTGTATCCTTTGAATTAAATGAAAAGCCAGGCTAACAATAAATATAAATAAAAAATTAGTTTACATTTTTGCCATGAAAACATACTAAATCACTACATAAATTCTTACCCCACATCCAAAAATTAATAAATAATGCAATGGCATGAGAAATTACAGATCTAATGACTTCATAGTCCATAGTGCCCAGTATTCTCCCTTACTCTCAAAGCAAGAGACATTTGGTTGATTGGTTGATGTCCACCTTGAAATACTCACAAGGTAGTGTGTGTGTGTGTGTGTGTGTGTGTGTGTGTGTGTGTGTGTGTGTGCGCGTGCATGTGTGCGTGCACATGTATGATGTAGCACCCTTTCATAATTATCTATTAACTTATTAAATAAATTTTATTGTTTTAAATTCCACATCTCTTAAATACATATTTCTGTATTTACTACCTGCTGAGGGATGTCATACTTTTCAGGTTCCAGAATTTTCTGTTCTGGTGGTTGTTTCTTATACCAGTCCCTGTGAATTACCTGTGTCCCTTAAGGTTTTATAAAGCTTTCCCATTCTGTCCATTATTATCCATCTAAAGTAATAACCTATATTATGATGAATCTTCCCTATTACTGCTGTCATTTCATCACAACCTAAATTTAATTCCCCAAATTAACGTTTTCACCAGTTAAGTCTTTCTTGAAATATATGACCGAAAAGGTACACCATAAACAGATGCAATGCTGCCAAGATTTTTAAATCCAAGTAGTGTTTTTTCATAACTTCTAAAGATTGGTTACTAAACATAGACACTAAAGACTAGATTTGATTATTGCAATAGGCATCTTTCCACCCCCAACTACAGCATCTTTCAAAGGATAACAGAACTTGGTAAGAGTGTGTTTTAGTTATATTAGAGTTTCTATATATGAATGACAATTATGGCCTTGGAATTTGTTGTACCCAGGTGATATTTTACCTTTAATAGAACAAGGACTTTATCAAGCAATGGCTCAAAAATGTTTATTGACTGACAGTTATGCCTAGGCATTCTCATTATTGAAAACAGGAAGATAGTTTTTATAAAATGATTTTTCTAAAGTTCTTATAATCTAAGAAGACATAATAAGCAGGTAAATAAATAAGTTCATATATATATTAGTGTTGTGATAAAGGTATACTCAGGGGTCAATAGTAACATAGCAAAGGATACTAGCTCTTCCTATATGTTTAAGCAAAACTTCTAGTAGGAGAGCACATAGAGATGAGATTCAAAAGTTAAGATGATAAAAGCCTAAGAAGAGGTATAGAACAAGTGATGATAACCTGAATACAGACAAATGGAAAAGGATACTACAAACAATTTAATACTATGATAGAATAAAATTCAAGGAAGAGAATGTCAGGAAATGACTGAATATATACTGTAACGCAGTCCCTTTAAAGCATAATGAGTTCTTAATGTGTAATTTCAGTTTTACCTAGGGTAGAAAATGAATGAGCATTGAAAGCTTTCCAAAGCAACATCCTGATTACAAAACTTTCCCAATAATAGATGGCTGAGGCTTCTAGAATGCTTCAGATATGTGTGTACAGAAACAGTGAATAGAAAAACATTATTTTAAGGGCCAGGTGAATGATTTCTTACCGCCTAAACTCGTGGGCTCTCAAGGTGGTCATTCCTTCTCTGGGTGCTTGCAATAAGTTCTAATGCTTTGGCACAGCTCTGGTATGTAAAGGCAAACTTTCCACACAAGCACATGAAATTTGAGACTGTCAATCTTTTACACTGTTATATTTTGTGTTACAAACACATCCTGATACATAAGAGGATCTCAGTAAGATATTGATGAATACTGAATGAATGAATGAGAAGATTAAAGTCATCTAAAGAGGAACCACTGAGAATTGACTTGATTTGATTAAAGGTATTTTTCAACCAAATACATCAGAATTAGTGTTAAAAAATCGACTTTTTTGTGCAAGTTAAATTGCAATGGATGGCTTATCAAGCATTACTACTTTCTGCCATATTGAGAGGAAGTTAATATTATCAGCAATGGCATTCAGAGGATGTCTCATGTGCTTAAATATTGGTAGTATATACAGCTGTAAATAATTTTTAATAACCGGAGCCATATTTTTCAGTTTGAAACATATCCCGGTAAAATTAGGGGGAGGGTGGAATTTCCTAATAAAATTCCCAATTATTGTGAAAACAATGACATATTTGTTTTGTTTTTATCCCTATAGAATAAAAAGCTTCATATAAAAAGAGAGTTGAGGGAATTCCCTGGTGGTCCAGTAGTTAGGACTTGGTGCTTTCACCGCTATGGGCCAGGGTTGGATTCCTGGTTAAGAAACTAAGATCCTGCAAGCCTCTCAGCACGGCCAAAAAAATAAAAATAAAATAGAGAGAGAGAGAGTTGATAGGTAGTTTATCAGTCAGAATAGATAGGGTATGTTGCAGAAACACATATACAAAAGTCCAAAAATTTAGTCGTATTTTTTTAAAAAAATGTTTATCTCTTGGTGGCTTAAAGTCTGTTGTGGACTTGGAAAATGTCCAGGGCAACAGCTTTCTCAGCAATGAGTCAGTGATCCAGGCTGATGGAGTCTCCAACATACTGTAACTAAATTGACTGTAATGTATGACCTTTCCAGTTGAAGTATCAGGGAAAGGGAGGTGAAAAAAATCAAGTATCAGAAATTAAATGCTTCCTCTCAGAAGGGCCACACATGATTGGTAAATACATGGAGCCTGGAAAATCATCCTGAATCTATCTCAATTTCAAGTGAGAAATTCCAACACTTCATTATGAATTATTTAGTCTGTTTGTGCAAGAAAGTAAGAAAAAACTGGGAGAACTATGTAGCATATTCAAGACAAAACCTTTCTATCTAACTGCAGTCAATATTCTCTCTCTGTGATAAGCTGAAAGAAGAAGTCATAACACTTATCATCCCAAGCTTTATTTCCAATTAGTTGACAAAATTATCCATAGACAAAATTATTTTGTCACAGCCAGAATTGACAAAATGTATACTTTAGTGAAAATTAAGAGTTTATGATTTCCCTCAAGTTCTCAGCTATGTTAATTATTGCATATTCATATTTAAAATGATATATATTTAACAATTCTAGAATGAAGAATTCCTTTGATCAGATATAAGCCAATCTTTCTTAATTAATCACAGTGTTAGGCTCTCTCTGTTAGAATTTATACCTGATAACTGTTCTGAAGTTGATCAACTTTTTATTTCTCATTCAGACTACCCTAATTAGCCATAAAACACTTAATGAAATGCTTTAGAGAACATAAAAAATCTGCCATATTTTCCAAAATTGGTGTATTGTGAGAAAGAGTTGAACAAATGTTTTGAAAATTCAGCGGTTTCAGTAGTTTTCTAGTCTTAAAATCAAATGTATTATCCTATATTTGCATTTGTTGACAAGTAGGAATTAAATAACAATGAAAAGGCCCTAATTAACATTCCTCTGGGGGTCAACAAGCATCATCTTGTTATTTTCTTTTAAGGACAATGGAAAAAGTAAAATGAGTGCCTTTAAAAATCTGGGAGAAAAACCGTTTTAAAAAAAAAAAGGATGCATTCATTTAAGGAAAAGTAGCAGAAGAAATCCTCAGGCTAATTGTCCTGAGTAAGTATGTGAATGATTTTAGCTGCCAGGAAATTCAATGGCTGAATGCTTCACTGGCTCTGCCACCCAGTGGGCAGGGTAGAGTGTGTAACTCAGACTATTACCTAAGGGCTGATAGTGCTACACGTGTGTTCATATCGTATCCTTTCCCGCTGATAAGTGACTAACCCCATGTATTAGGTTTATTCAGCAAGACTCAAGTGGTTAAACAAATTAAATTGGTGGTGCCCAACATTAGCTGCTACATGAATTCAAGCTGCATTTCTCCTTAAGAGGGTAGAGACTTCAGAGCCAAAAGGATGCCTGCTGAACTTCATAAGGAAAGAACAAATGTTGCCTGCAGTTCAAAGCCCCCTCTGAAGTTATTTATACTAGTCATTTCAGAATCTTGTTTATTAAAATGATGGTAAAACTATGAAATTTAGTCGTATTGGCTCAAGTCCTTATAAAAACGCATATAGAGCTTATCTACTCAAGGGGTTAACTTCTGACTTAGCAATTTTATGATGAACATCATAGGTCTGGATGTAGTCATTCAAGAATTAATTTAATCATTCATTCATTCATTCTCTTATCGCTTTACCTCATTACATTACCTACAGGTATTATTTACCTTTAGAAAACAGGCAAGTAGAACATAAACAATTTAACCAAATGGAAAAATCCCATAGCATTAAAGAAAACCCAGGGTGTGTGATAGTAAAATTTTAGAAGAAGAAAATATACTAGAATAAAATGAAGAAAAAAACATGATATAGTATAAACTATTAATAAGTAACTATCTAAAAAATGAAAGAAAATTCTGACAATTGCTAAGTGATTTGGTGTCACACACATCAATGGGATAACCAAATATTATGCAAAACATTTTTTAGATACAGGTACTTTCTTCCCAGTAATTTATTTTTTTCTACTTTTGAGTAAGAAATTTTGTCTAGGGCAGCAATGTGTCCAGTTTAAGTAACAAAAAATGGAGCAATTTCACTAATTCAAATAAACATACAGATTTAAATACAGCATTTGCTCTCAATAATGTGTGTCAGTGAGCTTAGTCACTGACAGTTGGGAAGGACTAGACTGTATTCCAAAATGAGCATACAAATTCATAGCACCTATCAAGAGATTCAGCAGCCTATCAACAAGAATAATGCACCTACCATCCCAACACTGCATGAAGCGAGAGGACAGGAGACAAGGGCATTCTTAAGCAACAAATTCTGAAGACAGACCAAAGTGTTATGCATATCAAGCAAGTTGTGAGATCAACATGCAGAAAATATCACAACATAAGTTAATGTCAGCGAATGACACCCTGAAAACACCTTTTCATAGTAGCCCTGACAACTCGAGCATCTGCAGACATTACCTCCAAGTGGAAAGTCACTTGGTGCAGCAGAAGGGGCCTATGGTTAAAGGAACACATTTGACAGGTATACAAAATAAATGTGAATTATAAAAAAGAAAATAATCTATGTCTGTCTGTGTTAATAGGAAACTGGATTTCTAGAAGATAATTTTAAACTTTAGATAGGAATGATATTAATAGATTTTACTTTTTAGATAATACAATGATTTTTAACATTCTGTACTTTTCTGCTAACTATCAAAATATTTTATTGAGAAACTTAGAGGGCTGAATACTAAGAAAAAGCTATGTCTTTATTTAGAATTCTAGTAAGAGTTGAATATTTATATTTGTGTTCTTTCTCCCATTTTCTTTGACTTTCCCGTTTTTATACTTCCCTCCTCTTGTCTAGCCATTACGCGCTCCTCATGATTTGCCTCATATTCTTAAACACTTTTACTTATCCATTTAATTAGATTTATCCTCAATTACAATGCCTTTCTTTGTATTCTGAGTGTTTTTACCTCTCTAACTTTCAATGTTTTGGCATTTTATAAGTTATTCATTGGGCTTGCTCAACTATTACATGAAAGGGATAAACATTAAAATATATTCCACATCCCTTATGAATCGAGTGACAAGATAAATTTATTATCTACTGTATCATACATTTTTATAATATTTCATAACAATAACCTAGATATTAATGTTCTCATTTTACAGATGAGTTAACCTAAGACCAGAGAGGTAGCTCACTTCTTTAAATGTAACAGCATAGCTTGGGAGTTTTAACTGATAAAAGGAGGAATCTGGGTTTATTCTATGAGGTCTTTGTCCAGAACTTCTTTGAATGGAACTGGTATTTTACCCACAGCACTTCCCAGTTTAGATTAGCTATTTTTATTCTAGCCTCAGGAATATCTTCTCTAGCCTTTCAAAGAGTATTACAGCATTATTCTCACATATAGAAAATTTAGAGGTCTAAAGGGAACCTTTAAAATCCTTGATCATGATTTTGAACTATTAAATAAGTCCTAATTCCTATTAATAAAAATGTTTCCCAAGCAAAGGCAACAGCAACAATACCCAACGTATTGCCAATGTTGTTATTTTCAATTATAGATCATCTCAGAAAAATCAGTAGGTGAGAAAAAATTTTTGAAAAAGGGAAAAGCCTTTCTACTTTCATTTTTGCTGTTCAGAGTCAGGACACATGGGCTTAAAACTTACCTGAGAAGGATTTCCCATCAGAAGGTTTATTGTCACACCATCATTCCCTTAACCTGAGGGAAATAATTTTGTCTACATTTGTCGCTGCTAGTAATAAGTATCTGTATAACAAATGAAAAATTATTGTCCAAACTGACAGGGCCAACTGTGGGCACAGAGGAGGGATTTGCATCTGGGGTAAACCAAAAGAAGACAAAACCTAAACAGTCGTGTTGATCCAAAGGGCTTGAGACAAACAGGAAAATCCAAATAGGAAAGACAGAACCAACCCTGAGTAAGTGAAATGAAAGCAAAGGGAGCATGGGAGGCCGAAGCCAGAAAACGAGCATCTGGAACATAGCCACAAGATGAGCTTGCAACCTCAATTGTAGGCAGGGATAAAACTCTAATGTATAACAAGCCAACTTGGACAGATGTTCAGAAACAACACTGATTAAAGGATAGTTGTTTAGCTGAAAAGTTAATTCAGATAGATGCGTATTTCACTGCAAATGAAAATTTCATTTTGCTCTATATTAACACTTTCCATAGATAATTTGAAGCTAAATTTGAGGTTATATTTTCTGGAATATTTTCAGCATTTCAGGAAGCAATTTTAATTTTAAATGCTATTTTCATTGAAGAGCAAAGAGAAAATTAATAAGTATACTTTTCTGTATTTTAGAACAATTAAACAATTGTGATTCATCTCTTTAAATTTTATGTTCTACTTCTTCAGGAAACACATGCAATGCAAACACAAGTGTATATAAACACACAGCAGTCTAATGTCTGCTGCAATCTGCAGAATGATCCAATGCTCAGGATATCCAACATTTTATTTTCCTTTTGTTAAATATATGAATTCTGATGTGCAAATACAAAGTAGCATTTGGATCATATTTTCACCATAAATTAGCATCTGGAAGTCATTAACATAATTATCAACCTTAAAGATATTTTAAATTGCATTTTTATCGTTGAAAAAGATAGTTAATGGTACCAACAGATAGAAGCTCCAATAAATGAATAACTTTATATGAGTCAGATAAAAGCAAAATAAAAACGTAATAAAGAATAACTATGTAAAGGTATAATAGGGGACAGAGTTGTGTTAATACTAAAATCAAAGTTATATTCACATAATTTTTTCTAATTTTCGTGAAAACATAAATATACATTTGTAGTTTTAGATGAGTTGTATTTTTAATTGTTGTCACCTAACATTTTTCCCAAAAACGTGGTAACAAGTAGTTCAACAACACATTTATCAGTGAAGATACTTCTCTCTCATGCAAACCTCAAAACCAATAGGAATTCAGATTGAATCTAGTTTTGCCATTTACTAACCTGGTGTCACAATTTGCAAGTATTCAGTTTTCCATTTTCCTTTCTCTTTTTTTTCATCACACCCAGATGGATGGGTAGGGAATTACCCAGTGAAATAAGCTGAACCGGATGCTATGCTGCCCCACCGAGATTTCCCTTCTGGAGAAAGAATTTATTCCCTCAGCTGTTGGACATTCTGCCAGCCCATGGCCCTCAGCTGTCAGGCTTTTCCAGGGATAGCTTAGCCTAGCCCAATTCACACCCCCTTCCCAGGGCAGCCTCACACTCAATGACTCACCAAGAGAGGTTCAGATATAATGGCCTGCCCCTCCCCCCACCTCTAGATAATATTGAGGGTTCATACAGCTGTACATTTGTACAGCATTTGGTAGACCTACACTGCAGCCAAGCTTCTCTTTTTGTCCAATCCTGTTTCATTCCCCTCACTTCCACAGGTTTTGACCCCTAGGGATGAAATGTTGTGCACTCTGATCTCATTCTCAGAGTTGGCTTCCCAAAGAATCTAACCCGTGATATCAGAAATTCCTTATAAATATAGTACACTTTATCATATAACTAAACATATACACAGAACTGACCAAAAGTCTAATCCCATCATAGCTTTAAGCCTTTTTTATTCCAGTCATCATAAGAAACCCAAGAATTCCAAAAAATTCCCCTTCATCATAAGGTTTGTGCATTCCCTGCAACTCCCATATCGCTCACCATCTCAACTCCTCAAAGTCTTCCCCTGAATCGTTTGTAATTTATGGACCACCAACAGCAAAATTCTCTATATTCTCAAATTCCTTTCTGAACAGTTTCTTCAATATCTTTTTCTGAGTAAAAATCTTCTTTTCCCTTAGAGCATTCTTTTCTCTAGAGTCCTTTCCAATGGTATCTGTTTTCTCTGCAGCCTTACTTATATCATAGATGATCTCCCTGCTAGTCTTTGCCATTTCTAAATGATTTTCTATACTCAATCCGCACTCCCCAAATTGAAACAATGTTATTAGATTCTACCCCTTGTCATCCTTCTTTGTTGTAGTCATAAAAAGAAATACTAGATCATTCCTTCTAATTATTGTAAAATATGGTTCATTATTACTCTTAAAAAAGCTGCTATCAAATTGTTGGTGACTTCAATACCTTTGTAACTGATCCTTACTATAACCTAACCTCTGTTAAAAATCCAGAAATAACAAAATTAAAACCATCAAATCAATAAATAATATTTAGTAAGAGTTTCTTGTGCATATAACAAGTTCACGAACTGGGAGCTTTCACATTCAAAACTGATATGAGACTCAGGGACCTGACATTACAGGATGGCTTATAAAGTGAAAATGAGGAAGTTGTTTAACCTTTACAGTGATTGGTTATTACAATGGAGGTTTCCAGATGGCAGGGGATTGTTTAAAAGTAACTATCTTACACCATTTTAGGAAGATGACTTAAATTTCTTTTATGGTTATCAGAGGCATTTATAAGAAATAACCTAAGATTCACTTATGTTCATGAAATAAGCTAGATTTAGTTTTGTTTACATGGCTTAAATGGCTTTATCTGCTCATGGAATTTTCACATCCAGTTTCCATTTTGTATTAATACCTCTCCATTCTTGAACTTTTCACATCCAATAGTCTCTTTCTCCTCTTTGCCATCTGATGCTATTGTTATATTGTAGAATTTTCATTACCAGTGAATGTGCCCCTTCAGTTTCAAACATTGTCTTCCTCTCTTCCTCCAAAGACACTTGTCTTTCTAACCATCCCCTCTCATTCCTCAATTCCAAAATTATTTGACCACATAAGAAACTCCAACACATTGAACCAGCCAGCTTTTATTGTTCTGTTCCTCAAGCCTATCCCCTAGGTTATGAAAGATTAACATAATCTCAAATAACTATGTGAAATGTGCTTTATTTGACAGCAAGGGATAAACAAATATTAAAGAAATTCCAGATAGCAGTGATGCTGGGTATCTGCATTTTAGAGCTGTTCCATTTATTTTCTTAGCAGTAAATTAACTCCTATATGTCTGGAGCAGACCAGGTTGGGATATTTGGTAGTGGTGGTTAAAAACCATCTGTGGGTGCTCTGGTTGTTTTTCCTAATAACATGCCCATGTGCAGTATTATAAATTATGCAATATTATTATAAAGCCTTACCCAAAATGCTTCAACTCTGAATAACACTGAAGATATTTACTATATATTTGTTACTGAACTCCTATGTACCTGCACAGTAACAAAAATATCATTTACTAAGAGTACAGAGGTCTCATTATATTTTGTTATTATGCCTCTCTTTTAAGTTGCTTAGAATTCCAACTTGTATTCCAATACAAAAACTGTTCTGAATATGTATGTAATTTCAGACCCTCCTATCACCACTCATGCGTTCCTGGTTAAATCCAGCTCTCTCCGAATCTACACCTAGGCAGCTAAACAAGATTGTAGAAAAATGACAAAGCCATGCTGATTGGAACTTAAATTTGTGTCACCAAATAAAGGGTTGTATGGCAGACAACTGCATCTCATTTCCTTAGATTATTCTTATTCTAGGTGAGATTTTACACCTCCTCCCTCTTCAAACCTCCAATGTTCTGCCACATTTTAACTTTCTGATAATAATATCTACATGTTCTCACCCCTATATCTACACACATATTTGAACTTTTTAGCCATATACCCTACTTTCTAACCCTATATCTCCCTGAATCCTGTCTCCCTCATATAAAATATATCCAATCCAAAAGTTATATCTTCTCTCACCTAAGTTATCAAATAGTCCCTCTTTAAGGAATCATTCTGTTTATCATACAACACTCCGTAATGTCACAGTATTGTAAAGTTCTCTTGACTCTGTACCCTCTAGCGACTCCCCTACCTCCCTGTTCCCTTTTACCACAAAAACATTTAAAAGTTTTTTATTAGTGTTTTAAAAACACTAATTTAAAAAGATGCATGGGGCTTCCCTGGTGGCGCAGTGGTTGAGAGTCTGCCTGCCGATGCAGGGGACACAGGTTCGTGCCCTCGTCCGGGAAGATCCCACATGCCGTGGAGCGGCTGGGCCCGTGAGCCATGGCCACTGAGCCTGCGCGTCTGGAGCCTGTGCTCTGCAACGGGAGAGGCCACAACAGTGAGAGGCCCACGTACCGCAAAAAAAAAAAAAAAAGATGCATTTACCCCAATGTTCATAAAAGTATTATTTACAATAGCCAAGATATGTAAGCTACCTAAATGCTTATCAACAGATGAATGGATAAAGATGTGGTATGTATACCCAATGGAAAACTACTCAGCCATAAAAAAGAATGAAATAATGTCATTTGCAGTAACACGGATAGACTTGGAGAGCATTATGCTAAGTGAAATAAGTCAGACAAAGAAAGACAAATACTGTATGATATCACTTTTTTGTGGAATCTGAAAAATACAACAAACTACTGAATATAACAAAAAAGAAGCAGACTCACAGATATAGAGAACAAACTGGTGGTTACCTGTGGGGAGAGGGAAGAGGGAAGGGGTAGTATAGGGGTAGAGGACTAAGAGGTTCAAACTATTATGTATAAGATAAGCTACAAGGGTATATTGTACAGCACAGGGAATATAGCCTATAGTTTATAATAACTGTAAAAGGAGTATAACCTTTAAAAATTGTGAATCACTATATTATACACCTGTAACATATAATATTTACAGCAACTATACTTCAATAAATAAATAAATAAATAAATATGCAATCAGTCTTTAAAAAAATGTAGTATAACTGCTCTCTGAACTTCCATTCCTCAAATTCTATATTAAAACCCAAAATTTGATCATTTCTTCCTCTACCTTTTATCAGACAACACAAATTCTCACAATAATTTATAATGAAAATATATTTTCGGAGAGTCAAACTTTCTCACCTCTTTGATTCCCTTTCCTAGTGCCTCCTCACATCCTGATGAGCATATCCTAGAGGGTCCCCAGGCCAGACTTCTTCTCTCATCTATCCAGGCTCAGTCAGGCTGGAGGCCTCAGATGTTCTCTATGTGATGATGACTTGCAAATCTACTTAGTCCTGCTCTGCCCTGGACTCCAGAGTTACGTATCTTACTACCTACTCTGCTTATTCAGTTGGGTAACTTAAAAAATCAATGTATCCAAAACCAAAGTCCTGATTTCTACTCTTCTGTAAGCAACAGACCTGCTCCTTTTCTTACTTAATTCTTTTTTTTTTTTTTCGGTATGTGGGCCTCTCACTGTCGTGGCCTCTGCCGTTGCAGAACACAGGCTGCGGACGCGCAGGCTCAGCAGCCATGGTTCACAGGCCTAGCCGCTCTGCAGCATGTGGGATCTTCCCGGACCGGGACACGAACCCACATCCCCTGCATCGGCAGGCGGACTCTCAACCACTGCGCCACCAGGGAAGCCCCTTCTTACTTAATTCTTAAAAAAACAAACTCTGTTCCTTATTTGTTCAGTCTAAATTTAAACAAGTAAATTATTTGAGTTTTATTTTCAAAAATGTTTACAAGGTTTGATTGCTCCTCCCCACATTCATCATTGTCTGACACCTGTATTATTGGGGTTGACTCATAAATGGTCCCTGTGCTAGAACTTTCACTTCTGTAATTATTCACCACAGGGCAGCTGAGGCATTCAGTTAAAGAAAATTGAGTAAACAATTTCACTCTTCCATTTACTATCTTCCAGTGGCTTTCTATTGTTTTCAAAATTATATCTAATCATCAACAGTAAGAAATAACTATCGCTAATAGCTAATTGTCATCAGTTTTATCGAAGGCTCTCCTACCTCATATCTGATCACTCTCCTCCCATGTCCATGAGCTCTAGGGCACTGGCCTTTTTACCAGTTATAGAAAATACCACACGTTGTCCATCTCTAGGTCCTGGTCTTGCCTCTTGTCTCTGCCTGGGATGGCACTCTCTAAATGTTTGCAGAGTTACTTATTTACTCCAGGCCTCTGCCAACTATCATCTTGCGTATCCTCCAAACATTGTACCTTTGTATAGCACATAGACCCTGACATATTAAATCTGTTTATTTAATTGTTGTCTGTTTTCTTCCTCTGAAATATAAATTCTGGAAGACAGGGATTGTTTTGCGTTTGGCTTTTTATTTCCTTGCAGTTTCCAGTGCCTGAGGCAATGCCTGAGTACTGAGTATCCACTCAATGATTATCTGTTGAATAAACAGATATACTTTCATTTTTATTCTACCTGAGTGAAATATACTTGAGACAAACTTCTTCCAATGATATCATTCTGAAATATGATTGTAGCTGATGAAGTTGTAGAATTGCTTCCATTGCCTCTCTGAAAGGAGAACTATTCTTCTTTTTGTTGTATGTCTTATATCATTATATTCTGCCTCCACAAGAAGCAGAGATATATTTATTAACGGGTGGAAACAGTTAACTTTTGGCCACAGAGTTGAAAGCTTCTGTGGATCACATGCATCAGTAATATCTCAAGACTTACTTAAGTTTTAACTAAGTTACACCTAGCTTACACAAGTAATTTTGTTATCAGTTTCCAATCCATAAGGGTCATTGACACTGCTGCAAGGGACAAATTTGAAACAATGAATCAGCATTTGTTGAGCATCTACAATATGACAGGCATGATATTTGGTACTTAAAAAATGTGTGCCTCATAATTCCTACAATAATTCTGCAAAGCTGGGTATTTATCCCATTTACAGAGGAAGATGATGATGCTTTGTAAAGGTAAGTAGACTTCCATATCGAAATACAACTCTCTTAATTCAGTGTTTAATCTTTCTAGAATACCTCATTGAATTATACAACTTTAGTTGTTAAGAACTCTATTCTGGCAAATTTAAATATTAGGATCCTTATCAAGTCAACGTACTTATGTGGATGCCAAACCACTCACTTATGGAAATATACTTACTTTGCCACTTCAAATCACATTGTAATGACTATATTAAACTGAATCGTGTAATCTACTTTTTACCAATTCATTGTTTTCAATCATGCAGACATAAATCCCATAAAACTTCAGCACTTCAGCATCATTGTTACTATTAAACTCACTTTAGTTATACTGTTTTCTCTAATCTAATGTCGAAATTTGCAGGCCAACCTTGCATTAAAAAAAAAAAAAGCATTACACATTTTAGAATATTTGCACTCTAAAAACGTGCAAATTCCATTTACTGTGTAGGGTAGTTCGTTTGTAAAATTCTCTTATATTTACATTTTGTTCCCACCATTTTAGATGCAAACATTATTCAGTGTTTTTTCCCCTCAAACTTTTTTGGTAATTCGATTTCTAACAAATTAAACATATAATTTATTTTTTTCTTCTTAATAAGTCTAACCTCTCTAACTTCCCTTTTAAAATAATTTTTCTATGTTAATTGGTGTTGACAAAACTTCCAATTTGATATCAGCTACATATTTCATTAACATACTGTTTTCTCCATCTTCCAGATCATTAATTAAGCTGTTAAATAAGATCAGCCCTCACACTGATTCCTGTGGCACTCCATTAAATACATTGACATTTTGTTTGTTATACTTCAGTCAGTTTTATATTCACAAGGTTCTGCTTTTATCCAAGTCAATTTGAATTTTTTATTACTATTCCATGACACTTTACAAAATATTTCATTTGCTATTCTTAAGTGGATATATTCCATATCTTTGACATCATTGGCTACTCTGTAATCATTCTGTGGTTGAAGTAGCCTGGAGTTATTTAAAAATTATGAATTTTTGAAGTATGATTACTTTAATAGAAAAATCCCCATTTTTCTCTTACAATCTTTTTCTTTAATTATAGTAGTGTAAGTATTTTACTCAACTCTACCTTTTCTGAGACAACCCCCATTTTTTTTTACAATGTAGATTTATCTCTAATTCTATGTATCTTTAAAAAAAAATAATTTTTTGATTGATAATTTTCTTCATACTAAAACATTCATGATATCTAGATTCATTAAAGCAAGATTCATCATATATTTTTGTGCTAATTTATTGTTGTTTTCCATAATTCCTTTATTATTTATTTTTCAAGTCTAATATCTGCTAATTTACCAGCAAACATGGCTTTCATTATTTTTTTTTTTCACTTTTCAGAGAAACATCAATTGTCTATCAACAACATATAAAACAACAAAATGTGTTTTGGTTTTTGTATACACATATTTATAATTCAAATTACAGATCTAAATTTTGACCACTGTAGTGATAATAAAGAATTTATATGTTCTAAATATGAAAAAGAAAATACAAGAATCTAATAAAGTTTATTATAAGTGTGGATGGTTACTTTGTTGAGAATAAGTTGAGATTAGAAGCAAATAAAATCAAATTCAGAACAAGACAATGTATGCAAAATTACTTGAAGCAGTTTAAAGCCTTCACAGATATGAATTAAATGTCTTAAATCTTGCTGAGGTATGAACAGGCACATATGAATAGACAAAGCAATATATTTGAAGAACTGTCATTACTTTTATTTCACAAATTCAATCAGATTGGTCCTTCAATGATCATTCTGCGAAGATGTGAGGTAGAACACAAATTTCTCTAGCAATTGAAGTAATAAAAAGAGCAATTCAAAAGTTTTTCTTATGTGCTGTCATTGAGATAATTTGAAGGGAAAGTACAAGCTAAAAGGACTTGAGATGGGATTCTCCCAGCAAAATGCAGAAACGGAGGTGGCAGATTGCAGAAAGCCTGGAGTAATGGAAAAAGTAGAAGCTCTGGCTTGTGTCAGACCTTTTTAAATCCACCTCACCATATACAGGCCATGATTTTGGGTAAATTTTAATTTGTTACAGCTTCAGTTTCTTTCCTTCTTCTGTTTTTAATATTTATTTATTTATTTATCTATCTATCTATCTATTTATTTTGGCTGCAATGGGTCTTGGTTGCGGCATGCGGTTTTTTTTGTTTGTTTTTCCTAGTAGCTCTTACTTTATTTATTTTATTATTTTATTATTTTATTTTTTAAAAATCTTTATTGGAGTATAATTGATTTACAATGGTGTGTTAGTTTCTGCTTTATAACAAAGTGAATCAGTTTTATATATACATATGTTCCCATACCTCTTCCCTCTTGCATCTCCCTCCCTCCCACCCTCCATATCCCACCCCTCCACACAGTCACAAAGCATCAAGCTGATCTCCCTGTGCTATGCAGCTGCTTCCCACTAGCTATCTACCTTACGTTTGGTAGTGGATATATGTCCATGCCTCTCTCTCGCTTTGTCACAGCTTACCCTTCCCCCTCCCCATATCCTCAAGTCCATTCTCTAGTAGGTCTGTGTCTTTATTCATGTCTTACCCCTAGGTTCTTCATGACATTTTTTTTCTAAAATTCCATATATATGTGTTAGCATACAGTATTTGTCTTTCCCTTTCTGACTTCACTCTGTATGACAGACTCTAAGTCTATCCACCTCATTACAAACAGCTCAATTTCGTTTCTTTTTATGGCTGAGTAATATTCCATTGTATATATGTGCCACATCTTCTTTATCCATTCATCTGATGATGGACACTTAGGTTGTTTCCATCTCAAGGCTATTGTAAATAGAGCTGCAATGAACATTTTGGTACATGACTCTTTGAATTATGGGTTTCTTAGGGTATATGCACAGTAGTGGGATTGCTGGGTCATATGGTAGTTCTATTTGTAGTTTTTCAAGGAAGCTCCATACTGTTCTCCACAGTGGCCGTATCAATTTACATTCCCACCAACAGTGCAAGAGAGTTCCCTTTTCTCCACACCTTCTCCAGCATTTATGGTTTGTAGATTTTTTGATGATGACCATTCTGACTGGTGTGAGATGATATCTAATTTTAGTTTTGATTTGCATTTCTCTAATGATTAATGATGTTGAGCATTCTTTCCTGTGTTTGTTGGCAGTCTGGATATGTCCTTTGGAGAAATGTCTATTTAGGTCTTCTGCTCATTTTTGGATTGGGTTGTTTGTGGGGTTTTTTTGTTATTGAGCTGCATAGGCTGCTTATGAATTTTGGAGATAAATCCTTGGTCAGTTGCTTAATTTTCAAATATTTTCTCCCATTCTGAAGGTTGTCTTTTGGTCTTGTTTATGGTTTCCTTTGCTGTGACAAAGCTTTGAAGTCTCATTAGGTCCCATTTGTTTATTTTGGTTTTTATTTCCATTTCTCTAGGAGGTGGGTCAAAAAGGATCTTGCTGTGATTTATGTCATAGAGTGTTCTACCTATGTTATCCTCTAAGAGTTTGATAGTTTCTAGACTTACATTTAGGTCTTTAATCCATTTTGACCTTATTTTTGTGTACGGTGTTGGGGAGTGATCTAATCTCATACTTTTACATGTACCTGTCCAGTTTTCCCAGCACCACTTATTGAAGAGGCTGTCCTTTCTCCACTGTACATTCCTGCCTCCTTTATCAAAGATAAGGTGACCATATGTGTGTGGGTTTATCTCTGGGATTTCTATCCTGTTGCATTCATCTATCTTTCTGTTTTGGTGCCAGTACCATACTGTCTTGTTTACTGTAGCTTTGTAGTATATTCTGATGTCAGGGAGCCTGATTCCTCCAGCTCCGTTTTTTGTTCTCAAGATTGCTTTGGCTATTCGGGGTCTTTCATGTTTCCATACAAATTGTGAAATGTTTTGTTCTATTTCTGTGAAAAATACCAGTGGTAGTTTGATAGGGATTGCATTGAATGTGTAGATTGCTTTGGGTAGTAGAGTCATTTTCACAATGTTGATTCTTCCAATCCAAGAACATGGTATATCTCTCCATCCATTTGTATCATCATTAATTTCGTTCATCAGTGTCTTATAATTTTCTGCATACAGGCCTTTTGTCTCCTTAGGTAGGTTTGTTCCTAGATCTTTTATTCATTTTGTTGCAGTGGTAAATGGGAATGTTTTCTTGATTTCACTTTCAGATTTTTCATCATTAGAGTATAGGAATGTCAGAGATTTCTGTGCATTAGTTTTGTATCCTGCTACTTTACCAAATTAATTGTTTACCTCTAGTAGTTTTCTGGTAGCATCTTTAGGATTCTCTATGTACAGTATCATGTCATCTGCAAACAGTGACAGCTTTACTTCTTCTTTTCTGATTTGGATTCCTTTTTTTTCCTTTTCTTCTCTGATTGCTGTGGCTAAAACTTCCAAAACTATGTTGAATAACAGTGGTGAGAGTGGGCAACCTTGTCTTGTTCCTGATCTTATGGAAATGCTTTCAGTTTTTCACGATTGAGGACGGTGCTGGCAGTGTGTTTGTCATATATGGCCTTTATTATGTTGAGGAAAGTTCCCTCTACGCCTACTTTCTGCAGGGTTTTTATCATAAAGCTTTGTCGAAAGCTTTCTCTGCATCTATTGAGATGATCATATGCTCTTACTACTTCAATTTGTTAATATGATTGATTTGCGGATACTGAAGAATCCTTGCATTCCCTGAATAAACCCCACTTGATCATAGTGTATGATCCATTTAATGTGCTGTTGGATTCTGTTTGCTACTATTTTCTTGAGGATTTTTGCATCTATGTTCATCAGTGATATTGTCCTGCAGTTTTCTTACTTTTTGACATCCTTTTCTGGTTTTGGTATCAGGGTGATGGTAGCCTCGTAGAATGAGTTTGGGAGTATTCCTCCCTCTGCTATATTTTGGACGAGTTTGGAAAGGATAGGTGTTAGCTCTCCTCTAAATGTTTGATAGAATTCTCCTGTGAAGCCTTCTGGTCCTGGGTTTTTGTTTGTTGGAAGATTTTTAATCACAGTTTCAATTTCAGTGCTTGTGATTGGTCTGTTCATATTTTCTATTTCTTCCTGATTCAGTCTTTGCAGGTTGTGCATTTCTAAGAATTTGTCCATTTCTTCCAGGTTGTCCATTTTATTGGCATAGAGTTGCTTGTAGTAATCTCTCATGAGCTTTTGTATTTCTGCAGTGTCAGTCGCTACTTCTGCTTTTTCGTTTCTAATTCTATTGATTTGAGTCTTCCCCATTTTTTCTTGATGAGTCTGGATAATGGTTTATCAATTTTGTTTATCTTCTCAAAGAACCAGCTTTTAGTTTTATTGATCTTTGCTATCATATCCTTCGTTTCTTTTTCATTTATTTCTGATCTGATTCTTATGATGTCTTTCCTTCAGCTAACTTTGGGGGATTTTTGTTCTTCTTTCTCTAATTGCTTTAGGTACAAGGTTAGGATTGTTTATTCGAGATGTTTTCTGTTTCTTAAGGTAGGATTGTATTGCTATAGACTTCCCTCTTAGAATGGCTTTTGCTGCATCCCATAGATTTTGGGTCATCCTGTCTCCATTGTCATTTGTTTCTAGGTATTTTTTTTTATTTCTTCTTTTATTTCTTCAGTGATGACTTCGTTATTAAGTAGTGTATTGTTTAGCCTCCATGTGTTTGTACTTTTTACAGATCTTTTCCTGTAATTGATATCATGTCTCATAGTATTGTGGTCGGAAAAGATACTTGATACAATTTCAATTTTCTTAAGTTTACCAAGGCTTGATATGTGACCCAAGATATGATCTATCCTGGAGAATGTTCCATGAGCACTTGAGAAAAATGTGTATTCTGTTGTTTTTTGATGGAATGCCCTATCAATATCAATTAAGTCCATCTTGTTTAATGTATCATTTAAAGCTTCTGTTTCCTTATTTATTTTTATTTTGGATGATCTGTCCATTGGTGAAAGTGGAGTGTTTAAGTCCCCTACTATGATTGTGTTACTGCCAATTTCCCCTTTTATGGTTGTGAGTATTGAGGTGCTCCTATGTTGAGTGCATAAATATTTACAATTGTTATATCTTCCTCTAGGATTGATCCCTTGCTCATTATGTAGTGTCCTTCTTTGTCTCTTCTAATAGTCTTTATTTTAAAGTCTATTTTCTCTCATATGAGAATAGTTACTCCAGCTTTCTTTTGGTTTCCATTTGCATGAAATATATTTTTCCATCCTCTTACTTTCAGTCTGTACATGTCTCTAGGTCTGAAGTGGGTGTCTTATAGACAGCACATATATGGGTCTTGTTTTTGTATCCATTCAGCCAATCTGTGTTTTTTGATTGGAGCATTTAGTCCATTTACATTGAAGGTAATTATCGATATGTATGTTCCTATTCTCATTTTCTTAATTGTTTTGAGTTCATTACTGTAGGTCTTTTCCTTCTCTTGTGTTTCTTGCCTAGAGCAGTTCCTTTAGCATTTGTTGTAAAGCTGGTTTTGTGGTGCTGTACTCTCTCAATTTTTGCTTGTCTGTAAAGTTTTTAATTTCTCCATCAAATCTGAATGAGATCCTTTTGGATAGAGTAATCTTGGTTGCAGGTGTTTCTCCTTCATCACTTTAAAAATGTCCTGCCAGTCCCTTCCAGCTTGCAGAGTTTCTGCTGAAAAATTAGCTGTTAACCTCATGGGGATTCTCTTGTATGTTATTTGTTGTTTTTCCGTTGCTGCTTTTAATACGTTTTCTTTGTATTTAATTTTTGACAGTTTAAATAATATGTGTCTTGGCATATTTCTCCTTGGATTTATCCTATATTGGACTATCTGTGCTTCCTGGACTTGATTAACTATTTCCTTTCCCATATTAGGGAAGTTTTCAACTATAATCTCTTCAAATATTTTCTCAGTCCCTTTCTTTTTTCTCTTATTCTTCTGGAACCCCTATAATTCGAATGTTGGTGCATTTAATGTTGTCCCAGAGGTCTCTGAGACTGTTCTCAGTTCTTTTCATTCTTTTTCCTTTTTTCTGCTCTGCAGTAGTTATTTCCACTATTTTATCTTCCAGGTCACTTATCCGTTCTTCTGCCGCAGTTATTCTGCTATTGATCCCATCTACAGTATTTTTCATTTCATTTATTGTGTTGTTCATCATTGTTTGTTTCATCTTTAGTTCTTCTAGGTCCTTGTTAAATGTTTCTTGCATTTTCTCTATTCTATTTCCAAGATTTTGGATCATCTTTACTATCATTATTCTGAATACTTTTTCTTGTAGACTGCCTATTTCCTCTTCATTTGTTAGGTCTGGTGGGTTTTTATCTTCTCTTTCATGTTCTGTGTGTTTTTCTGTCTTCTCATTTTGCTTATCTTACTGTGTTTGTGTTCTCCTTTTTGCAGGCTGCAGATTCGTAGTTCCCGTTTTTTTTGGTGTCTGTCCCCAGTGGCTAAGGTTGGTTCAGTGGGTTGTGTAGGCTTCCTAGGGACTAGTGCCTGTGTTCTCATGGATGAGGCTGGATCTTTTCTTTCTGGTGGGCATTTCCACATCTGGTCGTGTGTTTTGGGGTGTCTGTGGACTTATTATGATATTAGGCAACCTTTCTGCTAATGGGTGGGTTTGTTTTCATCTCTTCCTAGTTGTTTGGCATAGGATGTCCAGCACTGTAGCTTGCTGGTCGTTGAGTGAAGCTGGGTGCTAGTATTGAGATGGAGATCTCTGGGAGATTTTTGCCATTTGATATTATGTGGAGGTGGGAGGTCTCTTGTGGACCAGTGTCCTGAAGTTGGCTCTCCCACCTCAGAGACAAAGCACTGACTCCTGGCTGCAGCACCAAGAACTTTTCATCCACATGGCTGTTATGATGTCACTGTCCATGGATGTCCTTGTATTCCAGTCCGAGAGGCTTGTCTGCTTACCCGCCGGGGTTTGCTTGGCTCGGAGCTGAGTCTTGGGCTTCAGAGATCAGATCACAGGGAGAGGACTTGTGGCATGAACACAGCCTGCAGGGGTTTAGTGCACCACGGCTAGCCGGGTGCGAGTCTGGAGAAAAGTCTGGACCTGCCAGATAGGCAGGAGACTTTTTCTTCCCTCTTTGTTTCCTGGTGCACGAGGAGAGGGGATTAAGAGCGCCACTTAAAGGAGCTCAAGTGACGGGTGCAAGCCACGGCTAATAGCCGGAGCCCCAGAGATGGGCATGAGACGCTATGCGGCTTTCATTATTGATCATAATTAATTTATATTCATTTAAAAAAAATTTTGTATAGATTTAACCATATTATTTAAGACTTGATTGAATTTCACTCGGATTTTAACCTATTCACAGAGGTTGTTTATCTGGAAATTGAATTTATACTTATAATGATACAGCCTCCTATCATTTTCCAAATTTGAAATCAATTTATTCATCTTGAATATTAATAATACACAATATTTCTTTCTTTTGAAAGTGTTTAGGTAAGTTTATTTCTTAATATTACTATTAAAATGCATTTTATTTAATTTGATGCCATATTACTCATAGAATCATCTATTTTTAAATTAAAAATAAAAAATAATAATAAACCTTATAATTTCTGTCATGGTGATACATTTTTTCTAGTTAAAATATTATATTTTAACAGTTCATTGTGCACTTACACATAATCTGCTATACTTCAGAAAGTGTGCTGGGCTTTGAGGATTCCACAGTGAATGAGAAACAAGTGGACCTTTGACAGGATACAAGAGTGCTGAAAACTTATCAGAGAAGACTATGAATGAGAGAAGAATATTAATTGAACCTTGTTTATTATAGAGCAGATCCCAAAGGAAAACCAAGTGAATTTGACCAGTAGATACTTGCAAAGTCCCAGAAGTTCAAGGCATAAGATATCAGGTAGAACAGGAAAACAGAAAAAAATCAGCTTTCATATTGGTTAAGCTTGTAAGTTTTGTTCCCTCCAGCTTTAAACCTTCAATTTCCCCAACTGCATTTCAGGAATGCATTTCCCTATGCCATATTTTCTGTAACATTTTTCAGCTTAATTTCTCTGGGGGAAGAAAAAGTGGGTGTGAAGTATAGAATTGAAATACTGGGGAAAATAATCACTCAGAGAAATGGGTAACCACACTTCTTCTTTTGGCTTCGCTTTTACTCAGACCAACAATTATAGGATTTGGGAGATTTATTCCCGGGAAAAACTGAGATGGCTTAGGGAAAGGACCTCTAACTATTAATATATGTGGATTGCACTTATGTAAGTCACTAATTGATCTTCATTTATAGATTGGTAGAATGGTGCAGCTGTTAACATAGCATAGAATTTCCAAGTAAATATGACTGAAAGGCCAGCAGAGGACATGTGAGGGAATCTTCCAATAGTAAAGAGAGACCAAAATAAATAACAGAAAAATAGAACTCTGATGAAACAAAAGTAGAAGGAAATAAGAAAAATGAGTGTTAAAATCTATGCTTCATATTTCAGAAATGTAATAGAAAGTGATCATTTAGAACAAAGAATTGGGAGCTATTAAAAATGTAGAACAAGAAAGTAGTCTTAAAATATTTTTTTAAAAAATGGTAAGAATTTTAAAATATCACATTTGATGAATAAAACTCAGAACTTCTTAAGGAAAAAAAAATGAGGGAAACAATGAAACAATTAGGAATCAATTAATAATAATGATAGAAACAAAAAAGCAGAAAAAGACTAAGGAATATGTTTGTATTAAAATAAACAAACAAAAACTTCACAGAACTGAAGGACATGAATCTACTAGTTAAAAGGATACAATGAGTGCCAATCTCAATGTATAATGATGAAGATGATGATGATGATGATACCAAGGTATCAGTATAAAATCTCTAAACATAAAGTATTTAGCAAATATCTTAAGCTTTTAGAGAAAAATAACTGAAAATTGTTACATGAAAATTGTTGAAAATCAGAGTTAGGAAATAATTTAAAATACAATACTGGATGAAAATATTTTCTACATAAAATTCTTTACCCACCTTTATTAGTTTCCAAGGGTTGTACAAATTTGTTGGTTTTAAACAACAGAAATGTATTCTTTCACAGTTGTGGAGGACAGAAGTTCAAAATCAAGGTGTTCTGAACACACTCCCTCCTCTGGCTCTAGGGTGGAATCTTTCCTTGACCCTTCCATTCTTAGTGGCTCCAGTCATTCCTGGTTTGGGACTTCATGGCTTCAATCTCTGCTCCAATCTTGACATGGTCTTCTCTCCTCTGGGTCTGAATCTCAAATTTCCCTATGCCTTTGTCTTATAAGGACAATTTCACACTTGAATTAGAGACCATATTAAGTCCAAAATGATCTCAACTCAAGATCCTTACCTTAATTACATCTGCAAAGACACTTTCTCCAAAAAAAGTCATGTTCACAGGTTATGGGTGTTAAGAGACAGACATATCTTTCTTTTGGGGGCCATCATTTAGCCCACTATACCTAGCAAACCATGTATATAATAAAGGCTTTTTATATAAGCAATTACTAGAAATTTCACCTCCCTTGCACTCTTTCTTGGAATTTAATGGAGACTGGGTTGCACCAGACAATAAATTAACCAAGAAAAATTACTACAAGCTACCTAGTGGGCAAAAGTTCCAACAGAGGAGAGCATGGGTAGAAATTCCAAAATTAAAGAACAGTCTCATGACATTAGCAGTGCATCAGGTCACAGAGTCCAAATTGAAGCAGAATATAATGTTTCCAAGAGACAGGATACTAGAAAAAGAAAAATGGAATTTACACATTTGAGCATTTGAAAAATATTGACAGGTTTTTGGCAGATCTGGTGAAATAGCTAAAACAACAACAGAAATTTTATAAATGAAACTAGTATGTAAGGAGAATACTAACTGCAGAAGAAACTAAAGAAATATATAATAAAGAAAATAATATGTGACATTTTAGCTCAGAAGAAACTATAATATAGAAAAAGATACAGATTGACCACTGATTTAACTAACAATTTTCATAAAACTACATTGAAAGAATGAAAAGAGGGGACATGTTTTCAGAGAAATAAGCATGTAAAACATCCATTCTGTGATATAGGATGCTGAATATAATGTTAAGTTAATAAAGGGCAGAACAGCAGTATCTTATGTTACTTGGAAATATGAAGATAAGGGAGGGAGAGTGGGGAGAAAAGTACCAGATTAGGGTTCTGCCCTTTTTCATCATCAGTCTTTTTGTTCAGTATGACCTTTAAACTACGTGCATATAACATTTTAATTATAACTTCAAAAAAATTTAATGTTATTGGACTGAATGACCTTAACTGACATCTGGGTTAACACTGTCACTTAAAATTTAGAGTATTTTGTATTTTATAAATTATATAATTTGATCCTTTAAACAAATTTGAGCAAGAGCAGATACTGTTTTAATGCTGAAGATATTTGGAAAGTAGGTGGCATTTCAAAGACACATTTAATCAATGGCAATGTTTAATATTGTTTATTTTCAGTCTAATATTGTTTATTTTCCAGTGTAACTCACTCTATTCAACATAGAACAATTTACTTTCTCTCCTTTAATCTTTTATTTTCTGTTAAACAAAATATTATAACATTGCATGTGTGTGGTTTTTTTTCTTTTTCTAAAATTCCTAGAAATTACTTGGAAGTTCTCTTTGAATTTTTCTCCATGACTTCTTATCATTATTTTCCCCTAAACCCATTAAATTTGTCAGAGCATGGATGTTTCTCCCCTAAAGAAACCTCAGAAATACACAGCTACCACGTGTAATTGGGCACTCTAACAGAGATTGCACTTATAAAATAGAGCTTAAGGTTTCAGATCTTAAATTTATCAACTGAAAATGATTGCCTGAGGATGTTTACATCAAGTATTGTCTCATCAGTACTCAGCAACACTGACAAAGCATAAAAGAGGGAAGAAACCACAGACACACAGAATGGATGGAAAAAACAGATCCATGAACAGAAAATCAACACCCACAACGCTTCAAGGACCCTGGCTACAAAACTTCTCTCTTTTAATGAAACTCTCCATTCTTAAATCCATCTTGAGATAAGAAAATTGTATGCCTGTTTTGTCTTCTCTGCATATAAGCATCTCTGCACACAACTCTACACATAGAGTTTAAAGATGGTATTTTTTTATTTAGTTTTGTTTATTCTTTTAAATGTTTTAGTTTGAAATACAGGTTAAGGCAGTATTTGCATTTTTATCTTGAATAATCCTTCTTTGGTATTGAATTTTAGTTATCACTCAGGACTCCATGTCACTAATTTTAGTGCATTTTTATTTTTCATTCATCTCAAAGAAACTAACTAGTCATTTCACTATAATGAAATCAAATAATCTATGATTTATTATCAATCAATATTCTATCTGAGATCTAGATTTGCTTAGTGAAAAGATAGAAATGAAGAAAGAATAATTGTTTTTTTTACAGTTCTTTTAAAGGCATCAAATATAGAGGAAAATTTGAAATTGGAATAAGAATGCACAAGATACAGGGAATAATGTTTATGATAAGATAAAATCATATTCTTCTGTTGTGATTATAAAAAATCCAAGTGGATTCCTTAAAGTTAATAGGCTATACTTTAATTATATATATATAAATATTCTGTACATTGTCCAAGCATATTTCTTTACTTTCACATAAATATTAATTAGATGAGGTACTAGATATATGCCACATATTAAAATACCAATAAGTAATAGTTTCTTTGTTGTTATAACCTTATCACTCTACTAGTGTAGCTATCAGAAAACATTAACCTTGCCAGAACATCTCACTTAAACCTTGATAGCTCTGAAACTGGCAAATCCTGATATTTAGACAAGGCAATCCCTCTTTTACTTGGCTTGAATATTCTGAAAGCAGTATTTGTTATCTATTGCTGCATAACAAATTACCTCAAATTTGCTCTTAAACTAGTAAACATTTATTATTTCCCAGATTCTGTTATGAGAGATCAAGGACTAGCTCAGCTGAGTCATTCTAGAACTGGGTTTCCCATAAGTTTATCATCAAGTTGTTGGTCACTGCTGCGGCTACTTCAAGTATACTTTCCCAAGTTCATTCACATTTTTGCTGGCAGGCAACAAGGCATCTACATCTAAACTCACTCATATATATGTGGCTCCTTGTCATGTGGACTTTGTGTTGGCTGCCTGAGAGTCCTTGCAACATAGCAGCTGGCTGCCCTCAGAGTGAGTTATGAAGAGAGAGAGAGAGAGAGAGAGAGAGAGAGAGAGAGAGAGAGAAACTCAAGAGGGAAGTTGAAATCTTTGATAACCTAACCTTGGAGATGCCATCTTATCACTTCTACTATATTCTATTCACTAGAAGCAAGTAACATAACCTAGACAGCATGTGAAGGGAAGGGAATTTAGCTCCACCTCTTCAGAGGATAGATATCAAAGAACCTGTGAACCTGTCTTTAACTGCACCCCCCCCCCCCCGGAGTTATGTTATCAATATTTGAATTGAAATTGTAAACACTCCTTACAAAATCTAAGCTTATGCCTGTGTTACAATCATCAGCTACTGACATTTTTCAGTCCCTGCCTTTTTGGGACTGCCAGTAATTACTGCCTGTCTTTGTCCACCACAGGGTAAAAAAATCCAAGTTAGTGATCAGAGAATCTTTGCTTTTTTATCCATAATGGTCACTATGCAGTGCTGTCAGTGCTAATCTGTCCTCATAAAATGATAAGTTCTGCTCAGTCTGCAGAGCTTATATTTAGGAAGGACTAAAAAGTTATCCAAGCTAAACCTCTTGGGACACAATGGGAAATCTTCCTTGAGGACTGTTTTCCCTCCTTCTGCTTCCCAAGTGTGAGCTACTCTAGAGCATTTTCTTATACTATAAACATTCTATGTACATATGCTCAAGATCTGATTTTTTCTATCTCTTCCATAGAGAATGAATTTCTTAAAAAACAAGCAACAATATTTGTGCCAACATATTGTCTGGATTGTCATGGACAGTCTATTACTAACCTGGAATAATTAGAGATTCTGTTTCTGTTTTCCCTGCTTCACCAAATTTGCTGATTTATTTATGGTAATTCTAACATCTCTCCTATTAATAGGTTATTACTAATAAAGAGTTATCCTGAGACTAAATGGGATATTGACTCGGCAGTGCAGGAACTAGAAGGATTTCTACAGAGCTAAGTAGGAGATAAAATACAGCCAACTTGTTCCCTTGTTTGGGTCATGAAACCTCCTCAACCTTTTCCTAATTACCCTGTCAGTTTATGATCCCCACATCTAAAAGTTGTTGAAAAGGTTAAGAACAAAAATTAAGTGAAGTGGGGCTTCCCTGGTGGTGCAGTTGTTGAGAATCTGCCTGCTAATGCAGGGGACACGGGTTCGAGCCCTGGTCTGGGAGGATCCCACATGCCATGGAGCAACTAGGCCTGTGAGCCACAATTACTAAGCCTGCACGTCTGGAGCCTGTGCTCCGCAACAAGAAAGGCCGCGATAGTGAGAGGCCCACGCACTGCGATGAAGAGTGGCCCCTGCTTGCCACAACTAGAGAAAGCCCTCGCACAGAAACGAAGACCCCACACAGCAAAAATAAATAAATTAATTAATAAACTCCTACCCCCAACATCTTCTTTAAAAAAAAAAAAATTAAGTGAACTAAAAACAAATAAGCACCAAAAGAGACGGGTATAAAGGAATAGTTCATTTTTAAATTACAAAACATCAATTTAGCTACCACAGGGGGATAAAAACAACAACAAAGGACTACATGTCCATTGGTAAAACTTAGACGACTTCACAAGGTCATTCATCATCAGTATTAACAGAATTAGTGGCCTTTGGCAGACATCCTGAAAGGTGAGCCTCACCTCCTCAGATCCCTACTGCTAATGAGGATACAGGTAGAAAAGATACAGACATACATATATTCGTAAGATTATTTTTACCTTCCTGCAAATCTTAAAAAAATAAAAATTAATAAAGGTAACAATATCTCATTCTTTTATTTACTTTTAATTATTGTCTGTTTGATTTTGCTAAATCTGAGCCTAGCAACTAGTCTTGAAAATGGTATTCCAATATGTCGTAGCCCTCTTGCAGGTACATCTGACATACTTTGAGTGCCCTATTCCCATTTTATTTTTACTTCTTCTTTTGTTATTTCCTTCTAGAAATAGACTCATAGATTTATAGAATGTTGTTATGTTATTCAACTTTTATTTATATAGAATCTCCTCTTTCGATGCTTCCTAGGACCTAGATGTCAAATCATATAATGTCTTTTGATGTGAAATAATATGACAAACATTTTAAAATGATACTGGTCGTCAATTGAAATGACTATGTTTAACTGGTGTTGTTATGATAAAAACATTTTTTGGAAAGATTCAAATTCCCAGTTCAAAATAGACTACTTCCATAAATGATGAGTGTTTTCTCTTTCAACCTTACCTTTTCACATGTTTCCTGAATATATATTGTTTCCCACGTTGTTTTATAACTGTTTTATTCATTGTCATTATTAAATAGCAATATAATGTAAAATGCCTAGCGACCTATCTGGTATATAAAAGTTAATGAATGTTAGTTTTCTCCATATTTCCCTTTACCCAACCTAGGTGATTATATCTTTGCTCCTATCAAATTCTAATGACAAATCTCTATACAACATTTAAAATCTTAAATAATATGAAATTTGTAAACTGTATGATTCTGTTTTATGCATAATCATTATCATCACCATTATCATTATTTTTGAAATGCATAGACTTACTCATCACAAGGCACTCTCAGTTTATCAGAAACTCTCATTTACCTTTTACAGAAGAAAAAAAAATTAAGTCAGAGAGGTTAAATTACTTACCAAAAGACCTAGGACGTAGAAGAATTAGCAGTATTTTTGATATAAAATAGTATTCTTTTAACTAGCCCACACAAATGAATGCATATTTAGGACAGAATAATGAAGTTATAATCTCATTCTTTCAGTTGTATAGTATTTAACATGTTATTCTTACCCACATTTTTGAGTTAACCTCTCTACTTTTGTGAAATGTTTTCTCCCTCTTATTGTCAATTACCACAGTTACTGAAATGCAGTATTATTTATATTTTAAAACACTGGGTAGGATATATAAAAACCAATGCTTTGGAATTTGAATCTTCCTAATTAGATAGATGACTATCTAAATTGATTTTAAACATGCTGAATGTCAGTATCCTTATCTTTCCAATAAATATATTTTATATAACTTCTTGAAGATCATTGTTTATTGCCACAAATAACTGATTCTATTGATTTGAACTTAATATGCAATATGAAAATTTTGTAACTATGTGATGATGGATATTAATTAGACTTCTTGTGGTGACCACACTGCAATATATACAAATATCAAATCACTATGCTGTATACCTGAAACTAATATAATGTTATAAAAATATATAATATGATATGAGAATTAGATGAGAAACAAAATTTGTTTAATACTTTAACTTAAAGAGTATTATAAAAATTGTCTTTTCTTCTGTTCCATCTCTTTTTTTTTTTTTCTGAGACTCATTGACAACTTTCACTCAATTTCTTTTTTAAAAATTTTATTTATTTTTTTACAGTAGTTCCTTGCTTATCTATTTAAAATATAGCAGTGTGTACATGTCAATCTCAATTTTTACTGTGGACCTGTAGTTTCACCTGAGATCACAGAACACTTAATGAAATGCAAACCTTACTGAGTTTCCTAATAACTAGTTCTTTTTCAGAAAAATCTATTATATTGATTAGCTCTCCTGTGCATAACATCAAGACGTTCACATTAGTTGTGGGTGGTAGCAGGTACACTATCTGTGGTATAAGGTCGAAGAAGTCTGTTAGTAGGAATTTTGAAACACTCATTACCACAGGTAATACCTGGCTACTCAGCATGTGTTTCCACAGGATCCCAGGTAATTCCTCAGATATTTATGATAGTTTGCTTGTTGAGTTTGTATCTCTAAGGTACTAGCTCTTATGTGAAATTGGATATAGTTGTCTGTACTGTAATATAGTCTGTGTTGTAAGTGGAAGTGTGTTTTTATATGCCTAGAGCCTTGATTTCTCTCATATTTTAAATTAACTGCTCTGAATAGAGACAACATGATTTTTTTTAATGTCTTTATTGGAGTATAATTGCTTTACAATGGTGTGTTAGTTTCTGCTTTATAACAAAGTGAATCAGTTATACATATACATAGAGACAGCATGATTTTTGAGAAGACATCTGTAATACCTTGTCCATCTAGTCAGTTTTCAAGAATTCCTGTATGTGCATATGTAGGGAGTATGTATATGTATGTGTATGTTGCATAGCTATGTAATTCAGCAACTGATAAGACAGACATTTTCATATGATTAATTAATAAAATTTTATTAAGTAAACATAATGGTATCAAAGCAAAGCCTAATTGTTCATAAACTTAATTGAGGATTTTATTATTGTAGCTCAGCAGCTGTTAATTCTCTGTGCATCCTTAACTTTAGTAATTAAAGCAAGAATCTGAGAAAGAAAGGACTAAAGTTTCTAGATTGTCAAGATTCTAAGTTTGTATCCAAACCATAGAAAATAATAATAAAAAGAAGTGTAGATGAAGCCTAAATATCAGGTATGTGAGAAAGCTTGGTTCCCTAAAACATGCAATTTCATTACAAATTATGGTATAGAATTTTCTTCCTACTTTGTAGAATATATTTCCCAAAACCCGTGTTACAGGATAATCATGATTGAATAAATTAAATAATTATTAGAAAAAAATAAATTTAGGTGGACACAAAAGTTATGAATACATAAAAAACATTTAGCTTCTATTTTATTTCTACAATTAAATGGTTTATTTGCTATAAGAATACACATTATTAATATTTTAAACATTTAATTAATAAAAATGGCACTGTCCATAAATTTCCAAAAACCATATCTTCTTGTTCAGATAACCCTTCGCCAGAGTTTCACTGGGCAGTTATCTGTTCTTTATTATGTTTCTGTCATGATAGCCTAGAATAACACTGTGGTAGTAAACAGCCCCACATATAATTGGGTAACAAAACCAAGTTTATTTTCCCTTCATGTTACATGCCTGCCACAGTTTGCCAAGGGGGCCTCTGCTCATCTTTGTCCTTCAGTGACCCAGGCTGACAGTGATTCCATTCACACACACGTTTCCATGATCACAGCAACAAAACAATACCACAGCAAAGCATACTCCAGCTCTGAAAACTTCTACCTGGAGTAGAGAGATGACACACAGTTTCTGGGACAAACCAAGTCACATAACTAAGAGTAAGTTTAAGGGACACTGTTGTGTAATCCTCCCACAAATGGGGAACTGAATATTTGTGAACAAGGATTTAGTCTACCACATCTAGAAAATATGCATTCTCATGGCCGTTTTCTCTGACTTTTGTCTTTCCTCAGTTTAGGTGTTCATTCAGTGAACTTTTGATGGCACTCTCTATGTATGAGGGATTGTAATTAGGTGTTGTAATATAGAAATAAAAATGCAAATTGTGTTAGTAATGAAGAAAAACAAATAAATAAGAAAATGTAAAAATAATTTGTCTTTCTATGATCAAGATAATTTTTTAATATTTCATAAAAACACTTGGGTACATAAAAATACCATATAACAGAATGTATTATTACTGTCTTCACCTTTTAAGAAAACTTGTGTCAGTGAAAATATGATACATTGTGATTTACAACAACAACAAAATCCCTCAAATTTTTTGAAACAATAAAAGAGGTGTAGCACCTGCTCTACAAAGAATGTTCCAAGTAGGGGAAGCTAAAGTGTCATGTATATGAGTCAGAAGCTGAATTAAATCTCTAAGAATCCAACTCCTTTCTCTATTGTACTCTGCCACCTGAGGTGCCTGTTTCATCCTAAAATTATGATCTGTGGTAGTGAGCAAATTGCTGTAGCAGTGCCTGCTGTACCTTTGAATATCACACCATTTAGCCAGGAGAATAGTGATCCTTTAACCTTAGAATTTCCTAGCATATATTTACAACTTTATCTGATTGAATTGGGTCACATGCCCATTCCAGACCTAATAAAAATTACTGATGAAATTATACTGAACTGCTTAGACCTAGAGCACAGGAAGAATTCTGTTCTCCTAAACAACATAGGCTTTATGGATAAAGGATGACTCTCCAGTGAAAGCTGAAATAGTTACCAAGAGAAGGAGAGTAATCACCGTGACCATATACTGTTAAAATTTTTGCCTCTGACTTTTTTCACATATAATTTTCTTAATGGTTTCTAAATGCAGTCCCTATATCTAAGACATATATTTTATTTGTATTAAAAAGCTTAATCCAAAAAGGCTCTCATATGAATAAAAACTTTACATCAGATGTCATATTTTAGCATAATTGCTGAATTTAGTTTGGAAAATGTGTTAACCGATTATAGTCTATTGTACCTTATATATTAATCATAGTTATAAGCATATATCTTTCAGCCTAAAAGTATATATATATATAAGTATATATATATAATATATATGTGTATATATATATAATGTATATGTGTATATATATATAAGTATATATATATTATGAATATGTGTATGTATATATATATATAGGTTAGTGGAAATTTAAAATTGAAATGTGAATAATTTTTCTTTAACTATGCCTGAGTCACCTTCTAACAGGCTGAACTCCCCACTGATGACAAAGATCCTATCTGGGGATGGGAGGACTACCTGAAAGACATGGAAGGTGAAAAAAGCAAGCATTTATTTTGTCAGAGTGAGGAGAATTGGAAGAGACCAGGACAGAATGAGTTCCCTGTGTTTATGATTTTAGGCTGAGGGAAGTCTATGGTCATAGCATGTCACATGATGGCAAAATTTATAATAGAAAACTATAGTATTTCTGACGGACCTGAAGAACTAGAGGACAGAGAGTGGGAAAATGTAACTACTGAAAAATGAGGGAGGGGGGCTGGAAAAGAGGAAAAACATAAGAAGAACCCCAAATTATCTTCATATACTGCCAAAGTCTCCAGATGATTCCTGAACTACCTATGAGTAAGTCCAACTAAAAGTAGCTCACAACTAAGGAAAACAAAACAAAACAAAATGAAAACCAGAACTGATTTTTGACTTGCCAACCACCATGAAGAGACATAGAGTGCAATTTGATTCCAACCAGGTTAACTGCCTTGTAAAACAAAACTGATTTTTATTTTGTTGTTTACATTATTGGCATTACTTACATTAGCCAAGATAGGAAGGTAACTCGTGTCATTGATGGATGAATAGATTAAAAAATATTATATATATTTATATATCATATATGTATATATATATAATAAAATATTATTCAGCAATAAAAAGGAATGGAATCTTATCATTTGCAAAAAGTATAGATGGGCTTGAGAACATTATTTAAGAGAAATAAATCATACAGAGAAAGACAAATACCATATAATCTCACTTATATGTGTAATAAAACACACACACACACTCACAAAACAGCTCATAGTTACAGAGAAGAGACTGATAGTTGCCAGATGCTGGAGGTGAGGGGTGGGTAAAATGGGTGAAGGAGGTAAAAGATAAAAACTTCCAGCTATAAAGTAAGTCTTAGGATATAATGGACAGCTTCATGACTATAGTTAATAATACTGTGTTGCATATTTGAAAGTTGCTAAGACAGCAAATCTTGAAAGTTCTCATCACAAGAAAAATAATGCATAACTATGTACAGGGACAGTTGTTAACTAGATTTATTGTACTGATTACTTCCCAACATATACAAATATCAAATAATTATATTTTACACCTGAAACTAATATAATGTTATATATCAATTATACCTCAATCATTTTATAAAAGAAGTGCTATTTGAAGATAAAAAGTACTTCTTCAGAGAACTGTAACAGAGTCTAGAGTCTAACTCTATTGCAATATTATTTAGTTGCAATCTGAAATTTTGCAATACACACACAGACAAATACACCCAAAGCAAATATGTGCTCAAGGGAAATGGCAAAGACCATACCCAAGATGATACAGATATTGAAATGATCAGAAAAGTAATATAAAGCAGCTATTATAACTATGTGCAAGAAAGTAGGAAGGTTAAGTGAAAACATGCATATAAAGGATGAAAAGATAAGAAATTCCAACAGAGAAAAAGATTCTATGTAACAGAACCAAATTTAAACATTTCTAGCTATCTGTTATTTTTGTCCACATTTTTATGAGTTTATTTAATTAAGAATAAATGTAATAGATTGACATGGTCTGTAAAGATATTAATACTATGACAAATATATTGTACATATTTATCAAGTTTTGAGTCAAAAATTTTGAGGCCACACAGTGAGAGACACGCGTACTGAAAAAAAAAATTCACTTAATACCTGGATAGTCACTCAATTCATCATTAATTGTATTTAGTAATGTATTTGTTGGTTGATCATTTTGCACAAATAGCTGGAAAACTTTGGTACAAAAAATATATATATTGTATTTAATTTTGCTTTCTATTATCTCTGTTTCAATGTGGTTTTTTAAGGAATTTTCTTTCAAAAGAGCAGCTCTCAATTACTTTCTAAATAAAATTAAAATCATATATATTTCCAAAATAGTTTTTAAATTTAGTATTATTTTTTATTGGTTATTATTGTTGACTCAGGAGAGTCATTTACAACCATACCAGAGTTTTTGAAAGTAGAGACATATATTGTAATCTAAACCTTGTCATTAATTCCTCAGATATGCTCAGAATACATTTTTACTGCTTTCTGACTTGGTTCCCTTGTCTTTCAAACATAGATAATGTTATCATTTCTAACCTTACTTAATTAACATGGTTTTCACAACGAGGAAATAAATAAGGCCTATAAAACTTGTTTGGGGGGTTTCCGGGAAGATGGTGGAAGAGTAAGACGTGGAGATCACCTTCTTCCCCACAGATACACCAGAAATAAATCTACACGTGGAAAAACTCCTACAGAACACCTACTGAACAGGCAGGTGACTTCAGATCTCCCAAAAGGTGCGCAAGGAGAGGGGATTAAGAACGCTGCTTAAAGGAGCTCCAGAGACGGGCGTGAGCCGCGGCTAAAAGCGCGGACCCCAGAGACGGGCATGAGATGATAAGGCTGCTGCTGCTGCCACCAAGAAGCCTGTGTGTGAGCACAGGTCACTATACACACACCCCTTCCGGGGAGCCTGTGCAGCCCGCCACTGCCAGGGTCCCGGGATCCAGGGACAACTCCCCCGGGAGAACGAACTCAGGCTGGTGTAATGTCATGCTGGCCTCTGCTGCTGCAGGCTCGCCCCGCACTCCGTGCCCCTCCCTCCACCCCAGGCCTGAGTGAGCCAGACCCCCCGAATCAGAGGCTCCTTTAACCCCGTCCTGTATGAGCAAAGAACAGACGTCCTCCTGCGACCTACACGCAGAGGTGGGGCCAAATCAAAAGCTGATCCCCTGGGAGCTGTGAGAACAAAGAAGAGAAAGAGAAATCTCTCCCAGCAGCCTCAGAAGCAGCGGATTAAAGCTCCACAATCAACTTGATGTACCCTGCATCTGTGGAATACATGAATAGACAACGTATCATCCCAAATTAAGGAGGTGGACTTTGAGAGCAAGATTTATGATTATTTCCCCTTTTCCTCTTTTTGTGAGTGTGTATGTATATGCTTCTGCGTGAGATTTTGTCTGTATAGCTTTGCTTCCACCATTTGTCCTAGGGTTCTATCCGTCCTTATTCTTTTTAATTTTTTTCTTAATAATTACTTTTATTTTAATAACTTCATTTTATTTTACTTTATCTTCTTTCTTTCTTTCCTTCCTTCCCTCTTTTAGACAACAAATCATCCCAAATTGAGGAGGTGGACTTTGAGAGCAAGATTTATGTTTTTTTCCATTTTTCCTCTTTTAGTGAGTGTGTATGTGTATGCTTCTGTGTGAGATTTTGTCTGTATAGCTTTGCTTCCACCATTTGTCCTAGGGTATTATCCATGCGTTTTTTGTTTTATTCTTTCCTTTTTCTCTTAATAATTATTTATTCATTTTAATAACTTTATAATATTTTACCTTTCTTTATTTTATTTTAATTTATATTCTTTCTTTTTTCCTTCCTTCCCTCCTTCCTTCCTTCGTTCCTTCCTCCCTCCCTCCCTGCTTTCCTTCTTTCTTTCTTTCTACCTCTACTAATTCTTTCTTTCTACTTTTTCTCCCTTTTATTCTGAGCCATGTGTATGAAAGGATCTTCGTGTTGCAGACAGGAGTCAGTGCTGTGCCTCTGAAGTGGGAGAGCCAACTTCAGGACACTGGTCTACAAGAGACCTCCCAACTCCACATAATATCAAATGGTGAAAATCTCCCAGAGATCTCCATCTCACCAGCAGCACCCAGCTTCACTCAATGAGCAGCAAGCTACAGTGCTGGACATCCTATGCCAAACAACTAGCAAGACAGGAACACAACCTCACCCATTAGCAGAGAGCTGCCTAAAATCATAATAAGTCTACAGACACCCCAAAACACACAAACAGACGTGGACCTGGCCACCAGAAAGACAAGATCCAGCCTCATCCACCAGAACACAGGCACTAGTCCCCTCCACCAGGAAACCTACACAACCCACTGAACCAACCTTAGCCACTGGGGACAGACACCAAAAACAACGGGAACTATGAACCTGCAGCCTGCAAAAAGGAGAACACAAACACAGTAAGATAAGCAAAATGAGAAGACAGAAAAACACACAGAACATGAAGGAGCAAGATAAAAACCCACCAGACCTAACAAATGAAGAGGAAATAGGCAGTCTACCTGAAAAAGAATTCAGAATAATGATAGTAAAGATGATCCAAAATCTTGGAAATAGAATAGAGAAAATGCAAGAAACATTTAACAAGGACCTAGAAGAACTAAAGATGAAATTAACAACAAGGAACAACACAATAAATGAAATGAAAAATACTCTAGATGGGATCAATAGCAGAATAACTGAGGCAGAAGAATAGATAAGTGACCTGGAAGATAAAATAGTGGAAATAACTACTGCAGAGCAGAAAAAAGGAAACAGAATGAAAAGAACTGAGGACAGTCTCAGAGACCTCTGGGACAACATTAAATGCACCAACATTCAAATTATAGGGGTTCCAGAAGAAGAAGAGAAAAAGAAAGGGACTGGGAAAATATTTCAAGAAATTATAGTTGAATAATATGGGAAAGGAAATAGTTAATCAAGTCCAGGAAGCACAGAGAGTCCAATACAGGATAAATCCAAGGAGAAATATTTCAAGACACATATTAATCAAACTATCAAAAATTAAATACAAAGAAAACATATAAAAAAGGAAAAAGAACAAATAACACACAAGGGAATCCCCATAAGGTTAACAACTGATCTTTCAGCTGAAACTCTGCAAGCCAGGAGGGACTGGCAGGACATATTTAAAGTGATGAAGGAGAAAAACCTGCAACCAAGATTACTCTACCCAGCAAGGATCTCATTCATATTTGACGGAGAAATTAAAACTTTACAGACAAGCAAAAACTGAGAGAGTTCAGCACCACAAAACCATCTTTACAACAAATGCTAAAGGAACTTCTGTAGACAAGTAACACAAGACAAGGAAAAGACCTACTATAAGGAGCCCAAAACAATTAAGAAAATGGAAATAGGAATATACATATCAATAATAACCTTAAATGTAAGTGGACTAAATACTCCCACCAAAAGACTCAGATTGGCTGAATGGATCCAAAAACAAGACCCATATATTTGCTTTCTACAAAGACCCACTTCAGACCAAGAAACACATACAGACTGAAAGTAAGGGGATGGAAAAAGAGATTTCATGCAGATGCCAACCAAAAGAAAGCTGGGGTAGCAATTCTCATATCAGAAAAAATAGACTTTAAAATAAAGACTATTAGAAGAGACAAAGAAGGACACTACATAAGGATCAAGGGATCAATCCAAGCAGAAGATATAACAATTGTAAATATTTATGCACCCAACATAGGAGCACCTCAATATATAAGGCAAATACTAACAGCCATAAAAGGGGAAATCGACACGAACACATTCAGAGTAGGGGACTTAAACACCACACTTTCACCAACGGACAGATCATCCAAAATGAAAATAAATAAACACAAGCTTCAAATGACAGATTAAACAAGATGGATTCAATTGATATTGATAGGACATTCCCTCCAAAAACAACAGAATACACATTTTTCTCAAGTGCTCATGGAACATTCTCCAGGAAAGATCATATCTTGGGTCACAAATCAAGCCTTGGAAAATTTAAGAAAATTAAAATTGTATCATTATGTTTTCTGACCACTATGCTATGAGACTAGATATCAATTACAGGAAAAGATCTGTAAAAAATACAAACACATGGAGGCTAAACAATACACTACTTAATAACGAAGTCATCACTGAAGAAATCAAAGAAGAAATAAAAAATATACCTAGAAACAAATGACAATGGAGACACGATGACCCAAAATCTATGGGATGCAGCAAAAGCCATTCTAAGAGGGAAGTTTATAGCAATACAATCCTACCTTAAGAAACAGGAAACATCTCGAATAAACAATCCTAACCTTGTACCTAAGGCAATTAGAGAAAGAAGAACAAAAATCCCCCAAAGTTAGCTGAAGGAAAGACATCATAAGAATCGGATCAGAAATAAATGAAAAAGAAACGAAGGATATGATAGCAAAGATCAATAAAACTAAAAACTGGCTCTTTGAGAAGATAAACAAAATTGATAAACCATTAGCCAGACTCATCAAGAAAAGCAAGGAGAAGACTCAAATCAATAGAATTAGAAATGAAAAAGCAGAAGTAACAACTGACACTGCAGAAATACAGAAGATCATGAGAGATTACTACAAGCAACTCTGCCAAAAAAATGGACAACCTGGAAGAAATGGACAAATTCTTAGAAATGCACAACCTGCCAAGACTGAATCAGGAAGAAATAGAAAATATGAACAGACAAATCACAAGCACTGAAATTGAAACTGTGATTAAAAATCTTCCAACAAACAAAAGCCCAGGACCAGAAGGCTTCACAGGCAAATTCTATCAAACATATAGAGAAGAGCTAACACCTATCCTTCTCAAACTCTTCCAAAATATAGCAGAGGGAAGAACACTCCCAATCTCATTCTACGAGGCCACCATCACCCTGATACCAAAACCAGACAAGGATTTCACAAATAAAGAAAACTACAGGTCAATATCACTGATGAACATAGATGCAAAATTCCTCAACAAAATAGTAGCAAACAGAATCCAACAGCACATTAAAATGATTATACACCATGATCACGTAGGGTTTATTCCAGGAATGCAAGGCTTCTTCAATATATGCAAATCAATCAACGTGATACACCATATTAACAAACTGAAGGAGAAAAACCATATGATCACCTCAAAAGATGCAGAGAAAGCTTTTGACAAAATTCAACACATATTTATTATAAAAGCCCTGCAGAAAGTAGGCATATAGGGAAATTTCCTCAACATAATAAAGGCCATATATGACAAACTCACAGCCAACATCGTCCTCAATGGTGAAAAATTGAAAGCATTTCCACTAAGATCAGGAACAAGACAAGGTTCCCCACTCTCACCACTCTTATTGAGCATAGTTTTGGAAGTATTAGCCACAGCCATCAGAGAAGAAAAGGAAATAAAAAGAATCCAAATTGGAATAGAAGAAGTAAAGCTGTCACTGTGTGCAGGTGGTATGTTACTATACATAGAGAATCCTAAAGATGCCACCAGAAAACTACTAGAGCTAATCAATGAATTAATGCACAGTGATCTCTGGCATTCCTATACGCTAATGATGAAAAATCTGAAAATGAAATCAAGAAAACATTCCCATTTACCATTGCAACAAAAAGACTAAAAGATCTAAGAATAAACCTACCTAAGGAGACAAAAGACCTGTATGCAGAAAATTATAAGACGCTGATGAAAGAAATTAAAGATGATACAAATAGATGGAGATATATACCATGTCTTGGATTGGAAGAATCTACATTGTGAAAATGACTCTACTACCCAAAGCAATCTACACATTCAATGCAATCCCTAACAAACTACCACTGGCAATTTTCACGAACTAGAACAAAAAATTTCACAATTTGTATGGAAACAAAAAAACCCCGAATAGCCAAAGCAATCTTGAGAAGGAAAAACGGAGCTGGAGTAATCAGGCTCCCTGACTTCAGACTATACTACAAAGCTACAGTAATCAAGGCAGTGTGGTACTGCCACAAAAACAGAAAGGTAGATCAGTGGAACAGGATAGAAAGCCCAGAGATAAACCTACGCACATATGGTCAACTTACCTTTGATAAAGGAGTCAGGAATGTACAGTGGAGAAAGGACAGCCTCTTCAATAAGTGGTGCTGGGAAAATTGGACAGGTACATGTAAAAGTATTAGATTAGATCACTCCCTAACACCATACACAAATAAGCTCAAAATGGATGAAAGACCTAAATGTAAGGCCAGAAACTATCAAACTCCTAGAGGAAAACATAGGCAGGACACTCTATGACATAAATCACAGCAAGATCCTTTATGACCCACCTCCTAGAGAAATGGAAATAAAAACCAAAATAAACAAATGGGACCTAATGAAACTTCAAAACTTTTGCACAGCAAAGGAAACCATAAACAAGACCAAAAGACAACCCTCAGAATGGGAGAAAATATTTGAAAATTAAGCAACTGACCAAGGATTTATCTCCAAAATTTGGAAGCAGCTTATGCAGCTCAATAACAAAATAACAAACAACCCAATCCAAAAATGGACAGAAGACCTAAACAGACCTTTCTACAAAGAAGATATACAGACTGCCAACAAACACATGAAAGAATGCTCAACATCACTAATCATTAGAGAAATGCAAATCAAAGCTACAATGGGAGGTCATCTCACACCAATCAGAATGGCCGTCATCAAAAAATCTAGAAACAATAAATGCTGGAGAGGGTGTGGAGAAAAGGGAACACTCTTGCACTGTTGGTGGGAATGTAAATTGATACAGCCACTGTGGAGAACAGTATGGAGGTTCCTTAAAAGACTAAAAATAGAACTACCATATGACCCAGCAATCCCACTACTGTGCATATACCCTGAGAAACCCATAATTCAAAGAGTCATGTACCAAAATGTTCATTGCAGCTCTATTTACAATAGCCCGGAGATGGAAACAACCTAAGTGTCCATCAACAGATGAATGGATAAAGAAGATGTGGCACATATATACAATGGAATATTACTCAGCCATAAAAAGAAACGAAATTGAGCTGTTTGTAATGAGGTGGATAGACTTAGAGTCTGTCATACAGAGTGAAGTCAGAAAGGGAAAGACAAATACTGTATGCTAACACATATATATGGAATTTTAGAAAAAAAATGTCATGAGGAACCTAGGGGTAAGACATGAATAAAGACACAGACCTACTAGAGAATGGACTTGAGGATATGGGGAGGGGGAAAGGTAAGCTGTGACAAAGCGAGAGAGAGGCATGGACATATATACACTACCAAATGTAAGGTAAATAACCAGTTGGAAGCAGCCGCATGACACAGGGAGATCAGCTCGGTGCTTTGTGACCACCTGGAGGGGTGGGATATTGAGGGTGGGAGGGAGGGAGACGCAAGAGGGAGGAGATATGGGAACATATGTATATATATATATCTGATTCACTTTGTTATAAAGCAGAAACTAACACACCATTGTAAAGCAACTATACTCCAATAAAGATGTAAAACAAGACAAAACAAAACAAAACAAACCAGAAAACTTGTTTGGAAATAGAAGCACTATATAAAAAGAAATCTGTGACTACACCCTGGCTTCTGACAGGTTATTTTAAGCAACATAATGCTAAAACAAAGACACTTTATGTTACATTCCATACCATTTGTCATCTTAAATGTTGTAGAAGATAATAAAGAGGAATGCCTTACTATTCTCAGCAAGTATTGAACTGCTACAATTTCTTCCTACACACACACACACACATTTACATGTGCCTTAGTACACATAAGCACAAGTAAGTCTTCCCAGAAAATTCAATGTTGTATGTGGCTTTGTAAAACCAGAAGCATGAAGAGCCAGGACATAAGGAACATCTCAAGAAGTTGCAAAAGTAAACTAGCAGAAAACTCAGCAGGTAAATGTGAAAGACAACTGTTAAAACAAGTGATTCATAGGAAAAGAGAAAAAGTTGGAACAAATCAACTGGAAATAAGCTCCAGATGAAATAATAATCTATAAGCACACAAGATACGCTGGACAAGCCTTTATTTCTTCACGTGTACTGGAGAAAATTGCCTTTAAGTTTCCATTTTTAATCTGTTTCTCTCCCTGACTCCAAACTTCTTTTTCCATTTGACTGAATAAAAGTCTTACTGCAACAAAAGATCACAGCAAGCATTTATCTAAGAAAACAGAGCAACAATAACAAAAAATTTTTTGAACCTCTCTTCTCAAGGAGGTTTTCTTACTGATATTGGAGAATATACCAACTGAACTTCCCAAGGTGGGGAGAATGGGAAAGAATCAATATGCCTTTTGTAACTTTTCAAAATATTGTTGACTGTTTACACTCTGCAGATAATCTGACAGTGGGATAAAGGACTCATATGACAATATTATTTCATGTATTCTTCACAACGATTAAAATTACAATCATATAAATAGAATTTAAATGTTGTCAGTTAAATTTTGAATAGAATACAACACAGTAAATGTTTTAAACCTTTCTGTAGTCAATTTTATTAGAAAGTATCCTGAAAAAATGTAAATGTACATTGAAATATTTTATATTTCTGATATACTCAAAGAGGAATGAGTTTTGTTTTACAAATAAAAATCCTGATGAAAATCTTCATTTCCTTTCCTCTTGTTTCAACATATAAATAAATATTACATGTAATATAATTGATATTTTATGTAGTGTGAGATATTTTTATAATACAGATTAACTGTATCTTTATTCAAGCTATTTATCTACATGATAAGAAAAGCTATGTGATTCAGCATTAATATTTTAAAGTTTTAAAATTAATATCAAACGCCTACAAATTCAAATATTTTGTAATGTACAAGATTTATTATAATATGTTATTATCTGAATTAGTGTGAATTCTACATGCACAAATACAATAGAGAACGATCAAAATATATATAAAATTTCAAATTAAACGTGGCAATTGGGTTGAATTAAATAGGTGGCTAAATAACAGCACTTCTAAAAGGGACTAAAAGTGGGGAAAAAATGGTCTTCCCTGGTGGCGCAGTGGTTGAGAGTCTGCCTGCCGATGCAGGGGACACAGATTCGTGCCCCAGTCCGGGAAGATCCCACATGCCGTGTAGCGGTTGGGCCCGTGAGCCATGACCGCTAAGCCTGCGCGTCCAGAGACTGTGCTCTGCAACAGGAGAGGCCACAACAGTGAGAGGCTTGCATACCGGAAAAAAAAAAAAGGGGGAAAAAGCTCTTTTCCATTTATGTAATTTTTTAAATTAATTTTTATTGGAGTATAGATGATTTACAATGTGTTAGTTTCTGCTGTAAAGTGAATCAGTTATACATATGCATATATCTACTCTTTTTTAGATTCTTTTTCCATATAGGTAATTACAGAGTACTTTCCTGTGCTATACAGTAGGTTCTTATTAGTTATCTATTTTATACATAGTAGTGTGTATATGTCAATCCCAGTGTCCCAATTAAAGATAAATATTTCGCTGTTTATCATTCTAAGAAAATAAGTCAGTGAAATGGCTTTAGGGAAAGCCTTACTACCGACACAAGTTAAATTAAAATTACCCTTTACATAACACACATGGCAAGATGTTTCCGGGTTGCATGGAAAGAAAAATTGCCTCTTCTTTCTTCATCATTTTCTAAGATTATCTTAGTTGCTTCAAGTTCCTCAGTTTTTGTCATTAAACACTCCTCTTTTTATCTCTGTCTTAACATCCTCCAGTATTCATGTCTTAGAGATTTTCATATCTTCATATTAGTAGTACTTGAAAACTTTTAAAAAATAGTAAGATATTTTGTACAGTTTTATGTTTTCACTCTGTTGTCTGAAAAAAGAATTTATTTTCTGTTAAAATAGACAATTGATTAAAAAAAATCTCTATTATTAAAAAATATTATTTGAAGTCTATCAGGTTTTCTATACTCATTAGAATTATCTAGATTAATAGATCTCTCTGAAGTTTTGGATGTTATACATACAAGATAATATAATGAATTACTGCCTGTATTAGTGCTTGAAAATTTCCTCTCTCTTAACCATCCAGCTGCATAACTATTAAGGAATATTTCCCCATAATCTTAAATGTCTCTCATCCTACATTCTTGTAAAGACAATTAGCAGAGCATAAAATCATATGTCTGTAGTGTATATATGTGATAAAGAACTGGAATATACTTGTTATAACCTGGAAATTGTGGCCCCAAACAATATTCTGGGAAAGAAACAAAAAATGAATACCATGGAAGGAATACATTCTAGGAGTTATAGTTTTATCAATACCCCATTACTCACCATGGCAGAGATATATGTCAGGGTAGAAAACAGACCTGCAATTCATTACACCAATATTGGATGCATGTTATTAAACACTGAAAAGAGAACTCTGAGCTAGGTGTTTGAATTTGTCTTGCAGCAGTATATCTGAAAATGGAATTCCATTAGCACACTGGTGTGTTAACACAATAAAAGATAGCGAGGTATTTTCTCTGTTAAAAATCTCTGCTGAGAGATCACCCTTTCTTCAAGATTAAAAAAAAAAGTGTAAAAGAAAGAATATCTATAAACACAACACTGGGCTTATGAAAAAGTAAGGCTGAGGGGAGATAAAAAGAAGAAATGGAATATAATATTAAAGACTAAGATAGACGTCGGAAAGCATATAACAGAGAAAATTATTTTAAAAATTTCTCATTTTATCAGGATGTAACCAATCACTTTGGCACCTTAGAAGTTTCCTATTTCAAAAGCATTTCTTTCTTCTACCAAATCTTCATTATTTACTAATAGTCTTGTCCTAAGCATATCACCTATTTTCTCTTTTCCTAACATATGATTTATTTTTTTTATTTTTATAGATTTTCCAAAACTAAAAAAGTAAAACTGCCAAACAACTATCACTTTTAAAAGTCGAGATTTATTTCATTTAATACAAATGGTAAGAAGCTACAATAAGAAATCAATATTGGTAAGCAAATCATATAGCTCAGGGAAAAGCTTATGGATCATGTATTCTCATATGTCAGGCAACTATATTCCAGCTTACAGGGAAAAAATATAGATCATAATAGGATGCATTGGGGATAATTGTCATATGTTTGTATGTTCTTGGAATTCATTTTCCCTATACTAAATTTTTCACAGAAATAAATATAAAGCTGCCACTCACATTTGTTTAACAATAATTAGTCATCAGTCATTCTGAATGATGATAACACTGATTATTCAAGAGGTAGTATGGAGAGATGCCTGCAAGAAATATGTCTAGTGTGGGCTGTGAAATCTGGATTGCTTCATAAGAGAAGATGGATGCGACTGGGAATTAAGGTTTTATTTATCTTCAATATGCAGAAGAAGAGAGACATACCTCTTTAGCTTGTCTAAACTACTGAGTAGTCACCACATTATATTTCATGACAGAACTGTAGGCTTTTGATTATTTCATTAAATATAGCCATTAGGTTATTCCCTTGGCTAACCAAGGAAAAGTAGGTTCATGCAAAAGCTTTTTTTTAGCATACATCGGTAAGATATACATTTGGAAAAATATTTCTGTGCTTACTACAGCAAAATATATTTAAAAATTCAAAAGGTGTAAGAAAATAAAGACTTAATTGAAAGAAATTTTATAATATAAAGAAAAATTACACATTTTTAATAACATTATTAATATTTTAAATCTCCATTGAAGAACAAATTTGTTTCAGTGCAAGCTCAAATAAGCAATATACAAACAAAAGAAACTCTCCTGATATCATAGGGACAGTAGCAATAAAACTAATGATGAATTAAATAATAGATATGAATATCAGAGGACAAATTTCTAATTTACAGATAATTACCAGTTTTGAAAAAATAGACTGAAGCATAAAGATCAATGAATATAATGTAGTTACTGTCATCATCATAATCATTATCATATCACCATCATGTATATGATAAAAAGGTATATATATATATATATATATATAAAGGTATAGTCTAAACACAAAATTGTCCATATAAAGACACAATTATAAAGATAAAGCTAATGCCAAGATAGATCCTAAATGATTTCTAATAAAAATATACATTTAAAAATCTAAAAATCACATGGATATAAAAAACTTGCAGAAGAGCAAGCCCCAGCTGGTTTCTGAACATTATGATATTACGTGTGTATGTATATATATATATATATACACACATACGTGTGTATGTGTGTATATATATACACATACGTGTGTATGTGTGTATATATATACACATACGTGTGTATGTGTATATATATACACATACGTGTGTATGTGTGTATATATATACACATACGTGTGTATGTGTATATATATATACATTCTGCATATCTAAATAACAAATTCATAGAATAAAAATAAAATAGAATTGATATAAATAATAACACAGTGTTGAACTAGACACACTAAATGTTTTATTCTTTTAAGCAAATTACATTCAGAAGGAAGAAACATAGACCTATAATACATTCTTGACAGACAAGATTCAAAATCTTTATTAAAGTTTTGTGCTCTAAAATTTCATAGTCTGCTATAATTCCACTTTCTTTAGACGGGATTCAACAATGATAACATCTCCTGCACACTTTTATCTCTTGTAGTTTTTCCTTCTTCACATTTATTTTTCTTGCAAAACATGTAAGTTGACCATTACATGTTTGTTTTTTGTTTGATTTTCTCTGATAGAAAATATATTAAAATATTAATAACACCAAGAAAAATAAGTATTTAGATTCTGATGCTCAATTAAATTTCTATATTAATGTTGTTTCATAGAAGTCTAGCAAAATGACAAATTTTCTTTATTCCTAAAAGGAAAGTAAAAGAGTAAAAGCTTATATTTAATAAATCATTCTTGAATATTTTATTTAGCTGACATAAATACACTAATTGTTTATTATATTTTCAAAGTAATTCATACAATTTAGAATTTATTTTTCTAAACAGTTACTCTTTTCCAGGTGTAGTTCAAGTTCTAGGCATACAAGTGTGTACAAACAACAGCAAAACAAACTCACAAATGAAAAGCACCAGAATCACTGTCTTTATGAAGATTATGATGAACATACATATATATTTATTAGAGAAAACATTTAACTTACATAAATCTTAATACTTATAGATACAGAATGCTGAATATGTTATTGTCTAATTTTATATAATTTATCATTAATATATTTCAATAGTGCCATTTCTTTTATATTAAATAGTCTTTTGAGTTGACTGAAATCTGAAAATCAAGGGAAACATTACATTTTCATAGGTAAAAGGAGAAGAATCCTATGTATCCGTTTGAATCTGCTCCATCTCTTAGTCACCTTTTTGGTAAAATTAACCTTTAAATAATGCATTTATTCCCTGAAATCAGTGGAAGTTCTGCATACTTCACATAAAAATTGAGCAGAAGATTTTTAGTGGTTTTATCCACCACTCAGTTAAAGGATACTTCTGAGGCTTGTGATGTTGTTATCTTTAAGTCATTCATCCCTGACAAAGGGATAGAAAGGGAGCCTGGGAACATTTTTGTGTTCTTTTTGCAAACGTTGTGTTCAAAAACAAATTGAAGTTATTCAGAGTCTTTGTATGAATGCTTTAAGCTTCAGTTAAAAGGTTATTCTGATCTCTCAACTTAAAACTGAGGTCAGCTAATGTCATCAGATGTCTAAATATGATACTAATTTTCATGATACAAATTGTGTTTTTAAAATAGAGTGTTGAACAAGACACACAGTAAAGCCAAAGTTATCTTCTGTAGATATCAAAATATTGAGATCATTATTCTTGTTTAATACATCTATCTTTATTTTTTTTAATTCCTTTTTTTTGTTTGTTTGGTTCAGTTATCTTCTGTTCAAATATTACATCTGAATATGTAGCTTAATAGTTCTACCTATCCAAAGGTCATTAAAAAAATCTATATTACAAAAGCTTAAATGTGTTAAACTCTCAGAAATTTAAAAAAAATCTATCTTAGAAAAATGATAGAACTCGTACCAGGAAAAAGCAAATGTTGAAATGTTTCTACACAAAGCCAATTTCAAGTTATGCCAAGGCGATAACCATTGGAAAATGAAAAGACCTTAGTTTCAACACAGGCTTTTCAACTCACTATAGCTGTGACCCTAAGCAAGTACATTAAAGCTTTTGGAACCATAGATTCCCTAATTAAAATAAACTAAATCATCTCATGGCTTAATACTGGACTCCCCAAATACCATCATTAAAATATGTTGATCAGGCAAAACTAAATTATTAACACTACTTAGTTAGAGTAAGCACCATTTTGACCAAAATTTAGTACGGTCTCAATCTAAGAAATTAGATGCTCATATTTATAGAGTTTTGGGGCCTGGACTTGTTACTTTTAAGACGGATCTTACAAGGAGAGGAGGTAGTGGAGGTTGGCCAGAATTCACGACATAATAATTTTAGATTGGTGGCCATAGTATGACAAGCAACTTGAAGTGTGTCTTGATGAGAAAGAGATTAATATTCATAAGTAGTGTGTTTATTGGTTTGCAGTCTCATTTGCCACAAGTATTTCTTGAAGCATGTAGCTAAGTTAATTTTTCTTGATCTCAGTATTACATAACACATGGTTAGAGTGAATAACGGCTCTTAAGTTTAGGAAGTAACAAGTTCAGGGAGTAATACTAGTTTCAGGTCTTACTGTTTTTTTCGGGGAGAATTAAACAAGGAAACATACACCAAGCAACTTATATAATGACCAGTTCATAACAGATGCTTAATAAATGTTACTTCCATTTCCTTATTACCTCATTCCTTAAAATAAAGAAATAAATGTTCAGAATCTTGTGTTTAAAGTGTGATATTACTATCAACAATCTATGTAAAATTAGAAAAATACATTTATGCTTCTGTGTGTGTATACACATACATAATATTTTTTTTCTGATTTGAATTCCTTACCTGGGAGATGCATATTATAATTCTCTAAGTATCTTAAGGCAATAAAATCCAGTTAACACATAAATATATTTTCACATTGATGAAGAAAATCCAATGTTATATTTGTGAGGAAAGGAATGTCACCTTACATAATGCTATATGTAATTTCACTTTGTTATGAGAAAATTATCTCAGTCTTCCATTAGCTTTGTTCCTGTATAAGGAATATGTAAGAAGCTCTTTCTTATCTTTGAAGAAATTGATACAATATCAAGGCCATTCTTTCTGGCCATCTCCACACTCCAAACCAGCTGGCTGGAAGCTGTGCCCCTGACATTGGTTTCCTTCACTTATATTCTCCAAGCTCCAGATATTCGTAGTATATTTTTTTGGATTATGACCCACATGTTTCTTGGGGGGAGGGAGGGTGGATGAAACTTTTTCTTACTCATTTTGCTATGTTTTTCTCCAGAATTCTGGCCTGACCTCCAGATTTGAAAAAAATAGTATTTCTTTTTTATATTATCCTTTGGTTTATACTCCATTCAGCCTGACACTTGACATATATATGTGCCACTTTCCTATTGTATCTGCTATTCTGAGTAAAATATTTGCTACCTTTGACTTTGATATCTGCCATTCAGCTTAAATGGATTTCTGGTCCGGAGAGTATGCCCAATACTGCCACATTCAATAAGTCTTGATCAAGGTAAAAAACTAGTATCCCCAATATGACAAAAACATGGATGGAGATACATTTCACTAAGGAAAACACTTGGCTATTATTTAGAAAATTTTATCAGGAATTGTATCAGAAAATTATATCACTTAACTAGAAGAATCTTATAAAAGTAAAAAGTTATGCATTCATCTTGCCCAAATTTACCATATACAATTTTTGATATGTGTCCTTTTCTTGTGTATCTATGGTTGTAAAGTTTGATTAGATTGAAAGAAATATAATGCTTTGAAGACCCACTGGTTTATTTATTTTTTATATTATTTTACATATTTATTGGAGTATAATTGTTTTACAGTGGTGTGTTAGTTTCTACTTTATAACAAAGTGAATCAGTTATACATATACATATGTTCCCATATCTCTTCTCTCTTGCGTTTCCCTCCCTCCCACCCTCCCTATCCCACCGCTCTAGGCGGTCACAAAGCACCGAGTTGATCTCTCTGTACTATGCGGCTGCTTCTCACTAGCTATCTATTTTACGTTTGGTAGTATATATATATGTCCATGCCACTCTCTCACTTTGTCACAGCTTACCGTTCCCTCACCCCATACCCTCAAGTCCATTCTCTAGTAAGACTTTGTCTTTATTCCTGTCTTACCCCTAGGTTCTTCATGACATTTTTTTCTTAGATTCCACAAATTTGTGTTAGCATACAGTATTTGTCTTTCTCTTTCTGACTTACGTCACTCTGTATGACAGACTCTAGGTCCATCCACCTCACTACAAAAAACTCAATTTCGTTTTTTTTACTATGGCTGAGTAATATTCCACTGTATATATGTGCCACATCTTCTTTACCCATTCATCCAATGATGGACAATTAGGTTGTTTCCATCTCCTGGCTATTGTAAATAGAGCTGCAATGAACATTTTGGTACATGACTCTTTCTGAATTATGATTTTCTCAGGATATATGCCCAGCAGTGGGATTGCTCTGTCATATGGTAGTTCTATTTGTAGTATTTTAAGGAACTTCCAGACTGTTCACCATAGTGGCTGTACCAATTCACATTCCCACCAGCAGTGCCAGAGTGTTCCATTTTCTCCACAACCTCTCCAGCATTTAGTGTTTCTAGATTTTTTGATGATGGCCATTCTCACCGGTGTGAGCTGATATCTCATTGGAGTTTTGATTTGCATTTCTCTAATGATTAATGATGCTGAGCATTCTTTCATGTGTTTGTTGGCAGTCTGTATATGTACTTTGGAGAAATGTCTATTTAGGTCTTCTGCCCATTTTTGAATTGAGTTGTTTGGTTTTTTTTTGTTATGGAGCTGCATGTGCTTCTTGTATATTTTGGAGATTAATCTTTTGTCAGTTGCTTCATTTGCAAATATTTTCTCCCATTCTGAGGGTTGTCTTTTGATCTTGTTTATGGTCTCCTTTGTTGTGCAAAAGCTTTGAAGTTTCATCAGGTCCCATTTGTTTATTTTTGTTTTTATTTCCATTAGTCTAGGAGGTGGATCAAAACGGATCTCTCTGTGATTTATGTCATAGAGTGTTCTGCCTATGTTTTCCTCTAAGAGTTTGATAGTTTCTGGCCTTACATTTAGGTCTTTAATCCATTTTGAGCTTATTTTTGTGTATGGTGTTAGGAAGTGTTCTAATCTCATTCTTTTACATGTACCTGTCCAGTTTTCCCAGCACCACTTATTGAAGAGGCTGTCCTTTCTCCACTGTACATTCCTGCCTCCTTTATAAAAGATAAGGTGACCATATTTGTGTAGGTTTATCTCTGGGCTTTCTATCCTGTTCCATTGATCTATCTTTCTGTTTTGGTGCCAGTACCATATGGTCTTGATAACTGTAGCTTTGTAGGATAGTCTGAAGTGAGGGAGCTGGATTCTTCCAGCTTCGTTTTTCGTTTTCGTTGTGAAAATTTTTGTTCAATTTCTGTGAAAAATGCCAGTGGTAGTTTGATAGGGATTGCACTGAATCTGTAGATTGCTCTGGGTAGTAGAGTCATTTTCACAATGTTGATACATCCAATCCAAGAACGTGATATATATCTCCACCTATATGTATCATCTTTAATTTCTTTCATCAGTGTCATATAATTTTCTGCATAAAGGTCTTTTGTCTCCTTAGGTAGGTTTATTCCTAGATATTTTATTCTTTCTGTTGCAATGGTAAATGGGAGTGTTTTCTCGATTTCACTTTCAGACTTTTCATCTGCAAACAGTGACAGTTTTATTTCTCTTTTCTGATTTGGATTCCTTTTATTTCCTTTTCTTCTCTGATTGCTGTGGCTGAAACTTCCAAGTCTATGTTGAATAAGAGTGGTGAGAGTGGCCACCTTGTCTTGTTCCTCATCTTAATCGAAATGCTTTCAGTTTTTCTTCAATGAGGATGATGTTGGCTGTGGGTGTGTCATATATGGCCTTTATTATGTTGAGGAAATTTCCCTCTATGCCTACATTCTGGAGGGTTTTTATCACAAATGGGTGCTGAATTTTGTCAAAAGTTTTCTCTTTGTCTATTGAGATGACCATATGCTTTTTATCATTCAATTTTTTAAATATGGTTTATCACATTGATTGATTTGCATATATTGAAGAAGTCTTGCATTCCTGGAATAAACCCCACTTGATCATGGTGTATGATCCTCTTAATGTGCTTTTGGATTCTGTTTGCCAGTTTTTTGTTAAGGATTTTTGCATCTATGTTCATCAGTGATATTGACCTGTAGTTTTCTTTCTTTGTGAAATCCTTGTCCGGTTTTGGTATCAGGGTGATGGTGGCCTCGTAGAATGAGTTTGGGAGTGTTCTTCCCTCTGCTATATTTTGGAAGAGTTTGAGAAGGATAGGTGTTAGCTCTTCTCTATATGTTTGATAGAATTTGCCTGTGAAGCCATCTGGTCCTAGGCTTTTGTTTGTTGGAAGATTTTCAATCACTGTTTCAATTTCAGTACTTGTAATTGGTCTATTCATATATTCTATTCCTTCCTGATTCAGTCTTGGCAGATTGTGCATTTCTAAGAATTTGTCCATTTCTTCCAGGTTGTCTATTTTATTGGCATAGTGTTGCTTGTAGTAATCTCTCATGATCTTTTGTATTTCTGTAGTGTCAGTTGTTACTTCTGCTTTTTCATTTCTAATTCTATTGATTTGAGTCTTCTCTCTTTTTTGTTGATGTGTCTGGCTAATGGTTTATCAATTCTGTTTATCTTCTCAAAGAACCAGCTTTTAGTTTTATTGATCTATGCTATCATATCCTTCATTTCTTTTTCATTTATTTCTGATCTGATCTTTATAGTTTCTTTCCTTCTGCTAAGTTTGGGATTTTTTTTCTACTTTCTCTAATTGCTTTAGGTGCAAGGTTAGGTTATTTATTTGAGATGTTTCCTGTTTCTTAAGGTAGGATTGTATTGCTATAAACTTCCCTCTTAGAACTGCTTTTCCTCCATCCCATAGGTTTTGGGTCTTCATGTCTCCATTGTCATTTGTTTCTAGGTAAGTTTTGATTTCCACTTTGATTTCTTCAGTGATGACTTCGTTATTAGGTAGTGTATTATTTAGCCTCCATGTGTTTGTATTTTTTACAGATCTTTTCCTGTAATTAATATCTAGTCTCATAGTGTTGTGGTCGGAAAAGATACTTGATACAATTTCAATTTTCGTAAATTTACCAAGGCTTGATTTGTGACCCAAGATATGATCTCTCCTGGGGAATGTTCCATGAGCACTTGAGAAGAAAATGTATTCTGTTGTTTTTGGATGGAATGTCCTATAAATTTCACTTAAGTCCAACTTGTTTAATGTATCATTTAAAGCTTGTGTTTCCTTATTTATTTTCATTTTGGATGATCTGTCCTTTGGTGAAAGTGGGGTGTTAAAGTCCCCTAGTATGATTGTGTTACTGTTGATTTCCCCTTTTATGGCTGTGAGTATTTGCCTTATCTATTGTGGTGCTCCTATGTTGGGTGCATAAATATTTACAATTTTTATATCTTTTCTTGGATCAATCCCTTGATCATTATGTAGTGTCCTTCTTTGTCTCTTCTATTAGTGTTTATTTTAAAGTCTATTTTGTCTGATATGAGAATTGCTACTCCAGCTTTCTTTTGGTTTCCATTTGCATGGAATATATTTTTCCATCCCTTCACTTGCAGTCTGTAGGTGTTTCTAGGTCTGAAATCGGTCTCTTGTAGACAGCTTGTATATGGGTCTTTTTTTTTGTATCCATTCAGCCAGTCTGTGTCTTTGGCAGGGAGCATTTAATCCTTTTACATTTAAGGTAATTATTGATATGTATGTTCCTATTCCCATTTTCTAAATTGTTTTGGGTTTGTTATTGTAGGTCTTTTCCTTCTCTTGTGTTTCTTGCCTAGAGAAGATCCTTTAGCATTTGTTGTAAAGCTGGTTTGGTGGTGCTGAACTCTCTCAGCTTTTGCTTGTCTGTAAAGCTTTTTATTTCTGCATCAAATCTAAATGAGATCCCTGCTGGGTAGAGTAATCTTGGTTGTAGGTTTTTCTCCTTCGTCACTTTAAATATGCCCTGCCAGTCCTTTCTGGCTTACAGTGTTTCTGCTGAAAGCTCAGCTGTTAACCTTATGGGGATTCCCTTGTGTTTTATTTGTTGTTTTTCCCTTGCTGCTTTTAATATGTTTTCTTTGTATTTGATTTTTGACAGTTAGATTAATATGTGTCTTCACATGTTCCTCCTTGGATGTATCCTGTATGGGACTTGCTTTCTGGACTTGATTAACTATTTCCTTTCCTATATTAGGGAAGTTTTCAACTATAATCTCTTCAAATATTTTCTCAGTCCCTTTCTTTTTCTCTTCTTCTTCTGCAACCCCTATAATTCGAATGTTGATGCATTTAATGTTGTCCCAGAGGTCTCTGAGACTGTCCTCAGTTCTTTTCATTCTTTTTTCTTTATTCTGCTCTGCAGTAGTTATTTCCACTATTTTATCTTCCAGGTCACTTATCCGTTCTTCTGCCTCAGTTATTCTGCTATTGATCCCTTCTAGAGTAATTTTAATTTCATTTATTGTGTTGTTCATCTTTGCTTGTTTCATCTTTAGTTCCTCTAGGTCCATGTTAAATGTTTCTTGCATTTTCTCTATTCTATTTCCAAGAGTTTGGATCATCTTTACTATCATTATTCTGAATTCTTTTTCAGGTTGACTGCTATTTCCTCTTCATTTGTTAGGTCTGGTGGATTTTTATCTTGCTCCTTCATGTTCTGTGTGTTTTTCTGTCTTCTCATTTTGCTTATCTTACTGAGTTTGTGGTCTCCTCTTTGCAGGCTTCAGGTTCGTAGTTCCCATTGTTTTTGGTGTCTGTGCCCAGTCGCTAATGTTAGTTCAGTGGGTTTTGTAGGCTTTCTGGTGGAGGGGACTAGTGCCTGTGTTCTCGTGGATGAGCCTGGATCTTGTCTTTCTGGTGGGCAGGGTCACATCTGTTGGTGTGTTTTGGGGTGTCTGTGGACTTATTATGATTTTAGGCAGCCTCTCTGATAATGAGTGCTGGTGTGTTCCTGTCTTGCTAGTTGTTTGGCATAGGATGTCCAGCACTGTAGCTTGTTGGTCAGTGAGTGAAGCTTGGTGTTGTTGTTGAGATGGAGATCTCTGGGAGATTTTCACCATTTGGTATTATATGGAGCTTGGAGGTGTCTTGTGCATCAGTGTCCTGAAGTTGGCTCTCCCACCTCAGAGGCACAGCACTGACTCTGGGATGCACCACCAAGAGACTTTCATCCACACAGCTCAGAATAAAAGGGAGAAAAAGTAGAAAGAGAGTAAGAAAGAGGATAAAATAAAATAAAATAAAATAATGTTATTAAAATAAAAAAATAATTATTAAGAAAATTTTTTTTTTAAAAAGTAAAAAAAAAAAGAAAAGAAAACAACAAACAAAAAACGGACAGATAGAACCCTAGGACAAAAGGTGAAAGTGAAGCTATACAGACAAAATCTCACACAGAAACATACACATACACACTCACAAAAACAGGAAAATGGGGAAAAAATAATAAATCTTGCTCTCAATGTCCACTTCCTCAATTTGGGATGATTCGTTGTCTATTCAGGTATTCCACAGATGCAGGGTACATCTAGTTGTGGAGATTTAATCCGCTGCTCCTGAGGCTGCTGGGAGAGATATCCCTTTCCCTTCTTTGTTCACACAGGCCCCTGGGCTCAACTTTGGATTTGGCCCCTCCTCTGCATGTAGGTCGCCGAGGGCATCTGTTCTTCACTCAGATAGCACGGGGTTAATGGAGCCGCTGATTTGGGGGCTCTGGCTCACTCAGGCCAGGGAGAGGGAGTGTCACGATGCAGGGTGAACTTGTGGCAGCAGAGGCCAGCGTGACATTGCAGTAGCCTGAAGCACACCGTGCGTACTCCAGGGGAAGTTGTCCCTGGATCCCCGGACCCTGGCAGTGGTGGGCTGCACAGGCTTCCCAGAAAGGGGGTGTGGATAGTGACCTGTGCTCGCACACAGGCTTCTTGGTGGCGGCAGCAGCAGCCTTAGCGTCTCATGCCCGTCTCTGTGGTCCACACTGTTAGCCATGAATCATGCTCATCTCTGGAGCTCCTTTAAGAAGGGCTCTTAATCCCCTCTCCTCCGGCACCAGGAAACAAAGAGGGAAGAAAAAGTCTCTTGCCTCTTCGGCAGGTCCAGACTTTTTCCCAGACTCCCTCCCAGCTAGCCGTGGTGCACTAACCCCTTCAGGCTGTGTTCATGCTGCCAGTCCTCTCCCTGCTCTCCGACCGAAGCCAGAGTCTAAGCTCCTAGCTCCACTCACCCCAGCGGGTGAGCAGACAAGCTTCTCGGGCTAGTGAGTGCCAGTCAGCACCAATCCTCTGTGCGGGAATCTCTCCGCTTTGCCCTCCACACCCCTGTGTCTGTGCTCTCCTCTGCGGCTCCGAAGCTTCCCCCCTCCGCCACCCGCAGTCTCTGTCCCCGAAGGGGCTTCTAGTGTGTGGAAACCTTTCGTCCTTCACAGTTCCCTCCCACTGGTGCAGGTCCCATCCTTATTCTTTTGTCTTTGTTTATTCTTCTTTTCTTTTGCTCTACCCAGGTATGTGGGGAGTTTCTTGCTTTTTGGGAGGTCTGAGGTCTTCTGCCAGCATTCAGTAGGTGTTCTGTAGGAATTGTTCCACGTGTAGATGTATTTCTGATGTATTTGTTGGGAGGAAGGTGATCTCCGTGTCTTACTCTTCTCCCATCTTCCTCTAATCCGCCTACTGGTTTATTTTTTAAATTTCTTTCACCATTCAGGTTTCTCTTAGTTGAATAGATTCTGCTGAATGGTTACACTTATAGGAAACTATGTAGAAGTTTCAAGTCTGATCCCTAAGTGCCTCTATTTGCTAGCTGTGTGACCTTGATTGAGCAAGTTACTTTTCTTCATAATTTTTTAGTTTCCTCATTAGTAATAGTGTATTAACAATAACACATTTGAAGAGTTGTAAAAAGGACTAAAGGAGTTAATATAATTGAAATGCTTAAGGCAATACCTGGAATATGATGAGTAATGCATGAGTTTATGCTATTATTACTGTCCTTACTACCATGAGGAATCCAGCTCCTGGTTAATTCCTACATGTGATTTTTCAGGTCTAACTGTAGGCAGTTAGAAAGTCTTTGCCTGCCAGACTTCAAGGGGAAAGCAGCCTCCCCCACAACAGATTCGTTGCACCACCCGCACATTGCAGTCAAGGACTCAGGGCCCACTGGTTGGTCATGCTTCCCACACTCCCAGCCCTGGTGCCTTCATTCCTATGTCTCTTTATTTGAGGCTTTGTGCAGAGGTCTTTTTTCTTTTCTTTTCCTTTATTATGTTTTCTTTTCTTTTCATTTCTTCTTTACTTTTCCACCCAGAGGTCTTTTTTAAGCACCTCTGCCCAAGTCCTCCTTTTGGGGGAGAAAAGGGAAAACATGGATACTGTTCTCCTCCTCTTACTCAGCACCAGTACTTTTCCACTCTTAGCTTCCCCCTCCTCACACTTCCCGTTTATCCCAAAGTCCGTAAAACTGCCTGATCCTTTTAAGTCTCCCTCAACCACAAGATGACTCCCACATCTGTGATGATCCACCTGACCCTCCACTGTCCACCATTCTATGCAGGAACATGGAATGTGGGGAGACTCAGCACTTTCTCAGCTCTTAGACTCTTGCTTAGGCTATAGCGGTAAGTGATTAAAGGCCTATCTCTTTCTTTTGTGGCTTGCTGCTTTAATTGGCTGCTCTGAAGCCTGGCAGTTCAGCTCTGTCTCCCAGTTCAGCTGAGCTCCCAGCATATGGGCAATGAGTGATTCTCTTTATTTAAATGTTGGCAATGTTGTTCTTCTGAAACTCATCAGTGTTTGAATGTTATAAGATCTATTCCAAAGCAAATGTCAGTGTTCACTTCTTTAGATCTTAACTGACTAGATTAAAAATATTTGAGCACTAGGACTCCCCAAAATAGGGAATTTAGTGTAGCATTATAAAACAGTTTTCAATTATAGACAAAGCCAAGAAATTTTATTGTAAGGAGGATTTATGATAACAGAAAATATTCTTCAATAATTCTGGACAATTTAAAATAAAGAAGGTGGTACCTCATCTTAAAAAATTCAAAAAATAAAATAAAGTGTTAGTCCCCGATTATGAAAAATAAATAGATATATGTTGTTGGGAAAACAAGAAATTTAAAAAATTACCTATCTTGTAGTAACAGTAGTAATTGAGACTATGGTTTCTAGAGTGTAAATGTCCAGGTTCAAATATAACTCTGGCACTTTATCTGAGACTTCAGTAAAGTATTTAAACTTTGTTTCCAGTTTTTCACATCTGAAAAACAGGGACAATAATATTATCCTAATGTTGTTGTAATGACTGAATAAACTAATGTATGAAATGCTTAAATATCTTCTATAATATAACACATATTACACAGATCAGTTATTATTAATAAAATTGTTTTCATTACTGATTTAGAATAATAATAATGCTATTATTCAATAGTTATTTAACAAAATTTATATGTACTTCTATTTTATGGAAGTACTGGGCAAATCAATTAGATCATCAGTTTTTAAATAACAAAATATCTATATATCTTATGAGAAAATAAAAATAGAATCAATCTATTAGACAAAGGGAAAATTGGACTGCTAGGCTGAAGATTAGAAAGATGGACTATTTGATCTGAGTGCCACACACTAGGATTTCACAATTCTGGGATAAAAGCTATTCCAAGCTGAAAGAAAATTAAAAGAGCAGAAAAGTTGTGACTGGAATTTAAGTTACCCATGGGATGTGGAATGAGAGGTGGGCCAAGAAGTAGTCTTTAGTCACATTAGTTATAATGCTTCAGGGACTCCCCTGATGGTGCAGTGGTTAACAATCTGTCTGCCAATGCAGGGGACATGGGTTCAAGCCCTGGTCCAGAAGATCCCACATGTCATGGAGCAACTAAGCCCGTGCACCACAACTACTGAGCCTGCACTCTAGAGGCCACATGTCACAACTACTGAAGCCTGAACAGCTAGAAACCATGCTCCACAATAAAAGAAGTCACAACAATGAGAAGCCCACTTATTACAATGAAGAGTACCTCCTGCTTGCTGCAACTAGAGAAAGCCCATGCACAGCAATGAAGACCCAACACAGCCAATAAATAAATAAATAAATAAATTTATATTAAAAAAAGAACTCTGAGATAAAATTAGTTCCAATCAAGAATTCTATATCCCTCCAAACTATCAGTCAAGTATAAAGATATTTTAAAAAATTATAATGCTTCAGGTTATGCTAAGAACATTGTATTTTATTTTGTAACGACTAGAGGGAGACAACTTTATTTTTCAACTAGGAAGGATAATGATATTTTTTATACTATAATATTAACTATTTTACAAGGATAAAGAATAGATTGAGGACAAGAATTTGAAAGCAAAGAATACTGAGGAGAGGATAAAATGGTCCAAGTGTTAAATGCTAAAGGTATGTATTAAAACAGTGGTGTTCAGAATAGAATGAAAGAAGAGGATGCTAGAAGGATATTTTACACAAAGACACAAATGATTGAGCAATTTATTGAATATGGTAGAGAAAGGGAAAAGAGGAGAAATAGGAGTAAAAAATAACTGAGGTTTCTTATCTGACTTTCTGGGAGATAGTGTTGTTACAAGGGCAAACAGAAGAATGAATATCTGTAAAATTCTTATTTTATGTCATTATTTTGCTAGGTCTTTTAATAATGCCTTTCAATTTTAGAGCATACTGCTTAACTATCATGACAGTCCTAGAGGTTTTATTAGAATGCTGCAAGCATTTCCTCCTAAACATTGGTATAGATGTCTGCACCTGGTTTTCTACAATCCCAATAACATGCCTATTCCTATTAATATATAAAGGTCTTATTCAAAAAATGCACAATTATCGACTGAATATTCGGAACATTATGGAGTACATCTGACTGCAAAACACTACTTGAAAACTATTTCCCAAGAGCAGCAACCCTACCATTCCAGAATCTATAAAATGATCCAGAAATAGCCACGACTTGTGTACAACAGGCTTTGTAGTGAAGCTAAACTCTGCAAAGAAAGTATCTTTGGTTAAATGTCAACTTTTCTTCAACATGTGTTTTCAGAACAACTAATGTACAAAATCAACTTATAGACAGCAGTGGAACTTTAGAAAAAGTAAACCTTAATGGTCTCAATGAAAGCAACAGTGAACAGAGAAGCGTTTATTTCAGCAAATGGTCCTGTTGAATAGAAATGGGTGATCTGTGCTAAGTCTGCATCCCTTTTTTGAACAAACACAGTAAAACTTGTTCTCCAATAATGAAGACAAGATAATGAGTCTCAATTACAACTTTGTTCTCCAGTACAATGAGTTTACCAACTGGCAGGACAATAAACAACACTATTTAAGGAAATAAATGCAATATTCCTAAGATTTATATTTACCAAATTTTTAAATCAAATATACAATATAAATTTAGAGTGAAAATATTTAAGTGTATATGCTCATTGTAAATTAGATCTATGAAATTATATACCGGGGTGTAAACTCATGTATTAAACCTGAATATGAAACAATGACAAACTAGTGTCATACCAGTTAATCAGTATAGAACCCTGCTGACATTTATATGTTTCTAAGGTACCAATCTTCTGACTGAGGAGCTAACACTTCTGCACCACAGATAACTAGAGCTGTTATTTCCTCTTCTCAACTCTTGTACCCTTTTCTTCAAGCAAAAATCTCTCCAAAATCAGAGAGTCTTCAAAAGTATAATAGGAAAGGGGATAATTTAAATACATATTGACTCTTTGTTTCTATAAATCCAAGTAAAGGAGAAGCTTTAAGGAAAAAAAATCAAAATATATTGTACAATTACTCTAAGGAAAAAATATTTTCACTCACATTAATCTCATTTAAGGATAAATGCTGGGCTTCCCTGGTGGCACAGTGGTTGAGAGTCCGCCTGCCGATGCAGGGGACACGGGTTCATGCCCCAGTCCAGGAAGATACCACATGCCGCGCAGTGGCTGAGCCCGTGAGCCATGGCTGCTGAGCCTGCACGTCCGGAGCCTGTACTCTGCAACAGCAGAGGTCACAAGAGTGAGAGGCCTGTGTACCACAAAAGAAAAAAAAAAAAAAAACAAAACAGGATAAATGCTATACAAATTGACTTACATGAAAGCTGAAGAAAGGAAAATTGATTTCAAGCTGTATGAATATGATTCACAATTTTACACCCTATTTAATACACTTATTGTTCAAGATAAAATATTTTTGTTAATCACAGTGTCTTATGATATTTTAGTATATACTAAAAGGTCTTGTTTATTCAGATTACAAAAAAGAATGGGTAAGCTTTGTGGCTAGGAATATAAATCACAATAAGTAAAATCATTTTAATTACTATTTTAAAATCTGCTTAGAATTTGACACTTCTTAGACAATTAAATAATAAAAAAGCAATTTGTATTCTTTTCCATTAAGAAAACTTTCAAGGTGGGGGGAAGTACATATTTAAAACTTTATTTTTTTTCATGAAGCACAAAAATTCATTGAAAAACAACCCATTAAAATTATATTTTAATTCCACATTCAGATGTTACATTATTTCTTGTCTGATGTTATTTATTTATTTACATCTTTATTGGACTATAATTGCTTTACAATGGTGTGTTAGTTTCTGCTTTATAACAAAGTGAATCAGTTATACATATACATATGTTCCCATATCTCTTCCCTCTTGCATCTCCCTCCCTCCCACCCTCCTTATCTTATCCCTCTAGGTGGTCACAAAGCACCGAGCTGGTCTGCCTGTACTATTGGGCTGCTTCCCAATAGCTATCTGTTTTATGTTTGGTAGTGTATATATGTCCATGCCACTCTCTCACTTTGCCACAGCTTACCCTTCCCCTTCCCCATATCCTCAAGTCCACTCTCTAGTAGGTCTGGTCTTTATTCCTGTTTTACCCCTAGGTTCTTCAAGACATTTTTTTTTCCTTAAATTCCATATATATGTGTTAGCACACAATATTTGTTTTTCTCTATCTGACTCACTTCACTCTGTATGACAGACTTGAGGTCCATCAACATCACCACAAATAACTCAGTTTCATTTCTTTTTATGGCTGAGTAATATTCCATTGTATATATGTGCCACATCTTCTTTATCCATTCATCTGTTGATGGACACTTAGGTTGTTTCCATGTCCTGGCTATTGTAAATAGAGCTACAATGAACATTTTGGTACATGACTCTTTTTGAATTATGGTTTTCTCAGGGTATATGCCCAGTAGTGGGATTGCTGGGTCATATGGTAGTTCTATTTGTAGTTCTTTAAGGAACCTCCATACTATTCTCCATAGTGGCTGTACCAAGTCACATTCCCACCAGCAGTGCAAGAGTGTTCCCTTCTATCCACACCCTCTCCAGCACTTATTGTTTCTAGATATTTTGATGATGGCCATTCTGACCAGTGTGAGATGATATCTCATTGTAGTTTTGATTTGCATTTCTCTAATGATTAACAATGTTGAGCGTTCTTTCATGTGTTTTTTGGCAGTCTGTATATGTTCTTTGGAGAAATGTCTATTTAGGTCTTCTGCCCATTTTTGGATTGGGTTGTTTGTTTTCTTTTTGTTATTGAGCTGCATGAGCTGCTTATAAATTTTGTAGATTAATCTGTTGTCAGTTGCCTCATTTACAAATATTTTCTCCCATTCTGAGGGTTGTCTTTTGGTCTTCTTTATGGTTTCCTTTGCTGTGCCAAAGCTTTGAAGTTTCATTATGTCACATTTGTTTATTTTGTTTTTTATTTCCATTTCTCTAGGAGGTGGGTCAAAATGGATCTTTCTGTGATTTATGTCATAGAGTGTTCTACCTATGTTTTCCTCTAAAAGTTTGATAGTTTCTGGCCTTACATTTAGGTCTTTAATCCATTTTGAGCTTATTTTAGTGTATGGTGTTAGAGAGTGATCTACTCTCATACTTTTACATGTACCTGTCCAGTTTTCCCAGCACCACTTATTGAAGAGGCTGTGCTTTCTCCACTGTACATTCCTGCCTCATTTATCAAAGATAAGGTGACCATATGTGCGTTGGTTTATCTCTGGGCTTTCTATCCTGTTCCATTGATCTATCTTTCTGTTTTTGTGCCAGTACCATACTGTCTTGATTACTGTAGCTTTGTAGTACAGTCTGAGGTCAGGGAGCCTGACTCCTACAGCTCCGTTTTTTTGTTCTCAAGATTGTTTTGGCTATTTACATTCTTTTTTGTTTTCATACAAATTGTGAATTTTTTTATTCTAGTTCTGTGAAAAACACCAGTGGTAGTTTGATAGGGATTGCATTGAATCTGTAGATTCCTTTGGGTAGTAGAGTCATTTTCATAATGTTGATTCTTCCAATCCAAGAACATAGTATATTTCTCCATCTATTTGTATCATCTTTAATTTCTTTCATCATTGTCTTATATTTTTCTGCAAACAGGTCTTTTGTCTCCTTAGGTAGGTTTATTCCTAGATATTTTATTCTTTTGGTTGAAGTGGAAAATGAGTGTGTTTCCTTGATTTTGATTCCAGATTTTTCATCATTAGTGTATAGGAATACCAGAGATTTCTGTGCACAAATTTTGTATCTTGCTACTTTACCAAATTCATTGATTAGCTCTAGTAGTTTTCTGGTAGCATCTTTAGGATTCTCTATGTATAGTATCATGTCATCTGAAAATAGTGACAGCTTTACTTCTTCTTTTCCGATTTGGATTCCTTTTATTTCTTTTTCCTCTCTGATTGCTGTGGGTAGAACTTTCAAAACTATGTTGAATAAGAATGGTGAGAGTGTGCAACCTTGTCTTGTTCCTGATCTTAGTGGAAATGCTTTCAGTTTTTCACCATTGAGGACAATGTTGGCTGTGGGTTTGTCATATATGGCCTTATTATGTTGAGGAAAGTTCCCTGTATGCCTACTTTCTGCAGGGTTTTTATCATAAATGTATGTTGAATTTTTTCGAAATCTTTCTCTTCATCTATTCAGATGATCATTTGTTTTTTCTCCTTCAATTTGTTAATATGGTGTATCACGTTGATTGATATGTGTATATTGAAGAATATTTGCATTCCCAGAAGAAACCCCACTTGATCATGGTGTATGATCCTCTTAATGTGCTGTTGGATTCTGTTTTCCCGCATTTTGTTGAGGATTTTTTCATCTATGTTCATCAGTGATATTTGCCTATAGTTTTCTTTCTTTGTCACATACTTGTCTGGTTTTGGTATCAAGGTGATGATGGCCTCGTAGAAGGAATTAAGGAGTGTTCATCCCTCTGCTATATTTTGGAAGAGTTTGAGAAGGATAGGTGTTAGCTCTTCTCTAAATGTTTGATAGAATTCACCTGTGAATCCATCTGGTCCTGGGCTTTTGTTTGTTGGAAGATTTTTCAATCACAGTTTCAATATCAGTGCTTGTGATTTGTCTGTTCATATTTTCTATTTCTTCCTGATTCAGTCTTGGCAGTAGTGCATTTCTAAGAATTTGTACATTTCTTCCAGGTTGTCCATTTTATTGGCATAGAGTTTCTTTTAGTAATCTCTCGTGATCATTTGTATTTCTGCAGTATCAATTGTTACTTCTACTTTTTCATTTCTAATTCTATTGATTTGAGTCTTTTCCATTTTTTTCTTGATGAATATGGCTAATGGTTTATCAATTTTGTTTAGCTTCTCAAAGAATCAGCTTTATTTTTTGATCTTTGCATTCATTTCCTTCATTTCTTTTTCATTTATTTCTGATCTGATCATTATGATTTCTTTCCTTCTGCTAAATTTGGGGTTTTTTGGTTCTTCTTTCTCTAATTGCTTTTGGTACAACGTTAGATTCTTTATTCGACTTGTTTCCTGTTTCTTAAGGTAGGATTATAATGCTATAAACTTCCCTCTTAGAACTGCTTTTGCGGCATCCCATAAATTTTGGGTTGTCGTGTCTCCTTTGTCATTTGTTTCTAGGTATTTTTTGATTTCCTCTTTGATATCTTCAGTGATCACATCATTATTAAGTAGTGTATTGTTTAGTCTCCAGGTGTTTGAATTTTTTACAGATCTTTGCCTGTAATTGATATCTAGTCTCATAACATTGTGGTCAGAAAAGATACTGGATACAATTACAATTTTCTTAAATTAACCCAGGCTTGATTTGTGACCTGTGATATGATCCATCCTTGAGAATGTTCCATGAGCACTTGAGAAAAATATGTATTCTGTTGTTTTGGATGGAATGTCCAATCAATATCAATTAAGTCCATCTTATTTAATGTACAATTTAAAGCTTCTGTTTCCATACTTATTTTCATTTTGGATGATCTGTCCATTTGTGAACATGGGGTGTTAAAGTCCCCTACTATGAATGTGTTACTGTCAATTTCCCCTTTTAAAGCTGTTAGTACTTGCCTTATGTATTGAGGTGCTCCTATGTTGGGTGCATATATATTTACAATTGTTATATCTTCTTCTTTTATTGATCCCTTGATCATAATGTAGTTTCCTTTTTTGTCTCTTCTAATAGTTTTTATTTTAAAGTCTATTGTGTCTGATATGAGAATTGCTACTCCAGCTTTCTTTTGGTTTCCATTTGCATGGAATATCTTTTTCCATCCCCTTACTTTCAGTCTGTATGTGTCTCTCGGTCTGAAGTGCATCTCTTGTAGACAGTATATATATGGGTCTTGTTTTTGTATCCATTCAGCCAATCTGTGTCTTTTGGTGGCAGCATTTAGTCCTTTTACATTTAAGGTAATTATCGATATGTATGTTCCTATTCCCATTTTTTAATTGTTTTGATTCTTTATTGTAGGTCTTTTCCTTCTCTTGTGTTTCTTACCTAGAGAAGTTCCTTTAGCATTTGTTGTAAAGCTGGTTTGGTGATGCTGAACTCTTTCAGCTTTTGCTTGTCTGTAAAGTTTTTATTTCTCCCTCATATCTGAATGAGATCCTTGCTGGGTAGAGTAACCTCGTTTGCAGTTTTTTCTCCTTCATCACTTTATATATGTCCTGCCAGTCCCTCTGGCTTGTAGTGTTTCTGCTGAAAGATCAGTTGTTAAACTTATGGGGATTCCCTTGTGTTACCTGTTGTTTTTCCCTTGCTGCATTTAATATGTTTTCTTTGTATTTAATTTTTGACAGTTTGATTAATATGTGTCTTGATCTATTTCTCCTTGGATTTATCTTGTATAGGACTCTGTTTTTCCTGGACTTGATTGACTATTTCTTTTCCCATATTAGGGATGTTTTCAACTATAATCTCTTCAAATGCGTTCTCAGTCCCTTTCTTTGTCTCTTCTTCTGGAACCCCTATAATTCAAACGTTAGTGTGTTTAAAATTGTCCCAGAAGTCTCTGAGACTGTCCTCAGTTCTGTTCATTCTTTTCTCTTTATTCTGCTCTGCAGTAGTTATTTCCACTATTTTATCTTCCAGGTCACTTATCCATTCTTCTACCTCAGTTATTCTACTATTGATCCCTTCTAAGTATTTATAATTTAATTTATTGTGTTGTTCATCATTGTTTGTTTCATCTTTAGTTCTTCTAGGTCCTTGTTAAATGTTTCTTGCATTTTCTCTATTCTATTTTCAAGAGTTTGGATCATCTTTACTATCATTATTCTGAATTCTTTTTCAGGTAGACTGCCTATTTCCTCTTCATTTGTTAGGCTGGTGGGTTTTTATCTTGCTCCTTCATCAGCTGTGTATTTTTCTGTCTTCTCATATTGCTTATCTTACTGTTTGGGGTCTCCTTTTGAAGGGTGCAAGTTCATCATTCTCATTGTTTTTGGTGTCTCTCTCCATTCACTAAAGTTGGTTCAGTTTGTTTTGTAGGCTTTCTGGTGGAGGGGAGTAGTGCCTGTGTTCTGGTGGATGAGGCTGGATATTGCCTTTCTGGTGGACACATCCACGTCTGGTGGTATGTCTTGGGGTGTCTGTGGACTTATTATGATTTAGGCAGCCTTTCTGCTAATGGGTGGGGGTGTGTTCCTGTCTTGCTAGTTGTTTGGCATAGGGTGTCCAGCACTGTAGCTTGCTGGTCATTGAGTGAAGCTTGGTGTTGATGTTGAGATGGAGATCCCTGGGAGATTTTGGCCATTTGATATTATGTGGAGCTTGGAGGTCTCTTGTGGACCAGTGTCCTGAAGTTGGCTCTCCCACCCCAGAGACACAGCACTGACTCCTGTCTGCAACACCAAGAGCCTTTCATCCACATGGCTCAGAATAAAAGGGAGAAAAATTAAAGAAAGAAAGAAAGAAAGAAAGAAAGAAAGAAAGAAAGAAAGAAAGAAAGAAAGAAAGAAAGAAAGGGAGAAAGAGAGAGAGAAGAAAGAAAGAAAGAAAGAAAGAAAGAAAGAAAGAAAGAAAGAAAGAAAGAAAGAAAGAAAGAAAGAAAGGGAGAAAGAGAGAGAGAAGAAAGAAAGAAAGAAAGAAAGAAAGAAAGAAAGAAAGAAAGAAAGAAAGAAAGAAAGGGAGAAAGAGAGAGAGAAGAAAGAAAGAAAGAAAGAAAGAAAGAAAGAAAGAAAGAAAGAAAGAAAAGAAAGAAAGAAAGAAAGAAAGAAAAAGAAAGAAAGAAAGAAAAAGAAAGGAAGGAAGAAATGGAAGGAGGGCAGGAGGGAGGGAGGGAGGAAGGGAAGGAGGAAGGAAAGAAGGAAGGAAGGAGGGAAGGAAGGAATGAAAGAAAGAAAATAATGATAAAATAAAGTTATTAAAATAAAAACATAATTATTACAAAAAATAATATTGTTTTTAAAGAGAAAAAAAAATAGGACGGATAGAACCCTAGGACAAATAGTGGGAGCAAAACTATACAGACAAAATCTCACACAGAAGCTTACACATACACACTCACAAAAAGAGGAAAAGTGGAAAAAATCATAAATCTTGCTCTCAAAGTCCACCGTCTCAATTTGGGATGATTTGTTGTCTATTCATGTGTTCCACAGATGCAGGGTACATGAAGTTGATTGTGGAGCTTTAATCCACTGCTTCTGTGGCTGCTGGGTGGGATTTCCCTTTCTCTTCTTTTTTCTCACAGCTCCTGGGCCTCAGCTTTGGATTTGGCCCCGCCTCTGCATTTAGGTCACTGGAGGGCGTCTGTTCTTCACTCAGACAGGACGAGGTTAAAGAAGTAGCTGCTTCGGTGACTCTGGCTCACTCACGCCTAGGGGAGGGAGGGGTATGGAGTGTGGGGTGAGCCTGCGGTAGCAGAGGCCAGCGTGACGTTGCACCAGCCTGAGGTGTGCCATGCGTTCTCCTGGGGAATTTGTCCCTGGATCCCGGGACTCCGTCAGTGGTGGGCTGAGCAGGCTCCCCAGAAGAGGGATGTGGATAGTGACCTGTGCTCGCACACAGGCTTCTTGGTGGCAGCAGCAGCAGCCTTAGCATCTCATGCCCATCTCTGGGGTCCGTGCTTTTAGCCGCGGCTCACGACAGTCTCTGGAGCTCCTTTAAGCAGGGCTCTTAATCCCCTCTCCTAGTGCACCAGTAAACAAAGCTGGAAGAAAATGTCTCTTGCCTCTTTGGCAGGTCCAGACATTTCCCTGGACTCCCTCATGGCTAACTGTGATGCACTAACCCCCTGCAGTCTGTGTTCATGCCGCCAAACCCAGTCCTCTCCCTGTGCTCCAACCGAGGTCCAAGCCTCAGCTCCCAGCCCCGCCTGCCCCAGCTGGTGAACAGACAAGCCTCTTGGGCTGGTGAGTGCTGGTCGGCACCAATCCTCTGTGTGGAAATCTCTCCACTTTGCCCTCTGCTCCCCTGTTGCTGTGCTCTCTTCCACACCTCCGAAACTCCCCCCTCCGCCACCCGCGGTCTCTGCCCGTGAAGGTGCTTCCTAGTGTGTGGAAACCTTTCCGCCTTCACAGCTCCCTCCCACTGGTGCAGGTCCCATCCCTATCCTTTTGTCTCTGTTTATTCTTTTTTCTTTTGCCCTACCCAGATATGCAGGAACTTTCTTGCCTTTTGGAAGGTCTGAGGTCTTCTGCCAGCGTTCAGTAGGTGTTCTGTAGGAGTTGGTCCACGTGTAGATGTATTTCTGGTTTATCTGTGGGGAATAAGGTGATCTCCACATCTTACTCTTCCGCCATTTTCCCCTTGTCTCTGTTTGATGTTATTTTAATATAAACACTGACCGTTAAGTTTTTTTATTGTGGTAATATATATATATAACATAGACAGGAGATCAAAATGGCAGAGTAGGAGGATGCAGAGCTCAACTCCCCCAGATGAACACATCAAAAATACTTCTACAATTGGAGCAATTCTCAGTGAAAGCAATCTGGTGACCTGCAGAAAGACTCATATAATGAAGGCTGTAAGAAAGATTCACACATTTGGATTGGAAGGGAAGAGAAGGTTTCAGGATGGGACCTGTTCCCCTAGAAAGTGAAGAGGAATTACACAGGCTCAGAAATCCTTTCTGAGGAGGTAGCTGGTTGGACCACATGTTGGGTGCCCTAGCTCTGGAGTCTAACACGTGGAGAAGGAGTCCCCTAAGCTAGTGGAAAACCCAGTGGGACTGAGTTTGGGGCTGAAAGAAACCTAGACTCTGCCCATGAAGAGCACACACATGCATGCTTGCCCCCAAAACAAGGTGACGGAAGCAGATTTAAACTGCCCGAGTCTCTGTCCGGTTTCCTATGACCACTCCAGTGCATGCCACAGCCTGAGCCAAGCACCCACTTGGGCCCCTCTTACTCCATGGCAAAACTCCACATTACAACAAAGGCTGCCATGGCTGAGGAGAGTGCACAGTTGTGGGGGGAACAGAGGCCAGCTTGGACCTGGAATGGGAACTAAATTGGGCAAGGGGAGACATTACAAGTGCTTGTGCTGGCAGAAGATCTGGAGCACTTAGGAACTGGTGTGCCAGCACTGTCCTGCCATGTGACTTGGCCCACACCATGTGCTCCAGCACTGCTCCCTTCTAGAATAAAGGTGTCAATGCTAGAAGAGTGGAGAGTACACACTTGAAGGTAGAAGACCAGCTTGGAACCCACCCTTAGGGTGCTTCTCCAGTAACTTGGTACCCAACCTTGCTCCCAATTAAAGGCCACTGAGCAGAGGAGAAACCCTGGCTTATACCTAACTCTGGCTCTAGCCACTCCATCTCCAGCCTCACATCTTACCAAGCTGATAGCTGTCAGCATACCCCCAGGGGAAGACATGACTTCTTTTCATGTCAGAGCCAGCTCTCACAACAAAGCCATTGGACACTTGCAGACTGTATCAAAATACTCCCACACAAAGATAACCTTTCAAGACTGGAATAGGTTAAGTGTTTCACCTTATTTCATAAAAACAGAGAAAGTTAAGCAAAATGGGAAAACAGAAGAATTTGTTTCAAATGAAAATAAAATGGGTCAATGATGAAATCAAGGAGGAAGACAGAAAATACCTCAAGACAAATAAAAATAAAAACACAACTTTTGAAAATCTATGATACAGCAAAAGCAGTTCTAAGAGGGAAGTTTATAACAATACAAGCCTACCTCAAGAAACGAGAAAAATCTCAACCAAACAACCTAACCTACCATCTAGAGTAATTAGAAAAGTATAAACAAAGCCCAGGTCAACAAAAGGAAGGAAAAAATAAATATCAGAGAGGAAGTAAATGAAATATAGCCCTGAAAAAAAAGAACAATAGAAAAGATCAATGAAACAAAAAGCTGTTTTTTGAAAAGATCTACAAAATTGATAGCTGTGCTGGACTCATTAAGAAAAAAAGAGAGAACACCAATAAACAAATTAAAAATGAGAGAGGAGACATAACAACTGATACCACAGAGATACAAAAACAAAAAGGAAAATATTGTAAGAGAATACTACTAACAGTTAAATGTCAACAAATTGGACAACCTAGAAGAAATGGCTAACTTTCTAGAAGCATACATTCTTCCAAGAGTAAATCAGGTTCAAATAAACTATTTGAACAGTGAAATTGAATTTATAATAAAAAAACACCAACCAAACAAAAGTCTAGGACTAATTGGCTTCACAGGATAATTCTATCAAACATATAAAGAAGAGCTATACTATATTTCTCAAACTATTCCAAAAAATTAAAACGTAGGGAACATTCTCAAATTCATTCTACAAGACCACAATTACCCTGATACCAAAGCCCAACAATGACACTAAAAACAACAACAACAAAACAACAACAAAATTACAGGTCAATAGTTCTGATGAATAGCTATGCAAAAATCCTCAACAAAATATCAACAAACCAATTTCAACAATATATAAAAAGGATCATATGCCATGATCAAGTGGGATTTATTCCAATATTGTGAGAATGGTTCATTATCTGCAAATCAGTCACTGTGGTACACCACATTAATAAGGAAGAATAAATCACATGATTATTTCACTGGACACAGAAAAAAGCATTTGACAAAATTCAACATCCATTCATGATAAAAAGTCTCAACAAAGTTAGTATAGAGGGAACATACCTCAACACAATAAAGGTAATTTATGACAAACCCACAGCTAATATCATACTCAATTTTGAAAGGCTGAAAACTTTTCCTCTAAAAATCAGGAACAAGACAAGGATGTCCCCCTCAACACTTCTGTTTAACATTGTATTGAAAGTTCTAGCTGCAGCAATCAGACAAGAAAAAGAAATAAAAGACATTCAAATTGGAAGAGAAGAAGTAAAACAGTCACTATTTGAAGATGACATGATACTATATATAGAAAACCCTAAAGTCTCCACCAAAAACTATTAGGACTAATAAATTAATTTAGTAGAGTTGCAGAATATAAGGTTAATATAAAGAAGTCTCTTGTATTTCAATACGGTAATAATGAACTATCAGAGAAAACAAGAAAACAATACCATTTAAAATTGCATTGAAAAGAGTAAAATACTTACAAATAAACTTAACTAAGAAAGTGAAAGACCTATACTCTGAAATCTATAAAACGTTGATGAAGGAAGTTGAAGAGGATTCAAAGAAATGGAAAGATACCCCATATTCATGGGTTGGAAGAAATAATAATGTTAAAATGTCCATAATATCCAAAGCAATCTACACTTTTAGTGCAATACTTATCAAAATATCCATGTCATTTTTCTCAGAATAGGACAAATAATCCTGAAATTTATATGGAACTGCACAAGACCTGATAAGCCAAAGCAATCTTGAGAAAAAAGAACAAAGCTAGAGATATCAATTACCTGACTTCAGAATGAACTATAAATCTACAGTAGATCAATGGAACAGAATAGAGAACCCAGAAATAAACACATGCACTTATGTCAATTAATCTATGACAAAGGAGGCAAGAATACACAATGGAGAACAGACAGTCTCTTCAACAAATAGAGCTGAGAAAATTTGATAGCTACATAGAAAAAATGAAATTAAAACATTTTCTCACACCATACAAAAAGTAAAACTCAAAATGGACTAAGACTTAAATGCAAGACCAGAAATCATAAAACTTCTACAAGAAATCATAGGCAGAACATTATTTGACATAAATTGTAGCAATAATTTTTTGGATCTGTCTCTTCCTATGGCAAAGGAAAAAAAGCCAAAAATAAGAAAATGGGACCTAGTTAAAGGTAAAAGCTCTTGCACAGAAAAGGAAACCATCAACAAAATGAAAAGACAAACTACTGAATGGGAGAAAATATTTGCAAATGATATGATGGATACGGTTTAATATCAAAAGTATATAAACAGCTCAGACAACTTAATAACAAAAATGGATATAAAACCTTAATAGAGATTTTTCCAAAGAAGTAAACAGATGGTTAATAGGCACAGGTAAAGATGCTCAACATCACTAATCATCAGAGAAATGCAAATTAAAACCACAATGAGATATCATCTTACACCTGTAAAATGGTATAATCAAATAGTCTACAAATAACAAATGTTGTGGAGGTTATGGAGAAAAGAGAACCCTTGTACACTGTTGGTGGGAATGTAAATTGGTGCAACGACTATGGAAAACTGTATGGAGATTCCTCAAAAACTAAAAATACAACTACCATATGATTGGCAATTCTACTTTTGGGTATATATCCAAAGAAAAGGAAAACACGAATTTAAAAAGATATATGTACCCTAATGGTTAAAGCAGCATTATTGACAGTAGCTAAGATATGGAAGAAACCTGAGTTTCCATCAACTGATGAATGTCAAAATTGAGCCCTAAGCTTTTACCATATAAATCTAACCTAATTTTATTTTTTAAAAAAAGCCTTACACTGGACATTACTTAAATCATTCAATCAGTAAACCTTACATATAACACTAATCCATACAATTGAATTTAATTCATATATTCTAAAATTTGCTCAGGTGTCCATTTCAAAGTGTAAAATAAATACTGAAAATGACTATACTACACAAAGCAATCTACAGATTCAATGCAATCTCTTTCAAACTACCACTGGCATTTTTCACAGAACTAGAACAAAAAAAATTCACAATTTGTAAGGAAACACAAAAGACCCCGAATAGCCAAAGCAATCTTGAGAAAGAAACACGGAGCTAGAGGAATCAGACTCCCTGACTTCAGACTACACTACAAAGCTACAGTAATCAAGACAGTATGGTACTTGCACAAAAACAGAAATATAGATCAATGGAACAGGATAGAAAGCCCAGAGATAAACCCACAAACATATGGTCACCTTATCTTTGATAAAGGAGGCAAGAATATACAGTGGAGAAAAGACAGGCTCTTCAGCTGGGAAAACTGGACAGCTACATGTAAAATAATGAAATTAGAACACTTCCTAACACCATACACAAAAATAAGCTCAAAATGGATTAAAGACCTAAATGTAAGGCCAGAAACTATCAAACTCTTAGAGGAAAACATAGGCAGAACACTCTATGACATAAATCACAGAGAGATCCGTTTTGATCCACCTCCTAGAGAAATGGAAATAAAAACAAAAATAAACAAATGGGACCTGATGAAACTTAAAAGCTTTTGCACAGCTAAGGAAACCATAAACAAGACGAAAAGACAACCCTCAGAATGGGAGAAAATATCTGCAAATGAAGTAACTGACAAAGCACTAATTCTAAAATTTACAAGCAGTTCATGCAGCTCAATATCAAAAAAAACAAAAACCCAATCCAAAAATGGGCAGACGACCTAAATACACATTTCTCCAAAGAAGATATACAGATTGCCAGCAAACACATGAAAGAATGCTCAACATCATTAATCATTAGAGAAATGCAAAGCAAAACTACAATGAGATATCATCTCACACCAGTCAGAATGGCCACCGACAAAAATTCTACAAACCATAAATGCTCGAGAGGGTGTGGAGAAAAGGGAACCCTCTTGCACTGTTAGTGAGAATGTAAATTGATACAGCCATTATGGAGAACAGTATGGAGGTTCCTTAAAAAACTAAAAATAGAACTACCATACGAACCAGCAATCCTACTACTGGGCATATACCTTGGAAAACCATAATTCAAAAAGAATCATGTACCAAAATGTTCATTGCAGCTCTATTTACAATAGCAAGGACATGGAAGCAACCTAAGTGTCCATCAACAGATGAATGGATAAAGAAGATGTGGCACATATATACAATGGAATATTACTCAGTCATAAAAAGAAATAAAACTGAGTTATTTGTGGTGATGTGGATGGACCTAGAGTCTGTCATACAGAGTGAAGTAAGTCAGAAAAAGAAAAACAAATACACAATGCTAACACATATATATGGAATCTAAAAAAATGGTCATGAAGAACCTAGGGGCAAGACATGAATAAAGACACAGACTTACTAGAGAATGTACTTGAGGATACAGGAAGGGGGAAGTGTAAGCTGGGACAAAGTGAGAGAGTGGCATGGACATATATACACTACCAAAGGTAAAATAGATAGCTAGTGAGAAGCAGCCCTATAGCACAGGGAGATAAGCTTGGTGCTTTGTGACCACCTAGAGGGGTGAGATAGGGAGGGTGGGAGGGAGGGAAACTCAAGAGGGAAGAGATATGGGCATATATGCATATATATAACTGATTCACTTTGTTATAAAGCAGAAACTAACACACCATTGTACAGCAATTATACTCCAATAAAGATGTTAAAAAAATAGTGAAAAATCATTGGTGTTTAAAACTGCCCAGACCATTGTAGTTGCTCAATATAATCATTCAAATGGTTAGACACATTTTATACCAAAGTACTCACGGCTGGCAACATAAATACTAAACAAAGTATGTAATTACTACAGAATTTCTTGAACCAATCTTGTTTAAAAAGCTTACAAATTCCTTCAAAGTTCAGGGATTTGTAAATCTGGGATTGCTCAGTTGAGCAAGTGCCATCCACATATTCATGGATTCATCTATCGATATTGGTGTAGATGTTCTGGTCAATCAGTGGCCAAAGAGGTGTGGGAGGGGAGGCACTAGTATATATTTATTCACAAAGTAATGCATTTTAGAGTGTATTTTCTATTCAGATTATAATATTAAAGAAAATAATTATTCTACATTTGCACATCAAAATTTGATAACTGTTTCTGGCAAATAGAAGGCACATCATAAATATTTGGTACTAGATAAACATATAAATACATAAATAAATAAACTGTAGATATGTGACATTTTCCTAAGAATTTTATAAAAATACCTTTCCCAAAAGTAGAACCATTTCTTGTTTATCCATAATTAAAATTTACAAAAATTCTCTGACAGGATGTAAACAGGAATAACGTACTTGTATAGATATTACAAAGTTACTAAAAAACACTGCCACTCTATTTTTGTCATTGGTAGAATGCTACATTTGAATGTCTATTTCTCATATCAGGGGACATATTAAAATAAGTGCCACTTGATCATTTTGCAATATGATTCAAGCACTGAATCCTTATGTTGTACACCTAAAACTAATATATATATATATATATATATATATATATATATATATATAAAATGTTATATGGGAATTATACCTCAATCAATCTGAAGAAAAATGAGAAAAAAATTTTTTGAAAATTGCATCTATATAAAAGTAATGTGAAAAACCTCAGGAAGTAGCCATGTTTTTTAATCAATTAGAATATAGAATGAATAGAATATGGAATGAATATCATACAAGAATGAATTTCCTTAGAACCAGGTTAGTGTGATAAACCTGAATAGGTTTGGTATGAAAAACAATTAATTTAGCCCTGGTTTCCTAGAGAGTGGGACCAGAGAAAGGATCTAGGTGTGAGGATTTTATTGGGGGAATATGATGCCCAAGAGCAACAGTATAGGACACAAGACTGCAAAGGAGGGAAAAAGGGAGAACCAATGCAAGGATAAGTTGGCCAGTGTTATGGGTAGTGAGCTACTCAAGAATTTGAGGACTGTTTAAAAATCTCAGGTGTTTCTTATCACTTATCAGTTGTATATGGGTGGGCAGGGAAACTCCTGTAGTGCCCCAGACCACTGTGTTGGCCAAGAAATGTTGAGGGAGGAGGTGAGAAGCCGATGGTATATGTCTGAGGAGAGGTTCTAACTTTTACACAGGTGGTTTCCACAGAGGTGACTATAATGTAATAAAAAGCAGGAGGATCAGAGAGATTCTGAACTGCTGCTTAAGAGGGGATGAAAATGATATCTCAAGAGAGATGATCATAAGCTCTTTTACTTACGAACAACAAAGTTTAACAAGTACACAGACTGTTGATGGTTAATTATATGTGCCAACTTGACTGGGCTAAAGGGTACCCATGCAGCTGGTAAAATATTGTTATGAGAATGTTTCCAGAAGAGATTAGCATTTGAATTGGAAGACTGAGTAAAAATCACCCTTACCAATGCAGGTGGGCATCATCCAATCATTTGAGGGCCTGGGTAAAACAAAATGGCAGAGGACTAGCAAATTTGCCTTATGCTTGAACTAGGACATCCATCTTCTTCTGCCTCGGACATCAGCTCTCTTGGTTCTAGAGCCTCTGGCCTCAGACTTGGACTCTTACATCATTAGCCTGGTTCTTGGGCCTTTGGATTCAGATTGGGACTTACATCATTAACCCCCCACCCCACCCCTTGTTCTCAGGCCTTTGGGTTTTGTACTGAAATAAACCCCTGGTCCTATATTTTAAAGGGCAGATCATGGAACTTCTCAGCCTCCATAATCATGTGAGCCAATCCTTCAAAATAAATCTCTTTCTATATATCTGTATATATTCTATTGATTCTGTTTCTCTGGAGAATGCTGACTAATACACAAACTCATCTCAAAAATAATGTTGCCCCTACATAAAATTATTTTTAAAAAAGTAAGCATTATATCAAATTCTAGTTGATAAATGCATACGCTGTTAAGACACAAACCTGGGAAATGTAAAAATTCATTTTTTCTTCAAAGTCATTCAAAGTGCCACCATCTCTGTTTCAATCATATAAATCCCCTTTATTAATGTTCTTCACCATATTTATGTCAGCATGAAGCATAGCATGTATCATATAATACAAATGTTTACAAAAATATCATTACAGTAGCAATCTGAAGGTTTTAATAAGGCTGTATAATGTAGTTTTCACAATTTAAAATATAGCTTAAAAGATAAGACTCATTTTCAAGAAGAAAATTGTAGTTCACGAGATGGAATAAGCTATGCATTCAAGCAATTATTAAAGTCAAGTTTTATACACATGTGTAAATATATACATATAATTTATTTGTTTTTATTGAGCTATAATTTACATACCAATTAATTTATCCATTTAAAGTATATAATTCAATGATTTTTACTATATTCACATATATGTGCAATCATCACAACAGTCAACTTTAGAACACTTTCATAATCACAAAAAGAGACCCCAAACTCTTTAACTACCCTCCTCACCCCACACTCCATTCTTCACATGTAGCTTATTAAACTGGACTATACCAAGTTGGATGACAAAATTGGTACATAATCAGTTCATTGCTTACAGAATTAAATAAGTAATGGAATTTTACTATCTTAGTCTGGGCTTCTTCCACATTTGAGTATGGATTCATTCTCCTTTGAGTTCTCTGACCACATAATTTTTGACTGAAAAATTCTATGTCTAGGTTTGCATTCCCTTTTCTCTTTTTGCACTCTACGCAATGCAGAAAATGTATGACTATTTTAAATGTGGTTTATTTCATCTTCCTGATCTTGTTCTTGTTCTCATTTTTATTCTCCCACTCTTCCTCCTCTTTACTTTCTCCTTCTTCAGAAATGTTTCATCCATAACAGTTTGCATCCTCAAAATCTCAAGGAATCAAATATTATTGCATACTTTTTACCTGTTAGTTTTCTAATTATGCAAAGGTAAATATGGGAAGAAATGGACCAACCAAGGAAGAACCTGCTCTATGACATCTTTGGCAAGTAAACATCCAACCTGTGTGTAAAAGCCTCCACACAGGGGATATTTTTATGTCATATGGAAATTCATCCTGCTCAGAAACAACTCTAGTTTTTCTTTATGCTGTCATTGAAATATGTCTCATTAATTTCCAAAGATTATTTCTTATTATTCCTATTAGAATACATACAATAAATATAAGCCTTCTTCATATTTTAACTATTTGAGTTTAACTGTTATTTCACTTTTTAAGTTTCCTTCATAAAGTCAAATATACTCATTGCCTTCAATCATTCCTATGATGTACTCTCTAGATTTCTATCTCCTTAACCCTTTTGTACTTCATCATGCTCTTATTAAACTGTGACATCCAAATCTTAGGATACAGTTATTTGCATATTATTTATGGTCATTTTTTCCCCCTGAAATCACTAATTCTTCTCATGCAGTATCTTTTAGGGTGGCAATTTTGGCCCCCTGCTAATGCACATTGAACCTACTGTCAACTAAATATCTTGGTATCTTTTAAAATATCTGAGCAAAAACCAGTTCCATCACACACCATTCTCCACAGCTGGCATTTTATTTTTGGTTCAAAGCTCTTCACACATTATTCTCTCTCTCTCTCTCTCTCTCTCTCTCTCTCTCTCTCTCTCTCACCCCTTTGCATATCCTTCACATTACAGAGGTAAGCTATTTATGTCCTTATCCAAGAAGCCAATAAATCAGTAGAAGAGGTCAGTGACCATGGTTCATCTCTAGAGAAAGACTTTAGATTAAAATCAATTAATCTTTGACCATTCTAGTGCTATGAATATTCCCATCCAGAATATTCAGCCTAAATCATTCCTTTTTTTTTTTTTTTTGCGGTACGCGGGCCTCTCACTGTTGTGGCCTCTCACTGTTGTGGCTTCTCCCATTGTGGAGCACAGGCTCCGGACTCGCAGGCTCAGTGGCCATGGCTCACGGGCCCAGCTGCTCCGCAGCATGTGGGATCCTCCCAGACCGGGGCACGAACCCGTGTCCCCTACATCGGCAGGCGGACTCTCAACCACTGCGCCACCAGGGAAGCCCCCTAAATCATTCCTTTTTAAACGGGCATAATGAATTAATTTGGTTGTACAAAAAATGTCAAATGAGCTTTATGGAAACAATATTATATATCTAATGTCACCATGCAAAACAGTATATGAAGTTATTTTCATCTAAATTAGTAATACTTGCCACTAACTTTCCTAAATATTCAAAAGCCTGTACACTGTGGAATATAGGAACAGTTTCCTAAATCTAGTACTATCTTTCATCATCTATTTTCTGGAGTGAAAATATTATCTTACCTCTTATCATTTACCTCTCCTCTTCAGTTAAGATAAACTATAAATAAGCAGTAATTTGTACCCAGCTGAAAAATAGCATTATAAAAATGACCTGTTTTTCAATTCTGAAGCTCAATGATTGTAATTAAAACTTTTAAAATAATAATTCGGAAGTCACAAATGATATTTTTAAATTTTACTCTTTGTTTTAGCTACAACAAATTTGTCTCATTGCCTCACAGATTATCCCTCACCATTAACTCATTATGCACTTTTTATCTCTGTTTCTTCTTCATCTTGCTCCTACTTCAGCACTGACCTGCCACTGTTGCCTTCCTTTTACTTTAAGCTATTTCATTCTTTTGTTCCTCCTCCTACTTAATCTAGCCACACACACACACACACACACACTATATATATATATATATATATATATATATATATATACTTAAATGGAATTCATAAATCCAGATTTTCCATTTCCCTCATATATATTCAATTACACTGTATCTTAGAAGATGTTATTTCTTGCATATTCGTATATGTAAAGTAAAATACAGTCCTATAAGGTTGATTAATTCTCAAAAAAAGATAGAAAATTATCTTAAATAACACTACTATATAAATAACACACAAATTAGTTTTCCAGAAGCCCTTTAGAAAAGAAATGTTACTTTTCACCTCAGTTTGTTTTTTCACATATTCCATGATTTTCCTTAAAAATCTTCATTTAATTGCAACTAGAGACCCACAAATAATGTCTCATTTCCATCTGCTCTATGATGATAAGGGGAAAATTTATATAATCACATCAGTTAATTAAATATTCAAGGTAATTTAATAAATGTTATAGTATATATGAAATTGTAACAAATGAGGTGCTGAGAGTCATATTAGCACGATTAGTTCCATAATTAATTCCAAGGGAATTAATAACTATTATGACATTATTTTAAAGTTTCATTTTTATACAATATGAAGATGGAAATTATTAGAAATTTTACTACATTTCTGTCAAAACGTTATAGTTAGCTAAAATCAGTATTCTTTCTTTTTTAGTTCATCTTCATATTGTTAATAATTTAAATCATTTTTTATTTATATGAATAAAAATGGAACACCTAATCTGTTAACATTCATAGTTAATGTAGGTGTAAATTACAAAGCATTTTCTATTTTTCCTCTAATATCTTTTGAGTTATAATTATGGTGTTCTACTTTCTCTGTAAATCTTCTCATTTCCCTTAAACATTTTTTATGGTAATTTTGAAGAAAGGAAGGTTTAGAGACAAACTGAGAATATTCATTCTTTCATTTATTCATCAATTTATTCATAAATATTTCTTAAATTCATGTTTCTCTGAGCCTGTAACTAAGGCGGATACAAAATATTTTGAGAAAGGCTTTTCTTTCTGTAAGCTAGCAATCTCTTATTTAAAAAACATTAACACTGTAAGAAATATTGTGGTGTCTTACCATTTATGTGTCCCTACATTTAGTTTTGCTGACAACAGTCCTGATTTATGCCATTTCTCCTACTGTAAATTTGATTAGCACTTCTTTTACATTCATAATTGTCCTCCTTTAGGAGCAATTACATGTTCAACCTAGGTAAACCACAACCAAGACCAGAATCAAGGAGGTTGTAACTGGCAGGCATTATATATAATATTAAATAAAAATGTGTCCACAGTTCAAATTTTATGACAATTTTTCTTAAATGATCTTATTTGACCAGGTATCCCCCATCCAACCAATATAATGACCAGGTAAACAGGTTTTTATCATAAATTTTTACCCAAGATTCCTAGAGAGAGGAAGCATTTCCTACTTTGATATGTCATCATGCTAGCTATCAGGCTCTCAAAAGGCAACTCATCTGAAGCCTTCTCAAATTTTAATAAGAAAAACCATTTTCTCTTATCTCCACATCAACACCAACACTTGTTATCTCAGTCTTTCTGATGACAGCAGTTCTAATAGGTATGAGGTGATATTGTGGCTTCGATTTGCATTTCCCTGATGATTAATGATGTTGAGCATCTTTCTTGTGCCTGTTAGCTATTTGTATGTCATCTTTGAAAAAAATGTCTATTTACTTCCTCTGCTCATTTTAATTATTTTTTTATATTGTTGTATAAATTCTTTACATATTTTGGATATTAATCCCTTAACAGAACATGTTTTGCAAATATTTTCTCCATTCCATAGCTTGCCTTTTCACTTTATTGTTTCTTTTTCTATGCAGAATTTTTTTTAATTTGATGGAGTCCTACTTGTTTATTTTTCCTTGTGTTTCCTGTGTTTTTTGTGTTAAATTTAAAAAAATCATTACCCCAAATGAATGTCAAGGAACTTCTACCCTACATTTTCTTCTAGGAATTTCATGGTATCAAGTCTTATGTTTAAGTCTCTAATTTTTATGAGTTGTGTAAGATAGGGGTCCAATTTCATTTTTCTGCATGTGTTTATCTTTTTTTTTTCTCAACATCATTTGTAGAAAAGATTATCCCTATTGAATGTTATTTGACTCCCTTGTCAAATACTAGTTGACTGTATATGTCAAGGCTTATTTCTGGGCTCTCTGTTCTGTTTCAAGGATGTATGTATCTATTTTTAAACGAGTAACATACTGTTATAATTACTATAGCTTTGTAATGTAGTTTGAAATCAGGAAGTGTGATGCCTCTGGTTTGGTCCTCTTTTTCAGTATGGCTTTGGTTATTCAGGGCCTTTTGTGATTCCATAAAAAAATTAGGATTTCTAAGAAAAATTCCATTGGAATTTTGATAGGGATTGCAGTGAATCTATAAATGGTTTTGAGTGGTATGGACATTTTAACAATATTAATTCTTCCAATCCATAAACATGCACTATCTTAGCATCTGTTTTCTTCCATTTCTTTCATCAAAGTCTTATAGATTTTATTGTACAGCTCTTTCACTTCTTTGATTAAATTTATTCCAAGTATTTTGGTTTTGATGCTATTGTGAATTAGTTTTTTTTTTAATTTCTTTTTCAGATGTTTTGTTGTGATTGTATAGAAATGCAACTGATTTCTATATGTTAATTTTATATCTTTACTGAATTCATTGATTAGTTCCAAAGTTTTGGTTGAGTCTTTAGAATTTTCTATATATAAGGTCCTGTCATCTGTAAAAACAACAGTTTTACTCCTTCCTTTCTGATTTGAATAAGTTTTATTTTTTTTTTGTTTTGCCTAATTGCCCTAGCTAAACCTTCTAGTACTATGTTAAATAAGAGTGGTGAGAGTGGTCGCCCAAGTGTTGTTCCTGATCTTAAAGAAAAAGCTTTCAATTTTTCACCATTGAGTATGATATTAGCTGTGGGTTTTTCATACATGACCTTTATTATGTTGACATAGGTTTCCTCTGTACTCAGTTTGTTGAGGAATTTTATCATTAAAAAATGTTATATTTTGTCAAATGCTTTTCTGCATCTATTCAGATGATCATGTGATTTTTATCTTTCATTCTATTAATGTGTTGTATCCCATTTACTAACTTGTGTATGTTAAAACATCCTCGCATCAGAGGGATTAATCCCACTAGAGATCATGTTATATAATACTTTAAATGTGTTGTTGAATTTTGTTTTCCTAATATTTTGTTGAGAATTTTTCATATATATTCATTAGGGATATTTATCTATACTCTTTGGTTTTTTTCTTGTAGCATTCTTATCTGGCTTTGGTATCAGAGTAATGCTGGCCTTGTAAACTGAGTTTGGAAGTATTTCCTCTTTTTCAATGTTTTGGAAAAGTTTAAAAAGGATTGGTGATAATTCTTCTTTAAATATTTGGTAGAATTCATCAGTAAAGCCATCTGGTCCTGGGGTTTTCTGTGTTGGAAGATTTTTGATTACTAATTTAATAACTTACTCATTACTGGCCTATTCAGATTTTCTATTTCTTCCTGATACAGTCTTGGTAGGTTGTGTATTTCTAGGAATTTATCTGTTTTTCTCTAGGTTATCCAATTTGTTAGCATATAATTGTGCATAGTAGTCTCATGCATTTAACCACTATGGAAAACAGTATAGAGTTTCCTCAAAAAATTAAAATTAGAACAAACAGATGACCTAGTAATTCCACTTATGATATTTATCCAAAGGAAATGAAAATAGGATATCAAAGACTATATATATGCTCCCATGTTTCTTGTAGAATTACTCACAATAACCAATAACTTAAGTGTCCATCAACAGATGAATGGATAATGAAGTTGTGAGCTATATATTATATATTTTATATATATATATAATATCATATATTATTCCACTGTAAAGGAAATCTTGCCATTTGTGACAAGAATGAAACTTACATTATTCTAAGTGAGATGTCAGAGAAAGACAAATGCTGTGTGATATCACTTATATGTGGAATCTGAAAAAGCTGAACTCATAAAAATACGGAGCTGTATGGCAATTAAGGGGGTTGAAAAACAGGAGATATGTTGTTTAAGGACACAAAATTGGAACTAGTAGATAAATAATTTCTAGAGATCTAATGCAAAGCATAGTAAATATAGACAACAATACTGTATTATAAACTTCAAAGTTGCTAAGAGACCAGATCTTATTTTTCCCATCATTAAAAAAGAAATGATAATTATGTGACATGATAGAGTTTTTAGTATATTGCAATATATAACTGTATCAAATCAACATATTGTACACATTAAACTTACATAATGTCACATGTCAATTATATTTCAATAAAAATAAATTCAAAAGGAAGAAAAAGCTTTCTTTGGGGATTATCAGCACAGGCTTTATGGATACAACTTGTTTTATGTGCTCAACTTCCATAGCTGTGGCAGACGTGACTTACTACAATACAGATTACACAAATGAAGAGTTTAAGCTCACGGGAAGGAGAAAAGAAGAAAAGTAACCTGAAGGAAAGTAACTTGAGAAGACAAACAAAATGTGTGTTGTGTTTATTCATTTGATAAGCAAAAATTTTTTAATTTAATTTATATATATATTTATGTATTCCTATGGTCTTCAGTGACTTCTTATTTTTATTTTTTAATTGTACATCCCTCCCTAGGTGTGAGATTAAAAGCAAAGTTTATATTAATTAGGGAAAATTCTGGTTGCATGGGAGGGTGATGTTTTTGGAGACATATATATTTGTTGCTCATGGTTATGGTGTATTATACATTATTTTACAAAATAAAATATAAAAATAATTATGACAGTTTTCATCAATTCTAATTTTTCTTCAGAATATATAGTAACTGAGCAATAAGAGAGGATGTTTTAATCTGGTAAATAGCATAAATATTTTAAAAAGATACTTAATAACATTTTTTTCTATTATACATAAATGGACAATAAATACCATTCTTAGATTAATAAGATTTAAATGTAAATTCAATTATAATGTTCATATTTCCAAAAAAGAACAAAAATAAAGAGAAGCAGAACTACATATAAAAATGGTTTGGAGAGAGATTAATGTTAAAAACAGCAACATAAAAACAGAAAACATAAGAAAATCCAATAATTCAGCTATTATAATGTCAAAATAATTAATTTTTATTATTAATGAAATTCTTTTGATAGTATAAAATAATAAAAATACAACTTTATCTTAATTTTAAACAATCATTAAATAGAATAATATTGAAAATGTAACAATGGTCATATATACTTACAATTATCAAACATATTGGTCAATGAAAGCCAGACACTAGAATTCTATCACCATTGATTAATTAACTGATATATTTCTTATATTAATAAGATTACATCCTTGAATAAGATAATCCAAATAAACTAATGGAAAACAAAGGCAGCTCCATAAAAATAGAGGCCCAGCTCCTTCAAAATAAACTTAAGTTCATGTTTTTAAATATCCAACTTTTTGTCGTTTAACTCTAGTTCATGTGCCTGATGAACAGTGAGGCCAAACAAACCAAAATATCGGAGTTTGGAGCAGAAAAATGTTTACTGTCAGGGTCAAGCCAGGAGAAGAGATGGCTCATGCTCAGAAAATCCAAACTCCCCGATGGGTTTCAGGGGAAAGTTTGAGGTTTTTAAAGGCAAATTTGGCGGGTGGGTTTTGCTTGTGTAACATTCTTCAGATTGGTTGGTGTTGAGGTAACAGGGCTGTGTTCCAGGAATCTCAGTCATCACCCTTCTGGTTCTGACCAGTCTGGGGTACACATGCTTATGCTCACCCTGAAGTTACCATCCTCCACCTAGGTGGGGGCCTTAGTCTCTGTAGAAGAACTCAGAAGTATGTATCAGATTTTATGTATATCCGTAGAGTAGGATCCAGGAACCCTTACCCATCACTTCAGCATTGTGACTTGACTGTCTTTCCTTTGTTTCTGCATTCCCTTATTCCCCTAATTAGTAACTATTTGAATCTGCTATTTGGAACTGGAGGACGGTTTAGGAGGCTGAATCCTTTTTCTTACAAATAAGAAGCAGGGAACATGGAAAGGCTTTTGTATTTGGGAGGGTTCCATAGAGTCCTGCTCAGTTTCGCTTTGAGATTGAACACAATCTTAATCTATCCCCAAGAATCACAACCCAGGATTCTTTGCTTGTTAAAAGCTAGTTAGATGATACTGATGGATAGCCAGATTTGAAAGTAATTATTATACCTCAAGTATTTGAAATTACTTATTTAACAGGGGAAAACAGAGTAATTTGAGCTGGAGGTTGGCATAATAATGACAACTACAATAACATCAAGTGAGTCCTTACCAAGTTATAGGCATTAACCTAAGTGCTTTATATGGATAAATCTTATTCAATCCCTAAAGTTATATATATATATATATATATATATATATATATATATATATATATATACTTTCACATTAAAAAGTTATTGGCAATGGAATGATTATAAATGCTGGAAACAAGAAAGTGTATCTCCAATGACCAAATGGAGTCTATCAGATCAAGCAGAGTCATGTGCTTTGAAAATCTGAAAACAACATTCTCTTGACATAATTAAAAGGGACCCAAATACTATATCCTAAAATAATTAGTAAAAGGCTAATAAAAATAAAGTGCTAAATAAAAATATTCTTCACAAATAATTTATATGACCTTTTATTTAGTGTTCATAGGTTCTTTGTTTTAAAGATTGAACATATTTTATTCAAATATTTATCTTATATGATTAGCCTCTTGCCATAGGCAAAATTATAAATGAAATGTTACAGTAAAAAGGGCAACATGAGTAAATATTTTTGGAAAAAAATAAAGCACTGTAGGTATAATTATATTTGGAAAACACTGACCGGATAATAAACACATTTTCTAAATGTTTCTAATGCACAGGTGTACACATGCTATTGCTGTTGTTAGAATATAGAAACAGTTATGACCAATATTTTGTAGGTATAGTCCACTCTAAAGTTCACATAGATTATCATAAACTCTAAATCAGTTCTACACACACACACATACAAAACTTTATTTTTTGCTTTACAGAGGAGGCTGACTTAAGGTTGGCTTCTAACTTATTCTCTTTCACTGAAAGTCTAACTTCTTTAACTGGGTAAGAGGTTAGAGAAATGGGTGGCAGAAATTTAATCAGGAAAAAAAATGTGTCAGGGATCTGGAATGAAGACGATCATCTTTCATGATATGGACTCCTTTCCCAAGTTAAGGGGTCACACTTCATTGTTAGATGATTGCCCAAACCTAGTTGAGGCTGACCTAGTCATAAGGTATAAGCTCTCTTGTGGTCTTTAATGTTGGACTATTTGTATTGTTTAATCTAATTAATGGGGATATTTTGTAATCTTGAGAAGGTTAAGTAATTGCCAGAACTGCTGTTTCTTCCCTATAAATGGAGATATTCTTACCTTATGTGGAGGGTTTCTATAAGAAATAAAAATGTAATGGGAATAGCAAAGTACTGATACATAATAAATACAGAATAAGATTTTATTGTTATTTTTATTGTTTTATTTTTACCATTAATATAGTTAGAATTAACATTTTAATTATTTTTATCTACTCATTTATATTTTTACTATCAAAATATTATTCAAATGTGGTTTGTTATGTATAGTTATCACATAGCATAAATATTTGTTCATACCAAAGGATTTATGAAAACAAGACACTAGATCAGGTTCAGGCATTTACTATCAGTGTCCAAATGTACTTGTTTTATTAAGACAGATTGTATTTTCTACATGTGTATAATAGAAATTATCTTCCTGACATATTTGAAGTTGTTTTTTGAAATTTCCAATTAGAAAACCCATATAAAAGCACAATGTGAATTCTACACTATACCAATTAAAGTCATCTTTATTATTGAGAAACTATTTTTGAAGATAAAAGTGGTAAATGTAAGGGCATTAAAATTATCTTAGAATAGCTTTCATTGCAGGAGCTCATTTTCTTTTTCAAAAATGAGGCTATTTATTAATAGAGTTAAAAATAATTGCTTCCTTTTAACAGTCACACAAATAATACTAATTGAAGTGATGGCTTATAGGCAAGTAAAACTAGATCCAATTGAACCTAAGTTTAAAAATCACACGCTGTAGTTGAAACAGTAGTCACTATAGTGCTGTATCATGCACTTTTCTTTTTCTTCTATCTATTCCCACAAAGAAAATAAACATCAGTGGAGACATTACTTAGATAATACTATTCTGTCCAGTGAAATCACAAATAAATTAAATAACTATATGATTAGAATCTTGTACTTTTTTTTATCAAATGGAGCATATTTAATAGTTATAACTCTTACTTAATGAAGTTGTAACAGGGAACTATATTTTCATGATCACACTAAAATAAAATTCTTCAGGAAAATAGCTATGCATTTTAGTTACTCTACTGAATGTGAGAATAGTCTAATAACTAACTACTTCTACACATAAAAGCAACCATAAAGAAAACAAGGGTCAAATAGAGAATAAATAAAATTGTGAAGAGAATTTTTAAAGATGATGTTTTAAATTGAGAATTAAGGGTATTGAGAATTTTTTGTGCTATTGAATTCTATACTAATGGACAATGAGAAATGATTAAAAATTCTCAGCACAACTTCTAAAACAAAATGTTTAATGCAAATCATGCTATCATTACAAAAAATGTAAATTAATATTCACAATTATTTAGAAAAATTTAAGATATTTTGTCAATATTTTGGAGAGTTTTTCCTAAGAAACCAAATGGCTATAATACATGCAATAAGATCGATAAGTGGGAATCAAAAGATGACTATACTTCCAATATACAATGAGCCCAGTCACCCATCAGCTGACTAAAATAATAGCCATGAGAGAAATAAAGAAAATAAACAGGTAACCTCTCATTTAACACAAAGCATTTGGTGAACATTATTGACATTTATTTAAAAACTCTGTCCTGGACTTCCCTGGTGGCACAGTGGTTGAGAGTCCGCCTGCTGATGCAGGGGACACGGGTTCGTGCCCCAATCCGGGAAGATCCCACACGCCGCAGAGAGGCTGGGCCCGTGAGCCATGACCGCTGAGCCTGCGCATCTGGAGCCTGTGCTCTGCAATGGGAGAGGCCACAACAGTGAGAGGACTGCTTACCGCAAAAAAGCAAACAAACAAACAAAAAAAACCCAAAAAAACTCTGTCCTGCTACAAAGCTTTCTAATACATCAATCATTCCTAAAATATTTCATTTTACTAGTTCTATGTAAGATACTGTTACAGTTAAAGATGTTCTATATAATTTTATAAGATTAATCTAAGCTGAGTTCTTAGTTTACATACATTCTAATGACATAATACAGCCTAGAGTTTATACTCACCTGGTATAAGTTCTGTGGATATGCAAAGGTGTAAAATTATGGAAATAAAAGCCAAAATATTGAAGAAAATGCAATCTATCTACTAAGTAAAGCAACTGAAAACCAAGGTTTTTGTTTTGTTTTGTTTTTTCCATTTTGCCAGCAGGTCTTGATTTTAGTCCTAGGCAATTATGTTTTATTCCATCTTAAAATTCCAAAAGACTGGGAAAGACCTGGGGAAATATTTGAATCTAAGGTGTTTGTTATGTACCTGTCATTTTTATCCCTCACCACTAAAACTAGTTGTAGATAGAAGAATCTTGAAATATTCAATTAGAGTCATATATTGCCACAGATAAATCACTTTGGAATTCTACCTCTATGTAGCTGAGGGAAATGATCAGAATACTTCAGAATCTGAAAGAAATCCATAGCATAATTTGTATTAAATTGCTCTCTTAGGAGATAAAGCTTTCAAAATAGCGGAAAATAGGAAGATGAAGCATTCACAGATGTGGCGTCTCCTTTTCTTCTCTGGGAATTTGCATTGGTCCTTCCTCACACTGTCTGGGGATCTGATAATCATGTCTCAATAGAAAGCACTTATACTGGCTATATCCTTGCTTTTATTCTAGAACTGTTTAGTCATACCTTGGCAAAAAATTGAGCCAAATGAACCAATATTTCTATATAAAGCTTGAAAAACAAAGTTTCAGATTACAGTAATAACTTTGATTTTTAGTAATTATTAATTAATAACTAATCAAATTGATAAGTAATAATTTTTATTATTTATTTTAAGTCCAGTTATACACATTTTTTCATGTAATCCTCACAAATACCTGCATATCTAATTACTATTGTCATATAAATTTCACATTAAGAGAACAAGTCTTAACATTGCCTGTATGAGAACTCAAATGTTTGATTATAAAGCCCATAATTGTGTTCTGATAAGCAGTAACTATAAATATACGGGGTCATATGTTTAGGTTTTCATATATTCTTTCCATATATATCACCAAACATATCCATTGGCTCTGCATTAATATTCCAAGAAGTTAAAATTTGTTAAGATAAGAGAACTCAAAATACTGTGGTAGGAAACTATACTGAAACCAGGAGTGATTCACCAATAAATAATCTCAGCACATAATTCAGTTAGATACGGGAGGATTTTGTTGTTGCTGTTGTTGTTGTATTGTTAATTTGTTTTATATTTTTCTTTATTTTTAAAATCTACCTGGGAATGAGGCTTGGAAAATGGCATCTCATAAATTTTGCTATGATGCATTTTCATTTTTATTCATCTGAAAGTAATTTCTAATTTTCCTGTGTTTTCTTCCTTGACTCATTGATTATTGTGTGTTTAATTTTCACACATTTACAAACTCCCTAAATATTCTTATGGTATTGATTTTTAGTTTCCCTCAATTGTAGTTAGAGAATATACTTTGAATGATTTCAATTCTTTTAAATTTTTTGAGATTTGTTATATGGTCTAACATATGCTCTATTATGGAAGAGTTCCATGTATACTTTTGAAAAGAGTGTGCATTCACCTGTTGTTTGGTGGAATGAACAGTAGATGCTATTAAGTATAACCAATTTATATTCTTGCTCAATTCTTCTACTTCCTTGATGATCTTTTATCTAGTTTTCTATCCATTATTAAAAGTGGGATACTGAAATTTCCAATTATTATTTGTTATGTGTCTACATATCCCTTAATTTTTGTTAATTTTTGCTCCAAATATTTCGTTGCTTTGTTGTTAGGTGAATTTATGTCCAAAACTGTTATGTTTTCTGCATGAATATACCCTTTTATCTTTGTAAACTGTCCTTCTTTCTTTGTAATAACAGTTTTCATCTTAAAGTGTATTTTTTTGGTATTACAATAGCCACTCTAGCTCTCTTTAGGGAACTGAATAAATGATATATGTATAGTTTCCATTATTTCACTTTCAGTCTATTTCTATCTTTGAAAGAAAAGATTTTCTCTTTTTGACAGCACATGATTTGATCTTCTTTTTCTTCTTTTATTTTTAATCCATTCTGGTAATCTCTGCCTTATATTTGGAGTAGTTAATCTAATAACACATAAATTTATTTTTAAAAGTTAGGATTTACATCTGTCTTTTTGCTATTCTTTTCTGTATGTATTTGTTGTTGCTTTTATTGTTCCTCTCACTGCCTTCTTTTGTGTTAAGTAGTTATTTCCTGCTGTGCCATTTAAATTCCCTTGTCATCTCTTTTGCCATATTAATTTTTTTTTCTTAGCAGTTGCCCTGATAATTGCAGTGAACACTTTATATTATAAAAATCTAGATTCATATTAATATCAACTATGAAAGGCAGAATAATGCCACCCCCTAGATGTCTGTACTGTAATCCTGACAACCTGTGTATATGCTGTTACATGACAAAGGGAACTTAAGTTTGCTGATGGAATAAAAGTTGCTAATCAACCGACCTTAAGATGGGTATATTATCCTTGATTATTCAGTAGGGCTCAATGTAGTCAGAAGGTTCCTCATAATGTAAAAGAAAAGAAAAGGCAGAAATGTCTTTTCAGAGTGATGCATCATGAGAAAGAGTCAACTAGTTAGTGATGGCTTTGAAGATGGCAGGGAACCTTGGGCCAAGGAATGTGGAGACTCTGGAAATTGGAAAAGGCAAAAAAAAAAAAATTCTTAAAACCTCCAGAAAGAATGCAAAGTTGCTGATATCTTGATTTTAGTACAGTGAGAATTCTGACTTGCTTAACGGTAAGGTAATGTATGTGTTTTAAGTCACTAAGTTTGTGGTAATTTGTTACAGCCTAAATGGGAAACTAATACACCAATTTAATTTCAGTAATCTCCAAAAATTATGCTTGCATAAAGGTCCTTTCCCTCCTTCTTCCTTTGTATAGTTCTTGTCATACAAATTATGTCTTTGTACTTTGTGTGCCAATCAATACAGGTTTATATCTGTTTTATTCAGTTGTCATTTTAATCAGCCAGAAGAAGAAAAATACATTTATATATTCTGTTATACTTACCTCTGTAGTTATTTCCTATTGCCCTTTCTTTCTTCATGGATCCAACTTACTATTTAGAGTTCTTTCTTTTAAACTTGAAGAATTTCTTTTAGTATTACTTATAGGACAGGTAAACTAGTGACATCTCAATTTTTCCTTACCTGTGAATGGTATGAATTTCTTCTTCATTCTTGAAGGGCCATTTTTCTGGATGTAGAATTCTTGGTTAACTATCTTTTCATTCACACTTTGAATATGTCATTTTACTGACCTATGGTCTCTGTGGTTTCTGATGAGAAATGAGCTGTTTATCTTACTGAAGATCATTCTTATGTAATACATCATATTTCTCATGGTCCTTTCTAGGTTCCATCTTTGTCCCTGGCTTTTGACAGTTTGATTATCACACATCTAGGCATAGATCATTTTTATTTTATCCCACCTGGAGTTAATTAAGCTTTCAATTTGAGGGAGTTTCTGCCATTATTTTTCAAATATTTCCTAGGCTTTCTCTCTCACTTCTTTGGTATTTCCATGTGTGTGGGAATGCTTGATAGTGTCCCACAATTCTGAGAATTTCTTCATTTTTCTTCCTTCTTTATTATTTCTGTTACTTAGAAAGCATAATCCCAATTGATTTATCTTCAGTTTTGCTTCTTCTTTGTGCTTTTCCCTCTTCTTTGTGCTGAAATGTGAGGTTGAGTCCCTGTAGTGAATTTGTCATTTTATTATTACAATTTTTAGCTCAAGAATTTGTTTTTTTTTCTTTTTAAAAATGTGACCTCTTTATTGTCATTCTCTATTTAAAGAGTCAATCACTGTCAGTTTTTTCTTTATTTTGTGAACATAATATTCTTTACATTTTGTACATATTTATAGTAGCTGATTACTGTCCTTGTCTAGTAGGTACAATATCTGAGTTTCCTCAGTGACAGTTTCTGTAGGCTCATTTTTTCTGTTTATTTGTCACACTTTAGTATTTACTTTTGTTTTTCATAATGTATTTTTGAAAGCTGGACATTTTAAATAATCTAGTGTGCCAATTCTATTAATCAGACCAACCATCCCAGTACTGAATTTGTTTGTTCTTGGTTGCTGTTGTTGTTGTTACTATTGTTTGCTTTTTTTAGGGACTTTTCTTAACTAATTCTGTAAAGTCTGTATTATTTTACTAATTTTCAGAGTTCTGAAAAAGTTAATTTTTACCATTTTTTCTCATTGTTTTCATGGATGAGTAAACTTTCAGACATCCTTACTCAGGCATTTTGATGTATTTCTCTAAGCATACATTTTTGTTTCAGCAGAAAACCTCTAGGTGACCTAAGTAATTGAAGAATATACAAAAGCCATTCACTCAGAGAAATTTAAGTGACTGAAAAAATAATTGGAATTTGAATTCCAGTTTGATACTTACCACTTTGCCTTTAGGAAGGAATAATCTTGTATTAGTATTGCTAACTTTAACTCCACGAATTAGGGCCTCTTCCTCCTTTAAAGACAGTAGCTAATGTTTCTTGTTTACTTAGATTTTTATTCAGTCAGGTCAAGATAGTTCACTTCTCATCTCTTGAAAGTGAATTTTAGAAGATCAAATTAATCATGTTGTCAATAAATCATTGAATAACATATCCAATTATAATTAAAGCAAGCAGATACTTTTTATAGCTTTATTGTGACATAAAATAATTATTTGTTTTCTCCTGAATTTTCTCTCATATGCTGGATCCTAATATATCCCAGGGAATGAATGCCATGGTGCCCTTTGTTTGATAATGGGAGCTTATTTATATTATTGAAGAAAATTTCTCCACAAGTGTACTTTGGAACATATTGTGAACAAAAATGGAATGTGATTAATATTACCCTTTATGACCAAGATTATTGAGGGTTTACCTTAGAAGAGAACGGTATGGTAGACTACTCATACCTGAGGAGTTCTGTCACGCCTATGTGTGATATTTCAAGTCTGAACCTAGGCACTAATAAGATTTACTTGGCAGATCTCATGGTGAGAAGCTGCCCTCCTCACATCAGATGTAGTATACAGACAGTGCATTGCAGTTTTTGAAGAGAGTTGCAGTCAAGGACTCAGTCTTCTGCCCTCAAACAAGCCATTTTCAGACATATATATGCACTCCTATCCCAGATAACAAGGGTTTCACTGATGCATTATTCTCTACTTTGACTCAATACCTTTCCATTCCTAGCCTCTCCCCCACCCTTTCCCTCAGCCCATGGGACCATAAAGAGATAAAAGCCCTTTATTCAGGGATCCTTGGCCCTGAGATGATTACCCCTGTCTACATTGCATCCACTTGACCTCACCTGGTACCATTCCATGGGAAAAAAACAGAACTGTGAGGAGCCAGAGCCTCTTTTTTCCTCTTGCTTGTACTATCTCAGTGAATAAAATCTTGACTGGAACTTGGATTGGTGTCCTATTTGATCACTTTAACACCTGCTTGTTTGAAAATACTTATTAAATCTCTTTTTTTTTGAAATAGGATTAATGAGAATTGTAATTTGGGGTTCTACTGTATTCTTTAATGAGTGAAACATTTATTAGAATTATGTCTGTGAATGACTAGCTTAATTTTAAAAGTTATACTCAGTAACAGGTCACTTTATGGTTTGTTGAAAATTTTCCATAGTCCACAGAAATTCAGTTTGTTTTTCTCTCTTCCCTCCTAAAGAATAAATTTCTGTCATAACAATCTTGTGAACTCTTTTATTGTTAATATCTCTACAAGTTTTCTAAGTCACTCACTGTCAGAAACAGATTAGTGGAAAATTTAGAGAATTCACATACTGAATACTAACCCTGAATACTGTCCTTTTCTGATTTTTTTCCTGCTTCTTAGGTCCACATTTTCTAGAACATGTTAATAATGCTATTGGATCACTACTCAAATTATTTCTCTCTAGTCATTATGACTATACTATCAAATCAATCCCAAAGTTCTTTTATCATATAACTTTAATTTGCTTCTCTGGTATTTATTTGAGTGATGGAACCACAGCAATTATATCTCTAGTAGATTATTTTTCAGTGGACTTTGTAATTTAGTTGTTCAGAATCATCCCATGAAAATCTGCTATCGATAACATTTTACTTTTTATGAAGTTAGGCCACAATTGCTTATAAAATTATGCATTTGTCAGGCTGGATTAAATCCTAATTACATAATTTGGGCCACTTTGTAATATTTTAGAATTTATCATTGAAATAATTTTATGTAGAACAGCATTTACCTCACCCGCCATATGAAAACTCAATGGCTTTCCCTAATAACTCACAGAGTAATCTCAAATGTGAATTCCACATTTAAATTTTTACTTTTAGGTAGATATTAGTAATAATGTCATAAATCTGGTACCACACATTCAGCAGTTTTACAGTCATGGTAAATGTATACTCCTGAATAAGCCATAAGAGTATGACAATTTTTTGAGAAATATATTTATTTCATTTTATATAAAAAATCTCATAAATCTTTTTATCTGATGCATTGTATGCATTACATAGATTCTCTCAACCTTACCTGTCTTCCCAGTCACCGGTTACCACCTTTTTCATTGCAGTCACTAGAGTTATTGAAGCCACATCTAGCAAGAAAGTCTGCTACAGGTTCCACTGATATAGCTCTTGCATGATTTTCGTTATACCCATTGTGCCTGGGGTTGATCCAAACAGACCCAAGAAACTTTAGCTCCTCCCATATGTTTTATATTTAGATGTAGCACTATGTTAAAATGTGTCAAATCTGGCTTCCCTAGCAACTTCCTAAAGGGAACTGCAATCTGTAAGTGTGGAAGAAATTGGCTCTCTCTGAAACAAATTATGATCAGTGGAAATAGCAGAGAAGAGAGAACTGGAAAATTAATTATTTTCCTTTTCTTTCTTCAATAGAGAATTCTGAGACATGGCTTTTCTGTACAAGAGGCATCTTATATGATCAAGCAATGGGTCATGTCTTTTCATATCTCATGAAGCAGTGACCACCTTAGTAGCATGGGACATGTTTATAATTCTGTACTTTATGTGACACTTTGCTTTTTCATAAATCTTTCAAATAAGTCTTCTTCCCAGCAGGGACAAAAAACCTTATGCTGATAATCAGCCTCAGCATCTGATTATAAGCCTAACAACCTTATAAAATGCACTTCATATAAATTTTTTATAGATTTTCTCATTTGAAAGCAGGGGTCTGCAGGGAGAAAGAACATTGGTTAAACTAGTTTGAAAATATCCTGAAATGTCAGAATAAGCAAAAAAACCTTTTCATCTTTTCCAAAGGAAAAAAGTCATGGAGCAAGTTTCTTTTTTCACAAGACATATCCCCTCCAACACTCTCATTGCCTCCAAGACCTATGCCAGATTTAGGTCTCAGTATTACCAAATGGGAAAGTACAAGCACTGCTCCATCTTTATCTGAGATCATAAGAATATCCCCATTCCAATTATGAGGGCCTCACTTTTTCACAAAAATGTCCTAAATCTCACATGATAAATGTTGTGAGATTGTTAACTCAAATGACATCGTAATTGTACAAACAATGTGATTATATTTTGCATCGAATTTTCACCATCCTTGACCTGGACCTATAGTAAATAAGAGATGCTTTTAAGGCCACCTGAGGAGGTCTCTAGTTTCATGTCACGATTTGAGCTGAGAAGTTAAAAACCTGAGCTTGTCATTTTCATTATGTAAGCACTCCAGGGTACTTAAAAAAAGCTTTCCCTTCTCATAATCCTTGTAATTATCATTATTTCCATAGCAGTTGAGTGAGCAGCAACTTGGTCCCTGAGGGCATTTGCTTATAAGCACTTAATCACAGTCAACCACAGGTGATAATTTGATTAATGGTGATGTTCCCACATGCTGAGGATTGCTAGAATCCCATTTCCCATTAGCAAGATATTTAAATCCATTTCAAATTCCTTATTGATTGCCTGTTTCCTGAGCTTACTCCTGGAGTTAATTAGTTTACTGGTCAGCCCCTGTCAGAAGATAAATCAGACCAGTATTTCCTACAGAGAAAAACTTTATAGAAAGAACTTTGAAACATGTTAAACAAGTATTAAGAAGATTGAACAGGCAAAAAGAAAACACTGAGGTTATACAAAAGTAGAAAGCATGGAAGTAGATAACACACTTATACCTGAGGGTACAAAGGTACAATGTTGGGAATAATAGTACTAAGCAGTGTGGAGAAATTGATCATATAAAGCTGAGACTCAGATCTCTAAATAAGTAGTTATTAGTAATTCATGATCTTAGGAGCTAGGAATCCAGATTACTGAAGAAACGACATTTTCCAGCTATTGCTAGAGCCTCAGAAACTCCAAAAAAAAAGCACTATAATAGATTTAGAACTTATTTCATCAAGGAAGAAAAGCCTACTGAGACATGAACCAGAAATTAATTCCAAGTGCATTACAACTCTTCTCCCAAGGAGTAATCCTCCTGGTGAGCAGAACTACAAGCCACACCCTTAGTTATCTACTCCATATGGAGGAAGGATTTACTGCAAGTATGAGATATTCACTAATTCTCTGGAAATGGCAAGTGCCTGGGCAAGTTTTTCTGGGTCCTGACAGTAAAAATTAGAAGTTAAATGACAAAGAGATCTGGGTACAAGGTATGTAGATGGATTTATGGACTCAAATAATTAGAAATTTTGTGTCTCATGTGAATTTGTACTGGAGATAACCCATCAGAACGTTGCCACTCAACAACTAGGTGGTTATGTGAATATTATTTGATCTATATCTAAGCAAGCTCAGCGTTTGTGTAGTCTCATGAATAGAGAATCTATGGTAACAAAGATGAAGGCTATGCAGATACCCAGCTGCATGGGCTACCTCTCCAGAGATTCTCTACTTACCGCTACCACTGTGCCTGCAATTTTCCAGAAGCATAGATCAACATTGAGCCTTCAGCACAATTACTTGAGAATACCACCTTGTTATGTTGTGGCAAGGCAATTATATTTGACCATTCCATCTGAAGAAAACCATACATATTACATATATGAGTTTGCTTTCTTAGTCAAAGTGCCTCAAACAGCACAATCATCTGAAGACTTATAGAAAGCCTTTTCCATGCCAAGTGGCAGGAGCCACTCTAGTGTGGCCTGGTGCCAGCTGAGGCTGCCTACCAGTTATAGTAGGGTATGAATATGCTTTAGAGATGCACTAACTAGGGCAGCCCCACAGAAGAACCCAAGGTGTAGTAAGTGGTGCTAATTAGTTAGTTGGGGTGAAGCAGAAATGATGCTCGGTCAGGTAGGTCAGGTAGGTAGAAGGTAAGCCAAAAAACGAAAACAAAACAACAACAACAGCAAAACCAAAACCTGGTGTTTGCCAGCACATCATTACTCAGAGAAAGTCTGGCCAGAAGTGGTTTGGCCAGACCATATCTCTGTCCTTCCTACCCAATTCAATGTGGCATTTTCTTTTAATATTTAGTTGTAGAAAATATTTTTTGTTATCTCAGGACATTCTCAGAGATAGTTACTCTATGTGCAGTGGTCGTTTCAGTGTGTCATGGGAGGATGTTAGCCCAGGATCTTTCTACTCTGCCATCTTGTCCCCTTCTGAGACTACAATTCATATTTAGCTATTTAATTCCATTTAGGTCATCAGTCTTATAAGAAAAAAAAAATAAAGTTCTTTCTTGTTTTTTTTTCTTTCAGAGGTATCAAAAAATATCTTGCTCCTTAACAGATCACAGGATTGTGAGCATCTATTTAGAACTGAAAATGTACAGTACCATAATAATAATCTACAGTAAAGGAAGGATCAATCTAACATTTAACATTATAAGTCATTCTTATTCTTGCACTATAATGTCAATAATTTAGATATTTCTACCAAAGTTTTAATTATTTTAAAATATGTTTCAAATAAAATTTCAAATTTGTGCAAATATCTCTCTATGATGATGAGTTTGAACTTCAGATAAATACTGATTTTTATCCTTTGAGCATTTAGCTTTTGGTCCAAATACTTATTCAGTATACCTCTAATTTATACCTCTACTTTACCATATCCTAGTATGAAGTCCTAGCTTTACTAAGCAAGAGGTAAGTATTTGTGTAACTAATCCATTAATTAGAAAAAAGTCCAAATATTATGTTTGCTAACTTCTAATTCTCTTTCATTGCTGATTTTAGGCTCTATAAATTATAAGATATTAAGGAATTGCTTGCCACAAATGAACTTATTCCTATCTCAAATTTATAGCAATGGATTCCAGGGTGCGTCCATCTTTTTTCTATAATGATGGTTTATCCAATTGTTAAGGGAATATATATAAACGCAAAAAATTTTAATGCAAATAAAAAACTCTGATACCTCACATTTGGGTAGATTCAACACTGTTAACATAAACTGACACTGAGTTTGCAGTGATTTCTTGTATCTGAAAAACTTTGGCTAAACTCAGGTGACATTGTGTCCATATAAGTAAGACTTACTAATCTCTCTCAGGATTCCTAAATCTTAAACTTAAATAAAGAAACCTTATAAAACAGTAACTGTTTAGCCTGCAATTACAAATTTATAGCAAAGCAGAAGAAAATTTTTTAAAAAAGCAAATAACATAGTTCAAAAAAGAAAGTCCTTGGGGGCTGTTTATTGCCCCTCAACAAGTTGTCCCCAACCTTTTTGACACCACGGACCAGTTTCGTGGAAGACAATTTTTTCACGGACGAGGGTGGGGGGCAAGGGGTGCTTCAGCTAGTAATGCTAGTGATAGGGAGGATGGGGAGAGGCAGATAAAACTTCGTTCCCTTGACTGCCGCCCACCTCCTGCTGTGCGGCCCAGTACCTAAAGGGCCATGGACTGGTTGCAGTCTGCAGCCTGGGGGTTGGGGATCCCTGCTGTAAACCAATCATGAGTCCCTCTTAGGTGCCTGGGAGAACTTAAACTTAACATATTATATTGACTGTTTTTATCAGCTGGAATCATTCCACACCAAGGGAAATATTCACTCAGTGCAGTCTTTCGGATACACCTGAAAAGTAGGCTAAATTTAAATGTTAAACTGTGGCTATTAACATAACATTTTTAGTACATCCAAATTAAATGCATTTGTTATCTTGTATCCAAAATATTTGCCTTTATATGGATAATTTTACATTTATCTATAATATGCACCTTTAAATGCCCACTGAGATATTCATTCTCAGTATCAAAAATATATAAGAAAAAAAATCCAACATCCATAGTATGAGGTAGGTTTAGCTTGGTCTTTCAGGGTAAAATAGGAGATGGTACTCCACATTCTCAGAATGCAAAATGTTCTTCTTGCCCATCTACAGAATGGCAATGCAGAAAAGATGAAAATACCCTACATCTAGTCAAAAGTGAGATTTCAATTCCATGTTGAAGGTTATCTGCCTATGAAATAGAACAATATACTTCACATTCTTATAAAGTTTTTTATCAGATTGATGTCACAAAGTATAATTAGCAATTTGGAAAACTAGCTATCTTTTTTAAATATCAGGGATTTACACTTATTTTACTAAGGTTAATGTCCTGTATAAAAATAGTTTTTTGATTCATCTTGAAAGTACAGGTGCATTCAAACAGTAAATAGCTTATTCTGCTATTCTCTAATAGAACTGCTACTAATATTCATAATAATATACATAATAGCACATTTTGAATGGTGTGTTCCCAGGTATATTCTAACTCATTTAGCACTCATAATGCTTCAAAATAGATAAAAAATTCATTTGGAGATGAACTATATAATATCCCCAAGAGCACAATCATTCAATCAATTACTTTTTCATCAATATTTATTATCTCTTATATGCTAAGGGTACAACAATTAACAGATAAAATTCCTGTACTTCTGGAGATCACAAGTCTCTGGCTTCTTCCATGAACTACTTAAAAAGCAGCAATAATATTATCTTTCTGTATTTTCTTAGAAAAGTATGCCCTCACTACTCATGAATCTTTATGTTATGTATTCAGAGAAACTCTCCATGCCAAAACTCTATTGTTGCAAATTTATTTATGCTTGTGAAATATCTTGTGATAGTGAACTCTAAGTCAGAACAGATTATTTATGAAAACATAAAGTCTAACTACATTGACTCTGAACATACTTGCATCAAATGGATCTAGGTTTTCCACTTCCTATCTGAAATAAGACAATCTTCCCTAGCCTAAGGCATAGTTGAAAGACAATATTCAAATATCCACTTAAATCTTTGATGGAAAAATATAAAAGTTTCATGTAAAAGGAAAAAGAAAATGCTGTGAGCCAAAGTGAGGTGATTAAGATGGCTATTATCTGGCTGTTTTAGATTTTGAATTCAGATAGCCAGGCATGCATTACCTCCTATCTTGTAAATCTCCAATTGCAGAGGTAATGCTCTGTGCTCATTTATGTGAAATCAAAGTTAGACCCCCAAAATGGAATCTTTATACAAAATGCAATCTCTCAAGCATTGGAACGTGGTGATGGAGATTTTACAATAAAGCTTTGAGTTATAATTCCAAGGCATAAAGGCTAGAAAAATAAGCAGGAAAAAAGGACATGTCATCTCTAGGACATCTGAGATTAGTGTATTTTGTGTTTTTTATATTATATTTCATCAAAATGAATGTACACAATTCTTTTAAAAGTCTGACATTTTATCCAGACTTGAATCAATCTGGAAATACTGAATATTACCTCAGACTATTGAATCGTATTTCTCAAAGTTTCTTTAGAGATTACCTAAATGATCTCTGTCTCCAAACAAAACAGAATACACCATAAGAGATAAAAAGAAACCGTGTGCTTAAGGCTGGAGGGGAAGAAGTTTCCACCTTCACTCACATTTTCAGTATTTAAGGGCTACCAGGTCCAGGGATACCGTCATTCTTTGACGCTCTTTTCTGACTGTGACAGGTTTTGTATTGTTTAAGTAAAGTGTTTCAGAGGTTCTACACTTTTTCACTAAACCAAAAAAAGAAAAAGAGAGAGAGAGAGAGAAAGAGAGAGAGATATTTGGGGATATTGGTGCCACTTCCCAGAAGTGACCCTTTCCCCTCCTCATTCCCTTTCTACTTTTTCAAAAGTCCCAGTAAAGGAAAAATTGTTAAGGGATATTTGCCAGGGATGCAAGCAGAGTCGACTGCGTCCTCAAGTGCTGATGTCTAATTGAAGTATCCTTCCTAAAAGTTGAGCGCGATTCCCTTTACTCATGCACTACGAAGTTCACAGTTGCCCCCCCTAGTGTCCCCATCGCTTTATTGCAGAATGCTTAGTCTAGAGCCACACAATATAGAGTGGTTGGCAATCTTACTGGAAAATTGATTAGGGAGATAATTTAAAGGTACAAACCCAGGACTTTTCTACAGAGATTCTCATTCAGTTGATCTTAGGATTGGACAGGCATTTGTATTTTTATTTTTATTCTCTAGATTATTCTGATGCACTGTAAAGTCAAGTCACAACAAGTCTGAGCCTCAGTTTTCTGTAGTGGAGATAATTCTTGCTGTACTGCCTTACAGTGATTATGGGAGAATCAAGTAATTCAATGCATTCAAACATGCATTTAGTGTACTGCACGATCACAACATGTTCTCTACAGTAAGGTATGGTCGTTTCAAGCATTTCAGTATGATCATGTACTTTAAGGTTGGTTGCTGACTGTTCAATTCCAGAGAAAACATAATTAATACATATTTTTAGTCTTATATTAAAATCAAGACAATATTACAGAGGCAATGAAAGCATTCTTCTATTTTACCTAACTTAGCAAAGCAAGTAAATACTTAAAACCAAAACAAAACAAAACTTGATGATCCTTTGGTTGAATTGGCAAATCTATTACTATATTGGTGTCATGGAGACAAAACTTAAACATGATGCTTCAGATACCCAGAGTTTATTCTTCAACAGTTGTGAAGTTGAAACGTATGCCAACTGCTCATGTAGAACTTTAGACTATTCTTATTACATGCTCTTTAAAAAAAATCAACAATGAAGTAATTCAAATATTGTACAAAATTCAAATAGAAAGAATAGATAAAACTGAGGGAGTTTCCATCTTGGTACATTATACTGAACAAGGCAGTTAAGTCCATAAAACTGATATGGCAAATTAGTTCCAACTGGCTCCTTCTGATGCTGAAGTGAGAGCAAATCCAACTATCTGATAATGACACGAAAAAACACAGTGAAGACATCTCACTGTAGAGGCAACAAGCAGTGGATGAAGCTTCCTAGTTCTGCCTTATTATTTTTGAACATACTTTTCTGTTCAAAAAGTTTCAGCTCATTTAGCACAGTAAAAAGAACTGTGAAAATGATCTAATGACATTACTTTCCATGGAGTGGATTTTGATGTTACAGTTTTTATTCATTTATTTATCACAGCAAATCCACCTTAAGGTATGGGAAAAAAGAGTAATGCTTCTTTCTACATTCAAATTTCTCAGTGGTCAAATGAGCACAATTTGAGTACAATTCAGAGAGGTAAGAGCATTTCAAGAAAATATATTGTTTAAAGTAATTATGGAAAAATGTACCTTCATTCTTACCACATAATAGTATTTTATTCTTAAAGTAGAGATACTTAAGTCAACATGATTGGTTTAAGAGTAAATATTTTGGCAATTATTACTCTGCGTTGCCATCATAGTTGATTTTTTGATCTTTATTTTTGACTGCACCAACTACTCAAAGGAAAAAAAAAAGGAATATTGAGAAAATGACAAAATACAAATCTGTGAAGAAAATTTTAAACATAAAAGTTCTATGAAGAGTTATCTTACAACAAAGAGTGAACATTGCTTTGTGACAGTCTTCATCTTTTCTAAATCAGTAATTGGAAGTTTAACTTTTGTAATTCACATCTTCATGCTTTTCTTGCCCTCCCCCAGTATACAGTTTTTCCATATTTATAAGCCCCTCTTTTCAGCCCCTCTTTCCTAGTTTAATCAACAGTCTTTCCTTTCTTCCCCTCACTAAGTGGAGTATCACCTACCACCATTTATATGTTCTATGAAAATAAGTGACAGAATGTTTATTTCTGAGTTTGAATAGTGTGCTTAGATATACTTATATAAACATTTTAGGACAGTGGTGAGACATTTTTAACATGTCACTGGTATGTTTAAGAACATTAACAATGGACTTCCCTGGCGGTGCAGTGGTTAAGAATCCACCTGCCTATGCAGGGGCCACAGGTTTGAGCCCTGGTCTGGGAAGATTCCACATGCCACGGAGCAGCTAAGCCCATGCGCCACAGCTACTGAGCCTGAGCTCTAGAGCCCATGAGTCACAACTACTGAGCCCACGTGCCACAACTACTGAAGCCCACGCACCTAGAGCCCATGCTCCACAACAAGAGAAGCCACCACAATGAGAAGTCTGCATACCACAACAAAGAGTAGCCCCCCACTCGCCACAACTAGAGAAAGCCCGCACACAGCAACGAAGACCCACCACAGCCAAAAATAAATAAATAAAAAGAATATTAACAACAAAAAACAATACCTTCTATGCTAGGCACCGTTCTTAAGTGCTTAATTTCTGAACTAATTTAATCCTCACACCAAGCTAAGTGAGGTGCGATTGTTCTTGTTTCAAAGCCTGGATTCAAACCCAGGCATTCTGATTTGAGAGTCTAGGGTCATACCACTTCCACCAAGACCTTTAACTACCTTAATCCACTTAAAACCTTTACCAAGAGCAAACACCATTAAAGAAAAACTGTCACTGAAATCATCTCTTTTAATGCAAACAAAATCCAAACCTGAATACTTTATTTAATCCAGTGCAATAAATATATCAGTTGAAATCAACACATTGCTGGACACTTAGGTAATATTTTTAAGAACTCTAAAATAATGCAAAGTGCCCTGCAGATTTCAGTATAGTGGGATTTTTCCTATTTAGCGTTTGCACCATTTCCAACCTTAGTGTCTATTACTTTTGGAAGAAAAGAGATGAACTCTGTCTCATTTGTCTTTTTTCAAATATTTGGTATAATTCTTGCCCTGTATAAAAAGGAGAAAAACCTTTCCAAATTGAAAATTTAAAAAAATGTAGAGAAACTATGGGAGAGATGCCCCCAAGATTAGGGTAAGAGGTAGGATCAATAAGGCTTAACTGATTAGGCCTTATTTTAGTAGATAAGGCCCAGAGTTTTCAGAATTTCTAGAATAGAAAGAAACAAATAGAATATCATATCAAGAAAGAGTTAATACTTCTGTAAGTGCAAAATGAAGGGTTATTAAATATAAGTTTCAAATCATCCCATAAAAGTTCATATTAGAAAATAAAGTCATTCAAAGTAACTCTTAAAAATTAAAATCAAGTAAACATAGATTATTATAACTTTGGTTACTGAAAATAATACATAACAGAAATGTGTTTGTGCAATATTAAAAATAGCAGTAAGACATGTCTGCAAATTAAAATTTCCTTAATTAATGGTTAGACAAATTTCCTAATTATTGACTTTTCTATAAAATATTTAAATGCATGCTAAACTTTGAGGGTTAAAAATGTCTTTATCTCCTAAAGTGAATGATCACCATATTTTATATTTTTTTGCTAGCTGTAATTTCATAAAATTGGGATGTTTTAATCATTTGGATATAAAAATATGGTCTAGATAAATTATATATATATATATTTATCCTTATTATTTATATAGTCATATATAATTTCAAGCAACAGGATATGACAGAACAGTGTTTCCTTTTTATTCATTAGAAATGTCATGGTTTGACACATTACTTTAAAGATAAATCATACTCTTGTTCCTCATTTAATACATCAAAGTGCCATTTTAATAAAATATGATATATTAAAAAAAATCACTCCTTGCAGAAATTAAAGAATTCTACTATTACAGAGAATATAGCTGTTAACTAGGAGAAGCCTCTTAATGTATGGATGAAATAACTAAGTTAGACTATGTAACTTGATTTAACCATTCAGCTATATACTGGCAGAGTGATGATAGAATGAAAGAATATCTAGTCCAAAGTTCTGTCTGCATGCAGTTGTCATTTATACGGTTATCATTTTGAAAGGTGTGAATTTATAAATTAAGGATGAGTATTAGTGATGTATTTAACATATATGTATAAATAACCCAACCTGTTTTTTTTCCTAACTAAAAATTTATCTTTTCCATGATTCTCTTCATTTTGAAGCTCTCTCTCTTTTTTTTTTAAATTTAATTTAATTTAATTTTTTTGCGATATGCGGGCCTCTCACTGTTGTGGCTTCTCCCGTTGCGGAACACAGGCTCCGGATGCAGGCTCAGCGGCCATGGCTCACGGGCCCAGCCGCTCCACAGCAGGCGGGATCCTCACGGACCGGAGCACAAACCCGTGTCCCCTGCATCGGCAGGCGGACTCAACCATTGTGCCACCAGGGAAGCCCTGAAGCTCTCTTTTTATGGTTTATTCCCTAATTTGTTACTGAAGGTTTATTAAAAAACAAACAAACAAAACACAGAATTTACAATCACATTTAATATGATTTTAGAGTTCTATTGGGTACTAATGAAAATTCATCAGATTATTTCCTGAAAACTCATTTATTAAGTAAAATCATCATGTCGTATAACAGATGCTTTTTTTGGAAAGGTCCAAACTTTGGAACAAAGTAATTAAAAATCAACCTAAGCTAAGAATACTTTGGCCATATTTTAATTATCATTATTTTTACTCTAGAATCCCATTAAATTCACTGAGTGTGATGATTTATTTATTGATTTGTCCAATGCATTCATTCATTCAATCATCAAGCTATCATTCAGTGCCTGTGATGGTGTTGACATGCTTGTAAACATTGAGATATTTAGGACAGTGGTTCTGGTTTTCAAAACTTATATTACTCTAGGATGGCTAAATAATTATAGAAAACCAAATTAAACAAGGTACAATACATGTGACCATGACACATATATCAGCATGTTTGAAGACCTTTTGGATGAGGTGGTACTTGAGGTGAATCCTTTGGAATAAAAATGGACCATTTAAATGAAGAATATTATGATAGTTTCTGTGCAGGAGTTGGTGAGTTGGTGAAGACCATATGCCAAGTTCTTCAGGACTCCAAGAGCACCTTGTGGTAGCAGGAGTGTTGCCAAAAGATATAGAATTAAAGAGTATGAAAATGAGCTTAAGGAACTGGGAGACAGAACTGAAGAGCCAATATGCACCTAAGTTTCTGAAAAAAAAATTTTAAAAACTGAGAATCAGCATACAAAGTGATTGTAGTAGGCAGAACAATGGTACTCTAAAGATATTCACATCTTAATTCCTAGAAACTGGACTAACTTGCCTTACATGGTAAAGGAGTTTTGCAGATGTGATTTTTGGTACAGATCTTGAAATAGATTATCCTAGATTATCAGGGTAGTTATCATCTAATCACATGAATACATAAAAGCAGAAACCTTTCTTGGCTGCAGTCAGAAAAAGATGGAAGAATAATTAAAGAGATATGGCATTAGAAGGAAGAGACTTGCCCTTGCTGGCTTTGAAGACAGAAGAAGAGGGTCATGAACCAAGCAATGTAGGTGCATCTACAAACTGGGAATAGCCTTGAATTTACAACCAGTAAGAAAGAGAAGCCTCAGTCCTACAACTGGAACTAAATTCTTCCAATAAACCAAATGGACAAGGAAATGAATCCTCACAAAGCCTCCAGAAAGGAAGGTAGCCCTACCAGTACCTTAATTTTAGCCAACTATATTCATGTCCAACTTCTGACCTACAGAATTATAAGGTAATATGTTTGTGTTGGTTAAGTCACTAAATTAAATTTGTGATAATTTGTTATGGCAGCAATAAAAATTAATTCAAAGTTAATACCCCTAAACTGAGGCATAAGAGAGCTAAGCAAACCTTCATACAGCACAAAGTTGTGAGACAAGAATTCAATCCAGGGACCTCAAAAGCAGGGCCCATTATCTTAATAAATTGCATTATTATAACTGAATCCCTAAAGAAAACACATTTCTTTTGGGTAACTAAAGATAACTCCAAACACTTTCTATACTTACATCTCCAATAAAAACTCAAAGCAAAAATAGTAAAACCCACAAATTTTCTGGAAATAAATTGAAAGATGAAATAAATATGTACAACTAAAAAAATACTATTAAGAACCAAACATGTAAAAATATGTAAATATAGAAAACACAAACACATATATTCTCAAAGGTAACTTCTGGGAAAAGTAGAAATCAAAGTCATAATTGCATAGATTAATAATTTATCAAAAAGGATTACTGTTTGGAAAATTTACTTAACTGAAAAGACCAACAACCTCTCCTGTTTAAAAAATCAGAGAAAAATATAAAATTAAGGTTAAATCACTTTTAATATACAGTTGGCTAAGACAAACCTGAATTCTCCCAAATCAAAAACTGAAATAAAAATATTAAGTGTAAAGCAGTAATAATTTTTAGCTAAAATCACAATTAGCCCTCAGAGCTGCATGTTGGAATTTTTGATGTCCAAGAGAGATAGAACCTTTGGCTTTTGGATTAATAAAAACATGAGACTTTTTATAGCCCCCCTTTATGTATATAAAGCTATTAACCTGGAATTTTGAACCTAAAAAAGTATCCACAGCATTGAAAGAACACTAGAAAACATCTAGTCAACTGTCAAAAGAATAATAATAAGTTGTGATTTAATGAAAGATATAGATTAAAACCCCACATTTGATTCCCATGTATACAGCATAACAGTCAAAACTGAAACCTAACATCATAGTAAAACAGTAGAACACCAAAGAAAGTAGAAATTTTAAAAGGAAACAGCTAAAAAAGATAAAAATAAAACAGACTTCTCATGAGCAAATGTAAATGTCAGAAGCCAATATATTTAGGTCCCTGTAATATTTGAGAGGATAGAGACAATGTTTAATCTTAGGCTTTATAAACTAGAAGGCATATTAAAATATTTAGGGAAAGAGACTTCTGGCTTCACTCCAGGAAATAGAAAGCTGTAAAGAGATTTTTCTAACAACCTAAGAATAAGTTTGATAATTTAAAAACTCATGATTTTTCTTGAGTTCAGTAGGGTGTTCAGGAGACAACAAACTACCTTGAAATCTAAGGAAATCTGAAACTTCTGTCCTGTGAACAGAAGCCCTTCTGTCCCCCATTTCTTTTGGGCAAGACTCCAGCCTCCATGACATTCCCTGAGTTCAAAGGGTGATATGAACAGCTGCTAATCAAGGGAGGAGCAGCCAAGAAACCACCAGAGGTAAGATTATGGGACTAGAGAAGCTCATCAAGATTAGGAGACAAACACCTGAGATTAAGGGAGTGCAAGCCCTGCTCACACCCTAATCTTGTCAGAGACCCCACGTTTGAATGACTGTTATAAAACCATTCATCAAATCCTCTGGGGTTAAGGCACATAGTTTTTGAGGCAGAAGCCTGGTGTGTTCCCCTTTGCCTGGCAAAGCAATAAAGCTATCCTTTTCTACTTCACCCAAAACTCTGTCTCCAGGATTTGATTTGGCACTAGTGTACAGAGAGACCAAATTTTCGGTAACAAATCCAAGGCAAGAGGGGGCATGAACACTGGCTCATCCTTGGCTGAGAAGAAAATGGAAGTCTCCCTACAAACAGGTAAGAAGAAGCCAGTTAATGTGTTTGACAATTTTCTAAAGGCTGAAAGTGGGCTAACACATGTGTATAGAATCTAGTGGGAAAAGTTTACACCTAACAAAACAGGTGGGGAACTTCAGAAGAAAGAAACTATATGCGATGAGGTGGGGAAGGTGGTGTGCTGAATTGGGCAATTGGGATTGAAACTATATGCGATGAGGTGGGGAAGGTGGTGTGCTGAATTGGGCAATTGGGCAATTGGGATTGGTGGTGTGCTGAATTGGGCAATTGGGATTGTATACACTGATGTGTATAAAATTGATGACTAATAAGAACCTTCAGTATAAAATACAAACAAACAAAACAAAAACAACTAATACTAAATTTTCTTTGGGTTATTTGTACGTTAATTTAAATGTTTCAGACATTACATGAAATTCCTAAAAATCTTACATGTTCTGGTATAATGTTTTAAGTCATAATTCTAGTTATTACTTTAAAATGTATATCTCAGAAATAACTAAATTTCCTTGTCAATTGCATTATTATGAACTTTCATCAAATCATTAACCATGGTCTTTTTTAAGTCTTTTGTCATTTACAGACTGTTCTGGGTGTACTCTGATGCTTCTAAAAATATTCCTATAAAAGAGTTTAATCTTCAAGGAATTCATGGAAAAGACTGACAAGTACAGGTTTCTGGTAACTGACTATACTGCTGAACTGAATGAATAAGCATTTTCAGAACTCTAATGGAAAACTGATGAATTCATAAAAGTGCTAACAAAAGATCAAGATGAAAAAAAAATTAATTACATGGGGCTGAATCAACTGATGAGGATGTTTATAATGTTTGTGACTTTCTGTTTGAAAAAAAAAATCCTACAAGGACTCAGAGGCAAAAAGTATACAAATCAATTTTCACTGCAAAGTAAAGGAGCTGTTACAGTGGAGGATTACTGGACTGAATGTCAATATTATGACATAGTATGAGTGTGTTTTGTAATTGCAATCATTGTTTCTTTGTTGTGATCATCCATTTACTATGCTTGGTGTCAGTGTATTTATCTCTTGTAAAAATAAAATACAGTGTGTGTGTGTGTGTGTGTGTGTGTGTGTGTGTGTGTGTGTGTGAAAAAAAAAGAAACACCTGCATGTTTCAGAAAGTAACAGAGAAATTAAATCCAGAGAAATAAAACAAAAAGAAACTATATGAAAGGGTCCAAAGGACATATCCTAAAATCAAAACAAACAAAACTTGGTAACAGAGATAAAGAAGTCTTTGAAGGAGTTCCTCAGTAGACTTGACACAGTGTGGAAAAACTAAGTGAACTTAATGATAGAACAATAAAAATTACTCAAATTGGAACAAAAAAAGGAATGAGAGATAAAAAACAAAAAGAGAGAGAGAGAGAGCAGATTCCAACAGGTAATGATATAAAGATGTCAAATGGTCTATCATATATGAAACTGGAATCCCAAGAGGAGAACATAAACAGGGAAGAAGAAAAGATCAAATAAAAATAAGAAATTAAAAAAACCCCACAAAAACGAGGTGGAGTCACGATGGCAGTGTGGGAAACCATGAAGTTAGTGTCTTCCCACAATTAGGGCACCTGCCGACCGCTGCTGTGGGACTCTGATGTCAAAGGAGATGGGAGGAACCCCAAAGTGAACTGGTAAGACATAGGGGGACTGGTGGGGGAGGAGAGTGGAGGCCAGACAGGATCAGCGCCCCTGAGGCAAGGGAGCTCCGGAGAGGTAGGTGGGAGTGACTCTCTGGGAAGAGTGGTAGAGGAGCGGAGTGTGATTGTCTCACCCACTTGGGCCGGGGAGCCTGCTGAGCTCCCAAGTAGGTATTCCCCTCCAAAGCCATATTCAGGCCATGTGGGTCCTGGGGGCATAGGAGGCAGGCCATGGAGATCAGGATAGACAGGCAGGAGGGGCCACCCAGGAGGAGCGTGAGAGGAGTAGAGGGTGTTTGCCCCACACACTTGAGCTCAGGAAGCCTGCTGTGCTCCCAGGTGAAGTTCCCTGCTCTCTGAGACCAGTGGTGGGGGCATGACTGGGCCCCTTCTGTTCCTTGAGCCTAAGCCCCAACCCCCACATCCCCCAGGGACTTTTTCAGCCCTGTGGGTCCTGAGCATTCACTCTGTGACCATGACTTCCCAAACCTCGCCCTTGCTTAGGCCCTGGCCTCCACAGCCAAGGCCTTTTCCATTCTTTTTTCTTTTATTTTCCTTCCTCCTCTTTTTAATTATTGTGGTACTGACGTACTTTCTGGCTGTTGATTCATCTATATTTTTATTTGTATATTCTTTCTAACATATCTGTTAGTTTCCTAGTCTAATTTTATTTTTTACATTGTTATTGTACTTTTTTTTTTTTTGGCCACCCCGCATGGCTTGCGGAATGTTGGTTCATGAGCCTGGGGTCAGGCCAAAGTTCCTGCAGTGGGAGCTCCAAATGTGAACCACTGGACTAACAGAGAACCTCAGAGCCCAGGGAATATTCATCAGAGTGAGGTCTCATACAGTTACTCATCTCAGCACCAAGACCCAGCTCTTCTCAATAGCCTAAAAACTCCAGTGTTGGAAGCCTCAGGACAAACAACCAGTAAGACAGGAACACAAACTCACCCATTTAAAAAAAAGAAAAGAAACTGCAAAAATATATGTCACAGATGAAGGAGCAAGATAAAAACCTACAAGACCAAATAAATGAAGAGGAAATAGGCAATCTACCTGAAAAAGAATGCAGAGTAATGATAGTAAAGATGATCTGGAATCTCAGAAATATGATGGAGGCATGGATTGAGAAAATACAAGAAATATTTAACAAAGATCTAGAAGAACTAAAGAACAGAGATGAACAACACAATAACTGAAATGAAAAATACACTAGAAGGAATCAATAATGGAATAACTGAGGCAGAACGAATAATTAAGCTGGAAGACAAAATGGTGGAAATAACTGCCAAAGAGCAGAATAAAGAATGAAAAGAATTGAAGACAATCACAGAGACCTCTGAGACAACAGTAAACACACCACCATTTGAACTGTAGGTGTCCCAGAAGAAGAAGAGAAAAGGAAAGGATCTGAAAAATATTTGAAGAGATTATACTTAAAAACTACCCTAACATGGGAAAGGAAATAGTCATCCAAGCCCAGGAAGCACAGAGACTCTTATACAGAATAAACCCTAGGAAAAACACACCAAGATATATATTAATCAAACTAACAAAAGTTAAATTCAAAGAAAACATATTAAAAGCAGCAAGGGAAAAACAAAAAATAACATATGAGGGAATCCCCATAAGGTCATCAGCTGGGGTGAAGTGAGAGTAGCATTGACATATATACACTACTGAATGTAAAATAGTTGGCTGATGGAGAGGATATGGGGACATGTGTACGCATATGGCTGATTCGCTTTGTTGTGCAACAGAAAACACATTATTGAGAAGCAATTATACTCCAATAAAGATCTATTAATTAAAAAAAAAAGATAGATGTTAGCTCTTCTCTAAATTTTTGATAGAATTCAATTGTGGAGCCATCTGGTCCTGGATTTTTGTTTGTTGGAAGATTTTTAATCACAGTTTCAACTTAAGTTCTTGTGATTGGTCTGTTTATATTTTCTATTTCTTCCTGCTTCAGTCTTTGAAGATTGTGCTTTTCTAGGAAATTGTCCGTTTCTTCCAGGTTGTCCATTTTATTGGCATAGAGTTGCTTGGGGTAATCTCCCATGATCCTTTGTATTTCTGCAGTTTCAGTTATTACTTCTTTTTCATTTCTAATTCTACTGATTTGGGTGTTCTCCCTTTTTTTTCTTGATGAGTCTGGCTATGGTTTATAAATTTTGTTTATCTTCTCAAAGAACCATCTTTTACCTTTATTGATCTTTGCTATTGTTTTCTTCATTTATTTTTCATTTATTTCTGATCTGATATTTATGATTTCTTTCCTTCTGCTAACTTTTTCTCAAACTCTTTGAAATATAGGAGAGGGAGGAACACTCCCAAACTCATTCTATGAGGCCACCATCACCCTGATACCAAAACCAAACAAAGATGTCACAAAGAAAGAAAACTACAGACCACTATCCCTGACGAACATAGATGCAAAAGTCCTCAACAAAATACTAGCCAACAGAATCCAACAACACATTAAAAGGACCATGCACCACGATCAAGTGGATTTTATCCCAGGAATGCAAGGATTCTTCAATATATGCAAATCAATCAATGTGATGCACCATATTAACAAATTGAAGAATAAAAAACATGATCATCTCAATAGATGCAGAAAAAGCTTTTGACAAAATTCAACACCCACTTGTAATAAAACCTCTCCAGGCATAGAAGGAACTTACCTCAATATAATAAAGGCCATATGTGACAAACTCACAGCCAACATCATCCTCAATTGTGAGAAACTGAAACCATTTCAACTAAGATCAGGAAAAAGACAAGATTGTGCACTCTCACCACTATTATTGAACATTGTTTTGGAAGTTTTAGTGACAGCAATCAGAGAAGAAAAAGAAATAAAAGGAATCTAAATCAGAAAAGAAGAAGTAAAGTTGTCACTGTTTGCAGATGACATTATACTATACATAGAGAATCCTAAGATGCTACCAGAAAACTACTAGAGCTAAACAATGAATGTGGTAAAGTAGCAGGATACAAAATTAATGCACAGAAATCTCTGGCATCCCTATACACTACTGATGAAATATCTGAAAGTGAAATTATGGAAACAGTCCCATTTACCATTGCAGCCAAAATTTTAAAATACCTAGGAATAAACCTCCCTAATGAGACAAAAGACCTGTATGCACTGGACCTATGGACTGATGAACAAATGTACCTATGCACTGATGAACAAATTAAAGCTGATACAAACAGATGGAGAGATATACCATGTTCTTGGATTAGAAGAATCAACATTGTGAAAATGACTCTATTACCGAAAGCAATCTACAGAGTCAATGCAATCCCTATCAAACTACCACTGGCATTTTTCACAGAACTAGTACAAAATATTTCACAATTTTAATGGAAACACAAAAGACCCACAATAGCCAAAGCAATCTTGAGAAAGAAAAAATAAGCTGGAAGAATCAGGCTCCTGGACTTCAGACTACACTGCAAAGCTACAGCAATCCATACAGTATGCTACTGGCACAAAAACAGAAATATATATCAATGGAACAGGCTAGAAAGCCTAGAGATAAACCCACACACTTATGGTCACCTTATCTTTGATAAAGGAGGCAAGAATATACAATGGGGAAAGACAGCCTCTTCAATAAGTGGCACTGGAAAAAGTGGACAGCTACATGTAAAAGAATGAAATTAGAACACTCCCTAACACCATATACACAAAAAAACCTCAAAATGTATTAAAGACCTAAATGAAAAGCCAGACATTATGAAACTCTTAGAGGAAAACATGGGCAGAACACTCTATGACATAAATCACAGCAAGAGCCTTTTTGACCCACCTCCTACAGAAATGGAAATAAAAATAAACAAATGGGACCTAATGAAACTTAAAAGCTTTTGCACAGCAAAGGAAACCATAAACAAGACCAAAAGACAACACTCAGAATGGGGGGAAATATTTGCAAATGAAGCAACTGACAAAGGATTAATCTCCAAAATTTACAAGCAGCTCATGCAATGCAATATCATAAAAACAAAAACACAATCCAAAAATGGGCAGAAGACCTTAATTGACATTTCTCCAAAGAAGATATACAGATTGCCCACAAATACATGAAAGAATGCTCAACATCATTAATCATTAGAGAAATGCAAATCAAAACTACAATGAGATATCATCTCACACCAGTCAGAATGGCCATCATCAAAAAATCTACAAACAATAAATGCTGGAGAGGGTGTGGAGAAAAGGGAACCCTCTTGAACTCTTGGTGGGAATTTAAATTGATACAACCACTATGGAGAACAGTATGGAGGTTCCTTAAAAAACTAAAAATAGAACTACCATATGACCCAACAATCCCACTACTGGACATATACTCTGAGAAGACCACAATTCAAAAAGAGTCATGTACCTCAATGCTCATTGCAGCTGTATTTACAATAGCCATGACATGGAAGCAACCTAAGTGTCCATTGAGAGATGAATGGATAAAGAAGATGTGGCACATATATATAATGAAATATTACTGAGGCAGAAAAAGAAACGAAATTGAATTGTTTGTAGTGAGGTGGATGGACATAGAGTGTGTCATACAGAGTGAAGTAAGTCAGAAAGAGAAAAACAAATACTGTATCCTAACACATATATATGGAATCGAAATATATATATGGTTCTGAGAAACCTAGGGGCAGGACAAAAATAAAGATGCAGATGTAGAGAATGGACCTAAGGACACTGGGAGGGAGAAGGGTAACCTGGGATGAAGTGAGAGAATGGCTTTGAAATATGTACACTACCAAACGTAAAACAGATAGCTAATGGGAAGCAGCCACATAGCACGGGAAGATCAGCTTAGTGTTTTGTGACCACCTAGAGAGGTGGGATATGGAGGGTGGGAGGGAGGGAGATGCAAGAGGGAGGAGATATGGGGATATATGTATATGTATAGCTGATTCACTCTGTTATAAAGCAGAAACTAACACACCATTGTAAAGCAATTATACTCCAATAAAGATGTAAAAAAACTGCCTAAAAACAGAAAACAAAAAAGAAACAAAACAAAAGAAAGAAAAGGAAATTTAAAAAGAAGGCAGAAGACATATGGGAAGAAATAACAGTTCTGATTTTCCAATAGTGATGAAAATCCTCAAAATACAATTCAAGAAGCTCAGAGATACCAGATAGAATAAATATCCCCCCAAAGCACATGAAGATGTATTATATTCAAGCAGCTAAAAATCCATGTAAAATGAATAGCTTTGCTGCAGTCAATAAAAACGGAATGTTCCACAGAGAAAAACAGATAAGAAATATAGCATATTTCTCATTTAAAAAATATGAGACATAATATTGAAATATACAAAATGAAACACAGACATACATACACTCACAAGGCTAACCCATAGGAAAATATATTTCAAAAATGAATAAGAAATAAAGACTGTTCCAGAAAAACACAAATTGAGAGAATTCATTACCAGCAAGCCTGCAGTAAAAAAGTGTTGAAGATATTTTTTCAGAAATATTACAATACCAGTTAAAAGCCTGCATCTACCTGAAAACAAAGATCTCTGACAATGGTTAAAATGATGGTATGTATGGAAATTTTTTTGATTGTTGTTATTATTATCTTTATTTTTTACAATTTTAGTTTTCTTTTTTTTTTATTTCTATTTATTCATTTTTTGGCTGTGTCAGGTCTTAGTTTTGGCACACAGACTCTTTGCTGTGGTGTGCAGGCCTCTCTCTAGTTGTTGTTCACAGGCTCCAGACCATTCAAGCTCAGTAGTTGTTGTGCATGGGCTCTGTATTTGTGGCATGCAGCCTCTCTAGTTGTGGCACATGGGCTCAGTAGTTGTGGTGCACAGGCCTAGTTGCACCGTGGCATGTGGGATCTTAGTTCCCTGACAAGGGATCGAGCCGGCATCCCCTGCATTGCAAAACCAATTCTTAACCACTGGACCACCAGGGAAGACCCTGTTATTATTACTTTAAATCTCTAAAAATTAGTGGAGAATTAAAAAAAAAATCTATTCTAATCACATTGAGCTTTCAATCAGAGATTTTTAGTGTTCAGTCCAGCAGGATTTTATGTAATTATTAAACTTTAGTTCTTTAATACTTGTTTATCCAAGTAATAAAGGAAGTACCCATGAACTACTAAAAATACTTCTTTAAGGGATAGTAGCTTAATTTTGTAATGTCAGTAGATCTGGAAAGTAAAATTTTAATGTTAAAACTTTGCATAGTTGAAGTATTCATAGTTGAACTTTAATTCATGGTTGAAGTTTCAGAATTTCTTTGTAATTAAAGGTTCTAGGTTCAGAAGACAAAAGCCAAATTTATGCTGCTGGCTTTACTATTGTCAAGATGTTACTATTTCTATATAGTGTAGTAAAGGACAATAACTACTGATGAAAAACAAATATATATCTTGGAACTTGCACAGAAGTCTCTAAGGCCACAATAAAACTATTAGCCTACTGCTGTGTATCACAATAACAATAACCAAATGCATCTAAATTTGTAAATTATCATGCCATTTTTCAAAGAGCTTTCATATCATCTCTATGAGGTAGTTAAATTTTGTCAGTCTAAGATTCGGAAACGATCTGAATCTCACCAACTGATATCTGCTTTATGTCTACAACATCCTCATGAAGTGTTCAGAAAGACTCTAATTGAGGAACTTTGATGCTAAGGAGTTCATTAGTCCTTCAATCAACATCTTTGCAAAACTTAGTGAGTTTTCTAAGCCTTACTTAAAGCAGGATCCTACCTTCATTAGAATTTCTTAAAGTCATTTAAAACAGTGGAATCTCAGTGGTCAAGGTGGCTCTTATTTTGCAGAATTTATGTCAACAAAGGATATTTTGAATATGCAATAATTATCAGTACAGAAAAAGGAGAACATTTTTCATATTTTGGTAAAATTTTTTATAAAGAAATTCTGTAATATTGTCATTGACAGATATTACTTACACTGCCAAAATAGCTATGTTTTCTCTTGACAGCAAATATTATCAAGAAGAGTTAAGTAGGACTTCCCTGGTTGTCCAGTGGTTAGGCTCTGCTTTTCCACCATAGGGGGTGTGGGTTCAACCCATGGTCAGGGAAATTCTGCATGCTGTGAAGTGCAGCCAAAAAAAAAAAAAAAAGTTAAGTGAAAGCTCCCTGAATGTGGTGATTATAAGTTTTTCATTGCTGTAAACTTCAAAAGCCAAGAACTCTGTTTTAAATAATATTTAATAATGACAGGGAATTTAGAGCTCTCTGTTTTCCTTTTTCTTAACCTACTTGTCCTAAATATAGCTCATCTTACACCAGAAAAAATACATAATTTAATAATTATCTATACATAGATAATAAGAAAGAACAAAATAATAAACTTGTATATCATATATGTATATGTGTGTGAGTGTGTATACACATTTTTTTCCTCAGTTGGCAAATATTCACATCTATATATCTGATATTTATGTAACAATAGCATCTTGCCATTTGGAGAATTTCTACTAGAACAAACCATGTTGTGTTGAGGACTGTCAATCACAAATACTCTCTTGCCACAGAGATAGATTGATTGCATAGGTGATATAATCAGCATTCACCATTTGAAGGGCCATAAATATGTGGTTTATGCTTTGTTTAGAATCTTGTGTTAGGATAATTTCTTGCTTAATAAAAATATTTTCCCAAAAGCTGTAGTTAGGAATTCACTTCCCCAGCCTTCCTTGCATTAGGTCACAGAAATATGTTTAGGGGTTTGTCATCCAGACTCATCCGTAGGAGATGTAAATCAGAAACAAACACTTTGAGGATGCTTCTGTCAGAGAGAAGCTATTTTCTAGCCCTTAGTGTAGCAGAGCAGTGGTAGGTAGGGCAGAAATACTGATCTTCATTCTTTACATCAGCTTTGCAAGCTTTGGTATCTATGACCAGCAGTGGAGGAAATGGCACCTTGATTGGCCACTACCTGGCTGCTTCAAAGCTCAACTGAAGGGCTCTTATGGAGATTAACTGAACTGTTCTTGATATTTATATTTACTGCTAAACTAGTCGGAGTCCATTCTGCAATTTGCAAATTTAACTTCTACTTATAGTGATACTTAAACATGAAAATCTCCTGCAACTGCTAGCTGAATAACTTCTCATATAGAGAAAATGGGTTTAAGGAAATTGAGCAAAAATACAAAAAATGGTATGGATAAAAGACACATCAAAGAGATCTGAGTGCCTCTATTGCAACTAATTATACAAGGCATTATTTGCCTTTTTAGGTATATTTTTACTTAAGGTTTTTAGAACTGTTTTTGTTGCATACAAAATAATGTTTATATTGCCATTGTATTCAGAAAACAAAAACTTGTTGAATGTAGATTTCAATAAATAACAATCAAATGAATAATTAATAAATGAGTAAATTGATATATTTATATTAGAGTACATCAAGGTAGGTTAAAAATATTACTTTATGGTCTGTAACTGATAGTGAGACTTCACTCTGCTGCCAGTTAATAACTTCCTCTGAAGAAAATTGTGATTTATGATCCCAATGAAAAAGTAAAGACTCTCACATAATAAGATATGTTATTTGTTATAGTTCTGTTTCTGGTTACCAATTTATCTGGATAGGTGATGAAAAGAAATATACTAATACATTTATTTATTTTAAGTATTTGGTAAAGCAATAATAGCTCTAGAGAGATTTCACAAAATCTGCAGAAAACAAAAAAAATGTTAAGTTGTTGATGTTTCTACATATTTCTTTGAGATTTAAAAGGTAAGATTGGTTGATCCAATGCTAAATCCCTGCCTCTTGTGGTAGTTTAAGGGTGGAATGAAAACCTTTACTGTGATACAGCAACTTTGGCAGTGGATAAATTAGAAGCACACCACAGTTTTGATGACAGGAATGAAACAGAAACTTTAAATGAAGGTTGTATTATTTGCAAATGCTTTCTCCCACTCTGTGGGCTGTACTTTTTTGTTGTTTATGGTTTCCTTCATTGTGCAAAACCTTTTAAGTTTAATCAGGTCCCATTTGTTTATTTTTTTTTATTTCTATTACTCTAGAAAGTGGATCCAAAAAGATACTGCTGTGATTAACCCAGACTGTTCTGCCTATGTTTTCCTCTAAGACGTTTATAGTATCCAGTGTTATATTTACATTTTTAATCCATTTTGAGTTTATCTTTGTGTACAGTGTTAGAGAATGTCCTAAAATGTAGCTGTCCAGTTTCCCCAGCACCACTTATTGAAGAGACTGTCTTTTCTCCATTGTATATTCTTGCTTCCTTGGTCATAGATTAATTAACCAAAGGTGCTTGGGTTTACTTCTGGACTTTCTATCCTGTTCCATTGATCTATATGTCTGTTTTTGTGCCACTTCCATACGGTTAAAATGCCATTGTTATTTCATAGGGGTTGCATTGAATCTGTATATTGCCTTGGGTAGTATAGTCATTTTGACAATATTGATTCTTCCAATCCCAGAACATGGTATATTGCTCCATCTGTTTGTGTCATCTTCAATTTCTTTCACCAGCATTTTGAGGTTTTGGGGTACAGGTCTTTTGCTTCCTCAGGTAGGTTTATTCTTAGGTATTTTATTCTTTTTTTATGTGATGGTAAATTATTGTTTTCTTAATTTCTGTTTCTGATCATTCATTGTTAGTGTATAGAAATGCCACAGACTTCTGTGTATTAATTTTGTATCCTGCAACATTATAGAATTAATTGATGAGACCTAGTACTTTTCTGGTAGCACATTTAGGATTTTCTATGTATAGTATCATGTCATCTGAAAACAGTGACAGCTTTACATCCTCTTTTCCAGCTTGGATTCCCTTTATTTCTTTTTCTTCTCTGATTTCCGTGGCTAAGACTTCCAAAACTATGTTGAATAAAAGTGGACATCCTTGTGTTATTCCCGATCTTAGAGGAAAGGCTTTCAGCTTTTCGTTTTTGAATATGATGTTAGCTGTGGCAAACGATGCAAACAACAAGGGATTAATCTCCAAAATATACAAACAGTTCATGCAGCTCAATATCAAAAAAAAATCAAAAAATGGGAAGAAAATCTAAGTAGACATTTCTCCAAAGAAGACATACCAATGGTCAAAAAGCACATGAAGAAATGCTCAAATAGTTGCTTCAACTAGCAGTTCAATTGTTTAAACAGAATCAGTAGAGTTGCTTTTTCAATTGTTCTACAAGGAAAACTATCCACCTTTTCCAAATAAAAATACACCACAACAAATGATCATCTGAATCAGTGACTGTCTAACTTACATATCCCAGAATATTTCTGCATTGTAAATTTTCATATTTATTATTTCTTATTTTGTCACAATATCTATCAAATGTAATATCTCTAACTAGCACAAATTATTTCATCAAGGATTATTTCAAAATTGCATCATTTCACTATTTTAATCATATTATTCCTTTTGCCATACAAGTAATAATATATACTTTTCTTCTATTTAACAAGCTAGCTTATTCAAATGTTATTTTACCTAAAGGCTACTATGTCTCATCTAGTAGAATTTAAAAGACTAATAACAACAAATACATAAATGTGTCACATGTGGAATTCAAAAGCTGCTTTGTAACCAGTAGTCTCAGCACATTTTGTTTTATTGCTCTAAAATTTTAAAAAAGTTCTAGCTATTTAGAAAGTAGGAAAGTATTACTCAGAAGGACAATCATATTGAAAGTGATATGTCAGCTCCAAGTACTGAACCATCATAAACAAACTCTAGCATTTGCGATCAAGGACGTTTTGAATTATAAAAAATGAATACTTTTTTTACAGAGACATAATGTGTACCTCAGATAAAAGTAATTGCTAAAGACCTAGAGAGATGATTATGTAGATGAATGTAATTTTGTTTTCGAAAACTTAAGATTTTTGTAGGACAAAAATCTCTCTTTTCCAAAGTACTAAGCAGACATAACTTAATAATATGAGTAATTTAAAAGAAACATTAGAAATGCAATTCATCAGGCATCTATTGTTTTCTGACTCAATCTTGAACTTAAAAACATTTAAAGTTCACAATGTTCTATTTTTCCAGTTTTTTTTTTAAATGGTATTCCATTATTGTTACCCACTTTCAGAGAAAAATAGATAATTGAACTCAAGGAATATGGGTATGATTAAAACGCTAAAGGCCAGAGGATTTGTATTTTTCATTAAACACTAGAATGGAAATGGTAGATTGAGTTCAACATGATTATTTTATCATAACATAAACAGTGAAATGTAGACTTCAAGTTTTTTTTTATATTGTCCACATTCCATCTATTTTGTAGCCTATAGAAACAAACAAAAAATCCCTTAATGGCATTTCCCAAAACCTGAAAAAGGTGTACAATTATTATCTCCCTTCATTGTCATCACTGTCCACTTTGTTTTTGTTTGTTTTTTTTGCAGTACGCGGGCCTCTTACTGTTGTGGCCTCTCCCGTTGCAGTCGGAGCACAGGCTCCGGATGCGCAGGCTCAGCGGCCATGGCTCACGGGCCCAGCTGCTCCGCGGCATGTGGGATCTTCCCAGACCAGGGAATGAACCCGTATCCCCTGCATCGGCAGGCAGACTCTCAACCACTGCGCCACAAGGGAAGCCCTGTCCACTTTGTTTTAATAAAGAATTTGGAAATCAGACATATCCTGTCAAATATCCATGGGTTCGTTTTTGTTTTTGTTTTTAATTTGATGAATAACCTTGGTAAAGTGTAGATTTAAGGAATAAAATTAATATCAAGATTATATCATATCATGACCTTGCATTCAAGAATTTGCATTCAGGTTTAGCTTCACACTGGTTAGTCCCAAGAGAAGCAGGGTAAAAATACTGGGTCACAGGTACCCATGTGACCATAAAGCTAGACAAGAAATAATGCTAAAATAAGCATAGGTAATTCAAATTTCAAATAAAAGTCAAGAAAATACTTTAAGTAAGTAAAGAACTTATGCAAGAAAGCTGTGTTTGGGTAAAAAGAGAAGCAAAAAAATAACTATAAGGGAAGCAATAAGGGAGGTAATGCTTACCATATACTTATCTATTCTGGGCTAAGTTCTTTATAGATGCCTTGCACTGTTTAATTTTCACAAGAATCCTCTGGTGGAGAAATTATTTTACCCATTATGGAGATGAGGAAATCAGTCTTGAAAATTGATTAAGAACTTATAAATGGCACCTGTGAGACTTAAATACATGTCTCAGTTGTATATTTTGCTTTTCCTTGTACAACATGGTTTACAATGTATCTAAAATTCTTTGGCCTCTTGAGAATGGAGACATATTCTAATGAATCAAATTGATTTATGTTGCCCTCCTACAAATTAAAAATAGAGTCCATATTGGGGGATGTGGAAAGGGAATGGTGGTAGATGGAAGAAAACATGGGTTTTGGAATTAGACACTCATAGTTTAAAATTCATTCACTAAAATATCACTAGGTTTTAACTATTATAAATTCTACTGGTTTTGTTTTTATGCATAGCATTTTGGAAAAAAAAAGAAATGTGGCCATAAGCGACCATTCTTTCCTTCCATTTTCTCCAGTCTTTCAAATCATATTGATTGAATACAAAGAGTTTTAATCTAATTTGGCATAAAGTAGATAATTTTGTCCCAGCTTTTACCATTAGGGGGTGTACTATTAGTAATAGTATATAGAAAGTGATCATAACATTAAACTTTTGTGGGGTTTTTTTGTTTGTTTGTTTCCTTGATACTTTGAGCAGTTTTCCAAATAGCATCTAGATTAGATATGGTTCTTATTTTCTCCAAAATGTGAGAAAGCCAATAGATATCATTTTCTGTTTTCAAGTGATTTGTTGAAACATATTAGTTAGAATAAAATTGATTTCAATTTAAAAATTAAATCTGGCCTCAAAAAGCCTGATTCTATTATTTAGAGCCAGAATTATATTGTTGTTATTTTTTTTAATGTGGAGATAAAATATCAGAATTTCTTAGAAAGCCAAACTGTAGTGCAGATAGCATGATACTTGATGATTTTCTTCATTCATCAGAGAAAACACTCAATGCATTATCATTAATATTATTTGGAAAAAGATCCAATTCATGTAATTCTATGTAAAGAAGCACTTTCCACAGTTAAATTCAGTGAAAGGACAGATTAAGAATCCATTACTGGTGTGGGGCTAATGGTGGACTCTGGGAGGGCTCAGGCCAAGGAATACTTCCAGGAACTTCTGCTGCCGGTGTCCCTGTCCTCACGGTGAGACAGAGCCACCCCCGCCTCTGCAGGAGACCCTCCGACACTAGCAGATTACCATGTTGAGGATGCTCACACTGCTGCACAGCCACGGTAGATTGATTTCTGAGCTGGAGACACCCTCTTTCAATTATTAAAAGTCTGAAATGGAAAATTAGGAGACGAGGGGAAGATAGCAGAAGAGTAAGACACGGAGATCACCTTCCTCCTCACAGATACACCAGAAATACATCTACACATGGAACAACTCCTACAGAACACCTGCTGAACGCTGGCAGAAGACCTCAGACATCCCAAAAGGCAAGAAACTCCCCACGTACCTGGGTACGGCAAAAGAAAAAAGAATAAACAGAGACAAAAGGATAAGGATGGGACCTGCACGAGTGGGAGGGAGCTGTGAAAGGAGGAAATGTTTCCACACACTAGGAAGCCCCTTTGCAGGCAGAGACCGTGGGTGGTGGAGGGGGAACTTCGGAGCTGCGGAGGAGAGGACAGCAACAGGAGTGCAGAGGACAAAGCGGGGAGATTACCACACAGAGGATCGGTGCTGACCAACACTCACCAGCCCGAGAGGCTTGTCTGCTCACCCGCCGGGGCAGGCAGGGCTGGGAGCTGAGGTTCGGGCTTCGGTAGGAGCACAGGGAGAGGACTGGGATTGGCAGCATGAACACAGCCTGCAGGGGGAGAGTGCACCATAGCTAGCCAGGAGGGAGTCCGGGGAAAAGTCTGGACCTACCGAAGAGGCAAGAGACATTTTGTTCCCTCTTTGTTTCCTGGTGTGCAAGGAGAGGGGATTAAGGGTGCTGCTTAAAGGAGCTACAGAGACAGGTGGGAGCTGCAGATAAAAGCGTGGACCACAGACACGGGCATGAGATGATAACACTGTTGCTGCCACCACCAAGAAGCCTGTGTGCGAGCACAGGTCACTATACACATCCCCCTTCCAGGGAGCCTGTGCAGCCCGCCACTGCCAGGGTCCCGGGATCCAGGGACAACTTCCCCAGGAGAACGCAGAGTGTGTCTCAGGCTGGTGCAACATCACACCGGCCTCTGCCGCTGCAGGCTCACCCCACACTCTGTGCCCCTCCTTCCCCCCAGGCCTCAGTGAGCCAGATTCCCCGAAGCAGCTGATCCTTTAACCCCGTCCGGTCTGAGTGAAAAACAGACACCCTCCGGTGACCTACACGCAGAGGCAGGGCCAAATCCAAAGCTGAGTCCCTGGGAACTGTGCAAACAAAGAAGAGAAAGGGAAATCTCTCCCAGCAGCCTCAGAAGCAGTGGATTAAAGCTCCACAATCAATTTGATGTACCTGCATCTGTGGAATACATGAATAGACAACGAATCATCCCAAATTGAGGAGGTGGACTTTGAGAGCAAGATTTATGATTTTTTCCCCTTTTCCTCTTTTTGTGAGTGTGTATGTGTAAGCTTTTGTGTGAGATATTTTCTGTATAGCTTTGCTTCCACCATTTGTCCTAGGGTTCTCTCTGTCTGATTTTGTTTCTCTTTTTTTCTTAATAATTATTTTTATTTTAATAATTTATTATATTTTATATTACTTTATTTTATTTAACTTTTTCTTTCTTTCTTCCTTTTTTCCCTTCCTTCCTTCCATCCTTCCTCCCTCCCTCCCTCCCTCCTTTCTTTCTTTCTTTTTCTTTCTTTCTTTCTTTCTTTCTTTCTTTCTTTCTTTCTTTCTTTCTTTCTTTCTTTCCTTCTTTCTTTCTTTCCTTCTTTCTTTCCTTCTTTCTTTCTACTTCTATTAATTCTTTCTTTCTACTTTTTCTCACTTTTATTCTGAGCCGTGTGGATGAAAGGCTCTTGGTGCTGCAGACAGGAGTCAGTGCTGTGTCTCTGAGGTGGGAGAGCCAACTTCAGGACACTGGTCCACAAGAGACCTCCCAGCTGCACATAATATCAAACAGCAAAAATCTCCCAGAGATCTCCATCTCAACACCAGCACCAAGCTTCCCTCAACGACCAACAATCTACAGTGGTGGTCCCCCTATGCCAAACAACTAGCAAAACAGGAACACAACCTCACCCATTAGCAGACAGGTTGCCTAAAATCATAATAAGTCCACAGACACCTCCAAAAAACCACCAGATGTGGACCAGCCCACCAGAGAGACAAGATCCAGCCTCATCCATCAGAACACAGGCACTAGTCCCCTCCACCAGGAAGCATACACAACCCACTGAACCAACCTTAGCCACTGAGGAAAGACACCAAAAACAGTGGGAACTACGAAACTGCAACCTACAAAAAGGAAACCCTAAACACGTAAGATAAGCAAAATGAGAAGACAGAAAAAAACACAGCTGATGAAGGAGCAAGATAAAAACCCACCAACCTAACAAATGAAGAGGAAATAGGCAGTCTACCTGAAAAAGAATTCAGAATAATGATAGTAAAGATGATCCAAAATCTTGGAAATACAATAGACAAAATGCAAGAAACATTTAACAAGGACCCAGAAGAACTAAAAATGAAACAAACAATGATGAACAACACAATAAATGAAATGAAAAATACTCTAGATGGGATCAATAGCAGAATAACTGAGACAGAAGAATGGATAAATGACATGGAAGATAAAACAGTGGAAATAACTACTGCAGAGCAGAATAAAGAAAAAGAGAATGAAAATAACTGAGGACAGTCTCAGAGACCTCTGGGACAACATTAAATGCACCAACATTCGAATTATAGGGGTTCCAGAAGAAGAAGAGAAAAAGAAAGGAACTGAGAAAATATTTGAAGAGATTATAGTTGAAAACTTCCCTAATATGCGAAAGGAAATAGTTAATCAAGTCCAGGAAGCAGAGAGTCCCAATCAGGATAAATCAAAGGAGAAACAGGCAAAGACATATATTAATCAAACTATCAAAAGTTAAATATAAAGAAAACATAGTAAAAGCAACAAGGGAAAAATAACACAAAAGGGAATAACCATAACGTTAACAGCTGATCTTTCAGCAGAAACTCCGCAAGCCAGAAGGCACTGGCAGGACATATTTAATGTGATGAAGGAGAAACACCTGCAAAAAAGATTACTCTACCCAGCAAGGATCTCATTCAGATTTGATGGAGAAATTAAAAACCTTACAGACAAGCAATAGCTGAGAGTTCAGCACCACAAAACCAGCTTTACAACAAATGCTAAAGGAACTTCTCTAGGTAAGAAACACAAGAGAAGGAAAAGACCTACAATAATGAACAAAAAACAATTAGGAAAATGGGACTGGGAACATAAACATTGATAATTACCTTACATGTAAATGGACTAAATGCTCCCACCAAAAGACACAGATTGGCTGAATGGATACAAAAACAAGACCCGTATATATGCTGTCTACAAGAGACACACTTCAGACCTAGAGACACATACAGACTGAAAGTAAGGGGATGGAAAATGATATTCCATGCAAATGGAAACCAAAATAAAGCTGGAGTAGCAATTCTCATATTAGACAAAATAGACTTTAAAATAAAGATTATTAGAAGAGACAAAGAAGGACACTACATAATGATCAAGGGATCGAGCCAAGAAGAAGATATAACAATTGTAAATATTTATGTACCCAACATAGGAACACCTCAAAACATAAGGCAAATACTAACAGCCATAAAAGGGGAAATCGACAGCAACACATTCATATTAGGGTACTTTAGCACCTCACTTTCACCAATGGACAGATCATCCAAAAATGAAAATAAATAAGGAAACAGAAGCTTTAAATGATGCATTAACAAGATGGACTTAATTGACATTTATAGGACATTCCATCCAAAAACAACAGAATACACTTTCTTCTCAAGTGCTTATGGAACATTCTCCTGGATAGATCATATCTTGGGTCACAAATCAAGCTTTTGTAAATTTAAGAAATTGAAATTGTATCAAGTATCTTTTTCCGACCACAATGCTATGAGACTAGATATCAATTACAGGAAAAGATCTGTAAAAAATACAAATACATGGAGGCTAAATAATACACTACTTAATAACAAAGTGATCACTGAAGAAATCAAAGAAGAAATCACAAAATACCTAGAAACAAATGACAATGGAGACACGATGACCCAAAACCTATGAGATGCAGCAAAAGCAGTTCTAAGAGGAAAGTTTATAGCAATACAATCCTACCTTAAGAAACAGGAAACATCTCAAATAAACAACCTAACCTTGCACCTAAAGCAATAGGAGAGGGAAGAACAAAAAAACCTTCAAAATTAGCAGAAGGAAAGAAATCATAAAAATCAGATCAGAAATAAATGAAAAAAATGAAGGAAATAGTAGCAAAGATCAATTAAACTAAATGCTGGTTCTTTGAGAAGATAAACAAAATTGATAAACCATTAGCCAGAGTGAAGAAAAATAGGGCGAAAACTCAAATCAATAGAATTAGAAATGAAAAAGGACAAGTAACAACTGACACTGCAGAAATACAAAAGATCATGAGAGATTACTATACGCAACTCTATGCCAATAAAAATGTACAACATGGAAGAAATGGTCAATTTCTTAAAAATGCACAACCTGCTGAGACTGAATCAGGAAGAAATAGAAAATATAAACAGACCAATCACAAGCACTGAAATTGAAACTGTGATTGAAAATCTTCCAACAAACAAAAACCCAGGACCAGATAGCTTCACAGGCGAATTCTATCAAACATTTAGAGAAAAGCTAACACCTATCTTTCTCAAACTCTTCCAAAATATAGCAGAGGGAAGAACACTCCCAATCTCATTCTACGAGGCCACCATCACCCAAAACCAGACAAGGATGTCACAAAGAAAGAAAACTACAGCCCCATATCACTGATGAACATAGATTCAAAAATCCTCAACAAAATATTAGCAAACAGAATCCAACAGCACATTAAAAGGAGCATACACCATGATAAATTGGGGTTTATTCCAGGAATGCAAGGATTCTTCAATATGTGCAAATCTATCAATGTGATAAACCATATTAACTAATTGAAGGAGAAAAACCATATGATCATCTCAATAGATGCAAAGTTTTGACAAAATTCAACACGCATTTATGATAACAACTCTGCAGAAAGTAGGCAAAGAGGGAACTTTCCTCAACATAATAAAGGCCATATATGAAAAACCCACAGCAAACATTGTCTTTAATGGTGAAATACTGAAAACATTTCCACTAAGAACAGGAAGAAGACAACAGCACTCTTATTCAACAAACTTTTGGAAGTTTTAGCCACAGCATTCAGAGAAGAAAAGGAAATAAAAGGAATCCAAAACGGAAAAGAAGCAGTAAAGCTGTCACTGTTTGCTGATGACATGATACTATACATAGAGAATCCTAAAAATGCTACCAGAAAACTAGTAGAGCTAATCAGTGTATTTGGTAAAGTAGCAGGATACAAAATTAATGCACAGAAATCTCTGGCATTCCTATACACTAATGATGAAAAATCTGAAAGTGAAATCAAGAAAACACTCCCTTTTCCCATTGCAACAAAAATAATAAAATATCTAGGAATAAACCTACCTAAGGAGAAAAAACACCTGTATGCAGAAAGTTATAAGACACTGATGAAAGAAATTAAAGATGATACAAATAGATGGAGAGATATACCATGTTCTTGGATTGGCAAAATCTACATTGTGAAAATGACTCTACTACCCAAAGCAATCTACAGATTCAATGCAATCCCTATCAAACTACCACTGGCATTTTTCACAGAACTTGAACAAAAAATTTCACAATTTGTATGGAAACACAAAAGACCCCGAATAGCCAAAGCAATCTTGAGAACGAAAAACGGAGCTGGAGGAATCAGGCTCCCTGACTTCAGACTATGCTACAAAGCTACAGTAATCAAGACAGTGTGGTACTGCCACAAAAACAGAAAGGTAGATCAGTGGAACAGGATAGAAAGCCCAGAGATAAACCCACGCACATATGGTCAACTTACCTTTGATAAAGGAGTCAGGAATGTACAGTGGAGAAAGGACAACCTCTTCAATAAGTGGTGCTGGGAAACCTGGAAAGGTAGGTGTAAAAGTATGAGATTATACCACTCCCTAACACCATACACAAAAATAAGCTCAAAATGGATGAAAGACCTAAATGTAAGGCCAGAAACTATCAAACTCTTAGAGGAAAACATAGGCAGAGCACTCTATGACATAAATCACAGCAAGATCCTTTTTGACCCACCTCCTACAGAAATGGAAATAAAAACCAAAATAAACAAATGGGACCTAATGAAACTTCAAAGCTTTTGCACAGCAAAGGAAACCATAAACAAGACCAAAAGAAAACACTCAGAATGGGAGAAAATGATTGCAATGAAGCAACTGACAAAGGATTAATCTCCAAAATTTACAAGAAGCTCATGCAGCTCAATAACAAAAAAAAACAACAACTCAATCCAAAAATGTCAGAAGACCTAAATAGACATTTCTCCAAAGTACAAATACAGTTGCCAACAAACACATGAAAGAATGCTCAACATCATTAATCATTAGAGAAATGCAAATCAAAACTACAATGAGATATCATCTCACACCAGTCAGAATGGCCATCATCAAAATATCTAGAAACAATAAATGCTGGAGAGGGTGTGGAGAAAAGGGAACACTCTTGCACTGCTGATGGGAATGTGAATTGGTTTAGCCGCTATGGAGAACTGTATGGAGGTTCCTTAAAAAAGTACAAATAGAACTACCATATGACCTAGCAATTCCAGTACTGGGCATATACCCTGAGAAAACCATAATTCAAAAAGAGTCATGTACCAAAATATTCTTTGCAGCTCTATTTACAATAACCCGGAGATGGAAACAACCTAAGTGTTCATCATCAGATGAATGGATACAGAAGATGTGGCACATACATACAATGGAATATTTTTCAGCTATAAAAAGAAACAAAATTGATCTATTTTTAATGAGGTGGATAGACCTAGAGTCTGTCATACAGAGTGAAGTAAGTCCGAAAGAGAAAGATAAATACCATATGCTAACACATATATATGGAATTTAAGAAAAATAAATGTCATGAAAAACCTAGGGGTAAGACAGGAATAAAGACAGAAACCTACTAGAGAATGGAGTTGAGGATATGGGGAGGGGTAAGGGTAAGCCGTGACAAAGCGATAGAGAGACATTGACATATATACCCTACGAAATGTTAGGTAGATAGCTAGTGGGAAGCAGCCACAAAGCACAGGTAGATCAGCTTGGTGTTTTGTGACTGCCTGGAGGGTTGGGTTAGGGAGGGTTGGAGGGAGGGAGACCAAGAGGGAAGAGATATGGGAACATATTTATATGTATAACTGATTCACTTTGTTATAAAGCAGAAACTAACACACCATTGTAAAGCAATTATACTCCAATAAAGATGAAAAAAAAAAGAATCCATTACTGCTGTCACTCAAATTGAAATTTTTGTCTTCTCACTAAGAGACTGACTTACTATGACATAGAAAACAAACTACTGTACCTCTCAGTGAAAAATTGCTCCAACGTTTCTACGATTAACAAGACCTCTTTGACAGATTTATCTGCACTTTCTATATCCTTATATATAAAGCAGTCATTCCTTATAAACATTAGTGTTTAAATCCAATCTGACCATCTGTTTTTAATTAGAATATTTATCCCATTTACATTTAATGTAATTGTTGGTATATTTTGGCTTAAAATCTAGTATCTTACTGTTTATTTAATATATGATATATTTTATTATTCCTTTTTCACCCTCTATAACCACAATACTCTTATAGTTTTTGATTATCTTAGTGGGAATCCTAAAAATTTCTTCTTTTATCCTTGACCTTAAAGCTCAATATAAATTAGAACATTTTCCACTCTTCATGTAACACATTTGAATGTTATCTATAGTTACGGTTCTCATGATTTTCTAATAATTTGTCACATATTTTGAGCATATGTAAATGTTCATGTCATAGGAATTTATTAATATCCTTTTATTACATCTTATATTTATTTAGATTTACCCAAATTTATTATTGTTATTACATTCTTATTTCTTCTGTATCTCCATATTTCCATTTGAGAATATTTTTCTTCTAACTAAAGATAAATAACTAGTGGGTTTGCTGCTGACACATTCTTACTTTTGCTGTTTGTTTGAACATGTTTAAATTTCTATTTTTTATATTTATATAATAATTATTCATTTCTGCATTTTTTTTTGTAGATGTTCTGCAAATATTTAGTTGATTTCTTACCAGGTATTTGGTGTTTTCAATATAATTACCTGAAACATTATGAACTGTAGATGTTCTTCCAGCAATGTCCCAGACATTATGATCACCTTTCCCAGGTCATAATAGCTTAGCATGAGAAAATTGGCAAATTTCTTCGGTGATACTACAGGTAAGCCTCTTGTATTTGGGATAATCATTGTGATACAATTTATGTTATAGAGCTCTCTTTGGCAACAGGCTGAGAGCAGACTCTCCTAAAACTATATTTTTACCTCTTCTACTCTATCATCCTTTGTGCATTCTGGTACAGATTTCTACCAAAAGCACTTCCTCATTAGAAAGGAAAAGCACTTACTCACTTGCACAAAAATCTCCAACTGTGGTCTTACTTGGGTAACTAAATTAATCAATGTGGTGACTGAGCTAGATTGGGGTCAGGTTGCAATTTTAGTAAGATTCAGTTCATCTCTTATTTGTCTCTCTTCCTTAGCATTTACCTTCCAAGACTGTGTGCCTTACAGATCAGTGCCAAATAGTTCAGGAGCATACATTTACACATCAGAGATTTTAAGTTTAAACTTTAACCTCCCATTGTGTGAAGTTCAAAAATTTGCAAATGTCTAAGGAGGAAACAGGGTGTGAAGAGATCCCCTTCCTCTAATAGTGATACTGAGTCCAAGTTCCTACTGCTTGCCCATAGTTCAGACCAATAAATGGAGGGACAATGTTTTGGTCAAGGAATACCAACTTTATATAGAAAGACATCAGACCTGAAGATGTCAAACCAGTGTCCCAAAGAACCATCTTACCCGAGTTAAAATTCAGGCTTCTTTTATACTAAAAGGGGAAGGGGAGTTGCTAGTGGTTACAGACTTCTAGGTGCCAGCCAGACTCAAGAGGGGATTTAATAACCTTTTGTCCTTGCAGCTGTCCATGAAGGCCTGGTCATGATATTCCTGTAAACATTCAAGACAAATGTTATTTTCTGTTCTGCAACTTTTTATCTCTATAGAAATGAAAAGTGTTATGCCCTTAAAGGTCAAGCCTGGGAGGCATAGCCTTGAAAAAGGCTACTATGTATATTTCAGGCTATAGGCAACATTCTTTTTTTCTGTTTGAGGAGGCAAAGTTGCAGAACCAGCATGACTAAGCACAGGTAACAGAGCACAAAGGTTAGAGCTAAAGGAATAGTTCCAACGTGGAGTCAGGTTTTTTCTTCTCTTTTACTTTCTTATGTATCAAGAGACTGCAGAATATTTACTATAATTCTTCAAGCTTTCTAGCTCAGTTTCCCCAGGTTTATACATAATCCTGTATGTCAGCATAAATTCTGTGGGAAAAATGCCCACGTGCTTTAGCATTCTCTAGTTTCTCATCTATCATGCCTGCCCCTGTGACTGTCAAAAGCTCCACTGATATCTCCATCTATCAGTAAAATCTCTCTGACTGGGAAAATCCTGAATATTTTTTCTATGCCCAGAATTAGAAAGTTCTCCCAGGAAAGAAATACCTAATGATTATTTGCTGGCCTAGAAAAGACTCATCTTTTCTATAATTTTAGTTTATGTAATCTTCATTCTTTCACTGTCTTTAAAAAATATAACTTTAAAAATAAATCTTGTTTGCTAATTGTTGCAGTAGGAGCATGGACCTACCACAAGCTCCTATACTTACCAAGAAATATACTTCTCTCACTTTCATTATTAAATATACTACTATAGGATATAAAATTCTAAATTTATATATTTATATACATATATAAAAATATATATGTATATAAATAAATAAATATATATATATATATATATATGATCTTTCAGTTCTTTTAAGATATTTTAGGTACTCTAAATTCTATTGGAGATTTCTGTTTTATAACCCCAAATTTCCTCCCTCTGGCTGATTTTAAAATGTTCTCTATAACTTTGATTTTTAAGTTTTAGTAAGAAATCCTTATGGGTAGTCTTTATGATTATCCTGAATTTCTGTTATAAATTATTTTAACAATTTTGGAAATGCCTATCCATTAACCTTTAAAATTTTGGTTTTATTTCATTATCTCTATTCTCTCATACTGGGACTCTAGATACAAATAGATTGGCTCCTTCACTTTTGAAAAATTATCTCTTACATAATTTCCTACATTTTCTGTCCTTTAACTGTTCTATGACTCAATTAACTAGTTTTTACTAACCTATTCCCAGCTCACTAACTTTCTCTTGAGCTGTTTCTAGTTTGCTTTTGAAACTAAAGACAAAGTACTTAATTTCAGTTTTCAAATTTCATTTCTAGAATTGTCATGAGGCTTTATTTTTAAATTCTTATTCTTACCAAATTTTTTTTTATTTTTAAACATACTAAGCAAAGTATAACTAAGTTTTATAATGTACTGACATTTGATAATGGCAATATCAGTACCTCCTGAGTTTGTTTTTACAGTCTCTGTTTTTATGTTGGTTTTAGTTATCTTTTTAATATCCTTATTACTTCTGATTTACTGTGAGATATTGAATATGAAGAAGTATGTAGGAATAATTTGAAGCTCTGTATGATGCTCTATTCCTCAAGAAAGACTTCTAAACAAAAGTTAGAAAAGGAACAGAATAGTTTACTCCAATTGAATTCAGCATAATTTGAGCATATTTTAAGCATATTTTAAACTAGACTGTGGTCAATGGGGGACCTGTTTTATTTGTCATCTACTCTAACCTCTATGATACAGTCCAAACTGAGATCCTGAGGTGACTACTTAAGCTTTTTCCCTTCCTGGCCCCTGAAATTCAGTTTTTGTCATCCAACATTATGATATGCCTGAAAGTTCTACTGTTCCTTTCAGCCTTTCTGTTACTGTTTTTTGCTCCATGTTGCATCCTCATAACCACAGATTTTGCAATGACTTAGGAGAAAAGGCATTGCCAAATGTGATGCTGACATTTGGAATGGGTTTTCCTTCTTTTCAGGGCTTTTGGCTCTATAATTCTTGTTGAGTTGATAGCATTTGATGGATTCAAATAGATGTTTTCTACATATTATTCAATTCTGGTAGATGGTCTCATCAGGTAAGTAGTTCCAGAAAAAGTTTGTTCAAAATTTCTGGAAGCAGAATTCTTATTGAATGATTTTTTAAATAGGGTTATTAATCACTTTATTATATATATATATATATGTATATATATATATATATATACACACACATATATATATCACTGGTATAATGGTATATTAATTACATTGAGGGAATAAAACAGAATTACAATGTGAAGTATTTTATTCATATGAGGGCAACATTACACATAAAATGTAAAATACCACCTTTTTTACTAAATGTAGAAAAATGAATGAATATGTAAGCCAGTGTTCATGAAAATTTGACATTTATAATAAATGATTATAGCTGAAAAATCTAATGTTGTGAGAAGAAACGAATTTCCACCAGTTAAGCAGACATTAGTTTTGAAATATTTAAACAGCAATCTCTTTGATGTTTTCTGTATTATCTAATACATACACACTACTTTGATAAATATAAATATACATATTTCACATATTTATCCTCTATAGACAAAACACTGATAAATAAGTTCAGAATTTATGAGTTATTAAAATTAAATTTAATCAACTAAAGTTTGTTACCATCATGATAATATATCCTTAAAATAAAAGAAAAAATAATAACATATTTTCTTTTTTAATTAAATGTGGTGAACTGCCACTGCCTCCAAAATACATTTTGTCTTTCTTCCATAGTTGTATAGTGTTAACTAGGCACATGCTTATTTGATGGAAAATAAATTTCCAAGTCCTCTTAATATCTAAATATGTTCATATTAAACAGTTATTACTGATGAAAGATAAGCAGAAATGATATGTACAATGTAAACATCACTAGCTAAGAAGAAATGGTTCTATCCTTCTTGTTGTAAGCAGGAACAAAATCTTGTAGCTGGCCTTGCTTTGGTAGTCAAGTGAGAAAAATATCCTAGTTTTTAAAGAGTGAGTGGTGAAGGAAAACAAGGAAAGAATAAAGGAAGGAAGAAAGGAAGGATGGAATTAGGGAAGGAGGAAATAAAAAGGAGGGAGAGAGGGAAGAAGGAAAGAGGGGGTGGAAAGAATCCTGGGCCTTTGAAAAATATAGTGGAGCTAAAACAAACCACCAGTCTGAACCATCAGCTCATTTGAATAATTAAAAGACAGAGAAAGAAATTTCTGTCTTATTTATGTTAATATATCTTGGAATCTCTTAGCCTGAATTGTATTTAATACATTAACTTTAAAGCACATAGTAGACTAGTGTTATGGTTTGGATATTTTAGTTTAAGTCTAATAGCTAAGCACAAGTTTTCTCTTTCTTTAAAATTGCAACATTTGAGACAGAGGTGAATGTAATTCTTTGTTATAAAAATAGTGTCCCATTCATGTTACATTTTAATTTCCAAACCTCAGTTGATGCTAACATATCTAGATGATAGTAATGATGATGATGATCATATACTTTGAAAAGCTTGTATTATTTGTGTGCTTATGAATTAATGTGAAATGTCACACTTAAGAGTTTATGGTTCATAAAACCATTCATTCAGAGACCATCCCTAAACTGGTTATTTGTCAGGATGGAACAAAGTGATCTGAATTTGAATTTCTATGGTATTGGAGTAATTCTGGATCATTATTAATTTCGACTTCATATTTGTTTCAAATCTCCCCAGTATGTTTATGTTAGTATTTCTTAAAAAGCAGATACCTTCTGTAAAACAATTAATTAAATACAATAAAGTATTTGACAGAAGTGGGTAAAAAAGACAATGGATTATACCAAATTTGCTTATTCCATAACCAAATAATCAGGTAAACTCTTATTGGATTTTGCATATCCAATAACATTGGATATGCAAAATTTAAATATACTGAGGATGAGTTGACACATAATGGTTTAAAAAATATCCTCCAAACAATTGATTTTATTTAAATTATAAAGTCAAATTTGAGCAGCATACTATGTCAGAAAGTCAGTATTTGATTTACATTTGCCTTTCTAATGCATAAATCATATTTCCTGTTTCTTCTCTGTCATAGAAAGGTTTTGGTAGAGAGTGATTGTTCTAAGTTTTAATTTTAAAATATTAATGGTTTCATCTGTTATCTGCTGAGTGGATTTTCACTAACATTTTGTAAAATGCTGTTGTTGTCCTCTGTTGAGACTTACACAGAAATATAAAATAAAGAACTTATGTGTATTAATTAAAATATACCCATCAATCTCTACAACCACAATTATATTTATGTTATCTGCTTCTCAAATGCTATTAACGTTATGAGTCTTTTGATTTATCCAAAATAGTAATTTAAAAATTAACCTCATCTTATCATCTCTCTTAATTTCCTGATTATCACTATGCAAAATCAAAATAAAATTTAATTTTAATGGCTTTTACCATGATGACTACTTTCTATTTAGCTAAATAAACATAAAATAATATCTAATACATCAATGCCTTGTTTGCATTCCTATAAACATTTTACCTTTTATCAAAAATATTAAAATATTTCTTTCTTAATACAATTGAAAACATTTATTAATTTGGAACACACACAAATTGTAGCTTTTTTAAAATTAAAAGACACTATGTATTAGCTGAAATATGAAGTGGCATAGGGAAAAATAGTGGTATGCAATTGTTTTTGAGTAACGATATATGGAAAAATGTCTTAAAGGTAAATCTCTTTTTTATAAAATATTTTTAGGATGGCAGAAAAATAAAACTACTACAATTTTCTTATGAATAACATTATCTAAAGTTGAGTATACTACCACATCTGAAGAAAACATACCTTTTCTATAGGCATTAATGTAGAAAATAAAATATGACTATTTCTCTGTGAATCTCATTTAGAAAAAGATTATTTTTTTTAATATGTGGATACCACAGTTCCAAGACAAAGTGCTATTTTTTGTTAGCACATAAACATTTGCTATTTAATAAAGAGAAAACTGAAAAGAAAGAGAGTGGATATAAAATTATATGAATCAAAGTGTGAAACAATAAAACGTATTAATAATTCTAGTAATAGAAATTTTAAAAAGGGAAACAAAGTTATGTTTGAAGATGAAAAGTGCACCTATTTAAACTAATTAGAGGTGAAGGGGTAGAGAAATATAATATAAATATGTGACGGTTTCAAACCAGCAAGAATGATGCCTTAATTTTCTCTCCGTGTGTGGTAATTCAACTTGCGCAAGAGAACTTGTGACTAACACTTGTCTACTTAACAATATGCAATTAATATGTTTTATTTTCAAAATGCCTTTTCAGAGACTCATGTAAGAAAATTTAAAGGTAAAGTTATTATTGTTAGGTCATCTATTTGCATCTTACAGAATAGATCATAATTTTTTTGTGAAGTAACTTTGTAAAAGAATTCACATCGATGTAACCCACTAGAGTTTCATTTACCTTAACGAAAATAGACTCCCTTGTCATCATGAAATTTTTGTTTGCATCCTAATTATTAATCTGTTAAATTTGCAAACATTTTTTTGAACAATTGCATCATATTAGTAAGCAAAGCAGGCAATTAACACAGTATTGTGAAGCACTTATACTCCAATAAGGATCTATTAAAAACAACAACAAAACAAAAAACAAAAAAAACTTTGTCATCATAGACCATACATTCTGAGAAAGCAGACTTGAAATATTATAAATCTTAAATTATATAATATTTTAGAAGGCAATAAAGGCTTAGGAAAACTATACCAGGCTTGGGGGGAGGAAGTGTTAAAATGGGTGATGATGAATAAATATAATTTTAAATATTACATATTCATTATTTTATCCCATTTCACTGTGGCTAATCACATATAATTTATCTATTTGTGAGCTGGAGTTATCTCTATAACTTGCATGGGTTATCACCATCTACTCATTCCATTCTGTGAATTCTTTATTCTTTAGCTCCTTTTCTTTGGTATGCTGCTCTTTCTAATTTATAATTTTCTAGGAACTCTTTATATATCAATATACTAAAGAGACATTTCCACATTAAACATAATGCTGTCTTTTGGTGACATAAATATGTCACTTGAGAAGCCCACCGGGGTCCCTGGGAAAAATAAAATGGAATCTAGGTGATAAGATAAGGTCTAACCTCTTCTTTGGTACTTAAACTAGTTTCAATTGACTTTAGGGGCCCATAGGCAGAGGTCTTGCACCTAACATGTTGGATTAGAGTTCCCAGCACAGAAGTGCTGTGTTGAACACCCTAACTTCGCGAGCCATGTGGAGAAGTGCTGAACACAACACCTCAATTCAGGATGGTGATGCTGGGCCGTGTGCAGAGATGCTGCACCTGACACTTTGATCTGATGTGCTGATGTGCTGGATGCAACACAACTGTACCCAACCCTCAAGGACTCTGCTCTACTTCTCTGCTGACAAGAACCCTATAAAGTCCCCCAGCCAACGGCTTGCTGGGAAGAGCATGTACTTTAGAGCATGAGCTCACATTCCATTCTTTGCTCAAAGACTACAACTGTCCTTTGCTTCTGAAAAACACTCAGTCTTGTTCTGTTGGCAGAAGTGACACCAGGCAGGAGTAGATCTGATCATTTTAAAGACATAACCATTTACTTGTGCTATTGCTGATATTTAAAACCAAGAGCTATAATGTTTTTTAAAATATGTTTTAGTATATTCAGAGATAATCATATCACTTTTGTTCGATGATTTTAAAATAATGGCCTGTATTGGTAGCTTTTCTAATACAGGAACATGCTTGTATCCCTTAAAACCTAATCAATCCTGATGTCTAATTCTTTCAATGTGCTACTAATTCATGTTTGTTAATATGTAGGATGTTTGCTACAGTACTTAAGAATTTGATTGTAGAATTCTTTTGTTGATTAATATATTAGCAAGTTCTTGTATTGTTTTCATTTTTCTTTTCTTTTCTTTTTCTTACAGATAACTGTCATCATTTGTCTTTTAAAAAGCTTAGGTGGAATTATCTTGTAACCACATTATTGCCAACTAGTGTCAAAGAGATGTAGAAACGGTTTGACACTTGACACTTTTCTTAATTCCAACAAAAAAGAAATTATTCTAAATTTTCTCTCTAGTCATCATTTTTGAGAATTTTACTTTTTAGAAAGTATTTAAGCAACTTAACCCATATTTCATATTAATTTGCATAGACTTGATCAAAGTTTGTGTCAAATTCTTTTTGTGTATGACATTACTTCTACCATATATATTTTTTTCATTATTGAACATTCACTCTGTATTGTAAAGAAATTATGCAAGCAGCATATACACCAAACACTGGAACAGTGTTCATAAAGGAAAACTGATAAATAGTGAAACAGTAGCAAGTCTACAGATACACCATTCACTGTAAGGCATCACAAAAGAATCTAAGTGTGTTGTATTTCAGACTCTAGAAAGGGAACCTGACTCATGACTGTGAAGTCTTGCATTTGTATTTGGGGTGTATCACTCCTTCTTGATATGAATAGGGACCATCATTCAACAGCAATATGATATGGCATAAGCTTTGCTTTGGCCTGTATGTCCAGCTCAAGTTTCAGGGTTGTGGAGTCACTGAACTCACTCTTGGCAAGATTGTCTGGGAGTCTATGCCGAACAGCTATATGAAATGGCAATTAGTGGCAGGGTTAGCCATGACAATATTTATATTTGGGGAAAAGTCCTGTCCTTCCCCTTGCACCCTCAAGTGTTTGAGGCATAAAGACTGTTAGATGACTAGAATGAAAAACATAAGCACAGACACAGCACGTATTAGGTTTATGTAAAGCTTTAGTGACGGCCAACGATGGGAGAGTTAACCATGGTCTCTCATTCCTTTTACTTGATTAGGCCAAATAGTTTATTGTATTTTTAATTTTATTTTAGAAGTAAATTTTTTGTTGTCTGAGTATTTCTGTCTCTCTTTTTCTCATGGTTTATAATTTCTTTAAAAAAGAATTTGCTTCTGTATTTTTATGTTTGTGTGCAGATATTCCTAAAATTTATGTCTTCATTATGAGGTATAACTTTTAGCATTATAAAGGTTCTTCTCTGTTTTATTTAATACTTTGGATGTAAATTCTAAAATATCTGAGGTCATATTAGCAACACCTGCTTTCTTTTAATTTGAATTTACTTGCCATATGTTTGTCTCTCCCTTAAATTGTTAATCTTAATACATCTCTTATTTTAGGTCTGTCTCTTGAATACAGCATACATTTAGGATTTTTCTCTGACATCTATTTTCTTTTCAGTATGAATTAACACTATTTTCTATTATATTTGTTTATGATATTTTTAAGTATGTTTTACTATGGGATTCATTTTCTTTTGTTTGTGTGTATATGTGAATTTTATGATATTTAAAAATACTTACATTTTTGTTGTATTGCTCACCATTATTTTTATTTTAACTTTCTATAAAACCCTTAGTCTGGTGGTTTTTTTAAAAATATATCTTATTATTAAGCAGTGAGCCACAATTAAATTAGTAGGTATCCTGTTTTTTCCCTCCTCTCTTCCCTCATCTATCTGTGTATATTTAAATTTGAAAAAAAAATCTTAGTTTTCAGTTTGTTGTAAAAATGCACTTACCCCAAAATTACTTTAAATATAATCAAAGACTTAACCTGGAGCAGAATAGACAGAGAATTTATCTGATTTCTTATCTTCTCTTCATATAAACTTTGCATTTCTTGTTAGTTACATAATTTCTACATGGATAAGGTATACAATACTTACAATTCTGATTAATAACTTAATTTCCATTGTTTGATTAAGTTTTACTTGTACATTTAGTTGTATTAATGCTCCTAAATGGTTTTTGAGATGACATTAAATCACCTCTTAAATTAATACATCTGATCATTTTCCTAAAGAGAAATTCATGAGAAGATATTCCTTGAGTTATAAAAATATCTGTGTAGGGGAGGATCTTCAAGATGGCAGAAGAGTAAGACATGGAGATCACCTTCCTCCCCACAAATACATCAGAAATGCATCCACATGTGGAACAACTCCTACAAAACACTACTGAACACTGGCAGAAGACTTCAGGCACCAAAAAACAACAAGAACTATGAACTGGCAGCTTGTGAAAAGCAGACCCTAAAACACAGTAAGATAAACAGAATGAGAAGAAAGAGAAACACACAGCAGATGAAGGAGCACAGTAAAAACCAAGCAGACAAAACAAAAGAAGAGGAAATAGGCAGTCTACCTGAAAAATAATTCAGAGTAATGATAGTAAAGATGATGCAAAATCTTGGAAATAGAATAGAGAAAATACAAGAGTAGTTTAACAAGGACCTAGAAGAACTAAAGAGCAAACAAACAATGATGAACAACACAATAAATGAAATTAAAAATTCTCTAGAAGGAATCAATAACAGAATAACTAAGGAAGAAGAATGGATAAGTGACCTAGAACACAAAATAGTAGAAATAACTACTGCAGACCAGAATAAAGAAAAAAGAATGAAAAGAACTGAGGTCAGTTGCAGAGACCTCTGGAACAACATTAAAGGTACCAACATTCGAATTGTAGAGGTCCAAGAAGGAGAGGAAAAAAATAAAGGGACTGAGAAAATATTTGAAGAGATTATAGTTGAAAACTCCCTTAATATGGGAAAGGAAGTAGTTAATCAAGTCCAGAAAGCACAGAGAGCCCAATACAGGATAAATCCAAGGAGAAACAAGTGAAGACACATATTAATCAAACTGTCAAAAATTAAATAAAAAATATTAAAAGCAGCAAGGGAAAAACAACAAATAACATACAAGGGAATCCCCATAATGTTAACAGCTGATCTTTCAGCAGAAATTGCAAGCAAGGAGGGAGTGGCAGGACATATTTAAAGTGATGAAAGGGGAAAACATACAACCAAGATTACTCAACCCAGCAAGGATCTCATTCAGATTTGATAGAGAAATTAAAAACTTTACAGACAAATAAAAGCTAAGAGAATTCAACACCACCAAACCAGCTTTAAAACAAATGCTAAAGGAACCTCTATAGGCAGGAAACACAAGAGGAGAAAAAGACCGGCAATAACAAACCCCAAACAATTAAGAAAATAGTAATAGGAACATACATATAACTAACTACCTTAAATGTAAATGGATTAAATGCTCCAACCAAAAGACATAAATTGGCTGAATGGATACAAAAACAAGACCCGTATATATGCTGTCTACAAGAGACTCACTTCAGACCTAACGACACATACAGACTGAAAGTGAGGGGATGGAAAAATATATTCCATGCAAATGGAAATCAAAAGAAAGCTGGAGTAGCAATACTCATATCAGATAAAGTAGACTTTAAAATAAAGACTATTACAAGAGACAAAAAAGGGCACTACAGAATGATGAAGGGATCAACCCAAGAAGAAGATAAAACAATTGTAAATATTTATGCACCCAACATAGGAGCACCTCAATACATAAGGCAAATGCTAAAGGCCATAAAAGGGGAAATCAACAGTAACACAATCATAGTAGCAGAATTAAAAACCCCACTTTCACCAATGGACAGATTATCCAAAATGAAAATACATAAGGAAACACAAACTTTAAATTATACATTAAACAAGATGGACTTAATTGATATTTATAAGACATTGCAACAAATAACAACAGAATACACTTTCTTCTCAAGTGCTCATGGAACATTCTCCAGGACAGATTATATCTTGAGCCACAAATCAAGCCTTGGTAAATTTAAGAAAATTGAAATTGTATCAAGTGTCTTTTCTGACCACAATGCTATGAGACTAGTTATAAATTACAGGAAAAAAATATCTGTGATAATACAAACACATGGAGGTTTAACAATGCACTACTTAATAGCCAAGAGATCACTGAAGAAATGAAAGGGAAAATCAAAAATATACCTATAAACAAATGACAATGAAAACACAATGACCCAAAACCTATGGGATGCAACAAAAGCAGTTTAAATAGGGAAGTTTATAGCAATACAATCCTACCTTAAGATACAAGAAACATCTCAAATAAACAACCTAACCTTACACCTAAAGCAATTAGAGAAAGAAGAAGGAAAAAACCCCAAAGTTGGCAGAAGGAAATGAATCATAAAGATCAGATCCAAAATAAATGAAAAAGAAATGAAGGAAACAATGGCAAAGATCAATAAAACTAAAATCTGGTCTTTGAGAAGATAAACAAAACTGATAAACCACTAGCCAAACTCATCACAAAAAAAAAGGGAGAAGATTCAAATCAACAGAATTAGAAATGAAAAAGGAGAAGTAACAACTGACACTGCAGAAATACAAAGGATCATGAGAGATTACTACAAGTAACAATATGTGAATAACATGGAAAACCTGGAAGAAATGGACAAATTCTTAGAAGAGCACAACTTTCCAAGACTGAACCAGGAAGAAACAGAAAATATAAACAGACAAATCACAGGCACTGAAATTAAAACTGTGATTAAAAGCCATCCAACAAGCAAAAGTCCAGGAACAGATGACTTCACAGGTGAAGTCTATCAAACATTTAGAGAAGAACTAACACCTATCCTTATCAAATTCTTCCAAAACATAGCACAGGGAAGAACACTCCCAAACTCATTTGATGAGGCCACCATCACCCCGAAAACAAAACCAGACAAAGATGTCACAAAGAAAGAAAACTACAGACCACTATCCCTGACAAACATAGATGCAAAAGTCCTCAACAAAATACTAGCCAACAGAATCCAACAACACATTAAAAGGACCATGCACCACGATCAAGTGGATTTTATCCCAGGAATGCAAGGATTCTTCAATATATGCAAATCAATCAATTTGATACACCATATTAACAAACTGAAAAATAAAAACTGTATCATCACATCAATAGATGCAGAAAAACTTTTTGACAAAATTCAACACCGATTTATGATAAAAACCCTCCAGAAAATAGGCATAGAAGGAACTTATCTCAACATAATAAAGGCCATATATGACAAACCCACAGCAAACATTGTTTTCAATGGTGAAAAACTGAAACCATTTCCACTAATATCAGTAATTAGACAAGGTTGCCCACTCTCCCAACTGTTATTCAACATTGTTTTGGAAATTTTAGCCACAGTAGTCAGCGTAGAAAAAGAAATAAAAGGAATCCAAATTGGAAAAGAAGAATAAAGCTGTCACTGTTTGCAGATAACATGTCACTATACATAGAGAATTCTAAAGACTCTACCAGAAAACTACTAGAATTAATCAATGCATTGGTAAAGTAGCAGGATATGAAATTAATACAGAGAAATCTCTTGCATCCATATACACTAATGATGAGAAATCTGAAAGATAAATTAAGGAAACACTCCCATTTACAATTGCAACAAAAAGAAAAAAAATACCTAGGAATAAACCTACCTAAGGAGACAAAAGACCAGTATGAAGAAAAGTATAAGACAGTGATGAAAGAAATTAAAGACAATACAAACAGATGGAGAGGTATACCATGCTCTTGGATTGGAAGAATCAACATTGTGAAAATGACTATACTACATAAAGCAATCTACAGATTCAATGCAATCGCTATCCATCTACCACTGGTATTTTTCACAGAACTAGAACAAAATACCTTAAAATTTGTATGGAGACACAAAAGACCCCAAACAGCCAAAGCAATCTTGACAATAATAACAGAGCTGGAGGAATCAGGCTCCCTGACATCAGACCATTCTACAAAGCTACAGTAATCAAGACATTCTCATACTGGCACAAAAGCAGAAATATAGATAAATAGAACAGGATAGAAAGCCCAGAGATAAATCCATGCACATATGGTCCCCTTATCTTTGACAAAGCAGACAAGAATATACAATGGAGAAAAGACAGCCTCTTTAATAAGTGCTGCTGGGAAGACTGGATGCTACATGTAAAAGAATGAAATTAGCACACTCCCTCACACCAAAAATAAATGTAAAATGGATTAAAGACCTAAATATAAGGCCAGATGCTATAAAACTCTTCAAGGAAAACTCAGGCAGAACCCTCTATGACATAAATCACAGCAAAATCCTTTTTGATCCACCTCCTTGACCTATGGAAATAAAAACAAAAATAAACAAATGGGACCTAATGAAACGTAAAATCTTTTGCACAGCAAAGAAAACCATAAACAAGACAAAAAGACAACTCACAGAATGGGAGAAAATATTTGCAAACGAAGCAACTGACCAAGAATTAATCTCCAAAATATACAAGCAGCTTATGCAACACAATCAAAGAAACAAACAATCCAATCCAAAAATGAGCTGAAGACCTAAATAACCATTTCTCCAAAGAAGATATACAGATTACCAATAAACACATGAAAGGATGCTCAACATCATTAATCATTAGAGAAATGCAAATCAAAACTACAATGAGGTGCCACCTCACCCCAATCAGAATGGCCCTGATCAAAAAATCTACAAGCAATAATTGCTAGAGAGAGTGTGGAGAAGAGGGAATCCCCTTGCACTGTTGTTGGGAATGTAAATTAATACAGCCACTATGGAGAACAGTATGGAGGTTCCTTAAAACTACAAATAGAACTACCATACGACCCTGCAATCCCACTACTGGGCATATACCCTTAGAAAGCCATAATTCAAAAAGAGACATGTACCACAATGTTCACTGCAGCACTATTTACAATTGCCAGGATGTGGAAGCAACCTAAGTGTCCATCAACAGATGAGTAGATAAAGAAGATGTAGCTCATATATACAATGGAATATTACTCATCCATAAAAAGAAACAATATTGAGTTATTTGTTGTGAGGTGGATGGACCTAAAGTCTGCCATACAGAGTGAAGTAAGTCAGAAAGTGAAAAATAAATACCATATGCTAACACATATATATGGAATCTAAAAAAATATGATTATGAAGAACTTAGGGGCAGGATGAGAATAAAGATTCAGACCTACTAGAGAATGGACTTGAGGACACAGGGAAGGTGAAGGGTAAGCTGGGAAGAATTGAGAGAGTGGCATGGACTTATATATACTACAAAATATAAAATAGCTAGTGGGAAGCAGCCGCATAGCACAGGGAAATAAGCTCGGTGCTTTGCGACCACCTAGAGGGGTGGGTTAGGGAGGGTGGGAGGGAGGGAGATGAAAGAGGGAAGAGATATGGGGATATATGTATATGTATAGCTGATTCACTTTGTTATTTAGCAGAAACTAACACACCATTTTAAAGCAATTATACTTCAATAAAGTTGTTAAAAAAAAAAATTCAAAGCCACAGTTGGGTATCACCTCACACCTGTTAGGATGGCTGTACTCAAAAGGACAAAAGAATGAGTGTTAACTCAAATGTGGAGAAAAGGAAATCCTTGTGAACTTCTAGGTGGTAATAAAAATTGGTGCAGCCACTACGGAAAACAGTTGTGAACGTTTCTCAATTATACCACACTAAAGGTGAAAAAAAAATCTATTTTAAAATGAAAAGCAACAACAAAAAAACAAAACCACAGGGCTTGTGGGGAAATGGAGTAAGGCCCAATACTCAAAAACTGTCATTGGTACATTAAAAAATAAGACCCTGCTATGGACTGAATGTTTGTGTTCCCTGAAAATTAATATGTTGAAGCCCAATGCCCAATGTGATGTTATTTGGAAGTTATGTGTTTTTACTTCAGGAAGTAATTAAGTCAGAAGGGTGGAGCTCTCATTAATGGAATTAGTGTCCTTACAAAAAGATACCTGATAGCTTGCTTTCTCTGCTCTTCCCCCAGAGAATACCTCTCCAGGAAACAGCTCTCACCAGACAAGTTCTGCCCCCTTGATCTTGGCCTCCCCAGCCTCTAGAACTGTGAGAAATAAATGTTTGTTGTCAAAACCAAAAAAAAATAAATAAAAAATTCAGTGTATACAATGTCCAAATCTGAATGACATCATAGTTGGATTAAAAAATATAAAAATATATTGGACATAAAAATAAAGATATATATGCTGCTCCATGGTTATCTCACAAGAGACTGTTGCTAATATCTGTTCTTTTTCTGACACTGTAACTAAAGTATTCTTTCTTTTCTTTACATAAATTTACTAGGTTTGATTCAATGAGCTATTCTGGAAAATATCTCCTGGATACTTTATGCCAGAGTATGTAAATTCAACATTTAACATATTTCAGGAATATTTTAATTAATTATATCTTTTTCAAAACAAATTTTTGAGTTTTAATTGCAATCAACTGCAAATACTTAAAGTGTATAATTTGATAAGTTTTGACACATATATGCATCCAAGAAATCACCAAAATCAAGTTAAGGAATATAGCATCACCTAAAAAGTGTTTCCTCATGCCCCTTGTAATCCTTTTTCTCTGCCTCTATATTTTCATTCCCCCATCCCTAGAGGGAAAAAAAAAAAACTGATTCATTTTCCTGTCACTACTAATTAGTTTGCATTTTCTATATATATAGAAATGAGATGGTCCAGTATGTGTTCTTTTTTCTGTGGTTTCTTTTATGTACCATAAATATTGTGATATTCATCCGTGTCATTGTGCATACCAATAGGTCATTCCTTTCTATTGCAAAGAAATATTTTACATAAGTATATAAAATGATTATTTGTCCATTCACCTGTTGATGTACATTTGGATTGTTTTTGTTAATGCAGATAAAGCTCCAATGAACATTTCTACATGTGAATTTCTATGATCATGTAGTTTAATTTCTCTAGTGTAAATATATAGTTATGGAAAAATTTAGTGTACACTTAACAAGTTATAAAATTGATCAACTATTTTCCAATTTTATATTCCCAGAAGCAGTGTATGAATATTCTAGTTGGTGTACATCTTGGTTGATACTTGATATGGTTAGCCTTCTTATTTTAGACATTCTAATAAGTGTGAAGTGATATTTTATTGTGATTTTAATCTGTATTTTCCTGAATACAAATGATACCGAGCATATTTTTAGTTGTTTAATTGGCTCATCTTTATCTTCTTTGATGCAGTGTCTATTAAAATTTTTTGCCTATTTTTAAGTTCACTTTTTCTTCTCAGGTTTTGAGAGTCTTTTATTCTGGAAACAACTTTTTAATTGGATATATGATTTGCAACCATTTTCTTTTAATCTTTGCCTTGTCTGTTCCTTCCCTTAACAATGTATTTCACAGAGCACACATTCTTAATTTTTATAAAGTCCAATAATCTCTTTTTTTAATGGTTTTGCCTTTGTGTGTTTTACCTATGATAGCTTACTTAATCTAAGGTCACAAGATATTTTTTCCTCTCTTTTTCTACAAATTGTATAACTTAGTTCTTACCTTTAGGTCTATCATTATTGTGAGTTAAATTTTGTGTGTGGTGTACACATGATTAGAGATTCGTTCTTCTTCTGCTTATTTTTGTATAAAAATACTCATTTTTCCAGCACTATTTGTTGAAAAGACCATCCTTCCTCCAATGAAATACCATAGTACTCTTGCTGAAAATCTATTGCCACATGTGTGGCATATTTCATATTTCAAGACTCTCTATTTCATTCCATTCATATTTCATTCTCCATTTTATTCCATTTCATATTTTAGGACTCTATATTCCATTGATTTATAGGTTTATCTTTCTCTCCCCAGATTATTGGGGACTCGTATTCAGCATTTTCCTAGATCTCATCACTGCCTAGCCTTTGCTTCTCTTCAACTCATATCCTTGATGCATACTCTGTCTTCTACTGAACTAGACTGCTACTTATCTCTCAAATGTCACTTAGACTTCTTTCCATATCCCTTAAACTTGCTTGGAGTATTCTTAAAGACTGGTTTGAATTCCATTTATTACCTCCTTCATACATATTTCACATCTTTTTTAGTTCTGGCTCAAATTTTAACTCTTCTGTGGAAACTTTTCAGTATCACAAGAATGAATATTCACTATTTTAAACACATATTCTCTTTTGAAAACACACATTGCTTCAGTTCCTTAAGACAGAAACCATGCCTAGCATATTTCCAGGCACAAAATTAGGACTTAATAAATATGTCTTCAATTGAGTGATATTTTATATCAGAATTATTTCTGCAATATTTAAACTCCTTTACTATAATTTTAAGTCCTTGACTTTCTGGAATATGGCATATTCATACTTGTACTTCATATTACTCAATAATTTATAGCCTAAATGCATAGATGAATAATAATTCATTTTCTTAGCTGAATTTTGCTTTCACTTTTGTCCATTATCTTGTTATCAACTTGAGTTTGTTTCAATTTAATCTATTCAGATTAAATTTCAGATATCTTCAGTCAAAAGTTTCATTCCAAACACAAGTGAACCACTAGTTAGTTTTATTTTTTTATATTATAATTCCCTCAACTCTAAATTCATATCATTGAAACTGGCATTATCTAAGATAATTTATAAAATTAAAAATTAATCCAATGTTTGAATAAAAAGGGTACAAGTGATTTTCTCACAAATTTTAAAAACACTTTTGTATATATCTATCCTTATTAAAGGCTGGTTCCAGTTTTTAAAGTATAGATAATTATGCTTTTTAAAAAATAACATTTTATTATATATCTTTAATGTCTTTATTATAAGTCAAAAAGCTACAAATGAGACACATATAAGTAATTTCACTTTTATTAAATAAATATGAAGCCTCTTAGGATTTCCCTAATTTTCCACAAGTTTATATCCAAGCAAATCATACTTCAAGTGTTTATTTTAATGGAACACAAGTGTTACAAGTATACATAAAATAACATTCAATGTTCAATAATTTAATATACTTCCTTTAATTACTAACATCTACCTATTTTAAACATTAAAATCTTCATACAATTAAAAAACCCCTTTCATTCTGATAGCAATCCCCCTCATAATATCAAATTACATGATAAAATCTCCTAACCAATATAAATAACTGCAAGAAAAAATATTTTAAATCATCACTTTCAAGTAAAGATTTGGATAAACAGATGGGATTTTTATCATGCCATGAAGGTCAAAACATTTAAGACTCAAGAGGAATGACAAATTTTAAAAATCAAGAACCCCCTTCAATGGTTGTCCGTCCTCTAGGCCTCCAGAAGTTTTATTTTCAATTTATGATGATCCATGCTTTAAATTAATTCTGTTGTTGAAGTTTGACAGACCAAAAAAAAACAAAAAACAAAACAAACAGGTTTATCTTAAGGGGATAAAGTCCATAATATAAACAAATATATTTAGTGATTATTTGTATATTTTAAAACATAATTTTAGCAACTTCTGATAGTAACACCATTATGAGATTCCAATCAATAAATTAGGGCTAGAGTCACTAAGTGAAGCTTCTTGGTAATTAAGCAACCAGTTCATGAATATATTTGAATAATATGATTGTGTCATTGCAGAGTAAATAAGATAATCTGAACTGTTTATATGCCTTAATAACTGAATTTTCAGTCATATTAGAACTTTCATCTTGCATTGTTTTAATGATTAATTTCTACTAATCAAATATATAATCTTGCTGCTATACTTGTATTATAAAAATAAATGAAACACAGTACATTGAATTTATGCTTTCTAAATTTAATATTAACAAGGAATAATAAAGATGTTACTTATAATCTGTTCTAAAGTTTGTAAATCATTTTATAGATGAAAGAGGATAATTAAGAAGCAGTTGTTTTTGTAAATAGTTAAATATATTTCCCTGATTTCTTAAATCCTGTTTATTTCCTTTTTATCTATAACCACACTTTACTGAAACTTTGCAAACAAGTTAATAACCCTTATCCATTTTATTAGATAACTTCAGATTTTATATAACAACCTGAGATAGAATAAAATCTTCATTAATTAGCTCATTTGTACATTTAATTTCAGTAAAATACTTAGTTTTTTTAAGGTTAATATGTTATTTCCACTGCTTTATTCTTTTAACCATTAGTAATAATTTCTCAAATTTTGTTTTAAAAAAGAGTATTCTAAATTTGTTCAAGGTGAATGGAGTATGCTTAGCAAAGAATATTGTACTAAAACCAATTAATCCAATCCATTTGTCAATATTTTAAAAATAGATGAAAACCAATGTGTATATTTACTTTCCAAACTGAACAATTTTTAAATGAATAAATTATAACTAAACATTTTTATTCTTTTCAAAAAGTTAAGAATAGTGTATTTATATAAAATAACTAGTCTCATTTTCTTTTTAAATGGCTGCTTATAATTGTTAATGCATAGTTCTATTCCACATATATATTCTGGTCATAATTACTGGAATCATTTCCAGTTATGGATACAAAAAGCATCTCAACAGTTCCTCAATTATCATAAGGATTATTTAATAACAAATATTTCAATTTTATAGATGTAACCATTACAGCATGTGATGTCCAATACTCTAAAGTTTTCTGATCTGCTTGATAAACAATTACCATTTTGAAGCCCTTGAAATAACTCAGGTTTTTATATAAATAATAGTTTATTTAACTCCTATAACTACTTCACCAATGATGTAACCTAATGAAAAAAAGGTGAGAAAAAACTAGTATAGGGTGGCCCAACAAATGATTGACAGAACATAAACTTTTATGTGATGACAAAACTGGTGCTTTAACTTCAATATGCATATTAAACACTACAAAATAGATCTGCAAATGGTACGGAGCTATGCCAGTCTCTACAGGAAATCTGTGTTTCAAAGAGCCTCAATTCTTCTATATATTGACTGATTAAATCTACCATTTTCCCACATAATAAATATTAGGATATTCAATAAGACTTAAGTTTATAAATGCTCAGAGCACTTTCAAATTCCTAATGTCAACTTGATCTACCATTCTAATAGCTAGCCTCCTCACTGAAGCTCTACTAGGCATTAACATAACTTTGCTAGTCTAAAAAATGCTCAACCTTAAGCCAAAATAACACATTTGTCTTCAAAAATTTATTACAGAAAACATAATATATTTAAAATAGCTATACTTAGTTATTAGGCATATTATTTCTATAAACTTCTCCAAAATTAATTGGTTTCATCTGAAGTCATCTAACTTTGTCACTTAGTGTGAAATATAAAAATGCTATATATATATATATGAAATGAATAAATCAATGAACTGAATGTTCCTGATGATGATACATTTGTGTGTTTTTAAAAAAAAATACTGAAGTACACTTTCAGAAAATGCACATAAGTGTCATTAGTTTGAAACTCAGTGAACTGAATCAATGCAGGTAAACAGAATCCTCATAAAATAGGACATTATTAGCAACAGAAGAACTCTGTCACCTCTGATCCTTTCTAATCATTAACCTTTAGCATTAACACCACCATGACTTATAAAAGCATAGATGTTTTATCTGATTTTATATAAAAGAAGACATAGTTTTTTGTACTTGGCTCTTTTCTTCAGTATTATATTTGTGAGATTTGTCATACAATGGGGTCACAAACGCATACCACTAGCACAGCACACTTGCAGATATAGATTTTGTGGGGTGGAAGAGGGAAGTAAAAGCAGGGAAGTTGCAGATGCCCACAATCCCCCTAACACTGATTATTCCACAGGATTAGTTGGGCAGACGTGGTCCCTGTGCAACTTTTCAACGTTGCCTTACCCTTCAACCTATGACCTTATTCACCTTCAGCTTCTGTTAAATGTCCTAACAAGGAGATCAGTGACTTCTTCCCCCACATCTCAGCAGGGTATTTCTTTCTTTAGTGTTCTTATACTTGGGAAGATTTTGCTCTTCATTTCAGAAACTTTCAGCCTAGTTTCATCCTTCCAGAAATTATTCATAAGCTATATATTTTTAAGAACAATTCTGTTTCTTGAAACAAGAATTGTTTTCCTATTTTGTTAAATGAAAAAAGCATCTTATATCTAAATGTGAATTCCACAGTCTTTTGTATATATAAATTTTAAGTCCTATGAAAAGTTAAAAATTTGGTAACAAAGATGAAGAATGCCTTTGCCAGACATAACTGAGGAAATAATCAGTAAACTTGAAGATAGTCAATAGAAATTAAAATAACTGAAAAAAAAATAAAAAGAAGTGAGGAATCAACAACAGCAAAAAACCCAAAACAGGATATAACTTCCAAGTGGTGTGGGATGATTTCCAATGAAACAGCACATGTGTAACTGGAATTCCAGAAGAAGAAAAGAGAATGTAGTAGAAGAGTATTTTAGAAAATAATGGGTGAGAGTTTTCCAAAAATAATAAAAGACGTTAAATATTAGGTCCAAAAAGCTCAGCAAACACAAGATAACATTAATAATAATAATAATAGTAACAACTATAACAGCAACGACACAACTAGAAAAAACAAAATCAAAGCAGTAAAAGACAAAGATTAATGAGAACATCTTGAGGACAGCTAGAGGGTGAAAAACGCATTACCTATACCTTTGCCTTTGTTGGGAATGTTTGCCAACAGTTCTCTTATAACCATATTATCATCGCAATATATTTGAGAATGTATATTGTGAATGATTGTTCTGGATTATCATGATAGTTGCCCAACTCCAAAATTGCTAAAACTCATTGAATGCACACATTAAAATTTTATCTTACATTTACAGTATAGCCATTTGATGTCCCAATCCCAATCTTGGTCCCCAGTCTTGGATTTGTCCAGGATGATGGACCCTGGACCATAATTTTACCTTCTCTAACTCTGAGTCTCCTGAAAGCCCTCTTATTTCGTTATTGTCTCAAATGTCTTTTTCATAGTGCAAATATTTCTGGAGGAAAAGCAGCTCTGTGTGTTCCACTCACTCCCCTAGATTTTCTTTTTCCTCTAGGTTATATCCGTGTTTTTCTTTGTTATTTTGACAAATCTGTAAAGTTGTCACTCAATATGTTTCATTTGCATTATTTTTTAATATCATTTTCAGGTTTTCTAACAGTGATCAATAAGAGATCACTTTATGCATCCTAGTCAAACAGTTCGCAGTGATCTCCATATGCTCATCTTTTCTTTCTATTAACAGTATTTCTTGATGAACTGCAATTTCTTATATTAACATATTACAAGCTATCAATTTTCTTCTCTATGGTTAGAAATTTTTTTGTGTTTCTTAACCAATATATTTTTACCTCAAGGCCATGAAAATATTCTCATATTGTAGTTTTGATAAGCTTTGTAGTTTGTTCAAATTTAGTTTCTAAGCCATCAGATTTTATTTTATTTTATCTTATGAGTAAACTGTCACTTTAATTTTTTTACATAATTAATGTATTAACCTAGCAATATCTGCTTAAAATTTTATTCTTTCTCTATCCCACTACTCTGTTCTGCTCTGTTCCACTCAGTTTTTGCCCTACATTAAGCGCAAATGTATTTTAGATCTGAACCTAGATCTATTGGTCTGTCTATCTTTCATGAGTTCCACAAATACTTGATTTTTGTATTAGAAAGATAATTCCTAAGATATCTTTCAGAATATTCTCCAAAATTCTAGGAGAGTTAGTCCTTTCACCTTAAAATTATTTATCAAGAGTTTCTTGGCTATTCATGGTCTTCTTTATTTTACTATACATTTTAGAATCAGTGTGCTAATTTCTACCCCCAAAAAACAGATACTTGAATTTTTATTGAAATTGAAATAGTACAGATAGTGTTCCAGGATAAGTACCCAACCCTTTTTCAGTTTTCTATTTATAATGTATTCAGGAAAGGATTTTTATGCACTCTATAAATTCTGGTCAGTATAATAACCTGTCAGTTCTAAGGGTGTCAATCTCTTGTGGAATGATGCCTGTATCACTTCAATGTTGACATTTTCTGCTCAGCCAACTCGTTATTAGGCTAGCTAAAGTAGGAGATTATTAGACTTATCAGAGTTAAAGGATTTTTCATTTTTCCAGTTTACTGGAAGACCCTGTTATTATGAATTTATCCTTTAAAATATTTGAGGGAGCTAGCTCATATTTACAACTTTTCTTCCTTTGTTTGCCTAGGACTATGTCACCTCTCTCACAATCACTGGATCTGGATGAGAGTCAGATTTATTTCTGACCTTTAACCTGTAAGTATAGCCCGTTGGAGATCCAGCTAAATATGCAGACGATGTACTCTAAACTCTTCTGCTTTTAATGGGTTCCACATTTTGATTGATCTATCTCTTCATCCTGCAAAGTTGTCAAAATTCTCAGCTTTGGGGAGATTTAATGCTGTCTGGACAACCAACATCATTTGACCTCTGTTTCCTCTATGGATTTTTTTCTTAATATTTTGTTGGAAATTCTCTCATTTTCTTAATCATATGAAGAATATTTTAGAAATGTATTCTACAATATTTTATCTGTTGCTTTTCAGTGAAATAGTTCGTTCAAATAGTCCAGCTTGTCATATTCCAAGTTAGTCTGTACATTCCTTTTATCCTGATTACTCATAGCACTTAGCATAGTATCTTTCTACCTTAGGTACTTGACAAACACATATTAAGTGAATCAAAGAATGTTTCTTCCCTTCTTTTCTTTATTCTATTATGGGTAAAATTCCTCTTTATTTCATCATGGTGTATGTATGTGCATAAAAGCAACTCATATTAAAACAGAGCTGTGGCTTGGTTGCTGGTATAAGTGATACGTTGTGTAAAGTAGCTTAGAGTTAGTACAGGTTTCCCCTGCTATCTGAAAGTAGTGCTTTCCTATGAAACCTTTCATAAGCCAAAATTGCATAAAGGACACATCTTGCTAGTGGATGCACAAAACAAATCAAGACAAAGGACAGATGCTCCCAGACACAGTTCAAAGCCATGGAAACTTGTTGCTGAAATATTTAATGTAGTTCCCAAGGAATGAGCTTGGCAGTGCCACTCTCTCTGCCCCTCTGCTACCTTTTTAATGGCTCTCTGCAAAAAAAATGTTGAACACTATTTTCAATTTTTGCCTTTTTTCATAAAAGCAAATATCCTTTTTGGATTTCTTTCAGGTTGTGAAAACACATATTAATTTAATTTTTTTTTTTTTTTACAGAAGTGAAGTTGCATAAAGGGAACTTTCAAAAAGCAGAGGGTACCTGTATTTAGCTTGCTTATATGAAAACATTAATAATGACTAATAAAGCAGCCAGACTTTATTAAAATTCTGTAATGTGATATGAATTAAGAGGAAAAAGAAGTTATATATTCAGACAGTTTCTCATTTTCCATAAGAAATGATTCTCCTTTGCTACTGAAGATAAAATATATTAAACAGATGTATGATAGGCTGGCATCAGTAGAATATAAGCAATTTAAAAAGAACACAACACGAGTTGACCTTTGAACAATACAGGGCTGGGATGCCAACCATCACACAATAAAAAATCCAAGTATAACTTTACAATATTCCCTCTGTATCTGTGGGAGGATTAGTTCCAAGACCTGCTTTGGATACCAAAATCCATGGATATTCAAGTCCCATAGTTGGTCCTCTGTAACCGTGGTTCCATGATGGTGGATCCAACCAATCGTGGAGCATGTAGTACTGTAATACATATTTAGTGAAAAAAAAATCCATGCATAAGTGGGCCTGTGCAGTTCAAATCCATGTTGTTCAATGGTCAATTGTAAATACATATAATCTTAAGAAAAAACTTGTTAAAACTTACTCTGTAATTATGTGGAAAATCATATTGTAAAGGCTTTCCCTTAATTATGTCTACAGCTGATGAAGATGAGAGAATAAAGGTAAATTAGAAGGCACATAAATATGTTTAGTATTTGCCATTAACACCTGGCAGATCAAGCAATTTAAGTAATAATTTTATCCTAATACCCAGTAAATGTCTATTAAATCTAAAACATTTCTTTTTTGTAGAAAAGAAAGAATTCATGTTGGGATAAACTCTATTGCAGACACCCAACTTGAACACAAAGCATACATTTGATCTTCAAGTCAAATGTCCACTTATCCTTGTTATGCAAATGAAATTAATATATACAAAATAGTTTAAATAGCACAATAGAGTTCTAATCTATTTGAATTTGTTTTGAACAATTTATTAGGAAAAATGAATAGATTGAGAATCTATGCTATAATAAAACTAGTTAGAGTTTATATTTTAGGTTCTAACACAGATTAATGCCAAAATTCACTTATAAAGTTTATATCAAATGTTTATTTTGTATTATAATAAGAAGCCAACTAATCATTTCAAAAGAAGAGAAAAAGTTATTAATTAATAAACAAATTATTTCTTAACTGCTAAAATTGCTTGCTATGTTAAGTAGTCCTTTCTTAAATGAAAGAGAATTCATATTTTAGCCAAACTTTTGTGGCTAGTCAGCAAATAAACTAGGACATATTTTGTTTGTTGTAATTTTATTTATCTTTCACCAAATGGAATGATAGCCCAGGTGAAAAAGCTATAAAAGCATATCAACACAGTTCCAAACTAAAATATAAATGGATCCCCTCTGCTCACCCATAGAACATTTTCAATAAGGTATCTAAATAATAATAAAATAGTTCTTTATATCTTCCAAGTAACAAAAACAAAGTAACCACTTTATTTTCATGTGTGTTCAGTCTTAGAATTTGGTAGTAACTGTTATAATAACAGGCAGGGAAGTCTTCCCAAATTGCTTTCAAAAGCAAAAAAATTATAGAGATAAAGGGAAATTACATTAAAAACACACATTGTTGTAGACTTTCTTTGACAAATTTGGTATTGACATGTCTCCAGAACCTAATTTTAATGTTCTATTGGTATTCAAGTGGTGAAATTTTGAAGTACTTTGCCCTTGTGACAGATCATTGCAGAAAGCATTTCATTTTCAATTTAAGCTTATTCCCCAGAAGTAAGAGACTATAAACCCTTTCTCTCAAAATAGGGATGGATCCTCCAGCACCTGAAGTAAGAAAGAGTCTTAATTGGGGTATGTTATAGCTTAAGCTGTCAAATCTCTATGAAAAGTGTATTGCTGTTTATTAGATATACAAACATACATTACTCTCCTCCTTGATGATTCAGTTATGGTCATTTACATTTCACACCTGAAAGTTATTTATACATAAAAATACTCCATTATTAGAAATTATATGCTATTAGAGAACACTGTTCATGACACCTGAGCTGTTTAAGTTTTCCTTAACCCCATTAAAAACCTCAGCAATCATTTATATGTATTTGCAATGAAACTGACTATTTCATATTAAGCTACTTTTTATTTAAAGATCAATATTAACTCATCATCTACTATAAGTCCACCTATTTAGACCTTACTAGACCTTAGTTCCTTATTACTATTTACTAGAAGGCTTAAATATATCATGCATATTACCTGTCACTACAGGTATTTGTCAGTGTTTTATAAGAATATGCTCAGATTTTTATGCTAGTAGAGTTTACACAACAGGAAATACAACTGAGCATCACTGTAGTCTAAAGTGTCACCCCAATTGTTTGGAACAAGCTGGAAAAAATATCCCAGATTTCAAGTCACCCATATTATACACAACAGTTAAATATAAATTTTAAATTTCCACATCTATAAACAATTTCTTTAGTCATTATTCTTGACCATGCTCCATTATGATATATCCTCTTTTCAAAGGTAGTCAGAAATTTCCTCATGTAATTAGATAGCAATGAACTTTGAGTCAACTTCAAGAACTGCCAAACAATCTTATGAATCAATTTTTTGAGGAGCAAAAGCAGAAAAGGAAACACTATAGAGAGAAATGAAGAGCCAATTTCCCATACAAAATAGAAAAGACAAATAAGGTTCCTCTTAAGGAGTATAAACAAAATCAACAATTTGCTTGCTATTAATTAATTATGAAGAACACGTTAACACATGCATGCACACATCCCACCATGGTAAATATTGGTAGCATTTATGCTCTACATACTCTTTTAAAGTTTATTTTGAGTATATTTTCCACCTATCTGAAAGACTGAACTATAAGGTGTGAAACTGGGCACACTTTTATTTTGCTTTGATTCCCATGTATTACTATTGAGTTTAGACATCTGGTAAAGAGCCCTTCCCTTCGTTAGGTTTGTATGTATATACATATTTTTTTCAGGATAGTGCTTATAAAGTTTTATATTTCTTAATATTATTGGAAATAATTTAACATTGCCAAACATCTATAATCTTTGTGTAGTCACAAAATAAAAGTTTATCTTTAGCCAATATCTTCTTCTCATCACATTAGAATGAAAGAATCAGAGAGAGAGGGTCTGAATAATTTCAACAGTGTTGTCTAACAACTTAGAAACCTGTGCCTCAAGAAACTCAGCTATTACAGAATCAGACAGTGGCAAGGGTTTTCAGAGCTCAGTTTTGAGCATGTTGAGTTGAGGTGCTTCTTGGATATCACAGTGGAGATATTTAGTAAGTCATTGAATAGCTGGTTCAAAAACAGAACAAAGCCTGAAGTTACAATAAGTACTTCAAATTATCAGCTCAAAAGTTGCAATATAAGCTAGTCTAGTGGATACAAACACTCATCCAGGTGAAAAATAGAAAGAGAAAGGTATTGAACACAGAATATTGAGGCACATTAATATTTAAGAGATTCTGTAAGAAAAAATTGAGCCAGCAAGGTAAGAGAATATGAATGACCATCATGGCAAGAGGGTAGAAAAAAGAAAGTGATCTCTTGAAAAAGGAAGGTGACAGTACTTCAAGGAGAAATGAGGGATTTGTTTCATTAAATGTTCTAGAGATGTGTGCCAATGGTGATACACAACTAGAAATCTTCAGGGATTGAAAGGGCTTAAAGAAGTGAGATTGGTGGAATAATTCTACCAAGGCCCTCTATGAACTCATCTACATCAAGCTCTGAGCAAAATGAATACAATCAAGTAAATCTATATTCTGGTAGAAAAATTAGTTTTGCCTAGAAGAATTGAGTATACTACTAGAAATCACTTTAAAAATTTATGTTTTTTAAATTTATTTGGCTGTGTTGGGTCTCAGTTGCAGCACGCGGAATCTTTGTTGCGGCATGTGGAATCTTTCATTGCAGTGTGCAGGCTCTTCATTGTGGCATGTGGGCTTCTCTCTAGTTGTAGTGTGTGGGCTCCAGAGCACGTGTGCTCAGTAGTTGAGGCACACAGGCTTTCTAGTTGTGGTGCATGGGCTCCAGAGTGCGTGGGCTCAGCAGTTGCAATGCATGGGCTCTCTAGTTGTGGCACGCATGTTCTAGAGTGTGTGAGCTCAGTAGTTGTGGTGCACAGGTTTAGTTTCCCCGTGCCATGGGGGATCTTATTTCCCTAACCAGGGATCAAACCCACATCCCCTGCATTGGAAGGCAGATTCTGAACCACTGAACCACCAGGGATGTCTACTAGGAATCATTTTTGAAGGTAAAGTAAGACACACGTGTACCTCGTAGCTAGTCCAGGCTTTGGAGAAAAATCATAACTAATTTGAATAATACAAGTAATTTACTTATACTAGAAATTCATTTGTTCAGAAGACAAAGTTCTCAGTAACACATTTTATCTGTTAGAGTTCAATGATGAGTTCAACATTTCCTAAAGTTGAAAAGTATACATAGAGAGACAAAATTTTACTAATTAGTAAATCTCTTGTTAGAATGCTTCTTAATCAGAAAATATTTTATTTTAGTGATAGATAATGATTTAGAAGAAAGCCTGATGTACTATGATACATAATATGATGGTATATTTTTAACATTAAAAAGTCTTTTATTACAGAGATACCCAGACAGCATGGAAAGGCATAACTGTGAAAAAAAATAGTGAATATAATATAAATATGCAAATACAATTTTGTGTGCATATGTAGCTCAATAGATGATCGTTTGATAGATAAACTGATATAATTAAATCTATCAATGTCTCCATAGATGAAGGTGGCTCCTAAATATAGATATATAAAAATTATTTTTAACTTTTTATTTTATATTGGAGTATAGCTGATTAACAATGTTGTGACAGTTTCAGGTGCACAGCAAGGGGACTCAGCCGTTCATATATGGGTGTCCATCCACCCCCAAACTCCCCTCCCATTCAGACTGCCACATAACGTTGAGCAGAGTTCTCTGTGCTATACAGTATGTCCTTGTTGGTTATCCATGTTAAATACAGCAGTGTGTACATATCAATCCCAAACTCCCTGACTATCCCTTCCCCCCATTCTCCCCCCCTGGTAACTATAAGTTTCTTCTCTAAGTCTGTGAGTCTGTTTCTGTTTTGTAAATAAGTTCATTTGTATCATTTCTTTTTAGATTCCTCATATATCATATGATATTTCTCTCTCTCTTACTTCACTCAGTATGACAATCTCTAGGTCCATCCATGTTGCTGCAAATGGCATTATTTCCTTCTTTTTAATGGCTGTAATATTCCATTGTATTTATATACTACATCTTCTTTATCCATTCCTGTGTCGATGGACATCTAGGTTGCTTCCATATCTTGGCTATTGTAAACAGTGCTGCAATGAACATTGGGGTCCATGTAACCTTTTGGACCATGTTTTCTCCAGATATATGCCCAGGAGTGGGATTGCAGGGTCATATGGTAGCTCTATTTTTAGTTTTTTAAGGAACTTCCATACTGTTTTCCATAGTGGCTGTACCAGTTTACATTCCCATCAACAGAATAGGAGGGTTCCCTTCTCTCCACAACCTCCAACATTACTGTTTGTGGATTTTTGATGATAGCCATAAAAATGATTATTTTTAAAGGGTAATTTTTAGAAAGACCCCTGAAACTGCTGTGCATTTTAACATAGCAAATTAAGGAAAAATACTTTTTATTGGATAAGTTTAGAAAATGGATGAAGAAGAGACAGATGACTTGAGTCATGAATAAGAAAATCAATCTTTGAAATGTAAAGAGTTTTTAAATTATTATTTGAACAAACTCATGATACAATTTTATGGGAAATTTACAAGATTTTTAATCTTATAAACATTACCGATAATCTTAAAAATGATAACCTGATAAATGATAATCTTAAAAATGGTGACCTGATGTTTATTGCCACAGGTTAATTTCCTCTCTTTCACCTCAAACATCAGGCAGTCCCATTTGATTCCTGGGTCAAATGAGGTCAAATTTAGTGTAGGAGGAGCAACATAAAATGATAACAACATATTTTCTCAAAAAGAACAAAATGAATCTTAGACATGGAAATATTTATATTGTTTAACACTTGTGACAGTTTTAAAAGTTAAAAGTAAAATAAGATGATGATATAAGACATGAAACCTAGGAATACAGAGTAACTTAATAACATATTGACCATCAATGATTTGATTTTCTTCATTGTGTCTTTCTGACTTGTAAAGCCGTTTTAAATTTCACAGCTGAATTTTAGGTTCTTAACTCCATTTTTTTTTCCCTTTGAGTCAAGATTACAGAGTTAACACACAAGACCCTCAAAGTCCCACTATAGTTATAGAAAGAATGAATGCTACCAAAATTATGAATAGAAGGAGATTCACTCAGGAAGAGATCCCTTGACACTTGCAGATCCAGACAGATTTAGGACTTAGAAATACCAAATAAAGAATGAGAGCAATATTGAGCAGAGCAGAAATCAAGGATTAGATTAAGATATCTCTATGAAAGAGTAGGTAATTCCTGCCAACCCTTCTTCATTCACTCCCCTTGCAGACAATAGAAACAGCTAACGTCTGGCATAGAAGTGTGTTCCCCACCATATCAATCTAAATAGAAAATTCCAAAAGGCCAACAAATATATACAGTATTCATAAGCAACTTTTTAAAGCTTTTAGGCTTAAATTTGAACAAGGATTGCTAGTATAATGAGCATTTTTCAATAATTTTTGTTCTTCAAAATTTGAACCCTTTCTATAGGAATGATATTCATGCATATTCTCTCTCTCTCTCAACAGTGACAACAGAGGTGATCCCTGGGTCAATTTCCTGACACAGAGTTGTCAGAAATTACAGTATAATGGAAATCCTGGGACTTTTCACTTTTGGAGGCACTGTTTTTGGAATCTTAGTGTAGGCTGTACATCCTCAATGCTCGACAATATTTTGGGTTACTTATTGTTTGATAAACATTTGTTTAATCATACTTGCATAAGCTTTGGTTATTTACAACTAAGATCATTGATACATAGGTTAATAACTGGGTTAATGGTGGGAAAGAAAACTTTAGGGACATTATAGAGAGCTGATATTTGTTCTTGTCTGTTTGTGGCTGAAGGCAGAGCACATTCAGGTTGGATTAAGACATGGGATTCTGGAAGCCCATGACACTCAGTGACAAACAGCTAATTAAATTACCTGTGGTAACCTAGAATGAAGTGTCTATTAATGACAAGGCTTTGAGAGATTGAGTCACCTCTCAAAAAGAACAGAGTGAAGGGCATGAGGAATTCAAGGCTCTAGGGTGGGCTGGTTGCTTTTAATTTTGCTGGACAGCTTAAAGACAATGTGTAACAAGCTCACAGTTCTAAATTCGCAGTTCGAAACTCATACTGACAACCAAAAATTTTCAGTGTCTCTCATTTCTTTTTGCTTCTAAGCTGAGATAGATGAAAATCAAACTAAAATTTTGATCCTAAGGGTTTTTAATTTATGTAGGTTGAATTAAAAACCTGACAATGCATCAAATGTGACAGAGTTTTGGTAGGGAAAGAATAAAACACTGAATGTAGGTATAAGGACATGTTGAGAGATTTGGACACTTTAAAATACACCAAATAACCAAACTCCAAATTTCCAAATGAGACATTACCCCTGTCTGATATGATTATCCCTATCCTATTCAAAAATCTTAAAATTATTTGAACAAAGCAGTTTCTTACAAAGAGAATTTAATCCTTCCCATATTCCATACTCAAGAGCTGTCTTATTGTCTTCAGACCACTAACTAAAGTCAAATTCCAGCAGATGCATAAAATTACATATTAAAACACATGAGAAAAAAAAACTTATACCCAAAAGAAGATTATAAGATTTTGTTACATATTTTTTAAACAGGAATCTATATGAGATAATGTATTTTAAGTGTACTGGATAAAGAAAAAGAAGGAAGAACATATTCTTAAATGAAGCTGAACTATAGATATGGGTGTACTGAAAGAGATTCTGGGTTTATTGTGCTGGATTGCATAGATATGATCATTTACTTGGATGGCTACTGAAATATTGATTCCAAGGTCATTCACATTAACATTAGTGAACAATCTAGAAATTCTTTTGAATATGTAGAGGAAGGAAATGAAAGACTTAGGGTTGTATTGTTATGTATGATATCCTAAAATATTCCCTAAAATAGGAAGGCCCAGACAATATTCCCCTCACCAAAGCATTGGGAACACCTTTATTGAGAAGAGGAAATGTATCTGTAAAAAGACCAGGAGTGGCAATTCTCCTGGGGGTGTGCTTACTGATGGGGGATAATGTTACATTTGATGTATATCTCAGATTCAAAGTAGAAATTACAGGAATAGGACTAGAGAAATAATCAAACAGATTTGATAAACAGGAATCTTTGAAGATGACTAATTTTTCATGGAGTCTATAAAACTAAGGTTAATATTTTGTCAAATAGATTCTTTGTTATTATTAATAACCAAACATTGTACTAAGTTTGGCAAATAGAGCACTGACAATTTTTTCCATACCTACTTTTGGTTTCTATACCTGTTACTTCATGGACTTACAGTGTCTAGAATTAAGATAATGGCAGGTAATCTTGAGAAATGACATACAAATATGAACTATAAATATTTCTACTATCACTACTGAAATTCACCAGCAAACATTTACCAGGATCATTATTCACCACTGAAAGTAAATAGCCAACATTTGGGAAATTGATTGGATTGGACACTGGGTCTCAGCTAATGTTAATTTCTGTGGTTCAGGACAACACTCTTTTCCACTGGTGAGACAGAACTTATAGATATTAGGTGATAATTGGAATTTTCACTTAGCACATAATTGCCATTTTGGGCTGTTAAATCCCTGGTTCCTGACTTTATGTTTGAAATATTTACACACAAATAACACTATTTATGTTAGAAAGAGCCTAATGAAACCTGCTAGAACTGTACTCTTCTTCCAAAATAGTAAACTAAAAGTGGAAACATACTCTTGGGTTCATCGTAAACATTATTACTCTTGAGTTTTAGAAGACCAAGGAAAGGTGGTGATTCCTGTCTCATTCACTTGTAATTCCTGTTTGACTAAACAGAACATAGATGAGACAGGCTTTTAGAAATACACTAGGCTTGTTATAAACTAAATCAGTTCAATTTCACCTGTTAATTCAGCTGTCTACTTTTACTGAGGAAATTAACACAGCCCTTGACTTGTATGTAGACATTATCTACAATGTCTTTTTATACCTATCTGTTTATGCAAAGACTCTCAGAAACTGTGTACTTTCACATACTAGTGACATAAGTGCAGGCTAAGCCCAAAAAGTCAAGTCCCTGATGGGCCAGTTAGTCCAAAGTGACCTGGAACTTCTTTCCATACCATAGGATGTCACACTGTCAATTACTGTGACATCATTCTGCTAGTACTTGGGAAGCTAGAATCAACATTCTAGATGACACAAAATATCCCAAGTTATGAGCCAAAAAAACAACAAAAAAAGATAAGCTACCCAATTCAGTGATGTTCCTGGAAGTCTAGTGACCTTAGGATACATTGAAATAAAATTTCCAAGGAAAAGAACCAAGCCCTGCCCTCAGAATCCTTTATTATTGTAAAAGATACCAATTGCTTACTTTAGGAATTTGGAGACAACATAGATAACATTTGAGTGTGCTACCCAGAACTGTATATTAGGAAACTTAGAAGGTTTCTACCTATATGAGGGATTAGAACAATAAATGTTGTCAGTCTGTTCCAGACTGTGGCATAGACATCTCTATTACTTGACCACTTGAGAAAACAGATACAATGTTCAGGCTACAAAATTTCCTTCACTGTGCAATTCCAGGAACACCATTCAAAGTTGATCGAAATGTGAATGATGCCTCTAAAATTAGGGAGCATCCAACTGTCACAATTATACATAATGACTCTGACAATTATATGGAAAAGTAGGATTCTCTTTAAGTCTGTGAGAAAATCTTATGGGGAATCCAAAGTTGATTCCCCTATTTTGGACCATGACCTCTTTAGGAGACAAAAGAAAAGGTGGACGTTCTAAAAAAGTGGCTCTTAACTTTTTTGGGCTCTGATAGAAACTGCATGCTTTACTCTGAGATTCCAGGTGATCATACCACTTGAGTGTCTTCATGACTTGATCCTGATCTGATCCTGAAGACAGGTATACCCAACAATATTCATTATTGAGCATTATAGATGGGACAAGGTTCAAACAGATTTTGAAGACACAAGTAAGTTGCATAACATAAAACTTATTAACCTAAATACGTGCCCTACCACTCTTCCCTCAATCTACACTTATGGCTTCCTGGGCATACATATATAGTTGATGTAGAAAAATATATTGAGCTTATTTTAAATAGAGACCTTTAAAATTTTCTAGGACCAGAAAGGAATGGAATATTTTAGTATTTAATCTCAAATGAGATGAAAACAAAGAAGGGAAATCATTTTGTAATGAGATGTTAATGATTATCACATTGCCATCTTTATTAGAAAGAAGAGATAGCTGGAGGTAAGGATCTCTACCATTTGGGGTTAATGTTTTGAATAGATTTTAAGTGAGTTAGTAAGGGTAATATTGGAGTTCATATGGTTAACTTTGTGGAAGAGTTAAGTAAAGAGTCCAGAAGCATGATTGTTCCATGTGAATGTTTAACAAAGGCTTCAGCTGTGAAGAAGCTTGTGGATGTCAACTACCCACTTATCCTATACCCAATTTTCACATAAGAGATTCATGAACCAAGTGACAGTGTTGGCAGGGACAAATATTATAGGTAGCCAAACATTGACTTCCCCTTAAGGATGACCTGATTAACAAAACAAGTAGATGTAATAATATAGATAATTCTCTAGTGACAGGAACAAATCTCATGTGCCACAATACCTCAGGCAATCAGATTATATAACAATTATTTTACATTTAATATTTCACATCATGAACAAGAGCCATTATTGATTTGAAATTACTGCTACATGTACCATATTTTAGTGAGCATCCCTTCAGCAAATTCCCTGAATGTGCTATTTAATATCGTGATCTAATCCACAAAAATATTTACGACCATAAAATGTTAAAGATATAAGGCTGTATACTACCGCTTATGGGATTCATTGTTCTTAACATGCACTCCATCTTTCAGCAGCTGCCCTAGAGTGTATGGAAATTAATATAAAACATTCCAATTAGGTGACCACATCTTATAAACTTTATTTCTTACCCTAAAAAAAGCAAATGACTAATAAAGGATATCATTTTTCCTCCCAGCCCTGATGTTTCCTTTTAATAATGTTCTATCCACTAAACCCCACCCCACACTTTTCCTTAACTACACATTCTCAGTTTTCCCTTTTTTCCTTGTTTTATTCAGAGCTGAGCCCAATCTATCACCCCTACTAGAAGACTCCACTATAGTAACCCCTTGAATAAGATCTGTCTCACCATTCTTTGACAAGTGTCATGAATATTGTGTGCTTTAGTATCGCCCAAACCCATTCCACTATCAACAATTCCTGAGATAATCACAAGCTTTCAGACTGGCTTTCCAGAATGTCCACTGATTTATTAGATTATTTTCTCAAAATAGCAGCCAGTATGCTCCTTTCAAAAGGTAAGCTTGGCATGTTATTACTCTGTTTAAAACCCTTCATAGGCTTACTGCAATATACAAAATTAAATACAAGGTCATCTAACTTTTTAGTACAAAACCTAGAACAAAGTTTCTACACTATTTGGCCTTTTTAAACCAATCTGATCATTTCTCCAACCACTTTCTTCCTTTCTCATTCATTGCAGTAATATTGGTTATCTTTTAGAATCAATCTTTTTCCAAATTCTCATTGATTCCCCTGTGGTTAGAAGAAAAAAGATTACTGTCCACTTTCCACTCCAAATAATTTTTTATCTACTGAAGGCTAGAGGGGAAATTTTAGTGTAATAGGATTAGGTGTGTTTTTCCATATTAACCCAATATGTTTTCTTAAAATACATATCTCTGCTCACTTGAAATATAAAAACAAACACATATAGATTAACAGTAAATGTATGGAAAAAATATACCACTGATCAAAAGAAAGCAAGAATTTAATTTCAGACAGAAGAAACTTCAAAGCAGGGAAAGTTATCAGGGGGAAAGAGGCATTATATAATGATAAAACTGTCAATTCTCCCAGAAGACATAATCATCTTTAATGTGTGTGTACCTAACAAAGTGCAAAACTACATAGGACAAAAATGAACAGAACTTCAAGATGTAATAGATGAATCTACTGTCCTAATTGGAGATTTCAGCACTCTTCTATCAGAAATGCAGAAACTCAGTAGAGACATAGTTGACCTCAACAACACCATCAGTTCTTCCCAATCTGATCTGCACTGTATAGCTCTGCTCTGCATTTTAACAGAGCCTCCCATTAAAGACAATGTGAAGTGATGTATGGAAGATCTTAGTAAAAAAGAGATCATATTATAGAAAATATTATATTGAAAATAAGTTGGAGTTTGGAGAGTGTGAGAAATTAAGTAAAAGATAAGTTGGAAAATTTTCCAGGAAACTTAAAACTTTTCAGAATGACTAGGTCAAGACATTTTTTTAAATCTTAAATAAATCTCAGAATTCTTCAACATGCCAGCAAATTAGTGTCTAAGGACTGTGATAGATTACATTAATGATCTCACTATTTTACTCATCCATGCCACTACAACTTATTATTTGACTTTGCAGTTTGTCCCATTTAAAATGTTGAATATATTTTTCCACATCTTGACCTTGACTTTTGCAAATGACTGACTTTAGCCTATTGAATGTTAGTAAGAGTAAGTTGATCAATGGCTAGAAAAGCACATGTGCAGTTGGGATTTCTATCCTGTGCTACAGCAAAATCCATGAGAAGAATATCCCTGTGCTAGCCTACTAGTCCCCAAAGACAGATGAAGGGCATGTGGAGTACAGCTGAGTTTAGCCAAAACCCCCATAGGGAAATGCCCAGAATTGCTTGTATGCTCAATAAAATTGCATTAAATCATTTTTTTGTAAAGACAATTGATAACTTTGTATATACAGATTTTCTGATTAAAGAGGTGTTAAAAGCATACACTATTTTTATTTTCTCTGCTATTTATCATAAAAGAATATGAAATAAAACAAAATTTAAAGGCCATTACATAGCATTCAGAAAGAAATTTTAAATAAAACTCAATGACAATTGCATTGAGTAAAGTTCTAAAATGAATAGGAGCATATTGGTAACCAAGATGGAAACTCTGGTGGTCATTCTTTGGGAGGAGGAGTGGAAAGGAAGAGGAAGGGGGTGATTAGAGAGGTCAGGGAAGAGATACTCTCAGAAAGATGAAAGAGATCTAGTCACAACATCTACTCACATTTCCTTTCTCTGTCAGTCTTCTCCTACATTCAAAATCCTGCATTTTCTTACAAAACTTCTGTATCTGACTTTACTAGCCAAGATTTAACCTAGAACAAAGGGTCACCAAAGAAGCTTTAGGGCTTAGCAGAAGGGAGAGCTGATTAAGGAGGCTAAAGAGTTTGAATTTGTGATGATTCTTGCTGAATTTATGAATATTTTTTTTCTTAGAAATAAACTCATTCTCGTTATTTAGATTTTAAAGTACTCAGTGCATAACTATGGCTCAAGGTCATTATTGAAAAAAAGAGCCTTTGGTGGGCAAAACAAGAAAATGTTAATATTGTGTATGAGATTGCTAATAAGGTAATGTGTTCATATGTTATAACTTTCACAAAATTGAGTTGCTTTAGAATCTCACTTATTCTTAATTGAGGCCTGCCTGTGTATATTAAAATAACAATTTAAAAAATCCCATCTTGCATAATGGGTTAAATGCATACAATTTCCAAGTTTAAACAAGTTCTGTGCATAAAATGAAAATAAATATTTTTAAAGATTTTTTCTATTTTTTTGTTCTGATTATTTTAAAATATTATGAATTTGAAGACTCAAAATACATAGATAAGTGAATAAAAAATACATGAATTATATTCTATGTTCTATCTGTCGCTATAAATTGGAAATGGAGAATTATTTAATAGTAATTTATTATAGTCACTAAACGTTGAAATTCAGCAGCAAATATAAATTATTCATTTTTAGTGCCAAAATAGAAACTAGATGAACAACCGTTAGCATTTAAATATCTTTATTCATTAGAAGTAATAATAATTTGATTCAAGTATTATTTGCATTTTTATTTCCCACAAAATATTCATGTTTTTAAAATCTTCATTTGGCTAAACATACCACAAAGTTTTGCCATACATAATAAAATGCATGTATTTGAAAGAGGGATAAACTGCTTATGATTATTTTACCATTTTTTAAGATGACAAACTTAAATATGTAAGGAGGGACTACTGGTAAGTGACTAAAAATTAATATATTTTAAAATGGAACTTGAAGTAAGGAAACACTTGAAAAGTTTTGGCCTTGAATATACAACTATCAAAATTAGAATTTCAGAATGGCACTACCAGGTCAAAGTCCATGTACACCAGTTGGTTAATATTTTCCAGAGGACTTTCTTGATGGTTGTTGGTTTCGGGATCTGAATCACTTCACCACCACATCTGAGGATGACAGAGAAGAAACCTCAGGGCTTTGATTAGGCTCTAGCTGGCATGATAGAGGGCCTTTCTTGGCTACATGAATGGAGTAGCCCACTCTTTTCAAAGAGTTTATGTTCTCCTTGCAGCTTCTTTTCTACTCTTTGTCATCTTTCCTTATTTGGCCAATTCCTCTCAGCAGTTGGTACTAAGGGTGGCTGCACATTCCACATTCTTGTCACATGCCCTTAGGCTAAACAAGGCTTCCTGGGCAGTAAATTCCAGCTGCAACAAATTGTGAAATTTTTATAGTATCTAATATATAGGGTGAGAATTAAATAAACAAACATATGCAGAATGTTGAGCATAGTGATTAGAATGTATGTTAATTAGTATCTTATGCATTTTAGTTATTATAATGCAAGTTAATACAACATACTACAGTAGGAGTTATGAGTCCAGAGGAAAAGTTATAGCTTCCAGATAAGGGGAAAGATAAGGGGATAAGAAAAATTCATGGCTGAAGAAGACATTAAGTATTTGAATATGTAGACATAGTGGAGGACTATCAGTGATAAAAGTGAAGGAAGCATGGGTAAAAACATAAAAGAAAATGTATACTTAATACAGAAAGTGATAGGTAATTCATTAGATAGAATTTCAGAATAAGTGAAAATTAACAAAGAACAATATATTTTATTATACTAGCATAAGGCGTTCTTACATGGTTTTCCAGTTGTGAAAAGAAATCTTGCCCAAATCTGAATCTTGTTTTTTTCACTAACTAGATGTATATCCTGAGAAGGTGACTTAGACTTTATATGCATTGTTTTTTTCCATCTATAAAATGAAGTATAATAGTTTCCATTTCATGAGGTCGTTTCAAGAATTAAATGAAATTCATATTAATATACATATGTAGCATATATATATATATATGCTTACCTATATGTAATATTGCTTAGAATAGTTTTTGACATGTAGTGAATGTTCATTAAATATTAGCTATTTCAATATCAAAATTATTAATAATATAATCAAAAGAGATTATCAATAAATTGATAGGATGGGCTTATTAAAAACTGATGTCTTAAGCCTTAAAGGAAGTCATGCCCTTACCTTAAGAGACATGAGAGAAGGTAGAGATTCAAGCTGAAAAGATGGAACTTACAGTTTGGATGGTATTAAATTTAAGGTTCTTGTAGAATTTTCAGTCACAGTTGTTCAGGTGACAATTAAGAGGTTTAGGGTTTAAAGGTTTTTAGAAATAATCAGAGATATAACTGTGAAGTATGCTTGAGTAAAGAAAGGCTGGGATGCGTGAAGGTTGGAAATAGAAGGCACACTCATGGATAAAACAAATTGTCCAAGGTCACTGGGCTAATGAGTAGCAAATTTGGGATTCAGAGTTAGTTTGATAAGTGTAGATGACTTGATTTCTTTGTAACTCAATTACCTATATAATGATGGGATAAGATTACAGAATGTCTTTTTTTTCCCTGTCAAGAAGAGTCTGATAAATTTTAAATATGGACAATTGATTTGGGCACAATTTATTTTCTAACAAAAGTAGAAAAAATAAAATATTTGATTCTGTGAACTTTATATTATGCCACTTCAAAACTATCTTCATGGACCATAGTTGTTGTTGTTGTTTTTAAGTAATGGTATTAGCAATTATTTTAAATAAATTCCTTTTTTCAAAAGTTTATTTCTATTTTTTAAAAATGTTTGTCAGGAAAAACAAAAAAATAAGAGATTACAAGGCCAATATATTCAATATTAAGTATGATGTTGTATTTGGTGTAGCATTGTAGCTTTCTGTGGCCTACCACATATATAAGATGCATACACAAACGTTTATGTATGAACTATTTATCTATTTTACATTGCTTAAAATTTTCAGTTAAAATCATTTTTTCTTGATGATAAAGCATTTTCTTACAATTGTAGTAAATGTCTATCCTTTAACGTTCAAATATTAACGCTGATAAAATTGTCTAATTTTCCTATTGTAAAAGTAAAGAAAATTACATTTTTTAATGAAAATACTCAAATAGTACCTATTATTTTTTGGACTTAAGGTGTTTGAAACTTTATATTCATTTAGCTGAAGGACATGGTCAAAAACAAACACATTCATACATATGTATTGGCTTTCTCTAAGACTTTATTTTTGTTTTATTTCTCTCATTACTACCTTATTCTTTACTTATAGGCTTTATTTACCAAAATATTCTAAAATCTCTAGATGGGACACAATTATAGTAAGATTTTTTCATTAAGAACTAGCTAATAAGAATGAAGTATAAAAAAGACCCATTATAACTTTATAATTGACTCTTCTACTTACTTTTTTCTAAGCTCTCATGCTCCTTTGTGCTACTGTTCTCATTCTCTAGAAATTCACAGCCATCGAAAGAATATTCTCCTATTCCTTGTCTCTGTGTCCTAACTTCCCATTTATATTCCAATACACTTTTATTTGGTCTTTGTTCCTGCACTTCCTATTAAACTACGTGCGTTAGCTTACCACTGCATTATAATTGCTTAATCCAGCAAACAATTCATTCTTATATTATTTGTGATAGTAATTGCTTAATGACAAATTACTACAATTTTTTGTGCTTAAACAAACAACATTTATTATCTCAGTTTCTGTGGGTTAGGAATCTGGGCATGGTTTACTTGGATCCTCTAAAGCTATGTTCCTCACAAGGCTACAATCAAGGCATCAGCCAAGGCTGAAAAGATCTTATAGCTTGATTGAAAGTAGATCTGCTTCCAAGCTCACTTACGTCATTGTTGACTGAATTCACTTCATTCTGGGCTATTGTACTGAATGAAAATAAAACAAAATAAAAGTTATAATTTCTTTTTTTTTTGGCTGCACTGTGCAGCATACAGAAATCTTATTTCCCCAACCAGGGATCGAACCCCGGCTCCCACAGTGAAAATGCTGAGTCCTAACCACTGGACCCACAGGGAATTCCTGAAAAGTTATCATTTCTAAAATGACCACTGTTTGTCAGACACTGATAAGGCACATAAATTAAATATTTTATTTAAATAAATTCTATTAGATATTATATATTGTTAATTTTGTTTAGGTAAATACTATATATATTCATGTAATAAAAATTAGAGAAAACAGGCAAGCAAATGAAAGTAAGTAAAATAAAACACCGATTTCTGTAAGCAGTCCTGCAAGCATTTGGTGGACCACTGAATCTTTTTAGACTCATAACATGTTGAGTTTCTTTCTTACTACCAGGAAGCCTGTCCCTTTTCTCCAGACATTCTTATTTTAGATACAATCAGTTCTTGCTGTTCACAATAATTATGTTCTCTAAAGTCACAGTGAACACTAAATTAGCAAATATTGAGGTACTGCTGCTGGGAAAATATCGGGTTAGGTTCCTGTGAAGCTCCAATCACAACAACAAATACAAGACATAACCTTGTTTTATATGCACTTCTGTTTAAGAACGTCATATATATTGTTGATTCATTAACATTGAACTTATGGTCAACAGCATTATAACTCATGCCTGAACTAAGCTTATCCAACCACACTTATTTTTTTCCATGAGACAAAGTCATGAGCTTAGGAGTATCAGACATCACTTCAGTACTATATTTGGGGACAATTTTCAACAGCAAAACCACAGACAAAAAAGAAAAAAAAAAGGATCAAAATGCCACACACACACACACACACACAAAAGGTGCTAAATAGACTGAAAATACAACACTTGTTTATACTAGGAGAACTTAAACAAAAAAGCAGAGCATTGCCTTATTAAACCTTGTTCAATGAAGAATGTGCACCTTGGATTACTCAAATTTTTCAGCTCTCGGTGCATGTCCTCAAATGACTGTAAAAGCATTATGAGTCCAATATGAGGGTTACAAACAAATTTTAGTGAACAGGTAAATTCACAAATATGAAATCAACAAATAATGATGACCGTATTAAGATTCTTCTTACTCTGTCAATCAAGCAAGGTTTGATATGCTGTTCTTATTAATATTTTTGAATATTGTTTGACCATTTGAATTATTTTCTTTCCCCAATTTTCTATTGGGTGCTATAAGCTAAACCCTTCTCTCTTCTTCTCTATTTTCCTACCTTAGGCTATTATATGCAGCAAAGACAGCAATGAGAAAGTGCTTTCACTTTCTCCCTTTTATACTCCTTACCAAGGACAAGGGACATGTTTTCTAACCGGAAGGATTGAGATGGATTTACATTGAGATGGGCATACAAAATTTAACATCTTCCTCTTATTTTTATGGAGTTCTTACATTCTTATACGATTAGAAGGTACAGTTTTCTAGTTCTGCTGGTGACTATGTGGGTTCATGTACTCAGTTGAATAGTACCTCCTCCAAAAATCATGTCCACTGGAACCCGTGAATATGACCTTATTTGTAAAGGAGCTCTTTGTAGTTGTAAGCAAGTCAGAATGAGATCATACTAGATTAAGGTGGGCTCTAAATCAGATGACTGTTGTCCTCAAAGGGAGAGGGAGATTTGGAGAGATATGCAGGTAAGATGAATGAATGCAGAAACTGGAGTGATGCAGCGATTGTCAAGGAATGCCAAGGATTGTTGGTGGCACCATGAATTAGGAAGAGGCAAGAAAGGTTTCTTCCCTACAGCTTTCAGTGGAAGCATGGTGGCCGTGCTGACACCTTGATTTCAGATTACTAGTATCCAGTACTCTGAAAGAAAACTTTTTTGTTGTTTTAAGCTATCCAGGTTATAGTAATTTGTAATGACTGCTCTTGGAAACTAATAAGTCAATTTAATCCTGGAGTGAAATATTAGGGAACTGACATAGTTCTATGCCAAGTTCCCCAAATAGCTATACAGTAAGTCCCCTACATATGTACCTTCAAGTTGTGAACTTTCAAAGATGTGAACATGCCCCTGTATGCCAGCTGTTGTACTGTACTACTGTACTTTTCAAGGTACTGTACTGTAAGATTAAAAATGTTGTCTTTATTCTTTGTGTTTGTTTTTTATATATTGTTTGTGTGAAAAGTATTATAAACCTATTACAGAACAATACTATATAGCCAATTGTGTTAATTGGGTACCTAAAGTAACTTTGTTGAATTTACAAACAAATTGGACTTTCAGACACACTCTTGGAATGGAACTCCTTCATATGTAGGGGACTTACTGTATAAAGAATGTGCATTTGCATTATTTTCAAATATAACCTTGAGTAGGAGAATGAAGGGAAATGGGAGCAGGTGAGTAATTTACTGTTTCTTTAAAATATCAACATTTTGTTTTCTCACTAGGAAGGTCATATTTATTAACATAAATATACTAGCAATTATAAATGAACTCTGGAAAATTTGCTGAAAAATACTTTCTAAGTTTGAACAAAGAAAATCATCGAATACTTTGGAGTTGTATCTTCCTAGAATTGATATTTTTTTGCTGATTTCAAGACTGTTTTATTGCCATTTATAAATGTATAATGTCACTTCCTCCACCAACCTGTGAGCACCACATTTGGAGGGACCATATCTATTATGATTGCTATTTGATCCTCTGTTATTTGAACAGTGTCTGACATATGATTATCATTCAATGTGTATCTATTTAATTATAAATTATTAAATGAATGTACAATTTGTACAATCCTTTTGGACACTAGGGTGATGTTTTTTTAACGTACCATTGCAAAAGCCAAACATGAAGTCATGACACTGGCAACATATCTAGTAGGAGAAAGGAATAGAAAATTAGGGGAAAAAATGCAAAAAACCAATTATTTATATATATATATATATATATATATATATATATATATATATATATATAACAAAAGAAAACCTAACAAGTTTCTATTTTTTCCCCTTGATTGACAAAGAATAAGAAAAATATAATACCTAAGAACAGAGAAAGCCTTGAGAAAAAGATCTGGCCCATGAGGTAATAAGGCAACTACACACACCACATGCTCAACAAAACAAAACAAAACCCAAAAAACAGTTCTACTGTGACTGTTTCCAGATGGTGGCATTTTATTTTGTTTGTTATTACTAATCTGTTTATTCTAAATGTTATTCCATAAATATGTACTACTTTATTATCTTAAAAATTTACAATACACAATACCTAATGGCAATTAACTTAAACATAATACTTAATGTTGAGCCTTAATCAGTGTCCAATGCATAGCCATCACATTGTAAATTGTAACTGCCATCATTGCTATTGTCATTATTGAAAAATTATCAAGGGTCAGTGCATGCTATGAGAAAATACAGGGCTGAAGATTGGATCCTGGAGATAACAATATCTATAATCTCAGAAATAAATTATGTGTGTGTGTGTGTGTGTGTGTGTGTGTGTGTGCATTTACATATACCCATTAATGAGACAAGGAAGTTTTCTCATTTTCTTATGTGTTTTATAACTATGTATATAATGATTAAGTGTTTGATGGTCTGTCATTAAAGTGTAATGTGTAAGAGCAAGTAAATCAACAATCTCCATAAGGGAATGATCTGATAAAATGATAAAAATGATTCAATAGATGAGTCCAAGTTCTGATTATTTTAGCTAATGGAATGTAGCTTTGATTAAATACCTTGAAAGCCCAATAGCTTCTTTTAAACTCTATAGAATCCAATAACAATACAGTCAAATGTTCAGGTAACTTGATTTTACTTTGGTAAATTCAAATGTAAGGGAAAAAAGAAACTGACTTAAGATCAATTGGTTAGATCCTTAAAAACCTAGAATTAATTTTAAATTAAATTAAAAAGATTTATTTTTAAAAATAATAAAAGGTATAATTTATGGAATTGTAAAGTTAGTATTGCACGAATGGCAAAACAAAAACATCAGTGCAGTTTAGTAGTAACTGTCTAATTTCACTAACAGCCATTTTACTATAAATTCAATTCAACAGAGTAACTACTACTTGTATATTCCAACTAGATTAGCAGACTCCGAAAATACAGTGTTTACAATAATGAAACACTCTTTTAGTTCCTATGACATAAGATTGGCTCAGAGTATGTTCTCAATAAATCTCCCTTTGAAATGATTTTTATTAAAGTTACAATTGATTTAATAATAAATCAATAATAGAACTTTTAAATTCCTGTTGTTATTCAAAATACATTTATTAAGCATTTCATTTTTGTTTTCCCTATATTGCTTAAAGGAAAATATAAATATTGAATTACTAGTTTACACTACTTCCTGCCATATTCTCATTTTTATTAATCTATTTATCTGTGTATGGTGGGCATATTTATAACTGTTTCCCTGTGTACATAAAATGATATCACAATAGGAGGATTTTGAGTAGAAATTTATTTTCACCTCCCTACCTTATATACAGATAAATAAATTTGGATTTAGGAAACTATCACCATGATAATATTAAGATGAATGGTAAGAGTATATATATAGAGATATATACATATATGTGTGTATATATACATATATAAGTACTTGCAGTTAAAATATATATTCTAACACTGCAGAAACTGAGGTGATCAGTATAAGTACCAAACATTCTCTAGACAATTATACTGAAAAGAGAACAAAGAAGAATTATTTTCCTCTTATTTTCGAAAGAGAAAATGTGTATCGCATTAAATAAGTTATTATCAATTTAAAAGAGAGCCCCTTAAAACTATTTCAAAATATGTGCTTTTCTTGGAACAAGTCTGAAGTAGACATTGGGGATACAAATGCAATTTGAAACATTGTATTTCTACATTACTTATATACTGTTATTACAGTTTCTCTCATAGTTAAAGAAGAGATGGAGCACTGAACTTTGTGTCAACCAGAGGGAATAGAAAAACAACCCCAGAATTCAATACTGTTTAGTCCAATTTATGAAGTGATTCGAGGCAGGTAATTCAGATACTGGAAAAACTGTCTTTCACTTAAGTAGCAAAAAATCTAATTTAATGCAGTTGATATCTTCATTCCATCCAGGAAAGCTGTTTCATCTTCATTTTAGTCTAGATTGCTATATGAAGTGACAGTGAGTTTACATGCTCCGGTTGTATATTTATTTTTTAAAAAGAGCTGAAATGCCAACATTTTTCAATTCCATTTGCCATTTCATATTTCATTCTAGGAAGGCTCAAAGTGTGAAATGGACATGGTGATATCATTAGTTTAAATTAACTCAACTTCACAAAGAGGAAATGATGATTAGTTAAATAATTAGCACATGTCTAAGGATTGAGGATGTTAACATGTTTCCCTTCTGATATCTTAATTAATCAAAATTATTTATTAAAATTCATTCAATTAATGCTTTTAAATAACTGTTACCAAGGTTTGAATGCCAAGTCTTTCTGATATGTTTCTTTCTCTTTTCTGCTCTCAGACTTGCACTTTTGTTTCAATTTCTATCTATAAATCTATCTATAAATCTATCTACCATCATCTTCTACAGCTCTCATTTAAAAGATCATTTATTACTAAAATACTGAAACACATAAGTACTGAATAGTAGAAACAAGAAATGTAACTATGAGTAAGACAGAGGAGAAGGTTCTCCCAACACACATTAGAATCAGAAATGAGACTTCCTTTGAGCCAAGAACTCTTATCACTCAAATCAAATGATGGTAGGAAAATGGACTTTGCAAATACAGGATGCAACTGTAAAACAATGATACAATTATTGTTATTATCTGCCTTTCTATTTTAATTCATGCACAGCTTGTTCATAAGTAATTTATTTGGGTCTTTCCTTGCTTGAAACATTATCTTTGCAATATGTCTTGCATCTATTTCTATTTTTCAGTACCGTGTGATTATACTAGACTAATCTCAAATAGTTTTCTTGTCAAATAATTTAGCTATCCTCAAGTAATTGATTGATTTTCTCTGGAATAGTTACATTTTTTCCATAAAATCAACCCACCACTACCCCAAAATTATTGGATAAAGTATAAACTAAATTTCTTAGAATTCAAGTACTTCTACAATCTAGTAAATCTCACCCTGATTGACATTATCAAGAGTCTTCCATCCCTATTTTCAGATATGTTTCAGAAAGACTCATCTTTAAAATCTAGAAATGTAGATGTATATGAATTATATGAAGTCAAAACCTTATACCTTCAAAAGAAATGTCCTAGAAATTTAAAATAATTCATATATGTAACTAGACATCAGCTAACAAAATAAATCTCCAAATAAATCAAAGAAAAACATCTAGAATATAGGTATTTTGATAGGAATCTCTGATGTTCACTCCTTTTTACTACGTTTTTATTCTCCCATATTCATTACTGTTGGATAATGTGCTGCTCTATTTCCTATCTTTTATTGTCATCAGTATTTGTTGTACTCCTGGACACATGATTCTCTTTGAATTAGACAATCTTTGTCAGCACCATTACCTGGGAGTGTCAGAAAAACTCCAGATTTCATTTCTTCCATGCCTGTCCCAACCTGTTTTAATGAAAGTTGTCCACAACTCCCAAATAATGCAGTCAATCAGTGTGGTGGTCTGCCTAGTTAACGAAATATCCTAGACATATCAGATATCAAAAGAAAATAGGTTATATATATCCCAACAAGTTTTAAGAGTGAGATAAAATACATATTTAAAGCGTTTTGCTTTATACTGAAAGAAAAATGGAGATGAAGAATTTCAAAGCATTTGGCATCAACCTATTAACAGAGCTTAGTACATTACACTGTGACTATGACATAAACAGGCAGGTTCTATTTGTGAATAGAGATTACTAACAAAATATTTCCTCAAAAAAAGAGATTCTATAAGATCCAGTTTTGACAACTGTGGTATGAAGTGAACATAATTTCAAACTCAAATATAAATAAAAGTAAAAATAATGAGTATTATTCATTGCTGAGAGTACTGAGCCAGACTCATCCAAACCCCTTCTAACCAGAATCTGGATTGGTCCTGGGCTCACAATTCACAGTAAAATCAAAGTTTTGTGAAAAAAAATAAAAGTATATATATATATATATATATATATATATATATATATACACACATATATATATGTATATATATATGTATATAAATATATAAAATGAGATATATAAAAACTTATAAATTAGAATTTTTTGTTTTTTCAGTCCACCCCAGTTAATACACAATGCTTAACTCTCTCTATCCACAACCATAGATATTTGGAAGGTTGGCCATTCTCTCCATAGTGTCATCTGTAATGTTTGCACAGATCTCTTTGTTACCTACTTTGAGCAAAGTGATAAATAAGTAGTATGATTTTGATTATGAATTTGACTAATAGATACTTTTTTTTCTTCCTTTACAATGCATAGATATTAGTCTTGATCTCTGGTGTGCAATTTTTAGGAAGGAAGGGCTGTAAGCCAAGTTTAATTCAGTAATCAGGCAGAAGACTTCTGGAGTCAAACAGTTCATATTTAAATGCTTACTTCAGCTATTCTAAACCTCTGATCTTGAACAACTCTCAGAATCTTCATCTCTAAAATGGAAATAATTGTACCTACCATATATTTACTGTGAGGATTCAACTTAAATTGTTTGTAATGTAGTAGTTGTTCAAGATATTAATTCTTTTATTTTCTTGCTTTATTCTTCCATTCTCATCCTTTTGTAACAAGACTGCTCTCATGTTAAGTTCCCACCTTTTCAGAGGAATCTTCTCCTACCCTTCTTTTCTTCTGCATAAACTGTTATTTTTCAAGTTTATATTGTATTGCTGTTAAATGCATTAAATAAGGCACCATAGAATTTGCTTTTCATCTGTCTGAACCTCAATTTCTTTATAAGTAAATAAGGTTGAGGAGAGGTAAGAGTGCCAAACATCACCATTGTTGAAAAGATTAAATGCAAAGTACAGAGTACAGTACTTTACCTGGCATATGTTAAAAAAAATCATAGACATCATTATTAAAATCATGAATGATTACAGCATTTGAGAAACCTAAATATACATTCTAAAAATTTTTAAAGTTGATGAAAATCACATCTGGTCTTCCACAGACATTTTGCATAAGCAGTTCTTACTGTGTTAAAATATTTGTTCATCAAATATAAAAAGGAATTGTGATTTTGCGATTAATGCTTGTGTGTGTAATGGAGACAATTGCCATTTATAATACAGGACAGTTTATGACTTCTAGCACTCTGTAAAGATCATTGTTTATGCATATTTTAAAAAATTAAAGCATTAAGATTTGATGCAAAAACAACAACTATCTTAAACTTCACCTTTCACTAGTGTGAAAATATATAAATCATGTCTGTAATTGTTTTCAGTATTCATCACTTAAAAATCTCAAGAATCCCAATCTTTTAAGAAAATCAAGTAAAAGAGCCAGTTTTACCTACATAGTAGTGAAGATATACATTAATATAAACAATAAGCCTGATGAAATGTTCTTAAATGACTGCCCTTCCAAAATGAGTATAAGAGACTTGAAAAAAGAAGATATGAGGATTTTGTATGTGTGTGTGTTTGTGTGTTCCTGATCTGATAACATGTGTTCTCTGGTTAGTATATATAAATTTTAGTTTTAAATTATGTGATGGGTAACACCATAATCTACTCAATACTTATTTCCTCTGAGGTCTTTTTCTAGCTTTTGTTATTATTACTATCTACATTTTAAAAGTAAAGAAATTGGATTCAAATAAATTAAGTAATTTTTCCTTGACCACCTCAGTGGTAAATAGAAAAACTTGATTCCAAATCTTTATGCTTGAGTTGGTGCTTTGTCCATAGTGTATTGGAGTTATTAACACCATCCTTGCATATTTAGCATAGAATACTGAAAAAATAAGCACTTTGTGTTGAAACAATTTAAAAATGTGAATTAATTCTTAAAAGAAGTGTTTCCCTAAAAATATTATACTTAGAATAATTTTGCTTCTTTAATCAAGTTAAGCAGGAAAACACTGAGTCGATTTGATATTTGAAAAAAGATTTCTTAGTATGCACTATGGTTTCCTAGTTAATATGTGTATGAATAAAAATTAGATGTTACTATGTGCTTTTGATAAGAAATATACTACCAGCTTTGAGAGCTAGTATAAAATGTTTTCTATATATTCAGTTTTTTCTACTTATGTATTCAAATGAAAGTATTAATATTTATTTTCAAAAACACTTGGGAGAATGAACATTTTGAAAGGTAATTATAAAAATGCTGACATTCGACCTTTACAAAAATATCACAATAAGAAATATTATGAGATCAGAGATCAAATTTTGAGAATTCTTATTAAGCCAGTGGACTTGAAGCATTATTGGGATATCCAAGGCACATTCCATGAGCACTTCTAACAATTTATCCATCTGAATTTGTAAGAAGATATGAGTTTCTATATCATAATTCAGAAACACTTCAATTTCAGAGATGTTCAAAATATATGGGGCAATAAAAACAATGTTGATTCTGTAAAAGTAGTCAGTTTCTGTTAATCAAGAATGTGCTCCTCAATTCTTCTCTGTATCTCTGGTTTCATAACCTCAGAAGCCCAGTAATGAAAGAATATATTAGACTTCCTGGTGTCTGAAGCTATGATCTGTTTACTGAGTTTTTCTCAATCAAAAATCCACAGGGGATCCAATACTGTTACTAATGCTTAGAGGATGGAACAGACATGTAAATAAATCACTCCAATAGGGTATACTAATGGGAGGATATGTGAATTGCTATTGGGGTTGTATACATGCGTCTTGATGCAATGTTTAGGGAAGATACTATTAAGGAGATGGCCTTTGGAATGATTCTTTAAAATACAAGCACTATTAGCAATAAAGCAAGATATCACAGGCATTCTAGTCATGGACTAATGATAGAATTATTTTGGGCATTTGGAGTATAGAGTGCATGTAGAATAGGTGCAAAGGAGGCAAGAGAACATATTTGAAGCACAACTATTTCACTGTATCTGGCTAAGTAGTGGAAAAATGATCTTTTTATTGCATTATGCATAGACATTATCATATCCATCCCAGGACATAGAACAAAAGGAGAAAATCTCAAAACACTTAAAACATCAACTTCACTTTAATTCCAAAACTTGAGAAAGAATAAAGAAAACAAATAAATGAAAGGAAACTCTAGGCCATCTTATTTATGAAAAAGTACTAATTAAATTTTAGCTAATTGAATCTTACAATGTATTATAGCAAAATAAAAATGCAGTAATTTATCAATATGATTCATTGCATACACCAATCAAAGGAATAAAACATTATGATCCTATAAAATTTAAATCTAAAGTTGTTAAACTCAACTATAATTCCTATAATATCAAAATAAAATAAAAATAAACAGGATAAGGTTACTTGACATTTATATTCTTTCAAGACCCTGACATTATTACTCTACTGTCTTTTAACTGCTGTTGTTGATGCTGAGAAGTTACCCATGGATCCCACTGTTATTCCTTTATAAGTTACCTGTCTTTTCTTTCTGCTTGTCTTTATTTTTTGAAGTTTTACTATTATGAATGTCTAGGTTTGGTTTTCCTTTAATTTATTGTTTGAAGTTCATTGAACTTCTTTGGTACATTCATAGTGCCTTTGGCTTTAGAGAAATTTCATCCATTACCACATGGGTATTTTTTTCTTTTTAATTATTTATATTATCTCTGACAGTATTATGTATATTGGACTTCCCATTCTGTTATCAATGAGTCAGTATCTTGAAGTTTCCTATCTCTTTGTTTCACCATAATAAAGTGTTCTGGAAAATTTCTTTGAATCAACTTTTAATGCTCTAATTCTATCTTCTGCTGACTTTCATCTACTCTCTAAGTCTTCCATTAGTTTTCTATTTCAATTACTACAACAATTTGTACTAAAAGTTTTAAATGTACTATTTTTCATTATGATTGTTATCTCTAGTTTCTTGCTCAATATTTAAAACCACTCTTTAATTTAAAAAAAAAAATTGGACATGCTTATTTTATAATCTTTATCAGATGATCTATATAACTAAAACCTTATGGAACTCATTTTTCTGTCTGATAATATCCTAACTCTCTTGTAGGATGTCCTGCTCCCATGCTGATTATGATTTTTGACAGTGGGCTGAAGTTGTCTTCCTCCAGAAGGAATGTGCATTCAGTCCTACCAGTCATTTGAAGCACTACTAACCTAGGAATCTTTTCATTTAAATTCTCCCCATGAGATGATTTTATCACAAAATAAAGGTAATATGGATTAAGTACACAAAATTATATAAGGACTGACTTGTGGTTATAAATTGTCCTGGAAGATGCTCTCTTCAGCACTAATCCATACAGAGCCATTGAGATCAGAAATGGCTCATCTTCTAGCCTTGTATTGTAGATTTATTATTATTTTTATTTATCTTTTTTTGAAAGGAGTAAATCTCATTGGATCTTAAATTCTGATTAATTTCCAATTACTGCTCCAAACCTGAGTGAGCACTATACATTTTCTCCTGTGCAGCCATGTACCCTGTGGAGCCTTGAAAATGAAAGCTCAGCATACCCAGGGGTCGGCAGACACCATCATTGTACAATCTGTGGTGCTTATTTTTCTGCCCAAATATCTAATTTCACTTTGTTTTTAATCTCTTATAATTTTATTTATCCCTCAGATTTTTAGAAGTTTTAATTATTTTCAGATTGCATAATCAAATATACTGATGGAAAGCATGCATTTCAAATAATTCCAATCTTAAATACTTAACTGTTTTGTTTAGCATACATTTGTTTATGACTTTTAATGTTGAGGAGGAGAAATTAGACCTTTTATTAGAATATAATTTTATCTTATTTTATCTTGATTTTTTTAACCCAAAATTACCATGTATATAAATGCAGTGTGTATTTCTGTTTTATTTATTTGCTTTCTGTTAATAGTCCCTTGACTTCCTTTATGTCAATGTTTCTTTAGCACTTTACTTCTCACAATTATTCCATAGTTGGGTTTTTATATGAGTATCAGAAGCAAACCAAATTATAGAAGTCTATTTTATTATTGAGGTATAGTTGATTTACAATATTGTGTTAGTTACAGGTGTACAGCATAGTCATTTTTTTTGCAGATTATATTACAATATAGTTCATTACAGGATATTGGGTATAACTCCCTATGCTATACAGTAAATTCTTGTTGCTTATCTATTTTATGTAGAGTAGTTTTTATCTGTTAATCCCATATTCCAAATTTGTCCTTCCCCCCTTCCCTTTCCCCTGTGGTAACCATAGCTTTTTTTCTATATCTGTGAGTCTGTTTATGTTTTAAATATGGAATTATTTGTATTAGTTTTTAGATTCCACATATAAATGTTATCATGCAGTATTTATCTTTCTCTGTCTGACTAATTTCACTAAGCATTATATTTTCTAGGTCCATCCATGTTGCTGCAAATGGTATTATTTCATTGTGTATAAATACCACATCTTCTTAAGTCAGTCATCTCCTGATGGGCACTTGGATTGCTTCCATGTCTTGGTTATTGTAAATAGTACTGCTATGAACAATGGAGTACATGTCTCTTATAGAATCAGAGTTTTCTTTTTTTTTTTTTCTGCATATATACCCAGAAGTGCAATTGCTGGATCATATAGTAGTTCTATTTTTAGTTATTTTAAAGAACCTCCATACTGTTTCCATAGTGGCTGCACCAATTTACATACTCACCAACATTATTATTATTTTATTATTATTATTATTATTATTATTATTATTATTTTTGCGGTACGTGGGCCTCTCACTGTTGTGGCCTCACCCGTTGCAGAGCACAGGCTCCGGATGCGCAGGCTCAGCAGCCATGGCTCACGGGCCCAGCCGCTCGGCCACATGTGAGATCTTCCCGGACCGGGACACAAATCCATGTCCCCTGCATTGGCAGGCAGACCCTCAACCACTGTGCCACCAGGGAAGCCCCAACATTCTTATTAGAACTTAATCTTCTCTGTTATTCAGGAAGCATGGAAATCCAGGACTGCCATGAATGTTCTACTTGGTCAGAGTGCCAGGCTTATTCAGCTATGATGCTCTATCATATTTGGCTCCTATCCTGAAGGCCATGTTAGGTTCCAAATTGTTGTTGGAGTTCTAGCTATTATATTTACACTCAGCCAATAGGAAATAAGAAAATACATTTTAATGTCCTTTTCATTCAAAATTAGTTCCCCAAAACTGCACATATTACATCAAATTACATTTTGACCAAATTTAATAATATGGTCACACCTAGTTGCAAGTCAGTCATAAATATTTAATCTTACTATCTGTTAAGTCTTCTGATTTACAAGAAAAAATTTATAGGAATATTGTTTGGGAAACAGACACTCTTTATTCCTTTTTGTGTGTGTGTGTGTGGTACGCGGGCCTCTCACTGCTGTGGCCTCTCTCGTTGCAGAGCACAGGCTCTGGATGCGCAGGCTCAGCGGCCATGGCTCATGGGCCCAGCCACTCCGCGGCATGTGGGATCTTCCCGGACCGGGGCACGAACCTGTGTCCCCTGCATCTGCAGGTGGACTCTCAACCACTGCGCCACCCGGGAAGCCCCCACTCTTTTTTCCAATCTGTCAAGGCTCCAAATTTTGTGATAATTAGCCACTGAATATGCTTCCTTTAGCAAAGCTTCATTCTCTTCATTCTCTATCCCCACTTGAAGACTGATTGGCTAATTCTAGCTGAGTACTTCTCTCTTGAAAGACTTTAATAGCAATGGCAAAATGGATGAACAAGACCAACATTTTAAAGTTTCAACTATTTCTCTTAATGCTGCTTTTGACTCTATCTGAGAATGGAATGAGACAACTTCCATTTTATAACAAGCATCATCAGATTGTCAGCCTTCAATATTTGAGTACTTAACACTTGTGACACATCTGCTATGATTCTAATGTCACATATTTTTAGTTCTGTCATGTGCAGAAATCTTCTAGATTCCAATTATTTTAGTTATCACAAATCACCTTATGAGAATTTCAAAACATACAAAATAAACAGGAGTTAAACAAGATAGGAGTTTTCTTTTCCCTGATCTTGAAAAAGTCTGGAAGTAGGCATGTTAGTACCAGTATGCCACTCCATATCTACAAGGATACAAGACTCCTTAATCTTGTTTCTTGGCAAACTTTCTATTCCCAAGGTCATGTCAGAGGCCAAAATGGCGGTGGATTTCCATCCACTACATCCACATTATATTTGAATTAAGAGAGGAAGAAGAATGCTCTCTAACATTAAAGATGCTGCCTGGAATTTAGAGACACTCTTTCTGCTTATATATCTGGGAAGGGAAAGTTTAAGAATACAATCTACATTTAAGGAAAGAAAAAAGGCAGGTGACTTGTTTTAATGTCCTTTTAGGTATGTTAATCACAGACTTCCTGGCAAGGAAACTAATGATATTTGCTAGTAGAGTTTGTATCTATAGGACATATTTAGCAGGAGATAATTAGCAGATTGTCTAAGACTGTTTATAAGAAACAATTATAAAATCTATGGATCTGTGGGGAAAGTCTCCCTGGAAAATGTCCCTGAAGAGCTATTACTATCTGAATATAAAATGGAAATGTTTTACAACTGAGATTACTCTCTTCTGTATAAATACTGCAGATGCTCACCTAACTGGATACCTCACATTTAAGTTGGGACAAGAGCAAGTCTGATGCAGTGAGAAAGAGCCCAGGAATCCCAGTGGAAGACCTGGACCATTTTTCACGATTCCTTGTGATCACTTGATAAATTGAAATTACCGGTAAAATTTAATACTAGGTAAGATTTCTGATTTGTCTAAGACATTTTGACTAGCCAATACAATATAATACTTCATTCTTCTTGGCCAGTACTTAGTCACATATGGATACAAATTAGGCTAAAGTATACATTTATTCTGAGAGACCATGTGTCCAGCTAAATATCAGGAATTCTGATTTTACCTTAAAGAAGCAGGGTAACTAGGATAGGATAACTAGAAGGATAAATAGGGATCTCTGTAATTCACTTATTTTTTATGAAGTATAGTTGATTTACAATACAATATTAGTTTCAGGTGTACAACATAGTGATTCAATATTTTTATAAATTATACTCCATTTAAAGTTATTAAAAATAATGGCTATATTTCTCTGTGTTGTACAGTACATCCTTGTTGCTTATTTATTTTACACATAGTAGTTTGTACGTCTTAATCCGATGCACCTATCTTTCCCCTCCCCCCCTTCCCTCTCTTCCCCCCCTTACCTCTCTTACCACTGGTAACCACTAGTTTGTTTTCTATATCTGTGAGCCTGTTTCTGTTTTGTTTTATCATATCTGTTTGTTTTCTTTATTTAGATTCCACATATAGGTGATAACATAAAGTATTTGTGCTTCTCTATCTGACTTATTTCAGTAGGCATAATACTATCTGGGTTCATCCACATTGCTGCAAATGGCATAATTTCATTTGTTTATTTATAGCTGAGTAATATTCCTTTTTTTAATATACTACATTTTCTTTATCCATTCATATGTTTATAGACATTTGGGTTGCTTTCATACCTTGGCTGCTATAAATAATGCTGCTATGAACACTGGGGTGCAGGTATTAGTGTTTTCATTATTTTCAGATATATATTTCCTTCCTTCTGCTGACTTTGGGCTTTGTTTGTTCTTATTTTTCTAATTCCTTTTCATGGCAGTTTAGGTTGTTTACTTGAGATTTTTCTTGTTTCTTCAGGTATGTCTGTAGAGCTGTAAATTTCACTCAGAACTGTTTTTACTGCATCCTATAGATTTTAGAAAGTTGTGTTTTCCATTTTTATTTGTCTCATTATTTTCTGATTTCCTCTTTGTTTTCTTCATTGACTTATTTGTTTTCTAGTAGCACATGGTTTAGTCTCCACGTGTTTGTATTTTTCCCATTTTCTTCCTGTAATTGACCTCTAGTTTCATATAATTGTGATGGAAAAAAAATGTTTGGTGTAATTTCTATCTTCTTAAATTTGTTGAGATAATTTTTTGTGGCCTAACTTATGTACTTGAAAAGAATGTGTATTCTATTGTTTCTGGATGGAATGTCCTCTAGATATTTATTAAGTCCAACTGGTCCACTGTGTCATTTAAGACCACTCTTGCCTTACTGATCTTCTGTCTGGATGATCTGTTCATTGATGTAAGTGAGGTGTTAAAGTCTTTTACTATTATTGTATTATTGTCAAGTTCTTCCTATTTCTCTTAATATTTTCTTTACATATTTAGGTGCTCCTGTATTGGGTGCATAGATGTTAATGAGTGTAATATCTTCTTGTGTTGATCACTATATCAATATATAATGACTTTCTTTATCTTTTGTTATAGAATTTGTTTTAAAACCTATTTTGTTTGACATGAGTATTGCTGCCCCCACTTTCTTTTCCTTTTCATTTGCATGAAATATCTTTTGTTATTGCTTCACTTTCAGTCTGTGTGTGTTTTTAGCTCTGAAGTGAGTCTCTTACAAGGAACATATAGATGGGTCCTGTTTTTTGAAACCAATCAACCACCTTATATCTTTTGACTGGAGCATTTAGCCTATTAACATTTAAAGGAATTATTGATAGTCATGTACTTATTTCTATTTTATTACTTGTTTTCTGGTTGTTTTTTAAGTACTATTGTGTTCTTTTCCTCTTCTTTTTGTTTTTCCCCTTGTGATTCAATTATTTTGTTTAGTGGTATACTTGTGTTTCTTTCTCTCTACTTTTTGGGTATCTATCATAGATTTTTTTTTGATATGTGGTTATGGGGTTCATACACTTTGACCTATAACTATATCAACTTGTTTTAAACAGGTAATCCTTTAAGTTCAAATGAATTTTAAAAGATCTATATTGTTTACTCCCTTCCACTAGTTTGTGTTTTTGATGTCATATTTTACAACTTCATGTTATCAGTTTTCTGATTATAGTATAGTTATTTTACAATTTTTTGTCTTTTGATCATTATACTAGGTTATTTAGGTGGTTGATCCTTAGCCTTTACTAGTGGGATGTTTCCTTTCCTATAAATACTTCTTCTTACAGCATTTTCTTTTCCACTTAGAGAAGACCCTTTAACATTTCTTTTCAGGTCAGTTTTGTATTGATGGATTCTTTAGTTTTTGTCTGTCTGAGAAATTCTTTATCTCTCCATCTATTCTAAATGATAATCTTGCTGCTTAGAGTATCTTAGATTGCAGTTTTTACCCATTCAGAAATTTAAATATATCATGACACTCCATTATGGCCTGCAGAGTTTCTGCAGAAAAATCAGCTGATAACCTTGTGGGGGTTCCCTGTATATGACTCTATTTTTCTCTTGCTGTCTTTAGAATTCTTTCTTTTCCCTTAACTTTTGCCTTTCTTAATTATATGTCTTGCTGTGGGTCTGTTTTGGTTCATCTTGTTTGAGAACCTCTCCTACTCCTGTACCTGGATATCTGCTTCCTTCTTCAGATTTGGGAAGTTTTTAGTCATAATTTCATTAAATACATTTTCTACCACCTTCTTTATCTCTTATTCTTCTTCTCAGGCCTCTATAATATGAAGGTTGGTATGCTTGTTATCCCAAATATCCTTTAAATGTTTCCATGTTTTTTAATTTGTTTTGCTTTTTGCTATTCTGATTTGGTGATTTACATTATTTTATCTTCCAGACCACTTATGTGTTTTTCTGTATCATGTGTACTACTATTAATTCCATCTAATGTGTTTTTCATTTTCAGTTATTTTTTTCTTCAGTTCTGGGTTGTTTTGTTTTATATTTTCTTTGTTAAAATTCTTCCAGTGTTTTTTTGTTTGTTTGTTTTTTTCTTTAATTCAGTTAGCATTCTATTACTAATGCTTTGAATTCTTTATCTGGTAAATTGTTTATTTCTTTTTCATTAGTTGTTTTTCAGGAGTTTTCTATTGCTCCTTCAATTGAGACAAATTCTTCTGTCTTCTAATTTTGCTTAGCTTTCCCTTTCTCTATGAAATTAAGTGAAACAGTTACCTAATGTAGTCTTGAACAGGTGTCCTTAAGTGAAAGTGTCCCTGTACAGCTTGCATGTGCCCAGTGCCTTGGTGGGAGAGCTAGATTTGATGTGAAAACAACTCATGTCTTTCCTCAGAGTGTGCTTCAGTTATCACCTTGGTAGGAGGTGGAGCTGGAGAAGCGGGGACTAAGTCAAGAGCTAGATGTGATCCAGGGTTTTCCCTCTACTCAGTCACTGTCACCATACCCTACTGGGAACAGGGTCCAGGTCTCAAGTTACTGGAACAAAAGCCCTGAGTTTTGGGACCAAGCTGGCTTTATTTCCTTTAAGTGTGTGCATTTCTTCATCCCAGCACTTCTACCCCCACTCCAGAGGGGAGCAGTGCTAGAGCAAGAGGGGTTGGCATGGGTACTCAATATTTGTCAGATTATGGGCTGTTGTCATCCACCCAGGGTCAGAGATTCAGATTTCTTCTGATGTTCTCCTTGTGAAAGCACTAAAAATGACTGCCTCCACCTTGTTCAGTCACCATCTTCAGCCAAAGTCTACTCTGTCTCTCAAAGCTGGGCTCTACCCCCAATCTTAGTGTGGAGCAGTGCTGCAAGGCAGGCAGGTCTTGGGTGGTCTCTCAGCATGTGTTGAGGTGCAAATTGTGGTGATCTGGCTGCAGAGAGAAATGGGGTTTCTTCTGATGAGCTGCCTGTGTAAGTTCCAGCAATGGCTGTCCGTGCCTTGCTCAGATGCTGATTTGCGTCTGAGTCATGTGAGTCTCATCTATCTCAGGGCCAAGCTCCCAAGCAGGGATGGAGTGTTTATTTGGCACAGGCTAATGTGCACAACAGGGTGGTCATGGGAAACTAACCAGCCACTCCTGCTGTTTTCAATCCACCCTACCTCAGGAGCAAACAAGCAAGTGAATGTGCCTCATGAGTGGAGTCCAGGTTTCCCACAACCTCTTGTTAGTCCCACTGGCCCTCCAAACAGCAAAGACTTGTCTTCCCTGTGTCAGGGCCCAGGACTGGGGTGCCCAATAGAGTCCCTTCCCAGGGTGTCAGGGCCTGACCTGATCATTTCTCTTCCTACCTGATTCTATGTGGATCTTTCCTACAACCTTGGTCATACAAGAGTATTTATGTCAGTGTCTAATTAGTTTTCAGTGATAATTGTTCCACATGTGGATGAATTTTTGATATGTTTATGGGGGAAGGTGAGTTTCCAATCCTTCTACTCTACCATCTTGATCCCTCCAAGAATCTGTAACTGACTTCCAAATATATGTCCTATATAAACTCTCATAAATGTGCATCACAATACATGTATAAACATGTTCACACATTAGAACTGATATTTTGGGAATTGTAAAGAGTAGTGAAAATGGTTACCTTTGTTCCTTTTTCTCCTCACCTGCAAAGTCCCATTGGCAATAGCTGAAGGAGTAGAAAGAATAACACTGGTCCTCAGCTTTTCAGTCACTGGGATACAGATGTCAGCAGGTCCTTCCAGATATTCACTCAGGCCAGAGTCGTTCTTTTTGATATGTCTGAAGGCCTGAACATCTACAGAAAATGCTGTCTTATTCTTGATTCAGGATTTTCCATAGCTGGTCACTTGGTTTTGTCTTCAGGTGACAACTGTCTCCTTCCAGTCTAGAGCTGAGCCCATGACTTTGTTCACATCATGATGATATATCCAAAGTGATGCTAGGATTCAGGATTGCAGTAGGCAAGGAAGGGCAGCAAGCATGCATTCAAGATGCTGAGGCTGTCTTCCACCAACTGTCTTCTCTATTATTTTTTAAAGTAAATATAGCATATAAAATATGATTTTATTTTTATAAAATATTTCTGCTAGTCAATCTGAATAAATATATAAAAATATAACTGGTTGAGTTAATGTCATCTATTGTTATTTCTGAGCATTAGAATTAGGCTGATTTTTAAATACCATTCTGTTAGTTTCCTACATTGCCTTAATTCTTCAGGTAATCGTATACTTTAAAAATGAGATATTTTTTCTGAATCTCTTAAGTAGTAAAGCAATATGAACTCTATGAAAACACAGATTTAAAACAATTTCCCTGTAGATACTGGCCCTAATTCCACACCTACAAAACATTCTGGAAATACAATGGTTTACCTCATAATTTGTTAGAAATTTAACAAAAAGTATATTATTTTTGAAGAATTTTATATTTAAAGCATCTATATCTTATACATCTCATGTTTTTCTATGCAAGTACTTATCAGCAAAAATAACTACGCTTCAAATCAAGCATAGCTTATTACATCTAACCTCTCCTGCATAAAATAAAAACTTCTATATCAATATCAACAGATATATTCACAAGAGAATATAATGTTAAAATCTAGTGCTGCTAGAATAATTTCTGTTTAACTCACACTGTTTCTAAAGTCAACAAAATCCAGATTATCTACTAAATCTGTTTTGCATTCAGCAAGCACCTTTACAATCACTTTGTAAAATACATTTTTGGAGGAAGTTTATTTTCCATCAATTAAGTACAGATTCCATGCATCCTAAAGATCAAAGGCTTATCTGTACTTGCACCCAGGTATACCACAACAGTAAAAAGTTTATATTATTTTTCCATGCTTCACTGGTGCATATGCATAGCAAAAAGAAGTGTCTAATTTTATGCACACAATTTCAGTAACTGAGGTGAATTGGCTTTCCTGTTTCCTTTGGCTCAAATTAATAACTTAGAGAGCTCTTCAAAATGCAATATGATTAGTCATCATTAATCAAGTTAATAAATTGACTAGTAAGAATCTGCCCCATGATCACTCTCTAGAGAAGTACATTAATCTATGTATACACTTGTACCTTCCACCCAGAGAGAGGTCACTTATACTGTCTGCACTGCTGCCATATTAGGTGCATCCCAGACAAGATAAACATCCATCTTGCTTCAAGAAATGCTAGTTTAGGCCCCTGGCTAATTTAGGAGATTGCAATCTTAGCATGAATATGGGAGAGACTTTCAAAATTAAAGCAAAAAAAATAAACAAAACAAACAAAAAAACCCAAACCCCCAAAAAACAGACTTCAAATGGTTAACATTTCTTCCAAGTTAGGAGGCTAGCTTATTAAAATGAATGCTTCTTTTCCAAAGCAACAGATTAAGTGTATAAAGAATAAAATGCATTTTATTATATCCCTTTTGATTTAAAATTTTGTAATTTAGCACAATACTTATAATACCTAAAAATAAAAAGATTTTTAGGCAAGCAATCATGAAATGTGTCAGAGTTAAGCTACAGAATTTTTTAAAGAGAAAAAAGATGTTTTACAGTTTCTAGATCATTTGTCATAATATAACAATTCTATAAATATGGTGCATTCAAATTTAAAAGCTGTAAGATTCAAATCAGTTCAAATTAAATGATGAGAAAGAAACATAAATCTTCAACTAGGTATTCAGAAATGTATTAAAACCACAATGTCCTTGGGACAATGCATACTGAAAGACATAATGCTGTAATTCTTATAATATGTCTCAAATCAGAGCCACAGCCTGCATGTAAGATAACTTTTGCATTCATTCTGCAATATACCTAACAGTCCAGCCCCTAGTCCTTGCATTTTTTAAACAATAAATTCTGTAAGACCTAGGGAAAGTGAAGGCCATTTATTTCCAACTTCTCACTGGACTACAAGGCAGCCCTCGGATGTGTTTTTTGCATTTTTGAAGTTGGTGGAGAGAGAAAGAAAATAAGTATTTTTATGGTGCTTGTAGCCTGACTTTCAGGAATTTGCTACTCCTACTCTGAGATGTTAGCAATAACACGTTTATATTATACCATCACACTATACTAAGTATGATTTTCTCCATTTTCACAAATGAGAAACATGGAACTTAGTTGTGGAGCTTAACTTTCTTTGAATGAGTCAGGTGGCAAAAGACATCAGCATATTTGGCTTTAAATTCTTACGCTTATAACTATTACAAGTGTAGTTGACCTACAAATTCGTGTGCTTTATATGCCATGGCTAGATATGACCTTAGTGCTGTGGGCAGTTTCCATCATCCATATATTTGACAAAGTGCTTCATTTCACACGAACTAAAGATGTGAACCTGTATAGGTCAGAACCTGAATTGGAAGCCACTTTTATATTCTTACATTGATGGAATATTTATATTTTTAAAACAGATGTGAGAGACAAGAGACAGCTTGCAGGTACAGAAAAGAAAGAAACACGAAATATAATCTTGGGTAATGTCCAATACTGAAAATAAAGAAGTCAGAGCTGTAGAAGGAAAACCAATGAGAAAACCAGGTGCCACTAAGTCAAATTAAGAGAAATTTAAAAATTAAAGATGCATTGAAAATAGAAAAGGGAGTTCCACAATGTCAAAGACATGACTGGAGATGGTGTCAGGCAAAATGTGGATTTCATAAGCTGAAGTTACAGAGGAAGTATGGAGCTAAGAAGGTTCCGTTGGACAACAGAGAGATGAGGGAAAATGTGAAAAAAATTGCTCTTCATAGAAAAGATCTCACATATCAAATGTGATAGACCCTGCTGGTGAAGAGACACTCAGGGTAGATCTATTGGAAAGGAAATTATTCCAATCAAGATGAGATGATGAAGATATGAAATAAAAAATATCTCTAAAGAAGAGAAGCTTGATTTTATGAAGTATTTCAGATTCATCAATGGGATATTTAAGTTTGCCTTTTATTACACAATCATAATTTTAAATTAATAGACATTGCTCTTGCCTCCCACATTATCCTTCAACATTGATGTACACACTGATACAATAAAGGTTATGCATATTAGTAGCATGATGACCTGGAAGACTTAGAAATCACTTATGTGGACGCAGCAATATAAGATCTAAAATACAATATGTGAGGACAAATATATATAGAAGAAAATTATATGGAAGAGATTAAATATATGTATGGCTCATTCCCATATTCCAAAACTCATTATATGTAATGGGTGTGCTTTCTCTGTAAGCAAACCTAATATCATCTCTATTAAATGTAAGCTAGTGGGACCAGAAAAAGACCTAAGAAGAAATAGAGTAACATTACAGTAAAACTCTGACATAACATGACTATATTCCTCCCACCTCTGTCTCCTCTTCCAGCTTTGTTCATTGTCACAAATGAGGCAGTACTGCCATAATTCTAGTCAAAAGAAGGTCTGTATCAGAGCTTTAGTGGATGAAATTTTTTCAACCCATTTAAAAGAAACATATCAATAAACATAAGAAAAGATTCTCAACTTCAGTGGTTATAGAAAATGCAAATTAAAATCACAGAATAGCAAAGATCAAAAGTCTTGACGATGCTAAATTCAGGCAGGTGTGTGGAACATGGGAGCTCTCATATGATGTTAGAGGGAGTACAAATTGGTAGAAGCAATATGGAAGACAAGGAAGCGTCACCTAACTGTCAATATATGAACCCAGTAATTTTAATTCCAGTTATATACTTGATATAAATGTGTGTATATGTTCCTCTAAGGATATATAAGAATATTCCTAGAAGTACTATTTGCAATAGTCCCAAACTGGAAACTACCCAAATGCTCATAAACAGTAAAATGAACAAATGTATGCATTTATATTCATCTAACAGATGATACAAAGCAGTGAGAATGAGTAAGCTGTAAATATGAACAAGAAATCAAATGAATTTCAGAAGCTTAATGTTGAGTTAATAAGTTCGAGATAAAATAGCACTTATTGTATACTGATTCCATATATATATATATGGAGTACACACACATACACACATATATTGATATATATACACACATATATATGCCTTGGATATTTCAAGAATAGGCATACAAATGGTTACTTTTGGTGATGTAGTAAGTGGAAGGAGGTCTGATGGAGTTTCTGGAGGTTATGGTAAACTTATATATATTAATGTGTGGAGTGTTTCATGGGTTAAGTTCTATATGAAAATTAATCAAGCAAAACTTACTTTTCCATATGTATGTTATTCACCAATTGTATTAGTTTATCAGGGCTGCCACAACAAACCGCAGACTGAGTGGCCTAAACAACAGAAATTTATTTTCTCACAGTTCTGGAGACATGAAGTCCAACATCAAAGAGTCAGCAAGTTTGGTTTCTCCTAAGGCCTCTCTCCTTGGCTTGTAGACAGCTATTTTCTCACTCTGTCCTCAAATGACCGTTTCTTGTTGTGCAATTGTTGGTATGTCTTCCTCTTCTTAGAAGAACACCAGTCCTATTGGAATAGGGCCCTACTCTTTTGATTTCATTTAATCTTAATTACAACTTTAAAGGATCTATCTCCAAACACAGGCATATGGAAGGTTTAGGGCTATAACATATTAATTTGGGGGGTACATAATTCAGTTCATAAATATTAAACAATACATAATAATAATTAGTTCACAAAAAGAAAGAAAAATAAGAAATATAGCATCTACAATCTGAAAAGTACCTTACATGGCAATTTTCTTCCCTCATTCCTTTTGTTTGCTATTCTTGTATTTCTCTTACACAACTTGGCATAAAGAGAACATTAATATTGCTCTCCCTTCTTCACCTCTATGTTTACATCAACTGTATTGTGCATCTGCCTTTAACCAGCAGAAATAGCATCATTGCTCATGTTTCTAATGAAAAGAGTTGGAAATATTTATCCTGCAAACTTTAGACAAAACATTGAAAAATTTGAGGGTAACAAGTTTCCCTTTGTCTGACCTTCTTAAAATAAAACTACATTAAGAAATTCTTAAAATCTCATCTTTCAACCACATTCAAATTTAAATCAAAGTTGGAATCTAAATTACTGGTGTAGCATTATGTTAATTAATGAATACTTGCTATGAAATTAATTACTAAGAAATTTCAGTGTCATAAACTTTATTAAGCTTAAGAATTTTAAAGGTCAAATTAGAAAACAACTGTTAAAGGTTAAGGTTTTTAACAATTAAATATGTTATAAATCTGTATTGTACATAGAAATGTTTACTCTGAAACAATTTATTAATATTCTATCCAATTTTGTTGTTGAATAATATGCAGGAGACAGTGTCTGATCTGGGATTATACAGCTTGTTCTTAGAACTTAGCAAGCAATTTTAGAAATTTTAGATATCCAAGATAACAGTTTTGAAGTTGGATGAACAATAATCTTTGAATAAAATCAATCTAACACCCAAGATTTTCAATACAAATCATATACAGTGTATTTCAAAAGTATACCAAAAGTAAAGGACTGAAATACACGTAACTAATCCATAGCCACAAGGGTTTATGAACAGCTGGCTTATTTTTCACTACCCATAACCCTTTGAATTTAGCTGTCTGTTTTCTACATTTCAACATGTGGTGCTTATAACATCCTTAATAATCCAAACTACATAGCTGTCATAAATACAAGCCCCTAGTTACAACATATTAAACATATAAATAAGCACATATTAAATACACACAGCTATTCAAGAGTATAGAGTGATTTGCAAATATTATATATTGAAAAATAATATTTAAGTACCTCCATCAATTTCCATTTTCAAGAAAATTATATACCTATTTTTCTACTTAGTATTTAAAAATAGAACAAAGGTGTGGCTTGAACATAGCATATGAAAATGTATCATATTTCCTCTAAACCACACATGCAATGGAAGAAACTCATCTGATCATTTAGCATATCTGTTTGCTTTTCTGAATTATAGCAAATAGGTCAACTTACAGATTCTTTGATAAACCCATTGCATGTTTATGTCTATTGAAATACATTTAAAGGACTATAAGCTCAGGTTCATCAATTAATCTTATGTATAAAGATGCTTATAATACACATTATTTTATATGTATCAGAAGGCTGATATAAAAATTTGATATTTTTTCATACTTATTGATTTAATTAAAAATTAATTGTAACTTGATTAAAAAAACCTACTAATTCCTTCCAGGTTTGTAAAACTATATGCATCCACTAAACTAATGTAAATATTACTTATTATATAATGTGATAAAGTTTGGGGGGGCACTTTCTGCATAACTGGAATTGCCATAGACTTTAGAATATAGAACAGTCAGTCCACTAGGACCTATGGGCCAAATTTGGCCTATCACTTATTTTAGTAAAGCTTCCTTGGAACACTGACCCACCCATTCAAGTACATTTATTTTCTGTGAGTACTTTCTACAATGCCAGAGTTGTGTAGTTGCAAAGACTGCATGTCTAGCAAAGTAAAAATATGTACCACCTGGCCCTTCACCAGAAAATTGTGCCAAACCTTCATATGGAGGATTATGTGTACATGCAGAAAAGTTAACCTCTTTATGGACAATAAAGAGAATGGAAACTCACAGGGATTTTGCAATTATCAGAAGATGCATTATGTGAAAGCACCTTAGTGTCAATATTAGTGCATATTTATATATTCAATAGATGTTTAACAAAAATTTCATTAAAAATTTATCTACTAATATACACTGAGCACATAGCAAATGTCAATTAGTCAGGTGTTTATATAAATGTGAAGAGTTCTTTCTGAGTTTCATCTGTCTTGTTACTTAAAATACACCAATACTTTATATCTTACTTTATATTGTAGTTAAAGTTATACCAATAACAAAAATAAATAATAAATTTTATGTTTGAGAATCCCCTTTATTTTCTGAATAATCATAGAAATTATACTTTACTCTTGCACCCCACCTTTGCAAGACCTCTTGTTTTTAAATCCAGAGCCCCACTACTACCTAACTTAAGATTTTGTTCATCTTAATAACTTTCAGATTCTAAAAAAATGCAGTGATGAACATACGTGACTATCCATAAAGTGGTGGGAAGAGGTTGGATTCTGGATATATTTTGAAGGTACAGTCAACACAGTTTCCTGAATAATAGCATGTGGAGTGTGAGAGGAGTCAAGGATTATTGCCATTTATGTTTTTTGTTTTCTATTTTTTTCTGAAAAATAGGGAGAATTGTCCTGCTCTTGACAGACATGAAAAAGACTATGTGCTGTAGATTTTAAATAAAAGCATTAGAAGTTTATTTTCACATATGTTAACTAAACTGTTTAAGCTTTATGTGGGTGATTTTATGTTCTAGATTCTTAACAAATAAAAGCATACATGAAGATGGAACCTAGACTTTTCTCAAATGGATTTCTGCTTAAGTGTATTTGAACAGGACAGAATAAAGTAGGATGGCAGAAAGTTATTTGTTTTCCTATACATTACCAAAAAAATGACAATAAATGGCAGAAGCAAAATTGAACTCAAGTGTTGATCTCAAGATGCCTCAGTTTCCCATATTAGTACATCAATTAAATTTGAACTATTTCCTGAGGATATCAGAATGACAGGAAAATGATTTATATTGAAATAAATTGCTTTCATTAAATGTGTAGAGAAATGAGATAGATATTTCTGAAAATGTATACATAAATTTAAATACATTTTCAAAACACCAAGTATGTAGCATTTCCCACTATTTCACTATGGTGTTATGAAGTCAATTTGATTTCCCAACTGAATGAACATTCTCACAGCTTTTTACTTATGCAATGAAGAAGTGATGGATTGCAATTTATGGTTACACTGTGTAGTTGTCACCAGGGGAAGAAATAGAGCTATATATAAAAGTATACATTTTTTATTTCCTTAAAACTCCATCCCAGTCACCTTCAACGAACATTAGACTCATTCTATGTTACTGTTCTTTGGCCGAAATGAATACACTGTAGAACTCTTCTTTATCAGTTGTATGAGTGGCAAAACAAAACTTCTTTTAAAATAAAATTAAAAGGAAATCTTTTAGGTTAAATAATGAATGGCAATATTATCTTCAAGAACAAAATCAAAGTGTCCTGATGCATGTTACTTAAAATGAAGGTTTATAAACTATTAATTTGTCTGTACCCTGAATATAGTCTGGAGTAATTAAATTATTAAACAGAGTGTGTATTCATGCCCATGTTGCCAGAAATGGAAAGGACGCCTCCCAGGAATAACTTCTCAGAACTGTTACCTGACAAGATTGTACTGCTAATCCAACAGCAGGCTAATAAACCAAGAGATGAGATGTTGGGGCAAGGAATAGTGACTTTATTTGGAAAACCAATGGCCAAGAAGATGGTGGACTAGTGTCCCAAAGAACCATCTTACCTGACTGAGAATTCAGGCTCTTTTATACCAAAAGGAGAGGGGGTGCGACTGCTTATTGCAGACTTCTTGGTGTCAGCCAGACCCAGAAGGGGTGTGATAATCTTTGGTTCTTGCAGCTGTTCATGTTTTGACATCTTGAAGTTAATCCTAAGTATTATCATTTAGAAAGCTTAATACACCCTAACATTTAAAGGTATTTTTGTTTGTTTATTTTTCCTGCATAGACAAACTTGATTTATTTTTTAATTGCAAGATGTTTTGTTACTGGAAGTATTATATTTCATATATGATCCATAAGTTTCAAAATAACCTTTTTTTCCCCAAATTCCTGCCCTATGCAATCTGATTCACGTATCATAAGTAACAAAATAGCAATGGTTTTTGTTGTTTTCATTTGTTTCTGTTGGAGCTATGACAGTTTAACTTTACTTGAAATGCTTTCTGATAACTAATGGTTCAAAAATTAACTGGTACATAATCTATAAAAAATTTCAATAACTTACTGAGTAATTGAAAGTTAAAATCAATCTTATTCTCAAACATTTGTTTCATAAATTATTTGCCTGCATGAGAAAGTAATATTTCTCAGTGCTTTAGGTGATAATTTTAATGATTTGATTTTGTCAGCTGGAATGTTTCCAAAGGCTAACCTATTCAAAAAATAATTTTAAAAACACTTTAATCTGTTTCTGAACTTTAAACAATTAATCCATCTACTCTGAAAGTAATAATAGTGGTATTATTGCAACCAATGTAGACAAATACTGTTCTTTTTTATCATCCCATCATTAACAGAAGTATATCTCAAAAGTGTTACATAATTTTTAGCATCCCTAATATACCATCTTGTCTCACTGTTCTTCACAAACATAAAATAACACATCAAGGTATTTCATCTTAATTTCACTGGAAATATGAATGCTTGTTTTGAAAAATGTAGAACTAAAAGCTCACAGTGCAAATACATCATTTATATTTATACATTACACATGACTGAGTTGAAGTTTTAAAAAAATCTATGTATATTAATAATGGCAAAATGTGAAACTATCCTTATGGAAATTAACCTAATTAGTTTTACATTTTTGAAGCAATAAAAATGTGGTGATTGCACTAAAATTTTCCTCCAATACATGCTAAATAGGTAGCCAATTATTTATCCTATATGTGCAGAGAAAAATATTTTTTTCTGTTTTTCTTTCATATATTATTATGCTTAGTTTTATATATCAACTTGCCTAGGTTATAGTACCTAGGTATTCAATTAAGCACTAACATAAGTGTCGCTGTGAAAGCATTTTGTAAATGTGATTATTATCTAAAATTAGTTGATTTTAGATAAATGGGATTATCCATGAAAATGTGAGTGGGCCTCATCCAGTCATTTGAAAGACCTTTAGAGCAAAAACTGAAGTTTCTTTGAGGAAGAAGAAATCTGTTCATTAGCTGCAGCTTCAACTCTTGCCCTAGAATATCCAGTCTTTTGGTTTGCCCTATAGATTTGCCCACTGCCCAGCCAGAACTTAAAATTCTGTATGCCAATTTTTATCTTTCTATCCTACTGGTTCAATAGAACCCAGCTGATACACGTGTCTTTTACCCTTTGTTGGAAATCTCAAGACAAATTAAATCTGTTAGCCATCATTTATTTATAATTTGGATGGCTGGGAGATATTTTCAATATGGCATGGACAAGAACAAAGCTGATAAAAGTTACAGCTGAACTCATGCAGACTCATTCATGAAGTTTGAGTGATTGGGAACTAATGAGCTGTGTCTTGAAATAACCAAAACAAAGATGTCAAAATTACTCATATGAAGAATATTGACCTACAATTTAACTATCAAATCTAATTTAAAAATTCATTTCAATGATTTGACAGTAAAATAATAAAAATACTTAACAGAGAATGGAGGTATTAAGAGTTTTACTGCCTATTTTAGGAAAAGAATTTTCTTATAAAACTGTAGGAGAGTAATAATAAATAATATTGTAAAGAATTACACATGAAAACTGCCTGTCATTTACTTCTCCAATTTATTATAATATTATATATTAGTAGTATACAATGTCTAATATTTTATATAATGTTTTATAACTAGACAACAAAATGAGAAGTAGAATCATTGACTTTTGGTTATTTAATACTTCAAACTAACCTGACTGAATCTAGTATTTCTACTAACTATGCAGTCATACAATCAGGAAATATAGACATTCAACCACATGCTTAAGTTAAAATGTTATTGCATAATGTAAAATTTTTTCTTTCAATATATTAGATCTCAATCTAGCTTCTTGATTTCTTGGTGATTATGGACACCCAGAGAAGGCCAAATCATTACAAATTAAACAGAAAGAAATATAATTATATTTTATTTGCTAATTATTTAAACATAAGAACATACTAACAAAATATTTATTATCTGATGACACCGTTTGTTGCTTTCATATAACTCAATTCCTTTATTATTATGGACATTTTTATTGAGTCTGAAGAGACAGCTTCACACAAGAAAGTATTCAAGGAAACTAGATACATAATTGGAAGTTTGTCATAAAGAAAAAAATACTATATTTTAATAATTTTATTCCTGTGTTCACACACATAAAAACAATCAGATATAATCAAAATTTAATCATTTCAAGATAGTTTAGTTTAGTATGATGACCTTTTAAATGGATTAGTTCCACGTCCAATGATATTTCAGAGTAATAGCCAAATCTCTCATTCACAATCATAAAGTGTTATTTTCCCTTTATATGAAATAATTGAGTAAATTACTTCTAGTGATATTTAATAGTCATAAATACAGCTAATATAACATGCATAAATTGATATAACAGTTATAGTGTAATACAAATATATTTAATATACTAGTTATATACATGTTTGTTTCTATATCAGCAGATAGGAGATAAAAAATGAATTTTTAAAGGCTCTAGAGAGCATTCTAAATTATGAAATTGAAGGTTTTAACAGGTACAAAGTAATTTACCTTTATATTTTCTTTCACATTTAGTATGTTGAAAAAACTTAGATTTCTTCACTTTCATGTCAGAATTATATTCTATCACAAGTAGACTTTTTCCTTTAGCAATTTTAATTATATTTGGCTTTTAGGGCATTCACGTGAGTTTTTCCTATCATTGCTACTTATAAGACAGCTATCCCAAGCATCATGTGAAATTTAGCAATATTTTTACGGTTTTTACTCATTCAACTAATATTCCTAAATGACCACCATGTCTAAGGGACTGCTGGGACAGCAATGATAACAAATGCAGTCTTTACTCCTGTGGAATTTACATTCTTGTGGAAATTCACAACTCAGTACAACTCAGATACTGTTAAGAGTATATCATGATGAAAGAATAAGAGATGGTAAGAGCCACAGTTACTCTAGAAGAAGAGATTTAAGGAAATTTTGAGTAAAAAGTAAAAGATATATGTTTTGTAAGAATGAATAATGTAAATCTGCCATTTGGGATCAGGGGAAGAATACTCTGTATAGAAGGAACATCATGTGATGAAAGACCTATAGGACTGTAAACTCATTTTGTTATTTCTGTTGCCATTGTTTTATTTCTTCTCCAGCCTTGATTTTAACACATATTCATAGATTCACAATAAATATAGTTTCAAAGTGATGATAAAAAAACAAAAACGTTATGCAAGAAGCATTCATTGTTATTCATTATTTATAATATTATGACACAATATGTCAACATATTTTTGGTCATTAAAAGACTCCTGAAAGAATGGCACACTGACTTCTAAGTTGATTTCCCATTACACTCCCAAAGAGAAAGAGTGGGCATAGCAGCTTGCTTCTCCTAGGCCAACAGAAGAGTTTCTCTGTTAGTCTGCTGTGATGGAGTCTTATACGATACAATGTACTCAAGGGAGTGACATCTCTTCACTGTTGCTATGTTTTATAGACTGTAAACAAGTCACAGTTTCTATCTTTACTCAGAGCAAGAGTGTTATACAAACCAGTGAATCATCAGGGCCATTCGTATGTTGTCCTTCCTTTCTTTGTATACCTAGTGAACTCTTACTCATTCTTCAACTTTGGCAAAATAGTTAACTTTTGTTAAAGTATGAGCAGTGAATCTATGGCTGTCTCATATTATCTTTTATAGTTTTAAAATGTTTACATTTTTCTAGGATTCCCTGGTGTTACAGTGGTTGAGAGTCCACCTCCCAATGCAGAGGACATAGGTTTGAGTCCTGGTCCAGGAGGATACCACATGCTGTGGAGCAACTAAGCCCATGCGCCACAACTGCTGAGGCCCAGGCACCTAGAAGCCATGCTCTGCAACAAGAGAGGCCTGCTCAGTGCAGCAAAGAGTGGCACCCACTCACCACAACTGGGGAAAGCCTGCACACAGCAAAAAAGACCCAACACAGCCAAAAATAAATAAATAAAATAAATAAATAAATAAAACTTTTTAAAAAGCTTACATTTTACATGGGTAAATTTTTAAGGATATAAGTGATATCTCTTTACAGGTACAGCCTTCTTTTTAGAGTTTTCTTATTTATCAGGTGGCATTAATCATGCATTTTTTTCCTTGCTCCATTAAGCATAGATAACATATTAAAAAGACACAAAATGAAGAAGAACTACAATCCTGCAGCCTGTGGAACAAAAACCACATTCACAGAAAGATAGACAAGAGGAAAAGGTACAGGGCTAAGTACCAGACAAAGGAACAAGATAAAAACTCAGAAAAACAACTGAATGAAGTGGAGATAGGAAACCTTCCAGAAAAAGAATTCAGAATAATGATAGTAAAGATGATCCAGGGCCTCAGAAAAAGAATGGAGGCAAAGATCGAGAAGATGCAAGAGATGTTTAAAAAAGACATAGAAGAATTAAAGAACAAACAAACAGAGATGAGCAATACAATAACTGAAATGAAAACTACACTAGAAGGAATCAATAGCAGAATAACAGAAGCAGAAGAACGGATAAGTGATCTGGAGGACAGAATGGTGGAATTCACTACCTTGGAACAGAATAAAGAAAAAAGAATGAAAAGAAATGAAGACAGCCTAAGAGACCTCTGGGACAAAGTAAATGCAACAACATTCTCATTAGAGCCTTCCCAGAAGGAGAAGAGAGAGAGGAAGGACCCAAGAAAATATTTGAAGAGAATATAGTCGAAAACTTCACTAACATGGGAAAGGAAATAGGCACCAAAGTCCAGGAAGTGCAGAGAGTCCCATACAGGATAAACCCAATGAGAAACATGCCAAGACTCATAATAATCAACTTGGCAAATTTAAAAACAAAGAAAAATTATTGAAAGCAACAAGGGAAAAATGACAAATAATCTACAAGGGAACTCCCGTTAGGTTAACGGCTGATTCCTCAGCAGAAACTCTACAAGCCAGAAAGGAGTGACATAATATACTTAAAACAATGAAAGTGAAGAAGCTACAACCAAGATTTCTCTACGCAGAAAGGATCTCATTCAGATTCGATGGAGAAATCAAAAGCTTTACAGACAAGCAAAAACTAACAGAATTCAGCACCATCAAACCAGCTCTACAACAAATGCTAAAGGAACTTTTCTAAGTAGGAAACACAAAAGAAGAAAAGAACCTACAAAAACAAACCAAAAACAATTTAAAAAATGGTCATAGGAACATACATATTGATAATTACCTTAAATGTGAATGGAATAAATGCTCCAACCAAAAGACACAGGCTTGCTGAATGGATACAAAAACAAGTCCCATATATATGCTGTCTACAAGAGACCCACTTCAGACCTAGGGACACATACAGACTGAAAGTGAGGGGATGGAAAAAGATATTCCATGCCAATGGAAATCAAAAGAAAGCTGGAGTAGCAATACTCATATCAGATAAAATAGACTTTAAAATAAAGAATGTTACAAGAGACAAGCAAGGACACTACATAACGACTAAGGGATCAATCCAAGAAGAAGATATAACAATTATAAATATATACACACCCAACGTAGGAGCACCTCAGTACATAAGGCAACTGCTAACAGCTCTAAAAGAGGAATTCAACAGTAACACATTAAGAGTGGGGAATTTAAACACCTCACTTACACCAATGGACAGATCATCCAAAATGAAAATAAATAAGGAAAGAGAAGTTTTAAATGACACAATAGACCAGATAGATTTAATTGATATTTATAGGACATTCCATCCAAAAACAGCATATTACATATTATTCTCAAGTGTGCACAGAACATTCTCCAGGATAGATCACATCTTGGGTCACAAATCAAGCCTTAGTAAATTTAAGAAAATTGAAATAATATCAAGCATCTTTTCTGACCACAACAATATGAGATTAGAAATGAATTACAGGGAAGAAAATGTAAAAAACACAAACACACAGAGGCTAAATAATATGTTATTAAATAACCAAGAGGTCACTGAAGAAATTAAAGAGGAAATCACAAAATACCTACAGACAAATGACAATGAAAACACAATGATCCAAAACCTATGGGATGCAGCAAAAGCAGTTCTAAGAGTGAAGTTTATAGCTATACAAGCCTACCTCAAGAAACAAGAAAAATCTCAAATAAACAATCTAAACTTACACCTAAAGGAACTAAAGAAGAGCAAACAAAACCCAAAGTTAGCAGAAGGAAAGAATTCATAAAGACCAGAGCAGAAGTAAATGAAATAGAAACAAAGAAAACAATTGCAAAGATCAATAAAATGGAAAGCTGGTTCTTTTAGAAGATAAACAAAATTGCTAAGCCATTAGCCAGACTCATCAAGAAAAAGAGGGAGAGGACTCAAATCAATAAAATTCAACATGAAAAAGGAGAAGTTACAACAGACACTGCAGAAATACAAAGCATCCTATGAGACTACTACAAGCAACTCTAGGCCAATAAAAGGCACAACCTGGAAGAAATGGACAAATTCTTAGAAAGGTATAACCTTCCAAGACTGAACCAGGAAGAAATAGAACATATGAACAGACAAATCACAAGGAATGAAATTGAAACTGTGATTGAAAATCTTCCAACAAAAAAAAGTCCAGCACCAGATGGCTTCACAGGTGAATTCTACCAAACATTTAGAGAAGAGCTAACACCATCCTTCTCAAACTCTTCTAAAACATTGCAGAGGAAGGAACACTCCCAAACTCATTCTATGAGGCCATGATCACCCTGATACCAAAACCAGAAAAGGATACTACAAAAAAAAAAAATACAGACCAATATCACTGATGAGTACAGATTCAAAAATCCTCAACAAAATACTAGCAAACAGAATCCAACAACACATTAAAAGGATCATACACCATGATTAAGTGGGATTTATCCCAGGGATGCCAGAATTCTTCAATATATGCAAATTAATCAATGTGATACACCATATTAACAAATTATAGAAGAAAACCAATATGATCATCTCAATAGAGGCAGGAAAAGCTTTTGACAAAACTCAACACGGATTTATGATAAAAACTCTCCAGATGGTGGGCATAGAGGGAATCTACCTCAAAATAATAAAGGCCATATATGACAAACCCACAGCAAGCATCATTATCAATGGTGAAAAAAAGAAAGCATTTCCTCTAAGATCAAGAACAAGACAAGGATGTCCACTCTCACCACTATTATTCAACATAGTTTTGGAAGTCCTAGCCATGGCAATCAGAGAAGAAAAAAAATAAAAGGAATACAAATTGGAAAAGAAGAATTAAAACTGTCACTGTTTGAAGATGACTATACATAGAGAATCCTAAAGATGCTACCAGAAAACTACTAGAGCTAATCAATGAATTTGGTAAAGTAACAGGATATGAAATTAATGCAGAGAAATCACTTGCATTCCTATACACTAATGATGAAAAATATGAAAGAGAAATTAAGGAAACACTCCCATTTACCATTGCAACAAAAAGAATAAAATACCTAGGAATAAACCTACCTAGGGTGACAGAAGACCTTTATGCAGCAAATTATAAGACACTTATGAAAGAATTTAAATATGATACAAACAGATGGAGAGATATACTATGTTCTTGGATTGGAAGAGTCAATTTTGTGAAAATGACTATACTACCCAAAACAATCTGCACATTCAATGCAATCCCTATCAAATTACCAATGACATATTTTACAGAACTGGAACAAAAAATCTTAAAATTTGTATGCAGAAACAAATGACTCTGAATAGCCAAAGCAATCTTGAGGGAGAAATAGCAGAGCTGGAGGAATCAGACTCCCTGATTTCAGACTATACTACAAAGCTACAGTAATCAAGATAAAATTGTACTGGTACAAAAACAGAAATATACATCAATGGAACAGGATAGAAAGTCCAGAGATAAACCCATGCACCTATGGTCAACTAATCTGTGACAAAGGAGATAAGGATATACAGTGGAGAAAAGACAGTCTCTTCAATACATGTTGCTGGGAAAACTAGACAGCTACATGTAAAAGAATGAAATTAGAACACTCCCTAACACCATACAGAAAAATAAACTCAAAATGGATTAGAGATCTAAATGTAAGAAACAACACTATAAAACTCTTAGAGGAAAACATAGGAAGAACACGCTGACATAAATCACAGAAATATCTTTTTGATCCACCTCCTAGAGTAATGGAAATAAAACAAAAATAAACAAATGGAACGTAATAAAATTTAAAAGCTATTGCACATCAAAGGAAACCATAAATAAGACAAAAAGACTACCCTCAGGATGGGAGAAAATATTTGCAAATGAAGCAACAGACAAAGGATTAATCTCTAAAATATATAAACATCTCATGCAGGTCAATATTAAAAAAACAAACAACCCAATCCAAAAATGGGCAGAAGACCTAAATAGACATTTCTCTAAAGAAGACATACAAATGCCCAAGCAGCACATGAAAAGCTGCTCAACATGATTAATTATTAGAGGAATGCAAATCAAAACTACAATGAGATATCACCTCACACCAGTTAGAATGGGCATCATCAGAAAATCTACAAACAACAAATGCTGGGGAGGGTGTGGAGGAAAGGGAACCCTCTTGCACTGTTGGTGGGAATGTAAATTGATACAGCCACTGTGGAGAACAGTATGGAGGTTCCTTAAAAAACTAAAAATAGAATTACCATATGGTCCAGCAATCCCACTACTGGGCATATACCCAGAGAAAACCACAATTCAAAAAGAGTCATGCACCCCAATGTTCATTGCAGCACTATTTACAATAACCAGGTAATGGAAGCAACCTAAATGCCCATTGACAGGCAAATGGATAAAGAAGATGTGGCACATATATACAATGGAATATTACTCAGCCATAAAAAGGAATGAAATTGAGTCGTTTGTTGAGACATAGATGGATCTAGATACTGTCATACAGAGTGAAATAAGTCAGAAAGAGAAAAACAAATATTGTATATTAATGCATATATGTGGAACCTAGAAAAATGTTACAGATGAACCAGTTTGCAAGGCAGAAATTGAGACACAGATGTAGAGAACAAACCTATTGACACCAAGGGGGTAAAGCAGCAGGGGAGGCTGGTGGTGGTGAGATGAATTGTGCGATTGGGATTGACATGTATACACTGATGTGTATAAAATTGATGACTAATACGAACCTGCTGTATAAAAATAAATAAAATCAAATTAAAAAAAATAGTGTTTTTTGATGAAGAAGTTTTAAATTTTTGCGTAATCTAATTTGTCTATTTTCACTTTTTTTTCTATTTGGTGTAAAACTCTTATATTTTTAAAATTTCTAGATTTATTTTGTTAATATTCTGTTAAAGAATACTCTGCATCTGTATTCATGAGTGAAACTGTCCTGTAATTTGCCTTTCTCATATTTTCCTTTCCTGGTTTTGTATCAAAATTATACTAGCCTCATAAAATGAGTTGAATAGTGAAAAAAAAAAGACAAACTGTGTATACACACATATCACACATATATGCATGCATTTCTGTATATATATATATATATATATATATATATACATATTTTTCTTTTGATTTCATATTCCATGTTGTTCCAGAAAGGATTTATACAGGTACTCAAGTATAAAAAGTAAATTCACACTTTTATTTCCAGCTGAAGTTCTTGTAAGTTGGATGTAATGACATCAGTTTGTGTATGTCCACTGATTGCTGCACAGAAAATACTTGTCATGTTTGTTAACTGAACTACAGAGAAAAAAGTTAAGTGAGATTTTCTCTCAAGAGTTTAAAAGATAAAATCCTTTTGATAGGAACATATTATATTCTTCACTGATTATAAGGCTATTTAAATAATTTTAAGTAAAAGAAAAACTTTATTTATAATTCATTAGTTTTATGCTTTTGCCTGTTTTGCTTTTTAATATGCCATGAAACCATTGTTTCTCAAAATGTAATGTAATATGTTCCTTAGATATGCTTCATTAGATCTACTAAATCAGAAATCTCATGGTATTGGGCCTAGAAACTGGCACTATAACAATCTCCCAAGTAATTAATATAAACAATAATTAGAAGGATATTTTCTGAGACTTCATGCCTATGCACTGCACAAAATATATAATATAAACAATGAACTTTTATTATTACTCTCACTATAGTGACAGGGCAAAAAATATCTCATTGAATGCCTGGTCTGAAATAAGGGGAAAAGACAACTTGATTGTGTAGCCAATATTTCCAATAAAGTGTGACTCTCCCTTGCATATAACTATGTTAAACTAAGCCTTACTTTGAAATGACAATAAAAGAGAAATAATTGCACTCTTTTACTTATATACAAAAATTACTCTTTATTTAAAGCACTAATGTAACAGTATTTTTACTTTTTATAAATATTTTTAATAAATAAAATTTAATAACAGAAAATATGCTTATTGCTTGTATATACTTCATGTATATAAACACATGAAATATGTGATTGTACATATTTTTCATGAATGACCATTCACATCTCCTGAAATTCTGAAAAGGATTTCACAAACTTTCAGATGATAATATATTTTCTACTGTATCTGCTATACTCCCTTATATATTGGTGAAATAAGATATCCTGGGAAATGACAAATTATCACTTTCAAGGATGAAAACTAGCAAAAATTGACCTATTGTAACAAATATATCAAGGGAAGGCAGAATTTACTGAAATTTCCTATTTAAGGAAGTAGATTTGGGTAATAAAATGTACTTTTCTAGAAGATATATTCTTATCTACCTTAGATAATAATGTTAACTTGGGGATATATTAAAAATCACCATTATTGATACATAGCTTATCTTTAGCTATGGCCAGAAAAAAGAAACCTATGAAAAAAATAATGCTTATATTTCTAAAATGTACAGATATTTGACATTTCATAATGAATCTATTTAGGCGGTTTATTCACTGTTTTGCTTTCACAAAATATACTGATATTTTAGAGTTATATGTTATAAAATATCTATGATGGAGGTCAATTGTTGAGGAATTCATGAACATGTTAAGTTTATCTGAAATTGAGCATTTCTGAAGTTTAGGTACAGAAGCAAGCCAAATGTCAACATAGTAAAAAAGCAACATGGTTTCATCTGTTATTCAAATTTGGGCTTTATTGATCAAAATATCAATTTTATTTGTAATCTATATTTGCTTGTGTGGGCGTGTGTGGTGCAAGCTTCATAAATTCATATAAGGATTAGAATTACATTTTTGAGTTTGTTGTTTAAAAAAACTTCAGGTTTTGCAATGAAAATGTCAAAAGACATTACAAAAAACTTTCATAAGTATAGTCTATTCCCTGATAAATCCTGTTCATATTTAATACATTTTCAATAAACACTAGAGAGTTGGCTTCAGCAATACTTTTGCTTTTGTGGTATGAAACTCCTCCTCAAAGTGATATGCAACCAATGGCAAGAAAACCTGTGTTTTTATTGTTAAAACTTTGAAATACTCTTTACTCATTGAATAACAGATACTGCATTAAATTTCTTGAGTGTCTGTCCTGCTACTGCTACTGTCCTATCCTCTCCTTGGCTACCCCCAGTGCTCCCCATGATTAGTCATCAAAAAGGTTAGCATTTGTCTTATGAGCGAACCCCCAAGACTCTGACCCAGCACTTCAGACTTCATTCATTCTAAATGGTCAATATCAATGTGATGATTTCCTCAAAAGTCCAGCTTTGAGGCTACTCCTATTGGCTACTGAAGGAGACACAAGAGAATCAACTTCATTTCCAAGTATTCTTCTCTCAGAGCTTATGCAGTTGGCAGCCCAGGCCAGGCACTGATAGGGAAGACCATCCATAGACACTCCCTCTTTTCTTCAATTTCTCACTCAGATGCCAGAGGGAAAAATGGAATCCTTTCAGACAAATACCTAATACTAGAGATTGCTACTTGTCTTTATTAAAATCCCTGACATTTCTTGCTTGGTTAAACAAATTCTTTATCATTAGATAATTTATTCTGTTACAATAATATCTTTACTTCCTCTTCTTTCCTGTTATCTCTTTTTATACTTCCTCACCTTTGAACTCATTTCAATCTGTATTCTATAATTATTTGTATTCAAATCTGCCTCTGCAATTGTATTAGAAGCTTCTCTGAGATAGATGAGCTTCAAATATGATTTCAATAAAGCATATAGCTCCTGGATGTTCAGCATATGTTTCTAGAATAAATGGATCAATGAACTACTTGAACAACTGTCATTAAGAGATGATTATAATTTCTCACTTTTAAATATTCAAATTAAAAAAAGAAACTGCTACTAAATTATCAAACTGTTATTTTATGTGATGCTCATATTGACAAGGACATAAACATATGGATGTAATTTTGAAATGCATCATTCATTATCAGGTTATATTTAGCATAATTCAACAACATGACAGGAGTTTCCCACTCTCTTTAGATTTTAGCTGATTTCTATCAGCTAATGTGACATTCATAAAAAAAAGACACAATATCAAGGGACAGGCCAAGGAGAGATGAGCAAATGTACCAGAAAAGAAGAATCTTTTTAATTAAACTGCAGTTCCATCCTCTTGTTGCATAATTTAATTATAGTTTGATTACTTGTTTAGAAATTTTAGCTGTTACACAAGAAAACTGACTATAATTTATAATCATATGGACTATTGTTATTTATAATAATGATCTACTTTTTTAATATTTTATCTTGCCTTAAGTGGATTCCTTGTGATTGCATCTATAGTGATCAAAAATATGTGAGATCACTTAATACTACATTTTGGTTTTAGATGTTTGCATATGTAAAATGCCCATTAACATTTACACAATATTTTATTTCTTGACAATTTTAAGGTAACACAGTTCACCAAACTATCTAACATATATGTGTGTATGTGTGTGTTTGTATACACACTCACCCTAACCCTATCATTAGATCATTACTATTAACATCAATATAATTCAACCTAAAGTTTTTAATTCACACATTTTTTTATTTTCATTTTTTTTAGAATAAAATACATAAAATAAAGTGTAACACAAATACTTTTTTCCCACCTATTTTGAAAGTTGTCTCATATTTTAGACCATATATATTTAATTTTATCATAATGTTCATAATTAATTTAGATAAGGTATTAATCAAAAGCAGCCTGATGTTAATATATGTTTTCTTTGTTGTTAATTAAAGCCCTATCAAGCACTAATTTCAATTACCCTAGAGAGTCCTCAATATGTTTATACTAGTGTTCTAGTAGAGCAAATGTGTATGATTGGAAAAATTCTTTAAAATAGTGTGAGTACTGTAAAATATTTTCAGTGAACCAAAATACCTTTGCATAAACTATTCGGAACCATTTGGTTAGCAAGTTTTAGTCTCTTCTAGGTGTATTGAGATTGTTTCTGAATTTTGTAACTACTAAAGAAAACTGACTTGATTATTTTGAAATACAAATACTTTTATTCTTGTCAGTTATTTGCTTTTATGAGAAAGCTTATGTTAATTTCTGTTAGATGTACAGACTAGCACATTTTTTAAATTTAGGTTTTACAGTAATAGATAACACATCTTCTAACTAATATCTATATTTTCATACTAAATTTTTGAAAACCTACTTATTGCAAATTATAAAATTAGCTATTTCAGTTTAGGCCTTATTAATTTGAAATAGACATATTGACAGATTATTATATGGACAATTTTTAGATGATATTCTAATCACTTTATTCTATTCCCACAAAAGGTATAATATAGGCACAAAAATTTTCCACAGGTAGGACTTTTCTCCCCATAATATAGAGTGATGAAAGAATAGGAATTCTCAGGCCATTCACAAGTAATGTTGTTATTTCTCTCAACTCTTTCAGAGCAGCTCTTTACACTAGATAAAGTGACATCCAGATCTTGGAGGTACTTTTGGATTTTACAATAATACTAATTACTAGAGATTTCAGAACATATCTGTGGTCAATGGGTCAGAGTGGGCTTAATGGAATCAGGAGATAAATGCTGTTTTGATCTAAGTCTACTATGGTAGATTGATGCATATCTATCACCCATACTATGTTTATTTCCCCACACCCTGTGTGTATTATCATAATATTTTGACTAACTGAAAGAACACCCACAATGTTATCTTGCACAGAGATAATGGTTATGATGTTAGAAAAAGTCAAGTGGAAGTATTCAGAATCTCCACTTCCTCCCAAAATAGTAAATAGAAAATCAATTCTAATGATATAACTTCAAGGGGATTACAAGAATTCGTGTCATATTGAAGGACTGTAAGGTTCAAAGATATTGATTCTTAAAACATCCACATTTCCACTCTCCAGCATAAGGATAGATTGTATTTGAGAATGGCAGTGGACTGTTTTAAGATTTATCATCTGTAAATACAATTACAGCCATTGTTTTTTACGTAAACTTACCGACCGAGCAAATCAAACAGTCCTTGGCAATCAATATGCAGTTATTAAATGGGAAATACTGTTATCTCTAGTCCAAGGAACACAGAATCTCATAATTGGCTGACTATTATCTAGAATAGATAGCAATACATATTTCCTACCTTGGAAGACTGCTGAGAAGGAGAGTTGCAGAATGTTCAGAGGATAACTACTAAAAACAGGCTTAATTTGTAGAGCTTTTTGTCCCACATGAATTCTCTTACAGAGTTCCACTATAGATATGCTCACTGATCAGGTGTAAAGGTGATTCCAGTCATCCACAGATCCCAACTTATTTGACAAACTCATGGACAAAGTAGGTAGAATGTTAACAATGGAGACTGTACATGGGGTAAAAAACATGGATTCTCTAAACTGGGGCCAATCTAACCACCACTATTTTTCAGTGCTCAAGTTGCCAGTGGCAGGGAAAAACCCAAGCATTTAATATGGTTCTACAAACAGTAGTGGACAAGCTAGCTTTAGGTGGCAAATTGATTACACTGATCCTTTTCCTTCATTGAAGAACTAGTAATATGTTCTCATGGGAAGAGATGATATATTTGGATTGGATTTCCTTATCTACTATTATTATAGTTGTCTATTCTTACAAAACAAAATTTCCCAAATCTGAGCAGTTCACTTCTAAGTCACGTGACATAAGTTAAGGTGGGCTTCTGCTAGGGTATCCACTTCCAAGGTGGCTTCTTCATTCACATGTCTTGTTTCTAATTGACCCTGAGTCAGCCTCCCTGTCTCTGTCTCTGTCCCTCTCCATGTGCTGTCTATCCTCCAAATTCCATTTACATGCATTGGGCTTTTCATAGTATAACAGTTCCTGGGCCTATTTCCCAAATCAACTGTTCCAGTGTTCCAAAAGCAAGCACTCCATGAAGTCTAAGCAGCGGCTGCAAAACTTATCATGACCAAGACTCAACAGTCCAAGACTTATTCTATTGCCTAATCAAGTCACTAAGGATATCTTTATCCAAGAAGAGGAAAAGAATAGACATCTCTTCTCAATGGGAAATGGTATCTACGTATCAAAGGGAAGAATTTGTTTGAATCCATCTTAAAGATGAGCCACTACAGTTAGTTTTGTTTGTTTGTTTCTGCTAACAATAGCATATATTATTCATTACCATGGTACCACACAAAACTTATTTAAAAAATGAAGATATTCTTTTAATTATGTATAAAATACACAGAAGTTAACTTTATTGAAGTATGGAATGGCTTATTGAAGACACAGTTATAGGCTCAGAAAGACAAAATTTCTTCCAAGTTTGAGATTATGCCCCACAAGAAGTGGCATAGCATCCAAACCAGGTATCAATAAGCAGTGAGCTCTCTTATATAACTAGAATGTATGTGTTCTAAAATCAAGGAATGGAAATTAGAATGGCAACTCTCACTCTTACACTTACTGATCCCCCCTCATGAAGACACCTCTCCTGACAACTCTAGGTTCTTCAGTTTTGGGAGATGTCATACTCAAATAAGAAATGTTTTCATCAGGAGTTACACAATTCTTCCTTTCAAATGAAAAATGAGACTGACTCTCAACCTTTTGGTTTCCTCTTACCCCTGAGCTAATAGAAATCAATGGAGGTTACTGTGTTGATTGAGACTGAGCTTGACTATCTAAAGGAAATAAGTTTGTTTCTAAAGAATAGAGTTAGAGAGGAAAAGAAATAGAATCTAGGTACACTCCCCTGGCATTCTCTACTTATTGCCATGTCTATATAAAAAAAAATTTGAAATTAATTTTTATCTTATATGGGAGTTTAGTTGATTTACAGTGTTGTGTTAGTTTCAGATGTACAGCAAAGTGATTCAGTTATACATATATCCATTCTTTTTCAGATTGTTTTCCCATACAAATTATTACAGAATATTGAATAGTGTTCCCATTCCATACAGTAGGTCCTTGTTGATTATAGGAAAATGTTAATAAAAGTTAACTCTAACACTATGCAAGTTAAACCACTAAAGACTTACAATTGATGAAAAATCAAACTTTAGGCAAATAAAATAACTTCTGTTTCTTTCTCATCTCTTAATGTTTTTGCCTATAGACTGTTGAATACCATGATATAATACAAAGACTAAAACCAGAGGGGAAACAAATATCACCTAGAGATCCTGAACTTGGGTCTGAATGCAACAGGAAATACATATTTATATATAATTTTTTAGTTGGTTGGTTGTCTTCCTCCTTTCCTTCCTTCTTCTTTCTATCTTTCACTCTTCCTTTCTCCCTCCATTCATTTCTTCCTTCTTTCCTTCTTTTCTTCCCTCCTCTCTCCTCTTTGGACAGGGAATAAATTTTTAATGTCATATGAGTGATGGTTTAAAATGTACCATTGCATTTTATTAGGAACACATTTTATTTGCTTTTTAAATTGTACTGGCAATCTAGAAAAATGGTGTATATTGATTGTGACATCCATAATATGGAACATAGTGGACGTTTCTACTCGTTTAGGTGTTAAGAAATTTAACCTCCTTCTTATACATTGGGATTTTTACCACTGTATGTATTTATTCCAATCATATATGCTTATTTGGAACTTTGAATCTGACCTAGTGATTAACATAAGCAGAGACAAAGAACTTCAATTCAACAATGGCAGCAATGGCAGTGATATCAGTTTTGAAAGTTATCTGTAACAAGTGTGCCAACACAGGCAATTGATGCTTGGTAACATTGGTGATAGTGGTGGTGGTACAAGCTGAGACAATCTGTATTAACTTGTGGCAAGATGTCCTTATAGATTTCTTCTATGGTATGATTCAGACAGCAAAACTTATTATCTAGATTCCCTTTTTCCTTCCCCGTTTTCTAAGCTTTGTCCTCCTGTTTTGCTGGTGAATTTATGAGCTACCCAATAATCAGTCAGTAAATTCTCCTATTGCTTAAATTAGTCAGAATCCTTTTCTGTTGCATGCATCTGAGAATCCTCTTATAAACATATATTCACAAAGACCTACGCCTTTTAAGTATGTTCTGAATGAAAGACAGAGTAAATATGTTTTAAAAATTGTAATTGATTTTATAAATTCTCTACATCAGTGTGATTGATATTTCCCTCACACAAAATATGAAATCTATACTATGCATACTCCATTAAAAAGTAAGAATTACAAGTCTACCTGAGGATAGTACAATTATATCAATTTTCTATAAAATATAAGTGAACACTCATTTCCTTATTGTGGGAAAAAACAGATATTCATTGGCATATTCTTTGAAAGAAATGTAAGAGTTTTATAGAATACCAAATAAGTATTGATCTCTAGCAGTATTATGAAGAATGCAAGCATTGGTATTACACCACCATTGCTTCACCCTGCAATATTGGAATTATATTTAGTCATAAAAAATCAAAAAGCCTTGAGATGTCATTTTCTTATTATTTAAGGATAACTATATCTACCAAACACTCATAGACACAAATTAACAAAGATGTACTTTCAGATAATACAGTATCTAAAATGTTTCACAAGTACTTGACATAAGTATGATCCTTATATTGGTAATTTCACTTTGACAGCTCACAAGAAGGTCATTGTCTTTGGTTTATGTTGATTGGAAATAATTATTTTTAATGCCATTTAAGCTAGAAAAAATCAGTATTGATTATAACATAAAACTAAATAAATAGAAAATTAAGAGTTGTAAATGAAAGTAGCACAACCATTTAATGTATTTACTATTTTTTAACCTCAAATTTTGTCTGTAAGAACGTTATATACTTTTTAAAATTTATTTAATGTTTTGCACATTTATTTGAATATTTTGTTTTTATCATTAATTTTTTATTGGAGTGTAGTTGATTTACAATGTTGTGTTAGTTTCTGCTGTACAGCAAAGTGAATCAGCCACACATATACATATATCCACTCCCTTCTAGACTCCATTCTCATAAAGGTCATTGCAGAACACCGAACAGAGTTCTCTGTGCTATACAGTAGGTTCTTATTAATTATCTTCTATACATAGTAGTGTGTACATGTCATTCCCAATCTCACAATTTATATTTGTGATCCAAAATGTCTAAGACAATACTATGTACATTGTGGTAATCAAAATATTACTATAATAAGTAACTGAGTTTCATGAACTTGACATAAAATAATTTATTAGGAGAATAATCTAAGAAGAAGGTACCATATTTTTCAACAAGATTTAGAAAGAACGTTTGTGAAAATAGATGATGCACATATATATAATTACTTTTCTTTTTCTTTTCTTATTTTACATTAGAATTGGTTACTGATCAGAAAAAAAGTGGATGGCAAGGCTTTAAAATACCATTTTTATTACAATATTGTGGATTTATCTTACTGGTTTGTCTTCATTTAATTTCAGGATATATATATATATATATATATATATATATATATATATATATATATATACCACAACAATGTTTTATGGTAAGGTACTATTTGGACCCCTTTATTTATCCTCCAAGAGACTGTATAATTCCTTTTTTGGACTATGTTGTCAAATTGTTTATAATCTTCCCAGCCTGGAGTAATGGTTCCTCTATCTGGTCTTCACATTTGATTAATACATACATTGTTAAGTTCTGCTGAAATATATGTCAGCATAATTTTGTGTATTGACAAATGGACTATGAGTTACTGAACAGCAAGATGTGTAGTTATATCCATTTGAAAGTTCAGTATCTATACTTTATCTGGTATAGTATAGTATCTTACTGTGTATGTATGCATGTATCAATCAATCAATGAATGCTACCTTTATAAGTTTAGAGTTTCTTTTTTTTTTTTTTTAACTTTTGATGCCCCAGTAAACTAGCATGATGTCTGACTCAGTAGTTTCTCTTAGTGCTTGATGGTGAATGAATAAGTACCCACTATTAGAATATAAGAGGGCTAGCCTAGACTCATTATTTTCTTTTTTAGTGTTCAAGAAACTTTTCATAACACAAAAATATAGTGCTGAATAAATGCAATCATGTATAATGAGGAACAATATTATAGTTTGTTATAGATAAATATTATATACTTATTATATTTTAACTTTACTTCAGCTACCCTATGTTCTTAGCTCTAACAGAGCATTTAAATAAGAGTTTGAAATTTTCTCTACTATTTTTATTTTACTTGGTTATGATTCATAGTGACATTGAAATTTCAATCTATGGTAGTAATTTTATTGACATAAGGTGATTTACATGCTTTATGCCTTTGGGAGTTTACAAGTTTCAAAGGCATAGTCATATCTTATGATAACTTTATTGAGTAACAATAATGTGTCAGATACTGACTATTCTACCCATAATAACACATTTAATCAAGTAAAAATACTATTGCACAGGGATTATTATTTTTTTGTTTACATATTATGAAACTGGAGCACAGAGAGTGAATAACTTGCCCCAGATAACAGAGCTAGAAAGTGTTAAATCTAGAATTTAATGGCAGCCTGACTCTGGAGTTAACATTTGTAATCACTACCCTCAAATGATGAAGGAGAATAGCTCTATTGGGTAGATTAGGAAAAATGAGTTTTCATGGTTTTGCCTTAGTAGTTCCTAACATAAAAGATATTGTCTTCAAAAATTAAAATTATGATGCTTTCCAGTAATCCCCAGTTTTCTTTGTCTTTGCCCCATTTCCTTCTCCTCTCCCCCAGACATCATATGTGTCACCACAGAACAACTATCTTCCTAGGTAGACCCAGGAGCTCTTGATAGGTAAGGAGTCTGTGCTTATTTAGAGAAGGATGTATTTTCCAGACAGAGGTGTTTCACTTATCTTGGAGAATTATATGTAGGAACTTCCCTTCTTGCCAAAAAATGTTCTCCTCTAGTACTGATTACTGAAAGACTCACAGACCTAGGCAAGAAGGATATCAGGACCTGAAACACTGAAACTCACCCTGAAGACCAAACAGGTACAAATAATTACATAGTTATCTATTTTTTTCACAAATTTCTTCAAAAAAATTGTCTTTTGTTATCTTTCAAGGGAAAATAAAATATAAAAATTTAATCAAATGAAACAAATCCCTAAGTATACCTCAACAATTGGCTGATTGATGAACTGGAGGAAATTTTTTGTTGTACTGATAAATATGCATCTAAAAGAGTTCAACCAAAGCTAAAAGATACATATTTTCTGAACCTACTGAAACTTCAGAAATGAAAAACAAAATCTTCTCCAAAATGTTCAAAATGAACTGATACTTTATCTTTCCATGATTTAAATATAATATTATTTTACATATTACATAATAAAGTACCCCCAAAGAAAAATTACTTTACATCATGAAGTAATTAAGTGTTTCTTATTCCTCCTGACCAACTAAAGATTCATATCTAGATGCTGAATCTACCAATTTTTTCTTTAGAAACAATGTTCATACACTGAAGAAAATTAATATGGGTATAAATATATAATATTATTACTATAATTTAATAGCATGCTTGAATATATGATACATATGATATATATATATATGATAGGTGATAAACAAATGTATAAATAATATTATAAAATTCAGAGAGTGAATATTTCCATTAGCAACACAGTCGAATATTTTATGGCATACTTTCCTCAAGTAAACTACTTCAAAACAAGTTTAAAAAGTTATTATTCGGGTTCTTTGTTAGATTTTTATATTTATTACTTTGCTAAAAGTTCCATCTTTTTATGATTTTACAATGTATTTAGAAACCTCATAATAACGATTTTATTAACCACAGACATACTCACACACCTCTGCTGTGTGTCAAACATATGCTTAAATTTGTCTAGCCACAAAGGGAAAACTCTCTTCACACCATTCATCAGAAGCTTAAGAAGTATAAGCAAGGAATAATTTTCAGTTCACTTATCTATGTTTTCAGAATAAGATATCCAGGGCTCATAAGACAATATGGTATGTCTTCATCTATCATGACTCATTCTGAAAAGGATTTTGCATCTGATGAGAACTAATGAGCAAATATGATTCTACGTTTAGAGATAAATGTGATGGACAATAAAAATCAGTTCTCCAATATTATGGCTTAGGGACAGTGAATTGATGATTGGTGAAGGTGCTGTTCATATGGATAATTCCTGAATTCTTATTCAGATTATTTACATAAACCCAAACCTAGAAGGAGGTGTAAAAGTATGGATAACAGTAAAATAATGTATACTGGAATTCTCTTTTTACAAGATTCACTTATTTCATTGGGAGTGGACTACTCATTTATCATTACTGAGGCTTTTCAACAAGAATGATTTTGTACAACCTGCTATATTTTATTTTTGGGCTGACAAAACTGAAATATGGGAAAACAGATAAGATTAGACAACCTTAGAAGTTAAATATTAACTAAAATAAAAAAATAAAACATTTTAAACTCACCTTGCAATTAAAGAAGAGAGAGTTTACATAATGAATATAAATTAACTGTAATATAAACTACTATGTTAAAGAATGGATAAAATAAACAAATAATTAGTTAAAAACATATTTAAGTAGCTACTGTGCAAAAGAATGTAAAAGAACAGAAAATGGAAAAGATTTTTAAAGACTGACCAAATACCTGGTTATATGACAAACTAACAAATAAAAATTATATGAAAAAAAGTAGACCTTTTTTTTACAAAGAAAAAATACTTCTATGGTAACAAATCCAGATAGTGTAGAATTGTTTGGTGCTAATTTTTTCTTATGAAAATATCCTTTACACTTCCACTTTCTATAATATGATTGAAAATAACAAGATATTTGAATTAGCACTTTGTATCTTTGTTTAAGGTAAGAGTTATTTTAAATCAACTAGCATTTTTACCTGTGCTGAGCAAACTAATTTGATAAGCCTCCACTCCCCAAACTAAGTCTCAGGTGGTATTTAATTTGAAAGTGAGCACTTTCTTGCTACATTGAATAATTGTTTAGATATTCTCAGAAAAAAAATATATGCATCTATTTTATAAACTAAAAATCTTGAATAAAATCCCATTAAATAGACAACTAAATTATCCTTTAGACTCCTTGTTGACTTTTGAGCTTCCTCTTCTATGTCATCTCTTTCCTTAAGTAATTAGGAAAAACTCTGACAAATTAGTTTATACAAATGAAAATAAATGAAAAAAGTCTTAGAGTATGACATAACTTTTTTCTATTACAGTTGAGCAAAATCACCAAGGTTTAGGACTCAGTTAAAACAATAGCAAAATATTCTTAATATCATCAGCAAATTCTTTGGACCTCAGAAAATAGCTCAAGGAAGATGGGTATATCAATACTTGAAGAGGAATTCTCTAAAGATGAGATACAAAGGGTATCAGTAGGTAAAGTTGAGGACTAATTTATTCTACACATCCAGGGATGGAGTTTTGCTGCAAAAATAAATAAATAAATAATAAATAAATAAATAAATAATCCGTGAAAATGGATGAATTAACATAAAGTAATACCAATAATTTAAGCTCATCAATTATTAGTTCAAATATTCATTTATTGAATATATTATTAATTGAACACTATATTTGTGGCATTCTGCTATTCCCTAGATATACAAATATGAATACATTAGAACAGGTCTCTGCTCTCATGAAGATTGAATACTGTAGTAGTAAAGACAAATAATAATGCAGCCTCTAGTTCCATTACTCACTATTTCTTTGAATCTTAGTGTTTGTTTTTTTTTCTCCCATGATACTTTCTTCCACAGAATATATATTAAAAGTCATACCTAATCTTCTAATTTAGGGCATCCCATTATCATTCTCCTATAAAAAGAAAGAAAGCCTAAACACCTAATATCAGTTTAAAAACATTCACTAATGGTTTGTTTTCATTTTCAAGTAATGTGTTATTAATCCAGTCTAAATATCCTTCCTCTCATTTCACTCTTTCCAGACCCCCATTTCAGTTGGTAAATACTTTCCAATTATTCTTTAACAAGAGTTCTTAACCTCGGAATTATCTTTATCCCAGGGAAAAATGTGGGTATTTTAGGTTGTCACAGTGACTGGAGAGAGCTGTCACGGTTAACCTGGAGTGGGACTGAAAAAAACTAAATGGTCTGCAATATGGGACAGTCAAATTAGTAAAGGATCGTTCTACCCAAAAGCCAATAGCACCTCCATGGAGAATCATATGCAGGTTCTCACTTCTTAATGATTTCCACTTTGTTCTCCCTCAAAACAAAATCCTTCCAAGTGCCCTACTTTCTAAAAATATTTCTCCTCTTTCAACATCACAACATCAACATATCAAGATTGCCCTAATATTAAAGCAAAGAAATGTTTCAGACGACTTTCTCCTTGCCTTAGATAACAACACTTGGGTTGTGTAGGTGAGGATAGCTTAAAGATTTCCAGTATTAAGTCCACAGATCATTCTGTTACTCCTCACTATTTCTGTTAAATTTAACTTTAGATGCTGAAGAATGAAAAGTGAGATATTATTGGTAAAGAGTGCCATTTGTTGGTAGATGTGTGTGTAAGTTGCTGGCTAGAAAGTTAAGACAAATCAAGCAGTTACTGAAGCAAGGACAAGTGAAATTCTCAGAGCAGGTTGCCATTTAAATCCAGCAAGTTTAAGAATGATGATGATGGTAAAACTACTAATGAGAGCGAGAGAGAGGCTGAGTGAAAGGCACATAGGAACTGATACTAGCCCAAGCTTGTTGTTTACAGCTCCATTTAAAAAAGAACTGTAGAACAAGAGAGATTGTGTGACACAGCCTAGATCCCCATATTCAGAGATTAGAAAAGGACAATAACCACTGAAGAAAACCTTTGAATTTGACCTTCCTTTTAGTTTATATCAAATATTCTTACAGTCTCAAATTAGGTGAATGAATGCCAACCATGCATAAATTTCTAAGGTTAACCAGGAGTAAGAATTGCAATCAATGAACTTATAAAGACATTAGTTTGGCTCTCCTCCTTAAGAAGGTCCATGGGAACCACAGTCTTCATAATAATATAAGTTTTGGTAAGTTATAATCCCTTTCATTTGAACAATGATAAAGGTAAAAGCTAAGAAATTAACAATGGCAGACGTTATCCTAAGGGCCTTAAATGCAAAGATCCTCTTAAGTAGGCACTATTTTATCTACATTTTACAGACATGGAAACTTAGAGTGGTGTTGGACAGGATGAAATATGTTACAAGATGCTTTTAGTCTCTAAGAATATCAAAATACTTTATTTCATTTTATACCTAAATATATAGTGCATGGGTTCCTACAGTTCATGCAGTTGTGAGTAGCCTCAAACTTTTAGAAATTTATGCAATCAGTAGTGCCATGAAGGTCAGTTGGCAAAAGAATAGAAATCTTCAAAAGAACTCATTTTTACAATACTGTCATTGAAGAGGACCTTATTTTTTATCTCTCCATTAACCCTGTTCACACCACCCTTATCTTTATGCTTAACCAACTGTCTTGCAAAATAGCACTGAACATTATATTCTATAAGTAGTTTCATGTATAGTCAGAATGACTACTGTAAAATTACCATAAGAAACATTTATGTCTCACATTTATTAAATTCAAGGTTCTACAAATAAAGCACGTGTCTGATAAAAGTTACAGAACACAGCAAAGCTACCTAAACCATTTCCTTAAATTATCTAAAATAATCTTTTCTGTTTTATTTTTATGAAAAAGTGTATTTGTTTATGGGGAAAATGCATATATTTATATGTTTAACTGTCCACTGGATATTTCCAGTGAGAACTGAAATCACTGAAACAATTCACACTTACACAGTTAATTTTCTGTCTCCTTTAATCTAACTTTATTATTCCATTGTATCCATCAGCATGTCATTCTTATTCCTAAAATCATTTGAACAGAAATATTCAAATTATAAGCTACTTTAGTTTTTTCTTCCAGGAACTTCTGGAAAAAACAAAACAAAACATTTAAATGTATATGAAACTGTTCAACTTCTTGATAAATAATATCAAAGGACTGTTGTATATTTTGGTTGGGAAGGGTTGATTGCCTTTGGATTTGTTTATTTTTTTACCAAGAATCTTTGAACCTCTTGCTCAGAACAAAAAGGGGGGGGGGGGAAGAACACATCAAAAACATTGTACATTTGTATATGCATAAGAACACTTTAACAATATTCAGATCCAAAAATTACTCCATTAAGCTATTCCTGGACTGAACTAAAGAAAAATTTGAAATAAACCTAAAGCTATCTTCTTTTAGATTCTTTACCTCAAAACTAGAAGCTAAATGCTTTTATCTTACTTAACTCTTCCCTAATTCTTTGTTCCATCATTTCTCTCTGCCCCTAATCCTCTGAACTGCTCTCCTTCCCTCTTGGCCTGGTAAAAAAATGCCCCCAAACTCAATTACTTCTTAAAGTTAAATCATGCTTAGAACAAGGAAGGACCATTTTAAGATTTAGGTTTACACTGAACTGACAGCTATCATCAAAGACTTTTCAAAACTTATACAAAATAGAAAGAAATTTTCAGAGGAATATAAATTAGTTATAAGGATGTATAACCCAGGGCTCTTAGAGATATGACAATTAATTCAAATGTTAGTGGCAATCTCAAATGTAAAAAATTGGATTGAAAAAACAGAATGAGAAGACTCCAGAGTGACTTAAAAGGACCCCAAACTGAACAGAAAATCAGAAATACTTGGGAAAACTATAGACATTAAACATGGTATTTTGGAGGATATCTCCAAAGTCTTTCCTATGAAATAGTTTTGCTATGATCCAGTCCTCTAAGCAAGGACAGGTTGAATCTTTGGGGGACTTTCAAAATAGCTCTCTCAAAATTTTAAGTGGACAACAGGCAAGAGTAGATCCTAAAATATATGTGACCCCAATTCTTTCCTCAAGTTTTGCTAATGTCTTTAAGTCAGATGTAAGAAATTTAATATGGAACAAAATACTAGAATCATACACTATCCTATTGCAAACCTCCAGTACTTTGTTAAACATTTTTTTTAAACCTTGTACCCAATGTTGAAAAACTGAAAGCTTTTCATTTATTTTTATTTTATTTTTTTAACTTTTTAATTTTAAATATTTTGAAAGAGTCTTAGAATAAAAACATAATACAACTCAGATAAATGATGTCTTTACTGATTAGAACAAAACAAAAAATAAAATTTACCACCCTAGTCAGTGAACAAGGTCTCTCGGTACAATACCAAAGATATTGATTTTTTTTTAAGTTTCTTGTGTTAGCTAAAGTAAAATAAAATGTTAGTGATCAGTGAAGGTGGTACTAAGAAAATTTAGCACTTCAGTTTCATTTTATTTTCTTTAACCCAAAAAGTATAATTTTCCTAATATACATAAGGACAACCTTGAGAAAACAACTTCCAGAAAAGATGAGTGAATACCTCAGTGGACTTGCTATAACAAAAATATGGGCAAGATAACTATAAATCAAACATATCAGAAATCTGGCCATTAATCAATTTATCTATCAAATAAAATGACAACCTCAGTAAGACAGCTGGTTCAGTAATTTTTAAATTGGGACTATTCCCATACTTCTTTCCTTCCCAGCTCAGTGGTGTGATAAACAAAAACCAGTAGCACTACAGGCAACAGACAGGACTAACAGTTTTTGGAGATCTATTAAAATAACTATATTCAGAGTATAGTCAATATTTTGTTTGAACTTGAAGTCTTAGGAAAATCTCTACCATAAAACAAGCCTCAATAAATTGAAATGTTAAAATCATACATATTATGCCTTATGATCACATTGAAAATAAATAAAAAATCAACAACAGAAGTAAATTTGGGTAACTCATATATATATGAAAATTAAAAACAATATCCTAAATAATCAAGGGTCAAAGAAAAAATAGCAAGAGAAACTAGGAAATATTGTGACATGAAAGAAAATGAAAGCACAACCTACCAAACTTTATGAGATGCAGCAAAAGCAGTGTTTACAGGGGAATTTATAGCCATAAGTGTTTTTACTGAAAAACAGAAGAAAGATGTAAAATCAGTAATAAACTTCTAAATCACAAGAGTTAGAAAATGATAAAGTTAAATGTAAAGAAAAAAAATAAAGATTAAAATTATTAAAAAAAGAATAGTATAACAATTAGAAAATCAGTAAAGTAAAAAATGTATTTTTGAAAAGGTCAAAAAAATTAAATAAAAACTCTTTACCTAGATGGACCAAGAGAAAAAGAGAAGATACAAATTACTAAAATCAGGAATGAAAGAGGAGACATTATAACTGGTCTTAGAGAAGTAAAAAAAGGATAATAAAATAATGCTATGAACATCTGTGTGTTAACAAATCAGATAAAATGGATGCAATAGTCAAATTCCTAGATAGACACAAAGTACCAAAACTGACTCAAGAAGAAATAGGTAGGCTGAATATATTTGTAACATGTAAAATGATTGAAATAATAACTTTAAAAATTTCAACAAGGACAAATTCTGACATCAGATAACTTCAGTGGTGATATTGATGAAACATTTCAAGAATCAATACCATTCACAATTTTTTTCAAAATATAGAAAAGGAGGAAACACTTCTCTACTTATTCTATGAGACAATCATTATGCTGATAACAAAACTAGATAAACACAAGAAAACTACAGAGCAGGATTCCTTATGAATGTATACATAAAATTTATCAGCATATTGCTGGCAACCTGAATCCAGCAATGATTAAAATGGAGAATATACCATGGCCAAGTGGCAATCATTCCAGGCTTGCAGGGTTCATTTAACATCCAAAAATCAATAAATGTAATATACCACATTTATAGAATAAAGGACAAAAGTAACACATGATCACCTCAATAGACACAGAGAAAACATTTTACAAAATCCAACAACTTTTCATGGTAAAAACAAAACAAAACAAAACATAAAACACTTAAACTAGGAGTTGAAGGGAATTATCTCAATCTGTTAAAGAACAACTACCAATAAGCCATAACTTAACGGTGAAATATGGAATGCCTTACACCCATGCTCAGGAACCAGGCAAGGATATCTTATCTCACACTTATATTTAATGATAGTACTGGAGGTTTTAGCTAGGGCAATCAGGCAAGAACAAAAGTAGAAGCTGTCCATATTGGAAAGAAAGTAGTAAACTAGCTCTATTTGTAAATGACGTGATCTTACATATAGAAAATCATAATGAATGTGTCAAACTTATTAGAACTAACAAACCAGTTTAGCAATGTGATAGGATAGAATATTAATTTTAAAATTCATTGTATTTCTATCCACTAGTGAAAAATCTAAAAACCTAATTAAGAAAACAATTTTATTTATAATAGCATCTATAAGAATAAAATACTAGAAATACATTTAACAAAAAAGTGCACAATTGACACACTGAAAACTATGAAATATCACTGAAAGAAACTGAAAGGATATACTAAATAAATAAAAGAGATTCCATGTCCATGGATTAGATGACTTAACATTGTTAACGTGACAATACTACTCAAGAAGGATGAGTCCTCCCAATTTGTTCTTTTTAAGAGAGTTTTGACTATTCTAGATCCTTTGTATTTCTATATGAATGTTAGCTTTAGGTTACCATTTTCTTAAAATTAAAAACAGGTGGGGCTTTAATAGAGCTAGTGGGTATCTCTAACAATCATAATCCTCAGACATTCCCTTCGTCCCAGTCCAGACTTGTTACCTCACTCCTTTACACAAGAAACAGTCTTCCTTATTTCTGAGCCCACACCCACTAACTTAATTATGAGATTTTTTTACTGGGCAAATGGAACTGCTAGTTTAAGTGCTCTCCTAATGGTCTTCTTGAAATTTCTGAAGACATCTGAAGTAATGGCTGTATTGAACACTGATTTATCAGTATTCTTGTGCCTAAACTAAGTTCAAATTAAAGAATTTAACAAGGTGTTGACTTCTTGTGGAGGAAAAAAATCTATTTTCATAGGTTGTATCTTGAAAGTTGAGTTCATTTATGTTTCCACTGAAACATCTAAACCTCTAGCCAAACTAACAAAACTAGACTAGGCTCAATCATTAAAATCCTAGTAATAAAGGAATCAACAACATACCTTAACTCGCTCTTATACTACTCCTAACCTCTCTATTAAAACACACTACACAAGGATATAGGTTTATTTGGAAGCTGGGAGCTGTAAATAAATAAATATAATGCTCTTTTTTTTTTTTTTTTTGCGGTACGTGGGCCTCTCACTGTTGTGGCTTCTCCCGTTGTGGAGCACAGGCTCCGGACGTGCAGGCTCAGTGACCATGGCTCACGGGCCTAGCCGCTCCGCGGCATGTGGGATCCTCCCAGACCGGAGCACGAACCCGTGTCCCCTGCATCGGCAGGCGGACTCTCAACCACTGTGCCACCAGGGAAGCCCATATAATGCTCATTTTATTTCACTGTATTATGAAGCTGGGATTTGTTTTACCCTCAGTACCTCCTGATTCTGCATATTTTGCAGTCGCAGGTTTCTGCACTGCTTATTTTAGTGTTCCTTTAGAATTAGATCAATATAAGCAATATTTGTTTGCCTTCTCCTGGAAAAACATCAAATAGCAAAACATCTAGATAATACCCAAAATTTAGTAAGGAACTCTACTACTTTTCACAAGTCCACAACCAATACCTAAAGGAAACATTACATTTTTCTTATTCAAGATTTATATGACCATTTGTTGTGTTTTAAAGGTAAAGAAAATTCTAAGACTGATTCTATATATCTATTAACTATTATAGTTTAGAAAGGTTATAAGATTTCTGAAGAGAATTTAAATGTTTTCATAAGTAAAGTTCATTACCTGGATCACGATTTATCCCAAGGAGATTGATGTCTTGTTTCTGACAGAGTACAGGTCATTCATAACTTTCTCAGACCAATAACAAAAAGACAATTAAAAGGAATTCCTGGATTTTATTGAATTCTACCAGCAATGGACCCCAATTTTTCTGAAATCACCGTCACACTATATGACTTAATCAAATCCTTGTTAGGTGAACCTTTTCCATGGAAACCTAAAGAGGGGCAGATGTATGTGTGTGTGTGTGTGTGTGTGTGTGTGTGTGTGTGTGTGTGTGTGTGTGTGTGTGAGTTAAATTAGATCTTCAAACATCTGATATGGGTTTACCTAATTATCATAAGCATTTCTACCTCTTCATATGTGAAAGCTCTAGACAAGCCCTTAGTGTTCTTAATATTTTTGGAATGACCATAAACCAATAGCTAACTATAGTTTCTTTCTGAGCCCATGTCACATGCCATATCATCTGCTTTGTCTAAAGGTAATAGTCAGAGCAGATAGATAATCAGAGGTTTCTGCCAATTTGATTTTAGCATCTCCTTTCAACTAGTTCATCCCCTCATGGTTTAAAATGGTTGCTCACTGAAAAACACATTTCTTAGCAAGTAGGCTTACACCCTATGAAATTCAATTATTTTTCTCCCTCACATGTTTCCATTAATCACTGGAATGTTTCAAACCCTGCTCCTTTTATTACATTACATGGAAAAGGGAAAATTCATACTTGTCTAATCTCTTGTTCATGAACTATGTTCCTGGTAGATTTATTAGAAAACCCTTTAGAATACAGACTTAATCTTTCTGGTTAATTTTCTGTATTTTGAAATTGAACCCAGAAAAACATCATGGATGTCCCTCTGATAGATCTGACTTCACCCCCAGAATATGACTTCCTGCTAGAGGCAAATTATACCCAGAGGCAGAAATCCAAGTGCTCACCAAAGCTGTTCATTTAGCCAGAGATTATAGAGTAATGTGAACAGTAATAATGGATAAGCTTTGGGGAGTGGACCATAATTTTGGAATTCTTTTAAAAATAAGGAGGGTTCCTGACCACATCTGAGTAGTCGATACATGAACTTTTGTCTCTCAGATGCTTTATTAAGAGATGGACAATGAGATCAGCTCCTTCTGGGTATCATCAATCAATTCTCCCTTTATGTGATAGTAATAGGAAGAAACATGTGTTTAGATGTAGCATCTACAATTCTAGACACCATATTATTGCAAGAATACATTGCCAAAATTACAAGAGAAAGCAATGCACTCAGGTCTACCATCAATAGCTGTGAGAAGGCTTTCCTCAAATTTTTAAACAATAAATATTTCATAAAAATACCTGGAGGCCTATTCTAGAAACAAAGGTATCAAAGGCATTAGAGAAATACAGACCTTGGACTCTGATGGAAAGGGGTCCATATATCACAATTAAAAAGCATATATAGCATTCTTGAACCACTGGAAGATAATCCTTTCTAGAGCCTTCAAGAAGAGGAATATTTAGAAAACTCCAGAAGTATATGATCTTTGTAAGGAGACAGATTCCACTCAAGACCCTTGGATCAACTGAACAATGACATGAGATGTAGAAGGTGTTAACCAAAATTTCAGAAATGGGACCTGATTGAAATAGAAAGGTGTTATTTGAAGTTTGTTAGGATGGCAGCCTGGGAGACACAGATTCAAAGTGTACCTGAATTGTGTTCCACTGAATTGCAAAATGCGGGAGGCTTTTTTTTTTAATATTTGAATTTTATTTCAATAAAATAAAAAGAAATTTTATTTCTTTTTTTATAGAGCAGAATCTTATTAGTTTTCCACTTTATACATATTAGTGTATATATGTCAATCCCTATCTCCCAATTCATCACATCACCACCACCCCCGCCCCCGCTGCATACACCCCTTGGTGTCCATACATTTGTTCTCTACATCTGTGTCTCAATTTCTGCCCTGCAAACCAGTTCATCTGTACCATTTTCCTAGGTTCCACATATATGCGTTAATATACGATATTTGTTTTTCTCTTTCTGACTTACTTGACTCTGTATGACAGTCTCCACATTCATCCATGTCTCTACAAATGACCCAAGTTTGATCCTCTTTATGGCTGAGTAATATTCCATCGTATATATGTACCAATTCTTCTTTACCCAGTCATCTCTCGAAGAGCATTTAGGTTGCTTCCATGACCTGGCTATTGTAAATAGTGCTGCAATGAATATTGGGGTGCATGTGTCTTTTAGAATTATGGTTTTCTCTGGGTATATGCTCAGTCGTGGGATTGCTGGGTCATATGATAATTCTATTTTTAGTGTTTTAAGGAACTTCCATAATGTTCTCCATAGTGACTGAATAAATTTACATTCCCACCAACAGTGCAAGAGGGTTCTCTTTTCTCCACACCCTCTCCAGCATTCGTTGTTTGTAGATTTTCTGATGATGCCCATTCTAACTGGTGTGAGATGATACCTCATTGTAGCTTTGATTTCCATTTCTCTAATAATTAGTGATGTTGAGCAGCTTTTCATGTGCTTCTTGGCCATCTGTATGCCTTCTTTGGAGAAATGTCTATTTAGGTCTTTTGCCCATTTTTGAATTGTGTTGTTTTTTTTTTTGTTTTGTTTTTTGTTTATTTGTTTCTGTGGTATGTGGGCCTCTCACAGTTGTGGCCTCTCCCGTTGTGGAGCACAGGCTCTGGACGCACAGGCTCAGAGGCCATGGCTCATGGGCCTAGCCACTCCATGGCATGTGGGATCTTCCTGAACCAGGGCATGAACCTGTGTCCCCTACATCGGCAGGCAGACTCTCAACCACTGCGCCACCAGGGAATCCCTGTGTTGTTTGTTGTTTTTTAATATTGAGATGCATGAGCTGTTTATATACTTTGGAGATTATTCCTCTGTCAGTTGCTTCATGTGCAAATATTTTCTCCCATTCTGAGGGCTGTCTTTTCCTCTTGTTTGTAGTTTCCTTTGCTTTGCAAAAGCATTTTTAAGTTTCAGTTTATTTTTGTTTTTATTTCCATTTTTCTAGGAGGTGGATTAAAAAAGATCTTGCTGTGATTTATGTCAAAGAGGCTTCTTCCTATGTTTTCCTCTAAGGGTTTTATACTGTCGGGTTTTACATTTAAGTCTCTAATCCATTTTGAGTTTATTTTTGTGTATGGTGTTAGGGAATGTTCTAATTTCATTCTTTACATGTAGCTGTCCAGTTTTCCCAGCACCAATTATTGAAGAGACTGTCTTTCCTCCATTGTATATCCTTGCCTCCTTTGTCAGAGATTAGTTGAACCCTAGGTGCATGGGTTTATCTCTGGGCTTTCTATCCTGTTCCATTGATCTATATTTCTGTTTTTGTGCCAGTACCATACTGTTTTGATTAATGTAGCTTTGTAGTATAGTCTGAAATCAGGGAGTCTGATTCCTCCAGCTCTGTTTTTTCCCTTTAAGAATGCTTTGGCTACTCAGGGTCTTTGTGTCTCCATACGTATTTTAAGATATTTTGTTCTAGTTCTGTAAAAATTGTCATTGGTAATTTGACAGGGATGGCACTGAATCTGTAGATTGTTTTGGGTAGTATAGTTATTTTCACAATGTTGATTATTTCAATCCAAGAATGTGGTATATCTCTCCATCTGCTTGTATCATCTTTAATTTCTTTTACCAGTGTCTTATAGTTTCTGCATACAGGTATTTCGTCTCCCTAGGTCGGTTTATTCCTAGGTATTTTATTCTTTTTGTTGCAATGGTAAATGGGAGTGTTTCCTTAATTTCTCTTTCAGATTTTTCATCATCAGTGTATAGGAATGCAAGAGATTTCTGTGCATTAATTTTGTATCCTGCAACTTTACCAAATTCATTGATTGGTTCTAGTAGTTTTCTGGTGACATCTTTAGGATTCTCTATGTAGAGGATCATGTAATCGGCAAACAGTGACAGTTTTACTTCTTCTTTTACAATTTGGATTCCTTTTATTTCTTTTTCTTCTCTGATTTCCATGGCTAGGACTTGCAAAACTATGTTGAATAATAGTGGTGAGAGTGGACATCCTTGTCTTGCTCCTGATCTTAGAGGAAATGCTTTCAGTTTTTCACCATTGAGAATGATGTTTGCTGGGGGGTTGTTGTATATGGCCTTTATTACATTGAGGTAGCTTCCCTCTATGCTCACTTTCTGCAGAGTTTTTATCATAAATTGGTGTTGAATTTTGTCGTAACCTTTTTCTTCATCTATTGAGATGATCATATTGTTTTTCTTCTTCAATTTGTTAATATGGTGTATTCCACTGGTTGATTTGCATGTATTGAAGAATCCTTGCACCCCTGAGATAAATCCCACTTGATCATGGTGTATGATCCTTTTAATGTGTTGTTGGATTCTGTTTTCTAGTATTTTGTGGAGGATTTTTGCATGTATATTTATCAGTGATGTTGGTCTGTAATTTTCTATTTTTTGTAGTATCTTTGTCTGGTTTTGATATCCGGGTGATGGTGACCTCATAGAATGAGTTTGGGAGTACTTTTTCCTCTGCAATTTTTTTGAAGAGTTTGAGAAGGATACATGTTAGCTCTTCTCTAGATGTTTCATAGAATTCACTTGTGAAGCCATCTGGTCCTGGACTTTTGTTTGTTGGAAGATTTTTAATCACAGTTTCCGTTTCATTACTAGTGATTGGACTGTTCATATTTTCTATTTTTCTCTTAGGATGTTTTGTATTTCTGCAGTGTCTGTTGTAATTTCTCCTTTTTCATTTCTAATTTTATTGATGTGAGTCCTCTCCCTCTTTTTCTTGATGAGTCTGGCTAATGGTTTATCAATTTTGTTTGTCTTCTCAAAGAACCAGCTTTTAGTTTTATTCATCTTTGCTATTGTTTTCTTTGTTTCCACTTCATTTATTTCTGCTCTGATTTATGATTTTTTTCCTTCTGCTAACTTTGGGTTTTGTTTGTTCTTTTTCTAGTTCCTTTAGGTGTAAGTTTATATTGTTTATTTGAGAATTTTCTTGTTTCTTGAGGTAGGCTTGTATTGCTATATACTTCCCTCTTATAACTGCTTTTATTGCTTCCTATAGGTTTTGGATCATCGTGTTTCATTGTCATTTTTCTCTAGATGCTTTTGATTTCCTCTTTGATTTCTTCAGTGATCTCTTGGTTATTTAGTAACGTATTGTTTAACCTCCATGTGTTTGTGTTTTTTATGTTTTTTACCCTGTAATTGATTTCTAAACTCATAGCATTGTGGCCAGAAAAGATGCTTGATATGATTTCAATTTTCTTAAATTTACTAAGGCTTGATTTGTAACCCAAGATATGTTCTATCCTGGAGAATGTTCCATGCGCTCTTGAGAAGAAAGTTTAATCTGCTGTTTTTGGATTGAATGTCCTATAAATATCTGTTAAATCTCTCTGGTCTATTGTGTCATGTAAAGCTTGTGTTTCCTTATTAATTTTCTGTTTGGATGATCTGTCCATTGGTGTGAGTGAGTTGTTAAAGTACCCCAATATTACTGTGTTATTGTCGATTTCCTCTTTTATAGCTGTTAGCAGTTACCTTTCATACTGAGGTACTCCTATGTTAGGTTCATACATATTTATAATCGTTATATCTTCTTATTGGATTGATCCCTTGATCATTATGTCATGTCCTTCTTGTCTCTTGTAACATTCCTTATTTTAAAGTCTATTTTATCTGATATGAGTATTGCTACTCCAGCTTTCTTTTGATTTCCATTTGCATGGAATATCTTTTTCCATCTCCTCACTTTCAGTCTCTGCGTGTCCCTAGGTCTGAAGTGGGTCTCTTGTAGACAGCACATATATGGATCTTTTTTTTTTTTTTTTGTATCCATTCAGCAAGCCTGTGTCTTTTGGTTGGAACATATAATCCATTCATGTTTAAGGTAATTATCAATATCTACATTCCTATTACCACTTTATTATTATTATTTTTTGTAGGTCCTTTTCTTCTCTTGTGTTTCCCACTTAGAGAAGTTCCTTTAGCATTTGTTGTAGAGCTGGTTTAATGGTGCTGAATTCTCTTAGGTTTTGCTTGTTTGTAAATCTTTTGATTTCTTCATCAAGTCTAAATGAGATCCTTGCTGGGTAGAGTACTCTTTTTTGTAGCTTCTTCCCTTTCACCATTTTAAATATGTCATACCACTTCCTTCTGTCTTGTAGAGTTTCTGCTGAGAAATCAGCTGTTAACCTTATGGGAGTTCCCTTCTATGTTATTTGTCATTTTTCCCTTGCTGCTTTCAGTAATTTTTCTTTGTCTTTAATTTTTGCCAATTTGATTACTATGTGTCTCGGTGTGTGTCTCCTTGGGTTTATCCTGTATGGGATTCACTGTGTTTCCTGGACTTGGATGGTTATTTACTTTCCCATGTTAGGGAAGTTTTCGACTATAATCTCTTGAAATATTTTCTTGGGTCCTTTCTCTGTCTCTTCTCCTTCTGGGACCCCTAAAATGTGAATGTTGTTGCATTTAATGTTGTCCCAGAAGTCTCTTAGGCTGTCTTCACTTCGTTTCATTCTTTTTTCTTTATTCTGTTCCACAGAAGTGAATTCCGCCATTCTGTCTTCCAGGTCACTTATCCATTCTTCTGCCTCAGTTTTTATGCTATTGATTCCTTCTAGTGTAGTTTTCATTTCACTTATTGTATTGTTCATCTCTGTTGTTTGTTCTTTAATTCATCTAGTTGTTTGTTAAACATTTCTTGCACCTACCTGATCTTTGACCCCATTCTTTTTCTGAGGAAGTGGATGATCTTTACTATCATTATTCTGAATTCTTTTTCTGGAAGCTTGCCTATCTGCACTTTAGTTAGTTGTTTTTTCTGTGGTTTTATCTTGTTCCTTCATCTGGTACATAGCCCTCTGTCTTTTCCTCTTGTCTATCTTTCTGTGAATGTGGTTTTTGTTCCACAGGCTGCAGGACTGTAGTTCTTCTTGCTTCTGCTGTCTACTCTCTGGTGGATGAGTGTATTTAAGAGGCTTGTGCAAGTTTCCTCATGGGGTGCTTTAAAAAGCAAAAATCACAATGTTACAGTTAGTTACATGAGTTGGTTATCAATAATTATAATTGGAGCTGACAAGAAGTAAGGTTGCTTTTCACGTAGGTATTGGTTGGTGTCAGAAATTTTTGCATAGTTTTGGAGGGAAAACTTGAGACCAGAAGGTTGCAGCTGGCAGGTGTTCTGAATAGTGCCAGTGGTGTCTTTGGGTCTGGCTCAGTTCAAAGAAGGCTCAAGTTCTCAGTGGTACAGAGAAGTGCTTGAGACCTGATTGTCATTGGCTGCCCAACTCCAATTTTGTATATCTGAATGGTGATTTCTACATTCAAATTTCAGTTTGTCATCAATAGCTTTCACTGAAGTTTCAGTGAAGAAAACAACAGATTGTTGTATTTTATCTGCATTCTTTTCTTCATTTTCGTAGCTATAAAACAAGTCTCTGTTCTTAATATTGCTTTTTACCTCTTTATCCAATCTTCGATATGAGTTCAATCCTTGGCTACAATTGGCTTGTGAACTGGCTAAATCATACAACAAAATGACTGCTGGATTTGTGCACATACTTTATTTTTTTTCTGAGAACCACCCAGCTTCCCTTAATACTAGTTATTTGTAATGAATCAGTCAATTTCCTGGTTAACTGAATTCAGCCTATATGGGACTTTGTAGGTGGCAAACAAAACAACAGGTCAGACATCCCAAAGTCTAAAAATCTAAAAATCACATCTTACACAGAAAACTAGATTACTTTCTTCAATTAAACATGACTTGAGGATCTTATATGGGAATTTGCTTTTGTAACTGAACTTTTAAGAAATAAAACTTGGAAAAGAAAGAGAGAACAGATGGTGACTATTTGGAGTCTCTCTCATTTTCACAGATCTCACAAGTAAGACAAACTTCTCTTTCACTTTAGATCTACCTAATGATCTCAACAGTACAAGTTAATTGCCTGGCACTGGACCATTCAAAATGGGTAGCACCATAACATTATAATACTATTTAGCAAACCAATAGGGTTATTTTGGTAAAAAAAAAATGACCTCCAATGTCTGATATTAGATCTCTTGGCACAAAAGTCAACTGGCTTCTACATGCTGACTAGACCCAAACTTGATAAATTAATTCCTCCCTCAAAGGTATTCACTGATATCAATCAAGGTGCACCCCAGAAGCAAATATCTTACTGTCTACATTAATACAACAATGGTTTTCTACTTTATTATTACAGGAAAGTTTCATCCAGAAAAGAAAATATTGAGAATAAGTTAAGTGTTTCTCCCCATGATTCTTCTTCTCTTCCCCCCAAATGAGCATCAAACTGTTCAACTCTACAAAGGACATCATTGGACAATTGTTTTATTTCCAGGAGTTTTGAAGTCATCAAATAAAATCATCACTTTGTTGTGCCCCCAATTTTAAACCATTATATCATGATCCTTATACAACCAAACCCCTTGATTGAAAAAAATCACCTTAAATCAGACTCTGAAACCTCACAATTATATCAAATTTACTTTTCCCCTCTCTAAGATGCTACTAAACTCTGACAAAGCAGTTCTTCTCTTACTCAATACATATAAACTCAGTGTTTTCCTGTTAAATTGTTAATTTAGTTTATTTTTACATGGTTTGCATTAAACATCACTTAGAAACTCCAAAATCAAGATAGACACATTCAACATTGCTGCAGTAGGTTAGACCAATTGCCTTATATAATGAGATTGATCAAAAGAGGAAAATAACATGAGTTGAGCACTTAATATGCTTAAGACTTTATCCTAGGCACTATAACACATTCATTAAATACCTTACAAACACACTTATGACATAGCTATTACTTTATTCATTTTATAGATGAAGAAGCTAAGGCTTATAAAGATTAAGTAAGTAGTTTGAGGTTAGTCTAGTGTAGAGGCTTGACCTTGCAGTATTTCATCTCTAAGTTTCCATGGATCTATAATTTGAATTTACTAAATAGAAAATAAATTAATGGATGTCCCTCAAATGTGGTTTCCTATTCATCAGGGAGAAATAAAAATTGAGAAGCCTTACAAAGAATACCTTTTTGAACAGAGATTGTCTACAAAAAGAAATGCCAGAATTTATGTTAGAAATGTCTGCTGTCATCCTTAAAATATGATACCCAAATAGACACACCAGGAAGCTTTCATGTGCAAATTGTTAAGTGAAGAGTATTCCACCTTCCAAGTCCATGGAAAAGAACTATTGAAAGACAGATGATTAGATAGACAGATAGATAGATACCATTATCCAAGTAGGACATTTTTCCTGTGTTTATTTTGGCAATCAGTTTAGTACTGGATCAATCGGAAATATTTAACTTACACTGGTAACACATTGTATTAAATTTAACCATGTTCAATATTTAAAAAAAAAGGAAAATAATCAGTTTGAAATATAATATTGACATATTTGACCTTTAAAGATATTATAACTTCAAAGAAATTGATCCTGAATAGTGTTTATTCTCCCATATAGGATGATATTTTTTATTAATACAATTCATCTTTTCAAATTTAAATGTGAAAGAATAGTTAAAAAACTTAATATTAGGGGGTATAGAGGAGGAAAAAACTTTACAATAGACTATGGAGAAATTAAATAAAATACAAATTGATTACTTGAATAAATATTATTTTAATTAATTTTCCATATGATTAAGAATATAAGGCATGAAACTGGAAAATGATAAATTGCTATATGAGTACATAGACATATATAAAATGATCAAATATAAACAGGCACTGATGGTTACATATAAACTGTAAATACTAAATATTGGGATAAATTTTCTCTACTACCTCCTGGCAGAAAATAACCTCTTCAAATACTCCTCTAGAATTTTTAACCAGAGAGTATTGAGTAGATCCCAAACACCGAGTTGGTACAGCAGGTAAGGAAAAGTTCAATACCCAAATTCGGTATTTCTCCTGAGTGTGTTGAAGTCAATACTGACAAATCTTTACTCCTTTATTCCCACCTCCTACAAACCCTGCAGACCGGAAGCATATTTGGAGAAGTGAAAGTCCTTTCTTGTCAGATGCCAGAATAAGTGGCTGTAGCTGGAGATGAGGAGATTAGATTCTTCATGGCCAGAGGACGTCCAGTGACCAATAGCTTCAAAATACTGAATTACCCATATTTCTGTTATACAATATTTATGTGTTAAATATTGTCCACTGAGAATCAACTTTTAAAATTTTTGGTGACCTTTCTTTAAGTTTACAATTGAAAAGCACACATAAAAATAAATGTTAAATTTAAAACTTAAGAAAAAAAATTAGATTTTTGTATCAGGAACTCTGGTTGAAGGGCCAGGGGTGAGGGCCCTGCACACACAACACCTTGTGAGCCAGTGAAACCAGATGAAGCACAAAAAAAAAAAAGAAAAGAAAAAAAAAAGAAAGAGACCTTCACATAAACAGATTCTTACTGGCTGGTGTGAAAGGTCATTCCAAGATGTGTTGCTGAGGGGGTCTTGGAGCTCTGGCCTGGTGTCAGGCCTGAATCTCTGATGTGAGAGACCCGAGTTCAGAATATTGGACCACTGGAGACCTCCCAGCCCAACATAATACCAATCGGCAAGAGATTTCCCAGAGACCTCCATCTCAACGCTAAGACCCAGCTCCACCCAGTGGCCAGCAAACTCCAGTGCTGGACGCTCCATGCCAAACAACTAGAAAACAGGAACACAACCCCACCCATTAGCAGAGAGGCTGCCTGAAATCATACTAATTTCACAGACATCCCAAAACACACCAACAGACACAGCCTTGGCCACCAGAAAGACAAGACCCAGCCACACCCACCAGAACACAGGCACCAGTCCCCTTCACCAGGAAGCCTTCACAAGTCACTGAACCAACTTTACCGAATGGGGGCAGACATCAAAAACAACAGGAACTACGAATGTGCAGTCTGCGAAAAGGAGACCCCAAACAGAGTAAGTTAAGCAAAATGGGAAGACAGAGAAAAACACAGCAGATGAAGGAGCAAGGTAAAAACCCATGAGACCAAACAAAGGAAGAGTAAATAGGCAGTCTACCTGAAAAAGAATTCAAAGTAATGATAGTAAAGATGATCCAAAATCTTGGAAGTAGAATGGAGAAAACACAGGAAACGTTTAATAAGGACCTAGAAGTACTAAAGAGAAAACAATGATAAACAACACAATAAATGAAATTAAAAATTCTCTAGAAGGAATCAATAGCAGAATAACTGAGGCAGAAGAATGGATCAGTGACCTAGAAGATAAAATAGTGGAAATAAATTACTGCAGAGCAGAATAAAGATAAAAGAATGAAAAGAATTGAGAAAAGTATCAGAGACCTCCAGGACAACAATAAAGGAACCAACATTCGAATTATAGGGGTAATGGAAGAAGAAGAGAAAAAAAAAAGGGACTGAGAAAATATTTGATGAGATTATAGTTGAAACCTTCCTTAATAAGGGAAAGGAAATAGTCAATCAAGTCCAGGAAGCACAGAGAGTCCCATACAGGATAAATCCAAAGAAAAACATACCAAGACATATATTAATCAAACTATCAAAAATTAAATACAAAGTAAAAATATTACAAGCAACAAGGGAAAAGCAACAAATAACATAAAAGGGAATCCCCATAAGGATGTGATGACAGAAACAAAAAGGTGAGGGGACATGAGGCAAAAAATGCAAATGACCTTTGGAAGCTGAAAAGGGAAAGGAAACAGATTTTTCCCTGAAGCCTCCATATGGAACACGGACTTGCCAATTACTTGATTTTGGCTTTATAAATTCCAAAACTATGCAATAATAAATCTGTGCTGTTTTAAGCCACTGAATTGGTGGGAACTTGTTACAACAACCATAGGAAGCTAATATGTGATTTCCAGTTTAGTCACCCTAATGGAAAGAGACACTCTTTTTCTATACGTCAGGCAAAAATTTCTACAACAGACTCTAATTAGTCCAACTTGAAGCATGTGGGCTTCTTTGAAATGAGCAATAGTTTGACTGTCATCAGAGGAATAGAGTATTCTTATTGGCCTACTTGTGTCATGTTCTAACCTCTTCCTCCAAAGGAAAAATTGTGGGAGAAGTTGTTCTCCCTTTTTGATCCACATGGGTAGTCTCCAATGAGGAATATTGATTTGTTATTTTTTTTTAATGGACAAAGGATATTAGGTGAATAGCATCAGAGGGGAAGGGAAAGAAAAGGAGACAAAAAGAGAGAAAGAGAGGAAGAGTGAGTGAGAGAGAAAGAGAGAAGAGTGAATGAATGAATGAATATAAGGATAAAGACACTGACAGAGAAGAGAAGAATCACATTAAAGAATAGCTCCAAACATTTTATCTTGACACTCAGGAATCACATTCACAAACTTCATATGAAAGGCGAATCAGCTTAACAATAAATGTGTATAATTTAAAAAACTCATTAAAAACATAAATACATTAATTACAGAATATTCTTGATTATTATATTTTCAACATTCAATGAGAAACATCACTATCAATTGTTGCAATATTTAGCTAAAATCAATAATGAGAATTTTCATGTTTGCAGATAACTCTACAGTATACATATAATATTTCAATATAATGTTTTCATTTATTAAATATAAAGGTAGAATGCAAAAGTAATATGAACTGAAAAGAGCACACAAAGTACCTGCTGATGTGTGCTTATTAGGTATACATGTATACATGAATATCTAAATACATAGATCAAGAGATCATCACCTGAAGCTTTGCTCACCATTGATATATCTTATTTAGTCTTGTAAGTTTGCAACTGGCCCTATGCTGAAGTTTGTATGTAAAATAACCAGATCTGTGAGTTGAGTACTGTCTTCTCAAGTGTTCACCTTACTCATAAATCAGAGGCAAGAAGCAAGATTGTGGATGAGGGAAGTTCAGACTACAAGCCAAAATCTATAAAATTGGGTAAAATGGGGGCATAATATATTCCCTAAAATATTCCAACATGTTTACATGTGTTTTGAGGGCCCTTATAATCAGTTTATCAGAAGTAATGTAATAAAGAAGTGAGGTACATAATTACCTGCATTAATTAATATGTTATGTTTTCCCAGCTTTCTCATTCAGAACCTATTACAACCTGACAATCATGGAGGCAAATAAAAATTTATAACATCAAAACACAAGACACAATAATAAAGAAATCAAGTAAATATTGTCTTTTCTACAAGTAACTGTGTATTTTACCCTGCCAAAAAAAGTATTGAGCTATAGCCAGATATTAGCAGCCCATCTTGCACATCTTTTTCTGGTAGACATACTTTTCTTTGAATGTGGAAATTATTACCATTGCCACAAGAAGTAAATGAAGAACACATACGGTAATTGCTTCGATGCGGGGAGAGTAGGAAATTGTTTCACAGCATCCCTCAAAATAGAAATGACAGTCAGTGATGAAATCCAACTGGACATATTTTTTCCCTTCTACAAAGCACAGATAGGCAGTTTTTCTTTTATCCATTTTCAAAATTAAATATTAGGAGAGCTTATATTTCCCTGATATACTATATTTTCCTATTTTTCCATATATACCATTGTCCATGCCCCTTAATCATTTTTTTTTCATTTTACCAGTCAAATGTCTAAATGTTTATAAAGCAGACATTTTCTCCTTTCAATCTACACTCATTTGTGTTGTGATATAATCAAATAGAATTTTTATTAGTTATCTAGGGCTGGCATAACAATATCAAAGGCTGTGTAACTTAAACAACAGTTACTTTCTCAAAGTTCTGGAAGCTGGAAGTCCAAGATCAAGGTGTTGTCAGATTTGGTTTCTCTTGAGCCTCTGTCATTGGCTTACAGATGACCTTCTGCTTGCTGTATGCTCATATGGTCTTTTATTTGTGTGTGATCATCCTGGTACCTCTTCCTCTCTTCTTAAAATGACACATGTTATACTAGATTAGGGCACCCTCATAGGACTTCATGTAACCTTATTTACACCTTTTAAAGTAATGTCCCAAATACAATCACATTCTGAGATACTGATCCCAATTTTGCTCTTTATTGATTCATACATTTTCTTTCTTAAGTGAAAATATCATTATGCCATCATTCAGAACCCAGACTCTTGCAAAGCATAGAAAATCTCAGTTATAATGTCACACTCATTCACTTTTCTAACCTTATTTTCTTCTTCAACAGTAATCTAAATTCAAGCTATACTATATCATGAGTGGTTTCTTGAATATCCTAAGATATTCTTTGGGGGTCCTTTACATGTAAACATGGTATACTGTCTATGTAAAATATACTTCTCAACTTTCCCATTACTTTTCTTTCTTTATTCATTTTTTTTTCATTCATTCTTATAGTCAAAGAGTTTTGAGACCCTAATATATGCTGAGAACTATTCTAAATTTGGGGGATGCAACAGTAAAAAGAAATGACAAGATTTCCTTATTGAATTTACTGTCTTCATTGAAAGACTCTCTTTCTCATACAGGAGTCTATTTAATAAGACTTGCCCACTCCCTCCATACATACTGCTCCTGAAACACTGCACAATGCTAACCTCAATGTTCGTTCATACTTTGTTGACAGTATAGCCATTTTTATAGAGTTAAGGTTTCTTAAATTCTAGCAGTATGTATGAAATATGGGAGGATACTATATGAAACATTGTCAGTAATTAATATCTTTTGGTTGAATAAATAAAAGTATTTATGAATAACCCATTTTTATGAGGCCTTATATACTAATAGTCAAAACATCACATTATTTTAAAATGCTGCATAGCCTTAAGAATATTCTACATTGTTAATTTTACTAAGAAAAATTGATACCAGATAGGTTCTCTGATTTTCTTTCCTAGATCATAAAGACTGTTATACAAAATTTCTTAAGAGCAACACATATAACTGCTTTATAAAATAAGCTAGATTTTATGACAAAGTTTTAAATATGCTAGTTTTCAGAATCTAACATTTGTATTCTTTTTTTTTTTTTAATGGAAACTTTCACAGCTACCTCTCACCAATAGTCTGACATCCAGTTTATTTGAGGGGAAAACATACACTATTCTTCAGGTCATATTAGCCTCTAATCCTCCTTTTCACGTGTTTTCCCTTGTGTAGGGATTATTACGCTGCAATTAATTTCACATAGCTTGGAAGTCTTCTCCACTGATCTCATATAAACAGATATGCAATCCCTCTCTGCTGACAGTGAAATATGAGCAGATGTATTAAGAATACATTAATTTGAAAAGCCAACTTAAAATTTATTTTAATGTGTCATTGTAAAATGACTTATTAGTTATCAAATAAGATCTATATCTTATATATGTATGTAGATATAGATTTTAATAATAGAAAAGATAGATGGGTTTGCTTTGTTTTGCATGTTGTTTTGTTGTATCATAGTTAGTTCTTCTGTTATATGTCCTGCATAAGTATGTTTCTTTCTTATTTATTTATTTATTTTTAACATTTTATTGGAGTATAATTGCTTTACAATGGTGTGTTAGTTTCTGCTTTATAACAAAGTGAATCAGTTATACATATACATATATCCCTATATCTCTTCCCTCTTGCATCTCCCTCCCTCCCACCCTCTCTATCCCACCGCTCTACATGGTCACAAAGCACTGAGCTGATCTCCCTGTGTCATGCGACTGTTTCCCATTAGCTGTTTATTTTAAGTTTGGTAGTGTACATATATGTCCATGTCACTCTCTCACATTGTCCAAGCTTACACTTCCCCCTCCCCACATCCTCAAGTCCATTCTGTAGTAGGACACAAGTCTTTATTCCCATCTTGCCATTAGGTTTTTCAGAACCATTTTTTGTTTTTGTTTTTGAGATTCCATATATATGTGTTAGCATATGGTATTTGTTTTTCTCTTTCTGACTTACTTCACTCTGTATGACAGACTCTAGGTCCATCCAACTCACTAAAAAAATTCAATTTTGTTTCCTTTTATGGTTGAGTAATATTCCATTGTATATATGTGCCACCTCTTCTTTATCCATTCATCTGTTGATGGACACTTAGGTTGCTTCCATGTCCTGGCTATTGTAAATAGAGCTGCAATGAACATTGTGGTACATGACCCTTGTTGAATTATGGTTTTCTCAGGGTATATGCCCAATAGTGGGATTGCTGGGTCATATGGTATTTCTATTTTTAGCTTTATAAAGAACCTCCATACTTGTATCCATAGTGGCTGTATCAATTTAAATTCCCACCAACAGTGCAAAAGGGTTCCTTTTTTTCCACACCCTCTCCAGCATTTATTGTTTGTAGATATTTTGATGATGGCCATTCTGACTGGTGTGAGATGATATCTCAATATAGTTTTGATTGATTTTCTCTAATGTATAGTGATGTTGACAGTCTTTTATGTGTTTGTTGGCAATCAGTATACCTTCTTTAGAGAAATGTCTATTTAAGTCTTCTGCCCATTTTTGGATTGGGTTGTTTGTTGTTTTGATATTGAGCTGCATGAGCTGCTTGTAAATTTTGGAGATTAATCCTTTGTCAGTTGATTCACTTGCAAATATTTTCTCCCATTCTGAGGGTTGTCTTTTCATCTCATTTATGGTTTCCTTTGTTGTGGAAAGATTTTTTAATTAGGTCTCATTTGTTTATTTTTGTTTTCATTTCCATTTCTCTAGAAGGTGGTTCAAAAAGGATCTTGCTGTGAAGTATGTCATAGAGTGTTCTACCTATATTTTCCACTAAGAGTTTTATAGTGTCTGGTCTTATATTTGGGTTTTTAATCCATTTTGAGTTTATTTTTGTTTATGGTGTTAGAGAGTTTTCTAATTTCATTCTTTTACATGTAGCTGTCCAGTTTTCCCACAACCACTTATTGAAGAGGCTGTCTTTCCTCCACTGTGTATTCTTGCCTTCTTTATCAAAGATAATGTGACCATATGTACATGAGTTTATCTCTGGGCTTTCTATCCTGTTCCATTGATCTATATTTATGTTTTTTTTGCCAGTACCATACTGTCTTGATTACTGTAGCTTTTTAGTATAGCCTGAATTCAGGGAGCCTGATTCCTCCAGCTCCAGTTTTTCTTTCTCAAGACTGCTTTGGCTATTTAGGGTCTTTTGTGTTTCCATACAAATTGTGAATTTTTTGTTCTAGTTCTGTGAAAAATGCCAGTGGTAGTTTGATAGGGATTGCTTTGGGTAGTGTAGTCATTTTCACAATGTTGATTCTTCCAATCCAAGAACATGGTATATCTCTCCATCTGTTTGAATCATCTTTAATTTCTTTCATCAGTGTCTTATAATTTTCTGCATATAGGTCTTTTGTCTCCTCAGGTAGGTTTATTCTTAGATATTATTTTCTTTTTGTTGCATTGGTAAATAGGATTGTTTTCTTAATTTCACTTTCAGATTTTTCATCATTAGTGTATAGGAATGCAAAGGATTTCTGTGCATTAATTCTGTATCCTGCTACTTTACTAAATTCATTGGTTAGCTCTAGTAGTTTTCTGGTACCATCTTTAGGATTCTCTATGTATACTATTCTGTCATCTACAAACAGTGACAACTTTACTTCTTCTTTTCCGATTTGGATTCCTTTTATTTGTTTATCTTCTGTGATTGCTGTAGCTAAAAATTCCAATACTATGTTGAATAATAGTGGTGAGAGTGGGCAGCCTTGTCTTGTTCCTGATCTTAGTGGAAATGGTTTCAGTTTTTCACCATTGAGGACAATGTTGGCTGTGGGTTTGTCATATATGGACTTTATTATTTTGAGGAAAGTTCGCTCTATGCCTACATTCTGGAGGGTTTTTTTTTTATCATAAATTAGTGTTCAATTTTGTCAAAAGCTTTCTCAGCAACTATTGAGATGATCATATGTTTCTTCTCCTTCAATTTTTTAATATGGTGTATCACATTGATTGATTTGCATGTATTGAAGAATCCTTGCATTCCCGGGATAAACCCAACTTGATCATGATGTATGATCCTTTTAATGTGCTGTTGGATTCTGTTTGCTAGCATTACATTGAGGATTTTTGCATCTATTTTCATCAGTGATATTTGCCTGTAGTTTTCTTTCCTTGGGACATCTTTGCCTGGTTTTGGTATCAGGGTGATGGTGGCCTCCTAGAATGAGTTTGGGACTGTTCCTCCCTCTGCTATATTTTGAAAGAGTTTTAGAAGGATAGGTGTTTTATAGAATTTGCCTGTGAAGTCATCTGGTCCTGGACTTTTGTTTGTTGGAAGATTTTAATCACAGTTTCAATTTCAGTGCTTGTGATTTGTCGGTTCATATTTTCTATTTCTTCCTGGTTTAGTCTCGGAAGGTTGTGCATTTCAAAGAATTTGTCCATTTCTTCCAGGTTGTCCATTTTATCAACATATTGTTGCTTTTAGTAATCTCTCATGATCCTTTGTATTTCTGCAGTGTCATTTGTTACTTCTCATTTTTCATTTCTAATTCTATTGATTTGAGTCTTCTCCCTTTTTTTCTTGAGGAATCAGGCTAATGGTTTATCAATTTTGTTTATCTTCTCAAAGAACCATCTTTCAGTTTTATTGATCTTTGCTATTGTTTCCTTCTTTCTTTTTTTCATTTATTTCTGATCTTGTCTTTATTATTTGCTTTCTTCAGCTAACTTTAGGGTTTTTTGTTCTTCTTTCTCTAATTGCTTTAGGTGTAAGGTTACATTGTTTATTTGAGATGTTTCTTGTTTCTTGAGGTAGGATTGTATTGCTAAAAACTTCTCTCTTAGAACTGCTTTTGCTGCATCCCATAGGTTTTGAGTAGTCATGTTTTCATTGTCATTTTTTTCTAGGTATTTTTTGATTCCCTCTTTGATTTCTTTAGTGATCTCTTGTTTATTAAGTAGTGTATTGTTTATCCTCTATGTGTTTGTATTTTTTACAATTTTTTTTCCTTAATTGATATCTACTCTCATAGCACTGTGGTCAGAAAAGATACTTGATATGATTTCAATTTTCTTAAATTCACTAAGATTTGTTTTGTGACCCAAGATATGATCTATCCTGGTGAATGTTCCATAAACACTTGAGAAGAAAGTGTATTCTGTTGTTTTTGGATGGAATGTCCTATAAATATCAATTATGTCCATCTTTTTTAATGTATCATTTAAGGCTTGTGTTTCCTTATTTATTTTCATTTTGGATGATCTGTCCAGTGGTGAAAGTGTTAAAGTCCCCTACTATTATTGTGTTACTGTCGATTTCCCCTTTTATGGCTGTTAGTATTTGCCTTATGTATTGAGGTGCTCTTATGTTGGGTGCATAAATATTTACAATTGTTATATCTTCTTCTTGGTTTGATCCCTTGATCATTATATAGTGTCCTTCTTTGTCTCTTGTAATAGTCTTTGTTTTAAAGTCTATTTTGTCTGATATGAGAATGTTACTCCAGCTTCCTTTGATTTCCATTTGTATGGAATATCTTTTTCCATCCCCTCACTTTCAGTCTGTATGTGTCCCTAGGTCGGAAGTTGTTCTTTTACAGACAACATATATACGGATCTTGTTTGTGTATATATTCAGTCAGTCTATATCTTTTGGTTAGAGCATTTAATCTATTTACATTTAAGGTAATTATTGATATGTATGTCCTATTACCATTTTCTTAGTTCTTTTGGGTTTGTTATTGTAGTTTTTTCCTTCTTTTTTGTTTCCTGCCTAGAGAAGTTCCTTTAGCATTTGTTGTATAGCTGGTGGTGTTGAAATCTCTTAGCTTTTGCTTGTCTGTAAATGTTTTAATTTCTCCATCAAATATGAACGAGATCCTTGCTGGGTAGAGTAATCTTGGTTGTAGGGTTTTCCCTTTCATCACTTTAAATATGTCCTGCCCCTCTCTTCTGGCTTGCAGAGTTTCTGCTGAAAGATCAGCTGTTAAACTTATGGGGATTCCCTTCTGTATTATTTGTTGTTTATCTCTTGCTACTTTAAATAATTTTTCTTTGTATTTAATTTTTGATAGCTTGATTAATATGTGTCTTGGTGTGTTTCTCCTTGTATTTATCTTGTATGGGACTCTATCTGATATCTGGACTTGATTAACTGTTTCCTTTCCCATATTAGGGACATTTTCAACTATAATCTCTTCAAATATTTTTTCAGTCCCTTTCTTTTTCTCTTCTTCTTCTGGGCCCTCTATAATTTGAATGTTGATATGTTTAGTGTTGTCCCAGAGGTCTCTGAGTCTGTCCTCAATTGTTTTCATTCTTTATCCTTTACTTTGCTCTGCAGTAGTTATTTCCACTATTTTATTGTCCAGGTCACTTATCCGTTCTTCTGTCTCAGTTATTCTGCTACTGATCCCTTCTAGAGAAATTTTAATATCATTTTTTGTCTTGTTCATCACTGTTTGTTTGCTCTTTAGTTCTTCTAGGTCCTTGTTAAACATTTCTTGTATTTTCTCCATTCTCTTTCCAAGATTTTGGATATCTTTACTATCATTATTCTGAATTATTTTTCAGGTAGACAGCCTATTTCCACTTAATTTGTTAGGTCTGGTGGGTTTTTCCCTTGCTGCTTCATCTACTGTGTGCTTCTCTGTCTTCTAATTTTACTTAACTTACTGAGTTTGGGGTCTCCTTTTCACAGGCTGCAGGTTCATAGTTCCCGTTGTTTTTGATGTCTGCCCCCAGTGAATATGTTTTGTTCAGTGGGTTGTTTAAGCTTCCTGGTGGAGGGGACTAGTGCCTGTGTTCTGGTGGATGAGGCTGGATCTTGTCTTTCTGGTTGGCTGGTCCACGTCTGGTGGTGTGTTTTGAGGTGTCTGTGGCCTTATTTTGATTTTAGGCAGATTCTCTGCTAATGGGTGGGGTTTTGCTCCTGTCTTGCTAGTTGTTTGGCATAGGGTTTCCAGCACTGTAACTTGCTGGTCGTTGAGCGGATCTGGGTCTTGGTGTTGAAACTGAGATCTCTGAGGGATTTTCACCATTTGATATTATGTGGAGCTCTGAGGTCTCTTGTGGACCAATTTCTTGAACTTGGGTCTCCCACCTCAGAGGCACAGTCCTGATGCCTGGCTGGAGAACTGAGAGCCTGTCATCCACACGGCTCAGAATAAAAGGGAGAAACAAAAAAACAAAAAAAAAGAAGAAAAAATAAAATTATTAAAATAAAAAATAATTATTAAAAAAACATCTTTTAAGTAACAAAAAAATACAGAAAGAAAGAAGAGAGCAACCAAATCAATAAACAAATCCACCAATGATAACAAGCATTAAAAACTATACTAAAAAAAAAAAAAAAACGGACAGAAAGAACCCTTGGACAAATGGTAAAAGCAAAGCTATGTAGACAAAAATCACACACAGAAGCAGAGACATACACACTCACAAAAAGAGAAAAAGAAAAATATATATATATATAGTTGTTCCAAAGTCCACCTCCTCAATTTGAGATGATTTTTTTGTCTATTCACGTATTCCATAGATGCAGCGTACATCAAGTTGATTTTGGAGATTTTATCCGTTGCTCCTGAGGCTGCTGGGAGAAATTTCCCTTTCTCTTTGTTTGTACAGCACCTGGGTTTCAGCTTTGGATTTGGCTCTGCCTCTGTGTGTAGTTCACCTGAGAGCATCTGTTCTTCCCTCAGACAAGACGGGGTTAAAGTAGCAGTTGATTAGGGGGCTCTGGTTCACTCAGGCAAGGGGACGGGAGGGGTATGTTAGTCAGGGTGAGTCTGCGGCAGCAGAAGCTGTGCCGTGTGTTTTCCCAGGGAAATTGTCCCTGGATCACGGGACCCTGGCAGTAGTGAGCTGCACAGGCTCCCAGGAGGGGAAGTGTGGATAATGACCTGTGCTTGCACACAGGCTTCTTGGTGGCTGCAGCAGCAGCCTTAGCATCTCTTGCCTGTCTCTGGGGTCCGCGCTGATATCCGCTGCTCACACCCGTCTCTGGAGCTTCTTTAAGCAATGCTCTGAATCCCCTCTCCTCACGCACCAGGAAACAAAGAGGCAAGAAAAAGTCTCTTGCCTCTTCGGCAGCTCCAGACTTTATCCCAGACTCCCTCCCGGCTAACTGTGGTGCACTAGCCCCCTCAGGCTGTGTTCACGCAGTCAACACCAGTCCTCTCCCTGGGATTCGACTGAAGCTGGAGTCTCAGCTTCCAGCCCCCACGTGCCCCAGTGGGTGAGCAGACAAGCCTCTCGGGCTGGTGAGTGCTGGTCGGTACCGATCCTCTCTGCGCCTTGCCCTCTGCACCCATGTTGCTGTGGTCTCCTCCATGGCTCTGAAACTTCCCCCGTCTGCCACCCACAGTCTCCACTCACAGAGGTCCTTCCTAGTGTGTGGAAACATTTCCTCCTTCACAGCTCCCTCCCACTGGTGTAGGTCCCGTCCCTACTCTTTTGTCTCTGTTTTTTCTTTATTCTTTTTCCCTACCCAGGTACGTGGGGACTTTCTTGCCTTTTGGGAGGTCTGAGGTGTTCTGCCAACGTTCAATAGGTGTTCTGTAGGAGTTGTTCCACATGTAGATGTATTTCTGATGTATTTGTTGGGAGGAAGTTGATCTCCATGTCTTACTCTTCCACTGTCTTGAGGCTCCTCCCCCAAGCATGTTTCTTATATCTGCTTTTTAAATAGTTTTGTCTCAATTCCACTTATGTCTCAGAAATATTCCAAAGATTGTTTATTCTTAATTTATTAAGCATGATCCCTGTTTTGAAATACAACTTGATCTTATTTATTTATTTAACAAAAATCTATATAGCTTTACTATGCTCCAGATTCTGGATGCTTTTCCAAAAATAACTGAATCGATACTTATAATAACATGTAAGTAGCTACTTCTTTTATCTAAATATACAGATAAAGAAGCTGAGTCCTAAATAGATTAAGTAAATTTCCAAAGTACCCACAGCTTGTAAGTGAGAGAGAATTTGGAGTGAGATTCCAGAGTCTATGCTCTTGTATATGTTATCTCAGTTAAAAGCAGGATATTTTATTGATTTGCGTTTCCTTCTCCAATTTAAAAAATTCAATTATCCATTTAATATGCATCAAAGTAGAAATTAAACATATAATCTTAAAAATCAGTATCATTTTTTCAAATCAAGTATTTGTATCTGTATTAGCATGTAACATCATGGAAGCCATAGACTGTATAGTTAACTCTGCTTATTAGGTGTCCAGGATGCAGTCGTTGGTATCAGCGTGTGCAACTCAATGCTGACTGTGCAAGAATGCTTGGTATTCACTAAGTTCATGTAATGGCCTGATTTCACAGAGTAAATATGAAAAATTACATAGCCAAATGGCATTACTTATATAACAGTGGTGTTTAAAATAAAGCATCATTTCCACTAAGTAACAAGGAGGTATCAGTAAAATATTTATAAATATGCTAGGATGTTACAGCAAATTCCATATACATTACTCCTTGTAGGTAAAATATGAACTAAAGATGATGTACATGTTTATTAATGTGACAAATTTAAAAATATTTTACATAAAATATGATGAAAGGAAAATCCTTGTTAGCACTTAACCTGAAGAATTATGTATTTCTAATGGTTTGCTGCAAAAACGTCTTCCTAAGTAAACATCTCAGACTACCCTCATAATTAAGAGTAGACCTAATTATTACATTGGTTGACAATTTCATGATATCCCCTCATACGATCACTGCTATGTTAAAGCATGTATTTTATTTTTAATTATGTAACTAAATTATATTTTTTGTTCTTTCTTATTTTAAAACAGCTGTGTAGCTCAATACCAAAAAAATAAACCACCCAATCCAAAAATGGGCAGAAGACCTAAATAACCATTTCTCCAAAGATGATATACAAATTGTCAACAAACACATGAAAGGATGCTCAACATCACTAATCATTAGAGAAATGCAAATCAAAACTACAATGAGGTATCACCTCACACCAGTCAGAATGGCTATCATCAAAAAATCTACAAACAATAAATGCTAGAGAGACTGTGGAGAAAAGGGAACCCTCTTGCACTGTTGGTGGGAATGTAAATTGACACAGCCACTATGGAGAACAGTATGGAGGTTCCTCAGAAAACAAAAACTAGAACTACCATACAACCCAGCAATCCCACTCCTGGGCATATACACTGAGAAAACCATAATTCAAAAAGTGTTAGGTACCAATGTTCATTGCAGCACTATTTACAGTAGCCAGGCCATGGAAACAACCTAAATGTCCATTGACAGATGAATGGATTAAGAAGACGTGGCACATATATATACAATGGAATATTACTCAGTCATAACAAGAAATGAAATTATTTGTAGTGAGGTGGATGGACCTAGAGACTATCATACAGAGTGAAGTAAGTCAGAAAGAGAAAAACAAATACCGTATGCTAACACATATATATGGAATCTTAAAAACAAACAAACAACAAAAAAAAACTGGTTCTGAAGAACCTAGAGGCAGGACAGGAATAAAGGCACAGAAATAGAGAACGAACTGAGACCAGGGGTAGGGAGAAGGGTAAGCTGGGATGAAGTTAGAGAGTGGCATGGACATATATACACTACCAAAGGTAAAATAGGTAGCTAGGGGGAAGCAGCCGCATAGCACAGGGAGATCAGCTTTTTGCTTTGTGACCACCTAGAGGGTTGGGACAGGGAGGGTGGGAGGGAGACGCAAGAGAGAGGAGATATGGGTATATATGTATATGTATAGCTGATTCACTTTGTTATACAGCAGAAACTAACACACCATTGTATAGCAATTATACTCCAATAAATATGTTAAAATAAATAAATAAAACAGCTGTGTAGTTCATGAAGTATGTTGAAGATGCTTAAATAAAACTTCTAACAATGATGTTATGTACTATCTGTCTGGTTCGTTGTTGTGAAACGTGATTTTTTATGACATTTTAATTTGAATTAGTACACAGAAATTGCTGATTCCATCCCTCTGGAAACAATGACAACTGAAAGCATTACATTGTACAATATCCCAAGGCCTAACATTTTCTTTCTTTTATATATTTATACCCAAATTCACATATCCATGAAGTAAAATAGTTATTTTGTTGTGCTTCTTTCCAGCCAAATATATTGCCTATTAATTCTAGTTTCAGCAGTTTATAAGTAGCTATTATGAAAGAGTGCCACTAAGTAAAAATAATTCTTTTTCAAAATAATGAGAGTTTCAGTTGTTTCTTGAATCCCAAGTATTGAGAATTTATCAAAATCTCCAGACTAACTAAACAATGTACCTACCATAGGGGTTCTGATTTTCTGTCTCATGTGCACATACACACGGTTTTACATTAAAGAAAGCTGACTCACTTTGGCAGGAGATTCAATTTACACTGCAAAAAACAGCGAAGACTGCAAATGAACAGTGGTTTTGCAAAAGATACATGATTAAAATGGGAAGCAGCTTTGTTCCAAAATAAATACATCTTACAATGTATATCATTATTTATTTACTAGAAGTTAAGAGATTCACTATATTAAACTGTTTTCTTTAATTCCTTCTTGTGTTTATGCTAACTGAAATATGTAGGAAAAATAGGTAAAATGAATATATTAGAATTGACCAATATTCATCACTACCTTTCAACAGTAAATGGAGATTCTCTATTAATGAAGCACATGATTGTTTTATAACAATTTTCTGGAGAAATCAACATTCTCCTTACATGACAATGAAAGACATAGAATAAATGAACAGCTAAAACTTCAATGCAATTCTTATAAAAATTCATGAAAGTTTGAAACTTTAAGTATCCTTATTGATTTTTAATAGATATTATAGTATTTATTCTTTTTAATGTCTACATCTTACTTATTGTTAGCCAAAACATATATTTTAAAAATCTTTTAAATTATATTTTTATTTGTGGAAGACAAATGCTTTGGGGCCATTAACAGGAAAGGAGAACCCTGAGATATTTTTGTGTATTTTATATTAGCTTATGTTTATAAGGATATTGTCTTATGAATTTTAAGTATGTGAATACCATCTTGCATTAATACCAATAATAAATTTTTCATAAATATTATACTTTTAAATTTTGTTTTATACCTCAGGTAGAATCCAAATAGAAAACCATTGGGTTATATAGATAGGCAGTAGATGGATAGATGGTAGCTAGCTAGCAAGCTGGATTTTAAATTAAATTGTTACTTGAATATAAACTGATTTTAGAGAACAAAGAATGTATTATGTCCAAAATATGTTACCTTATGTATTATATTCACAGAAAAAGAAATGTGTGTGCAGAATGCAGGAGTTCTGAAATCAATATTACAGGCAATTATAAATTAATATGTCTCCTTCAGAAGTGAAATTTCACAATGTAATTACTGCGTTTCTTTACTAAAGCCATAAAAATTGTGAAACTAATGACTTTGATAACAGAATGTTTTTTTTTGGTTTTTTTTGCCCCTCCTATTCTGTGTATTTTTAATGAAAAAAAAGTGAAAATGTGGATTAGTGAACAACAGAATGATCCTCAAATAGTATTTATTTATTATTAAGATAAGATTTATAAATTTTTTTCCTAATCAATTGTGTTTGCTTTAGGCCAGTATTATGTACTTAAGTAAATAAGCAAAGCTGTTATATGTGTTTGTCGGTACTAATTTCAAAGAAAATTCTATATGTATAAAGTCAAAACTTTATTTTTAAATTTTTCATGTCACACATGGTGCCTTTATTTTAGTTATAATATTTATATTTTCATGAACCTTATTGAATTAGTTAAGGGATAATTCAGATTTAAATTTTAAAATATTCCACTGAAATAATAAAACTTTCTACAGGTAGAAGGCCCATGATAGCATCCAGTATTTGTATCTGAAGAGATTGTTTTCATGCAGGCCTAAATGCATTTCTGGAGGCACTTCACTATACAATTATACATCTCTGAATCTACCAGTAACAATTGGACTGATATTTTTTAAAAGTCTTATAAAATAAACATTTAAAGTAGATTCCTTTTGTTTTGGCTAAATAGGACTGACTAAATTTCAAGTAAATATTCTCACCATCTCAAATAAAATCACACCAGTAAAATGCAATTTACCGTTTGAAATAAAAATGTTTTTGGTTCTTGCTGAATAAATTACTGAGTAAATTCCTATTGATTTAATTCTGTAAATATGATTCTAAACAATGCCCCACTAAAAATCCCTTTCATCTCTTCTATTCTCACCTGGAAACTATTGTTTTTATAAGTTGAAACCTGTAAGAATAAACTTTCTTGACTAGAAATTTGACACATAATTTGGTAACTGTGTAACCAAGCAGGACCCTATGGGGCCTTCCCCAACAGACCAGCATTCTGCCTGCCTTTTCTCTGCAGAAAAACTTTAGCCTCCTAGGCCTTCCCCAAGTTACAGAGTAAATTTAATCAGAGAAGTGAGAAAATGCAGAAAGGAAGGAAAACTGTCAAGCAAGAAAAAATAATAATTGTTTAACCATTAAACAATGACATTTTGTTCCTCCTCAAGGGCTATAGATACTATTCTGAGCCATATACTTTGAGCTGTTTGGCATATATGAAACCCCTACCATGTGGAAGATGTTAACTGTAGGCTACCCATAAGGACATAGACCACAGGTCATTTGGAACAAGAAGGTTGATGATGTTGACTCCCAATTACCTCACCACCAACCAATCAGAACAATGTCCACAAATTGATCACACACTCTACACTCCCACTCTCTCACCCTGTTTTTAAAAACCTTTCCCTGAAAGCCTTCGAGGAGTCCAGACCTCTTAATTATTAGCCACTTGGACTCTTTGGTGCCCTGCAATACGTGTTACACTTTCCTTCACCACAACTCAGTGTCCGTAGATTGGCTTTACTGCACGTGGGAAAGGGGACCCAAGTTTGGTTTGGTAACAAATGTTGCAAATTTATCCTTCACTTAAAAAAAAAATAAAGAAAAAAATTAAAGAAAATATAATCAAAAAAATAATTTACATATACTTTTAAATAATTTACATTTAAATAGTCTGACACAATAAATAGAGATATAATGCTTGAGTATGAAATGTTTGGGCTATAACTGTGTTCTAGGTATGGATTCTTACCATTTTTCCTGGGTCATGGGGACAAACAGTGATTCTGCCCTGCATTTCCTCATTCAACTGTCCAATTTTACTGATTTATGCTGTGGTAAAATTTTCTGGTATTCACTTTACAGCACAAAGAATTTCAGTTTTTTGTGTGTTAAATTCCTTTTTTTGGTTAAATGTGTAAGTGACTTAGGGAAAACTTGACCAGGTTATCACATGCTTCCAGTTTTTAAAGTATAACTATACTCCAAAATAAGTAAGATTCAGATAGCCATTAATCCAGGCTTTTAAATGTAAAATATAATTGTTATTATTACTATATCTGCATAAATGGTTATTTTTACCATATTCATAAAGTGTGATTATTTTGATATATGTTAATGTCCTTTAAACCAGGAGCTACATATTCCACAAATAGATACCTGGAGATCAGAGAAGTTATTTTTCCCTAAAATTCACCTAAATACTTACAAGAATCTTTCAGTAATAGGTTAGATTGATAAAAATTATGTGCCAAAATAAAATCAGCCAGTTAAGATTTTCCTGATGAAAAAGCAGTTGCTTTATAGTAGAAGAAATACATGTAGATAGATAAATTCCAAACATAACTCTTTTTGAAAATGAGAATCTTGATGTTGCCTACCTCATAGATTTGTCCTCAGTAAAGCACATAGAATCATGTCTGGCTCTTGTTAACACTTTGAATTATCTAATATAATTTTTTTATATCAAATGCTTTGAGGAAATTAAATAAGTGATGGCAGATATATTAGACAGTTATTTAAATTTTGGTCAAATTAAATTGCAATTGTAGAATGTTAATGTTGTTGAGGCTGGAATATTTCCCATCTCACACAGAGCTGGCTTAGATCCTATATCATGACTAACATCATTGATTATTCATTAACTGGCTCAATAATTCTTGTGCCATTGATTTCTTAGTAACCCGCATCAATCCATATAGGAACTGACCTTATCAAAAGTAGTAATTTTACATTTGAGCTAAGACACAGCTCAAGAGACATGATTATTGTTATATTACATAATCGAAGAGTATCTTTATTCACCTGCCATTTTCTTTAGACTCAATAAGGTCTAGCAATTTGGCTTAGCAGTGCAGTCAAGATCTGCCATTATCTATGTGTTGGCATATTAAAGGAACATCACTAAAACAGCTATTTGGAGATCATTCACCTGATAAGATCTGTTCCTTATACTAGTGAAAACGGCTCTCATCCTTTGCTGGATAAGGACTCCACTGAAAAAGCATGATGGAAACAGAGAAAGCACACCACCCAACAAAGTCATGAACATTTATTATATGTTTATAGAGTTTTGGGTAAAATGAACTCCAAGTATTAAAAATCCTGAGATGGATATTTGATTTTGTATCAATTTGTCATGCAACTTGGACACACTTAACATGAGATAGTGGGTTTTTGTATAACTATTATGTCACAGTTAACTGAAATCAGCATCATCATTATCATCATTGTCATCTCACCTGTATAATGAGTAAGGTAACTGAAAAAAACAAATCTTCAATTGTCACTAACATGCCATTAAACATATATTTTTAAAACTTTTTATTGGCGTACAGTTGATTTACAATGTTGTGTTAGTTTCAGGTGTATAGCCAAGTGACTCATTAATACATATACAGATACCCACTCTTTTTTAGATTCTTTTTCCATATAAGACATTAGAGAGTATCAAGTAGACTTCCCTGTGCTATACAGTAGGCTCTTATTAGTTATCTATTTTATATATAGTAGTTTGTATATGTCAATCCCAATCTCCCAATTTATCCCTCCCCACCAATATCCCTTAGTAAACATAAGTTTGCTTTCTACATCCATGACTCTACTTCTGTTTTTTAAATAGTTCATTTGTACCTTTTTTCTTAGATTCTGCATATAAGCAATATCATATGATATTTGCCTTTCTCTGTCTGACTTACTTCATTCAGTATGACAATCTCTAGGTCCATCCATGGTGCTGCAAATGGCATTATTCTGTTCTTTTTCATGGCTGAGTAATATTCCATTGTATATTTGTATCACACCTTCTTTAGCCATTCCTCTGTTGATGGACAGTTAGGTTGCTTTCATGTCCTGGCTATTGTAAATAGTGTTTCTATGAACATTGGGGTGAATTTATCTTTTTGAATTATGGTTTTATCCAAGTACATGCTCGGGAATGGCATTGCTGGGTCATAGGGTAGTTCTATTTTTAGATTTTAAGGAACCTCCACTCTGTTCTCCATAGTGGCTGTACCAATTTACATTCCCACCAACAGTGTAGGAGGGTACCATTTTCTCCACACCCTCTCTAGCATTTATTGTTTGTAGATATTTTCCATTATGGCCATTCTGACTCATGTGAGGTGATATCTCATTGTAGTTTTGATTTGCATTTACCTAATAATTAGTGATGTTGACCATCTTTTCATGTGTTTTTTGGTCACTTGTATGTCTTCTTTGGGGAAATATCTATTTAGATCTTCTGCCCATTTTTTGATTGGGTTACTAGTTTGTTTGTTTTTTTTATATTGAGCTGCATGAGCTGTTTGTACATTTTGGAGATTAATTCCTTGTTGGTTGCTTCATTTGCAAATATTTCTCCCATTCTGAGGGTTGTCTTTTTATTGTTTATGGTTACCTTTTCTGTGCAAAAGCTATGGAGTTTAATTAGGTCCCATTTGCTTTTTGTTGTTGTTGTTGTTTGTTTTTTTGTTTTAATTTTCATTACTCTAGGAGGTGGATCAAGAAAAGACCTTGCTGCGATTTATGTCAAAGAGTGTTCTGCCTATGTTTTCCTCTAAGAGTTTTATAGAGTCCAGTCTTACATTTAGGTCTTTAATCAATTTTGAGTTTATTTTTGTGTATGGTGTTAGGGAGTGTTCCAATTTCATTCTTTACATGTAGCTGTCCAGTTTTCCCAACATCACTTATTGAGGAGGCTGTCTTTATTCTATATTCTTGCCTCCTTTGTCATAGATTAGGTGATCATGGGTGGATGGGGTTATCTCTGGGCTTTCTAACCTGTTCCATTGACCTATATTTCTGTTTTTGTGCCAGTACCATACTGTCTTGATTAATGTAGCCCTGTAATATAGTTTGAAGTCAAACTATAGGAGGAGCCTGACTCCTCCACCTCCATTTTTCTTTCTCAAGATTGCTTTAGCTATTTAAGATCTTTTGTGTTTCCATTCAAATGATAAAGTTTTTTGTTTCAATTCTGTGAAAATTGCCATTGGTAATTTGATAAGTATTTCACTGAATCTAGATTGCTTTGGGTATTATAGTCATTTTCACAATATTGATTCTTCTATTCTAAGAACATGGTATATCTCTCCATCTGTTTGTGTTGTCTTTGAGTTCTTTCACCAGTATCTTTTAGTTTTCTGAATAGAAGTATTTTGCCTCCTTAAGTAGGCTTATTCCTAGGTATTTTATTCTTTTTGTTGCAATGGGAAATGTGATGGTTTCCTAATTTCTCTTTGTGATCTTTCTTTGTTAGTGTATAGGAATGCAACAGATTTCTGTGTATTAATTTGCATCCTGCAACTTTACTGAATTCACTAATGCATTCTAGTAGCTTTCTGGTAGCATCTTCAGGATTTTCTGTGTATAGTACTATGTCATCTTCAAACTGTGACAGTTCTACTTCTACATTTGCAATTTGGGTTATTTTTATTTATTTTTCTTCTCTGATTGCTGTGGCTAGTACTCCCAAAACTATGTTGAATAATAGTGTCACAAGTGGACATCCTTGTCTTGCTCCTGATCTTAGAGGAAATGTTTTCAGTTTTTCATCATTGAGAATGATGTTTCCTGTGGGTTTGCCATATATGGCCTTTATATGTTGAAGCAGGTTCCCTCTATGCCAACTTTCTGGAGAGTTTTTATCATAACGTGTGTTGAATTTTGTCAAAAACCTCTTCTGCATTTATGGTCATCTTGAGGTGATCATATGGTTTTTATTCTTCAATTTGTTACTATGGTATATCACCTTAATTTATTTGTATATATTGGAGAATACTTAATATCCCTGGGATAAATCCCTGTTGATCATGGTATATGATCCTTTTAATGTGTGGTTGGATACTGTTGGCTAGTATTTTGTTGAGGATGTTTGTATCTATGTTCATCAGTGATATTGGCCTATAATTTTCTTTTTTTGTCATATCTTTGTCTGGTTTTGGTATCAGCATAATGGGGGTCTCTTGGAATGAGTTTGGGAGAGTTCTTCTCTCTGCAATTTTTTGGAACAGTTTCATAAGGATATGTATTAGCTCTTCTTTAAATGTTAGAATTTGCCTGTGAAGCCATCTGGTCCTGGAGTTTTATTTGTTGGAAGAAATTTAGTCACAGATTCAATTTCAGTACTTGTGATTGGTCTGTTTATATTTCCTATTTCTCCCTGGTTCAGTCTTGGAAGGTTGTACTTTGCTAAGAATTTGTCCACTTCTTTTATGTTGTCCATTTTATTGGCATACATTTTCTTGTAGTAGTCTCATGATCCTTTGTATTTCTGTGGTGTCCATTGTAACTTCTCCTTTTTCATTTCTATTTTTTTCTTGATTTGAGTCCTCTCCATTTTTTTCTTTGTGAGTCTGGCTAAAGGTTTATCAATTTTATCTTATCAAATAACCAGGTTTTAGTTTCATTGATCTTTGCTATTGTTTTCTTCATCTTTATTTCATTTATTTCTGCTCTGATCTTTATGTTTTCTTTCCTTCTACTAACTTTGGGCTTTGTTTGTTCTTCTTTCTCCAGTTGGTTTAGGTGTAAGTTTAGGTCCTTTATTTAAGATTTTTTTTATTTGTTTCTTGAGGTAAGGTTTAATTGCTATAAACTTTACTCTTAGAACTGCTTCTGCTGCATCCCATAGGTTTTGGGTTTTCATGTTTTTGTTCTCATTTGTGTCTATGTGTTTTTTACTTCATCTTTGATTTTTTTCAGTGTTCCATTTATTATTTAGCAACATATTGTTTAACCTCCATGTGTTTATGTTTTTTACGTTTTTTTCCCCTGTTACTGATTTATAATCTCATAGTGTTGTGGTCAGAAAAGATGCTTAATATGCTTTCAATTTTCTTAAATTTACCGAGACTTGATTTGTGACCCCAGATGTGATCTATCCTGGAGAATGTTCCATGAGCACTTGAGAAGAAAGTGTATTCTGTTGTTTGTGGATGGAATGTCCTATAAATATCAATTAAGTCTATCTGATCTAGTGTGTTATTTAGGGCTTATGTTTCCTTATTAATTTTCTGTCTGGATGGTCTCTCCATGGTGTAAGTGGGGCGCTAAAGTCCCTGGCTATTATTGTGTTACTGTCAATTTCCCCTTTTATGGCTGTTAGCATTTGCCTTATATATTGAGGTGTTCCTATGTTGGGTGCAGAAATATTTACACTTGTTACATCTTCTTGGATTGATGCCTTCATCATCATGTAGTGTCCTTCCTTGTCTCTTGTAAAGTCTACTTTGTCTGATATAAGTATTTTCACTCCAGCTTTCTTTTGATTTCCATTTGTATGGAATATCTTTTTCCATCCCTTCACTTTCAGTCTGTATGTGTTCCTAGGTCTGAAATGGGTCTCTTGTAGACAGTGTATATACGGGTTTTGTTTTTGTTTCCATTCAACTAGTCTGTGTCTTTTGGTTGGAGCATTTAGTCCATTTACATTCAAGGTAATTATCAATATGTATGTTCCAATTGCCATTTTCTTAATTATTTGGGGTTTATTTTTGTCAGTCTTTTTTCTTCCCTTCCTCTTTTATTCTCTTCTCTTGTGGTTCCTGCCTAGAGAAGTTCCTTTAGCATTTGTTGTAAACCTGGTTTGCTGGTGTTGAATTCTCTTAGCTTTGCTTATCTGTAAAGCTTTTGATTTCTCTTTTGAATCTGAATGAGAGCCTTGTTGGGTAGAATATTCTTGGTTGTAGGTTTTACCCCTTCATCACTCTAAATATACCCTGCCACTCCCTGCCACTCCCTTCTGGGCTGCAGAGTCTCTGAGAAAGCTGATAACCTTACAGGGATTCCTTTGTATGTTTTTTGTTGCTTTTTCCTTGCTGCTTTTAATATTTTTTCTTTGTATTTCATTTTTGTTAGTTTGATTAATATGTGTCTTGGGATGTTCCTCCTTGGGTTTATCCTGTATGGGACTCTCTCTGCTTCCTGGATTTGGGTTACTATTCCCTTTCCCATGTTAGAGAAGTTTTTGACTGTGATCTCTTCAAATATTTTCTCAGGCCCTTTCTCTTCTTCTTCTTTTTCTGGAACCCCTATAATTTGAATGTTGGTGCACTTAATATTGTCCCAGAGGTCTCTGAGACAGTCCTCATTTATTTTCATTCTTTTTTCTTTATTCTATTCTGCAGCAGAGATTTCCACCATTCTGTATTCCAGGTCATTTATACATTCTTCAGCCTCATTTATTCTGCTATTGATTGTTTCTAGTGTGTTTTTCCTTTCAATTATTGGCTTGTTCATCTCTGTTTTTTTGTTCTTTAGTTCTTCTAGTTAGTGTTAACTTTTCTTGTATCTTCTTGACCCATGCCTCCATTCTTTTTCCAAGATGTTGTATCATCTTTACTACCATATCTCTGAATTATTTTTCAGATAAATTGCTTATCTCTTCTTCATTTATTTGTTCTTTTAGGTTTTTATCTTGTTCCTTTATCTTCAACATATTTCTTTGTTGTCTCATTTTGTCAAAATTACTGTGTTTGTGGTCTCCTTTCTGGAGGCTGCTGGATTGTAGTTCCTCTTGCTTCTGGTGTCTGTCTCCTGGTGTGTGAGTTTGGTCCAGAGATTTGTGCTGTTCTCCCCTTGATAGGGGGTTTGATTTGTGTTGTGGTGATCAGAGCCTGCCCTAGATATTGAGCAGGGCTTCCCCTTTGTTCTGTGGTTGTCACTGCCCTGTCAGGGGTGGAGGTTGCTCCCTAGTTGTTGGTGTTGAGCTCCCAAGATCTGTTTCTTAGCTGTGATTCTGACCTGTGGGGTGAGGAGGCAAGATTGGCACACTCCCACTGGGTGAGAATCCACTGACTGTTCCTCCTCTGGAGCTGTTCACCTGTGAATGTGTTCTGTTTTGTCCCCTTTCACCCATTGTTTGGGTTCACATATACAACAACATATACTGTTGTTGGCACTGCTCTCAGTCTCACCTTAACTGTGTTTATGCTGGCAGTTGGTCCTGGTGTCTCTCAGGTGTTGTTTTCACCCGGCCACCAGAACAGATCGACTGAGGTCAGGTCTCAGTGCTGCACTAGTCATGCACCTGGACTTGCTGTGAGAGCTATTGAGGCAGCTTGGGCTTTGGTCTGGTCCAACCCTGCATGTTCGTGTCCATAGAGCCCACAGCTGCTAAAGCCAGACCCGTCCCAGCTGCAAATGCACTTGTTGTCCTTTTAGATGTTTCGCAGGTGCTGAATTTAGGAAGCTGTTAGCGGAGGTGTAACTCCACAACTTGTGCAGCCGCAAGTGGAGATTTCAGCTCTTCTTCCTTAGCCACACAGCCCCTGGGGCATAGCTGTGGTTTCATCCCCTCCTCTGGGTGGCTTTCTAGTAACGAGAGGTTTCTCTGTTTCCTGGGACAATGGGACTGGTCCTGGTACCTGCTGATGGATTTACTATTTGCAGAAACTATCCATGACCTCCCAGGACAGTGTGTTGTGTTCTGGCACCCACTAGTATATTTCCTAGTAGCAAGAGTTTTCCACATACTCCCAGGACAGCGGGCTGGGTCTCAGCACCCACTGGTGATTTCCTAGTTGGAGAAGTTATCCACATTCTTCCAGGACAGCAGAGTGGGTTACGGCACTCACTGATAAGTTTCTGAGTCACAGAAGCTATCCATGTCCTTCCCAGACAGTGGGGCATGTTCTGGCACGCACTGGAAGATTTACTAGTGGCAAGAGGTTTCCATACACACCTGGGAACTGCAGGGCGGTTTCCAGCACCCACTGACAGATTTCCTAGTTGCAGAAACTATCTGCACCCTACTGGGACAGCAGGGGAATATCCTGGGATCTGCTGGAAGAATTCCTAGTGACTGGAGCTGTCTCCACCCTTCCAAATAAGTGGGGAAAAGTCCTGTGACCTGCTGGTGAGATTCCGAGTGCTGGGAGCTATCCGTGCCCTTCTGGGTCAGTAGAGGCAGGGCTTGGTGTTGGCCTATGGGTCTGGAAAAGGCAGCTAGTGCCCAACTCTGGAGGAAAAGATGGTAGTGGTGACTTGCACCCATACTCGGAGCTCAGGTAGGCAGCTCCTGTTGCCTGGGAGCGCTCACATGGAAAGAATTTCTTATGATGGCCCCATCCCTCTCCTTGTGAACCTCCCAAAAATGGTGACTTGCCTTTCTGATGGGCCAAGGCTTCTTCCTAGCACACCCTCAGTTGCCATCGCCCAACTTTTTCAGGCTGTTTCCATACCTAACCCTGGTCCTCTCTGTGGGACTGAGCTTTGGAGTCTGAGCTTCAGCACCAAAACACCACCCTCACCAATAGAGGAGTGTCTCAGGTTTGGGAACATAGGGTGTGGGTGCTGACCCTCTTTGCAGGTTTCTCTCTGTTTTGCTTTCCACAAACCCAATTGCTTCTCTCCCCTCTCAGGCTCCGAAACACCCCCTCCATCCAGTATAATCTCTCCATTGGTGAGGAGCCTTCCCAAGGTGCAGGTGACTTTCTTCCTTCACAGCTCCCTCCTCAGAGTGCAGGCCCCTTACTGATTTTTCTTTTTCCTTTTTTCCTACCCAGTTATATGGAAGTTTTCTTGTCTTTTCAGATATTTGACGTCTTCTGTCAGCACTCAGTAGCTGTTTTGTGTGAATCGTTCCACTTGTAGATGTATTTTCAATGTTTCTGTGGAGGAAGGTGAACTCTGATTCCTACTCCTCAGCCATCTTGATCCCCATCCCTTAACATGCCTTTATATACATATTTTTAATATTAAGTTTTAATTTTACATGGGTACTGGGAATTTTTTCTGGTCTCTGTATTCTTTAGTCAGTAATCACATTGACTAAACATGTGTGCTTGGAGCTAGAGCCTCACATTAACCACCACACTACATACTAGTTGTATAAACTTGGGTAACTTAACCTTTCCATAATCAACTTTTCACTCATAATTCATTAGATAACTTAAAGTTCTCCATGTAAACTGGAAATAAGTAAAAGAGGAGGAAGTGTATCACTGAAAGACTTTAAGAAATAAATGTATTAAAAGATGTAAAATTCTTAGAATAATACTGATATGAAAAAATAAATCAGTCAACATGAGTCATTATCATTTTTTATTTCACAGAGGGAATTAAATTTATTAATACAACAATAAAAATATCTTTCTAATATCACAGTAGACAAATTTTAGGATTTTTTTGTTTGTTTGTTTTAACAATCTGTCCAAGCTCTGATATTATACCTTTAATATGGAAGCTAAGATGATGAGTTTTATCAAAGGACTGCCATCAGGCTTCCCTGGTGGCACAGTGGTTGGGAGTCCACCTGCCGATGCAGGGGACGTGGGTTTGTGCCCCGGTCTGGGAGGATCCCACATGTCGTGGAGCAGCTGGGCCCGTGGGCCATGGCCGCTGAGCCTGAGCATCCAGAGCCTGTGCTCTGCGGCGGGAGAGAGGCCCATGTACTGCCAGGAAAAAAAAAAAAAAAGACTGCCATCATAAAACAAAACCTCCCAGAAAATCCTGTGAGCATCTTATTTTACAACTAGAAAGAAATTCTATAGAAAATATGCTAAATAAATTACCTACATTCTTTTAAAGTACCTATGTTTTAGTTTGCCACTCATTTGGGGAAAATTTATCTCAACTAAATTCAAAGTCATATTTCATCACTAAGAAAAAACTCATATTTTAATGATCAAGAAATTTTTGCTCCCTAATTTCTATATTTCTCAGT